>NC_090823.1:53373791-54000220 GCF_000390325.3 Nicotiana tomentosiformis
AATGTTAGGCAACCCGAAGAGCCGATGGATGGAGCAAGGGGAGCTAAAAGCAAAAGGATGTCTTGTGAAATTTTTTAAAATAAAGTGATAGACAGAAATATTAGCAGGGAAATAAGAAGAGAGATAATGAAGCATTATGAGTAAGAGGTGATACATGGATGACAATGGTAGAAAAAAAAATGAATGACAATATTACAGAGTCTATAGTCAAGGGAAGGAAAAGTTGAGAGGTGACAGGCCTTGAGACAACAAAAGAATATAGGCCATAAAGTCATATCCTCATTTCAAGAATTAAGTTCGTGACTCTAACATGATTATCAGAAGGAAAAGTTAGACCCCAGAGTAATAGAAATCGGTATGGGCTGGTGAACAAGATAAACTAAACATAAATTAGGGACTGAGTGATTTGATAATGGTCGATGTCATGAAAATTTCAGATTTCGTTCTGGCAATAATAGAATGGACAACAGAAGAAGATTCATGAGAAATTCAGAGAATGGTCATTCAGGAAGACGCTTCCCTAAAGCAAGCAATGTGAGCAAAGTTAAGCTTAAGGGGATGTATGTGCCAGTTACACTAGGTGTCTCCCTCGTGAGTAAGGAATTTTGTTATCCTTGGTACAAAAGGATTACCGCGAGGCGAGTAAGGGTCATCGATGATGTGAAAAGACACCAAAGATGAAAAGGTAAAACATCTATACGTAGATCATCGTAGCACTAAATCTTAGTGCTCTCCTAAAGGGGGGAATATGGTGTGATGTGGCATTAAGTCAGAATTAAGTGGTTCTAGTAACTATGGAATGGTAAAGGAAGAATGCGATAAAAATGAGAAAGGGATGAGATTGCACTTATTCAAATCCTACAGATATGCTACGATTCCAGAACATTATGCAAACACGACGTCAAGAAGAGGAAGTAAGGGTTCCTGCCCGAGATGTTATTGATAGATAAGGAACTAGTGCGAGACGTAAGTTAAGACAAAGGAAATAACCCAAGAAAGATTATGCAGAATAATGATATGAGAATGGGCCAACGAGTAGTTAGTAGTTGATTCAGAAAGAGCCTAGTTATGGCTAGATAAGATGATACAGACAATCAACAGATCATGCAAAATAAACATAGTGAATCCAGTCTCGCAGATAATGATATCGTGATCCTTGAGAAATATTCAGATAGGAGTTGGGGTAGTAGAATGAGGGTGTTATAATGATAGATAAAGGATGACGTTTGGTCCATCGATTGAGTAATGATTTGATTTCATGAATTGTACAGGATTAAAATACCCACGTAAGGTGAATCACGTTGGGATGCCACAAAATACGGTTATTGAAGTATAGTATCGCCCCTAAGTGGATCAGGAAAATCACTTCAAACATTCCTCGATGCAACATAAGCCCTAGTGGCAAAGTATTACGTAAGAAGTTTCAAGTTATCAGTGGTAGATTATAGATCAACATTGAGGTGAATCAACAATGGATGGATAAAAGTGACAACAGTATGAGATGAGATCAGGCTGCCATTCTTAAGATGAACAGTAACGAAGAAGCATTAAAGGACTTAGATTTATGCATATATGATAAGTAACGAGAGTAACCTGAAGTTTGGTAGCAGACCTCAGTAACGATAAATCAAAGTAAGAGTTATGGCAGTAAAGTCATATGGATGGATAAACGGATCTATGAAATAAGGAATAACAATATTCGTAAGTTCGACAAAGTACCGAGAGAAGAACTTCAGTGTACTTATAGATGCCCAGAGGGACATCTTATCAAGCTCTATATATGTTTACAAAGTGAGGCCTAGAGATTGGCCAAAAGCTGGAGGAAAAAGGAGAGAAAAGTCGCATAGGCATATTTACAAGGTCAGAATCATACAGGCTGCATGATAAAAGGTAACAACAGTTACGTGATTGAAAGGATTCCGACCACAAGTCGTGGTGTGAGAAAGAAGCTTAAGGGGGGAATGCCCTGGCCCTTGGATTTATTCACAGAACAGTTGCCTAGATGGCAAAAAGAGTACTAAAGCATTCGCAAGAAATATTGGTTATGATAATGATAAGTGCAACAGTCAACATTCGAGGACGAATGTTCCAAAGGGGGGAATGATGTTACATCCCGTATTTTCGTATGTTAAAGTTTCGTCATAAGTTAATCGACGTAAGTTCGGGAATGAAATTATTTTGAGATTTATAAGCATTATTCTATTTCAAACAAGTGATGAGTAAATTCGTGAAGGTGAGAGGGTAAGCAAATCGAAGAAAATAAATTTTGTCGAAGTTTGACATTTTAAGATAAAATACGGTCCGAGCTATAATACCCGATATTTATGGACTAGTACCATACAAGGTACTACATGACCATGATAGTAAGGTATATAAGATATGTTAAAAGTGAGTAGTATTTTAAGTAAGTTGAGCTAATTCTTAATTATGTGGATAATTGGGTAATTAATGATTTTTAGTGGGAGATTAATTAAAATCTTTGCATAAATTAAAGAATCCCACGTGGCAGCAAGCCACCCCAAGCTTTATAACTCTTAAGTCATTATGAATTATGTGGCAAGATTGAGGATTTAAGGATTTTGTGGTTAAGCCATCACATAAAGTGGGGCCCACATCCATATATAAGACATCTCAAACTTAAGAGTCATGAATAAGCAAACGTGAGCCATTCTAATATGTATCTGCATATAGCACATAAGCAACGTAAGATCTTCAACAATTCAGAGCAACGTAAGATCTTCAACAATTCCAAGCGACGTGAGATTTTGCAATTATAAGGGAGTACGGTGCAATCTTTCTCA
Source organism: Nicotiana tomentosiformis (assembly GCF_000390325.3). Taxonomy (NCBI): domain Eukaryota; kingdom Viridiplantae; phylum Streptophyta; class Magnoliopsida; order Solanales; family Solanaceae; genus Nicotiana; species Nicotiana tomentosiformis. The sequence goes on from NC_090823.1 coordinate 53,376,593, forward strand.
AGAATATCATACGGATTTTTTCCTACTTTGATCTTGCCGTCACGTGTTTTGTCGAAATTAACGTGTGTTAGAGGGATTGTCAAGAGAATCGACTCAGGTATGTTAAGGCTATCTCTTCTTTCTTTTTGGCATGATCCATACGATACAAACGAAACGAGTAAACGCACAATTTTCATAAATGACTCTATTCATAGAAGTATTAGCGGTGTCTATACTATTGATTCCCCATGTGAATTATTATTATTTCTTCTGTTCATGGGTCTCAGAAAAATACGTATTTGATAAAGTTTATCCGAAAGGAATATTGATTTTTTGACAATCCAAGAAATCTTATTAACGTATTTCTTATACATTTCATGCATTTATACATGTACATTGACCTATGACCAGATGGCGTTATATACGCGTATATTACATGTATATGGGATATGAAAAAAAGTTACGGCGTTATATACGCACCACCACCACGCGTATATCAGCCAGTATACGTTGATGATTTGCCCATAGTGGCCGAGATGATATGATGGGATGCCTTCAGAGGCTTGATGATGTTATGAACGCATATACCTAAGCATGGTATGACATTATACGTATATGCATGGCATTGTAAATATTAATGATTTACAGATTTGTTCAGGCTTACATGTTGAGTCTTTTACTCCATATTTCTCTCATATCTATTATTTACTGATTTTCATTCTTTACATACTCGGTACATTATTTGTACTGACGTCCCTTTTGCCTGGGGACGCTGCGTTTCATGCCCGCAGGTCCCGATAGACAGGTCGAGAGTCCTCCAAGTAGGCTATCAACTCAGTGGAAGATGTTGGTGTGCTCCATTTGCTCCGGAGTTGCTTGTTTAGTCAGTATAATTTAGACATGTATTGTTTGGTATAACGGGCCCTGTCCCGACCTTTATGATAAGTATGTACTCTTAGATACTTGTAGACAGATGTCATGTATACATATACTTGTATGGCCTTGTCGGCCTATATTTTAAGTATATAATGGATCACATTGGCCTTATAGGCCTGTATGTCACAGGTATGAGTTTCTATATCAGGTTGGGTCGTTCTATGTCGGATATTCCCTCATGTTTACTCTGGTTATCTCATGACGCCCCTTCTAGCCCACTTACCTATGATGATGTAATAAGAAAGATACGTTACGTTGGTACTCGGTTGAGTAAGGTACCGGGTGCCCGTCTCGGCTTATCGGTTTGGGTCGTGACAAAAGTGGTATCAGAGCAGTTCTGTCCTAGGGAATCTACAAGCTGTGTCTAGTAGAGTATTGTTTATGGGTTTGTTGTACACCACACTTATAAGCAGGAGGCTACAAGGCATTTAGGACTGTCACTCTTTCTTCCTACTCTAGATCGTGTGGTAGAGCTCACTTGTAAGAATTCAGATTCCTAAATTCTATTTTATTTGTAATAAGATGATACCTACATCCAGAAAGACGATTGGTAAGAGATATAGCTGTGGAAGAGTTGAGTCAGAAGAACTCGATTTTGCATCATGCTTATGATGGATAAATATGAGTTATTCAGTAGATCATATGTATACTAAGATGTATAAGCTTCTTGATAAGGATCCCTAAGGCAAGAATATCTATCCACTCTTACGGTAAAAAGGAATAAGAGAATTGGAAGGTAGACACAAGTTCCAGCAAGTAAAAGAAGCAAGGTGAAGAAGGGTACGAGGTACCCAGTTAATGAAGGTTAACAGTTTTTACAATTCAAGCAGGGAAATATAAGCATTCTGAGTTACTTTCAAAAGTAACGGAGGTATATACAATTGGTCACACCCATTTCAGTTATGCCCTATGGGGGCTGACAAGTGTAGTTTAAGAGAAGGATGGGATATCAGAATTCGGCTGGGGATAGAGTAACCCAAAATAGTGAATGGATTGTTTTTTTTAGTTGACATTTCCGAAGGATATTGCAAATGTGGTAATAAATCTCCTTGTGAGACACCCAGATGGTGCACTCTAGAATAGTACAGCTAGATATGAATATTAGAATGTTCAAAAAAATACAGAAAATAGGCAGCGGGAATCCTAGAATGATAAATATTACCTTAGTGTGGCTCTCGTCCCTAGTAGAGATAGAGAGAGAATGTTAGGCAACCCGAAGAGCCGGTGGATGGAGCAAGGGGAGCTAAAATCAAAAGGATGTCTTGTGAAATTTTTTAAAATAAAGTGATAGACAGAAATATTAGCAGGGAAATAAGAAGAGAGATAATGAAGCATTATTAAGAGGTGATACATGGATGACAATGGTAGAAAAAAAATGAATGACAATATTACAGAGTCTATAGTCAAGGGAAGGAAAAGTTGAGAGGTGACAGGCCTTGAGACAACAAAAGAATATAGGCCATAAAGTCATATCCTCATTTCAAGAAGTAAGTTCGTGACTCTAACATGATTATCAGAAGGAAAAGTTAGACCTCAGAGTAATAGAAATCGGTATGGGCTGGTGAACAAGATAAACTAAACATGAATTAGGGACTGAGTGATTTGATAATGGTCGATGTCATGAAAATTTCAGATTTTGTTCCGGCGATAATAGAATGGACAACAGAAGAAGATTCATGAGAAATTCAGAGAATGGTCATTCAGGAAGACGCTTCCCTAAAGCAAGCAATGTGAGCAAAGTTAAGCTTAAGGGGATGTATGTGCCAGTTACACTAGGTGTCTCCCTCGTGAGTAAGGAATTTTGTTATCTTTGGTACAAAAGGATTACCGCGAGGCGAGTAAGGATCATCGATGATGTGAAAAGACATCAAAGATGAAAAGGTAAAACATCTATACGTAGATCATCGTAGCACTAAATCTTAGTGCTCCCCTAAAGGGGGAATATGGTGTGATGTGGCATTAAGTCAGAATTAAGTGGTTCTAGTAACTATGGAATGGTAAAGGAAGAATGCGATAAAAATGAGAAAGGGATGAGATTGCACTTATTCAAATCCTACAGATATGCTACGATTCCAGAACATTATGCAAACACGGCGTCAAGAAGAGGAAGTAAGGGTTCCTGCCCGAGATGTTATTGATAGATAAGGAACTAGTGCGAGACGTAAGTTAAGACAAAGGAAATAATCCAAGAAAGATTACGCAGAATAATGATATGAGAATGGGCCAACGAGTAGTTAGTAGTTGATTCAGAAAGAGCCTAGTTATGGCTAGATAAGAGGATACAGACAATCAACAGATCGTGCAAGATAAACATAGTGAATCCAGTCTCGCAGATAATGATTTCGTGATCCTTGAGAAATATTCAAATAAGAGTTGGGGTAGTAGAATGAGGGTGTAATTATGATAGATAAAGGATGACATTTGGGCCATCGATTGAGTAATGATTTGATTTCATGAATTGTACAGGATTAAAATACCCACGTAAGGTGAATCACATTGGGATGCCATAAAATACGGTTATTGAAGTACAGTATCGCCCCTAAGTGGATCAGGAAAATCACTTCAAACATTCCTCGATGCAACGTAAGCCCTAGTGGCAAAGTATTACGTAAGAAGTTTTAAGTTATCAGTGGTAGATTATAGATCAACATTGAGGTGAATCAACAATGGATGGATAAAAGTTACAACAGTATGAGATGAGATCAGGTTGCCATTCGTAAGATGAACAGTAACGAAAAAGCATTAAAGGACTTAGATTTATGCATATAGGATAAGCAACAAGAGTAACCTGAAGTTTGGTAGCAGACCTCAGTAACGATAAATCAAAGTAAGAGTTATGGCAGTAAAGTCATATGGATGGATAAACGGATCTATGAAATAAGGTATAACAATATTCGTAAGGTCGACAAAGTACCGAGCGAAGAACTTCAGTGTACTTATAGATGCCCAGAGGGACATCTTATCAAGCTCTGTATATGTTTACAAAGTTAGGCCTAGAGATTGGCCAAAAGCTGGAGGAAAAAGGAGAGAAAATTTGCATAGGCATATTTACAAGGTCAGAATCGTACAGGCTGTATGATAAAAGGTAACAACAGTTACGAGATTGAAAGGATTCCGACCACAAGTCGTGGTGTGAGAAAGAGGCCTAAAGGGGGGAATGCCCTGGCCCTTGGATTTATTCACAGAACAGTTGCCTAGATGGCAAGAAGAGTACTAACGCATTCGCAACAAATATTGGTTATGATAATGATAAGTGCAACAGTCAACATTCGAGGACGAATGTTCCAAAGGGGGGAATGATGTTACATCCCATATTTTCGTATGTTATAGTTTCGTCGTAAGTTAATCGACGTAAGTTCGGGAATAAAATTATTTTGAGATTTATATGCATTATTCTATTTCAAACAAGTGATGAGTAATTTCGTGAAGGTGAAAGGGTAAGCAAATCGAAGAAAATAAATTTTGTCGAAGTTTGACATTTTAAGATAAAATACGGTCCGAGCTATAATACCCGATATTTATGGACTAGTACCATACAAGGTACTACATGACCATGATAGTAAGGTATATAAGGTATGTTAAAAGTGAGTAGTATTTTAAGTAAGTTGAGCTAATTCTTAATTATGTGAATAATTGGATAATTAATAATTTTTAGTGGGAGATTAATTAAAATCTTTGGATAAATTAAAGAATCCCACGTGGCAGCAAGCCACCCTAATCTTTATGACTCTTAAGTCTTTATGAATTATGTGGCAAGATTGAGGATTTAAGGATTTTGTGGTTAAGCCATCACATAAAGTGGGGCCCACATCCATATATAAGACATCTCAAACTTAAGAGTCATGAATAAGCAAATGTGAGCCATTCTAATATGCATCTGCATATAGCACATAAGCAACGTAAGATCTTCAACAATTCAGAGCAACATAAGATCTTCAACAATTCCAAGCAACGTGAGATTTTGCAATTATAAGGGAGTACGGTGCAATCTTTCTCAAGAATATCATACGAATTTTTTCCTACTTCAATCTTGCCGTCACGTGTTTTATTGAAATTAACGTGTGTTAGAGGGATTGTCAAGAGAATCGACTCAGGTATGTTAAGGCTATCCCTTCTTTCTTTTTGGCATGATCCATACGATACAAACAAAACGAGTAAACGCACAATTTTCATAAATGACTCTATTCATAGAAGTATTAGGGGTGTCTATATTATTGATTCCCCGTGTGAATTATTATTATTTCTTCTGTTCATGGGTCTCAGAAAAATACGTATTTGATAAAGTTTATCCGCAAGGCATATTGATTTTATGACAATCCAAGAAATCTTATTAACGTATTTCTTATGCATTTCATGCATTTATACATGTACATTGACCTATGACTAGATGGCATTATATACGCATATATTATATGTATATGGGATATGGGAAAAGGTTACGGCGTTATATATGCACCACCACCACGCGTATATCAGCTGGTATATATTGATGATTTGCCCATAGTGGCCGAGATGATATGAATGAATGCCTTCAGAGGCTTGATGATGTTATGAACGCATATACCTAAGCATGGTATGACATTATACGCATATGCATGACATAGTAAATATTAATGATTTATAGATTTGTTCAGGCTTACATGTTGAGTCTTTTACTCCATATTTTTCTCATGTCTATTATTTAGTGATTTTCATTCCTTACATACTAGGTACATTATTTGTACTGACATTGTCCCGATAGACAGGTCGAGAGTCCTCCAAGTAGGCTATCATCTCAGCGGAAGATGTTGGTGCGCTCCATTTGCTCCGAAGTTGCTTGTTTGGTTAGTATAATTTAGACATGTATTGTTTGGTATGGCGGGGCTCTGTCCCGACCTTTATGATAAGTATGTACTCTTAGAGGCTTGTAGAGCTTTATTGTTGTTGATAACGATTATGATAATGATATTTGAATATGAAAAAGGGGACTGAAATTATGAAATACGGCCAAGTGCCAAGAATAATTTTGTAATCGTGATTACTAGTGCCAATGAATCAAAAGAATATGAAAGAACTATGATGTAAGATAATTAAAATTGTGGTTATAGTTGATGTCTCAAGTAAGATGGCCTAGCCGATCGGGCCGTGATCGGACGCCATGTCGTACACATGGTGGTAACTGTACTGGAAATGATAATTGAAATTGTGGATATGGGTGATATCTCAAATGAGATGACCTAGCCGATCGGGTCGAGATCGGACTTCGTATAAGAACACTGTGGTATTATGGATTGTGGCATATGATACTAAAGATTACCCAACCTAATAAAATTAACTTGAGAACTTATGTGATCCTTACTTGATGTTTTAGTATTGTTTTGAAGCTCTTATTGAACTCATGACTGTTTTTTCCTTGTATTATTGGCCATTCTATTGAGATGGTATTTTAGCTTTACATACTAGTACTATTCGACGGTACTAACGTCCCTTTTGTCGGGGGCGCTGCATCTTTAAATGGATGTAGGTGGTTACATAGCAGACAGTGTTGATCACAGTTAGTGGTACATCATCATCTTCTCAGCAGACTCGGTGAGCCCCATTTTATTCCGGGGTCATGTATTGTACCTTTTATTTATATTGTGGTCACTTTTTAGGTATAGCCGGGGCCTTGTTGTCGGCACCATCCTTACTCTCTTTTGTATCTTTAGAGGCTCCGTAGACACTATGTGGGTTGTATATGGGAGTTGAAAATGTTAAACCAGTTATGTTGTGTTTGATCACTTGTTCCATTCGAACTATAAGAAATTGTATTTTGAGACTTAAAGGCGGAATGGCTAATTAAATGATTTAGCATCGTATGTATGAACTTCTTGTTGTATAATTTATAAAATCATATTTTTTCTTGATTATGGGTGAATTGGGTAGAAAGAATCTAACAGGCTTACTGGGCCGGATTTACTCGGCTAAGCGCCGGTCGCGCTCCTCGGTTTTGGGGCGTGACAACTTCAACCTACATTAAGACATAAAAACTAAGGTTAAGCTACGGAACAACTTAAAACGTATTTCTAATCTAGTAGCTCATTTCTAGAAAATTAGGGAACACCTCCCCTATAACTTTCACTTCCTCCCAATTCGAAATGCCATCAATAACAGCCAGAACAACAAAAACAACAACAACAATAACAACAACAATAATAAAATATATACACTATACCATCAAAAACCAACAACTCAAGCAATAGTACAATGAGCGACAAGCTCGGTTTACGATTAAACAAACTATAGCTTTAAATCCCTTTTCCTTCCAGAATTTGTTAACAATATTAACCACAATGTATTCATTTATTTATACTGATTTTCAGCCATAACACAACCTTAAAAAGATCCCATAATAGTCCAATAATACAATATAACAACACCGTAACAGAAACTCGTACATAACTTGCCGAGCGGCAAGCTCGGCTTATAACAAATAACACAACTCTTCCCTACACTCTTCCTTTCTTCAAACTTCATATCAGCAATATCAACATATCATATATAAGATATTCTCATATCTCCAGCAATATTAACATCTCAAGAACACCTTAAAACACTCCAACATCACATAACACCTCAATAGATGATTCCCGGTCGTCGATTCACATGTTCTAGCTTTAATAACTTAGCCAAGCCATAGATACACTCAACACAAGATGAAAAGGGAGATTCTTACCTCAAAATAGCAGGGACAACCTGAATCCAAGCTTACTTCACCTTGAAGAATCCTCCAAATCACAAGCAAAGAGGAGGAAAGGAGTAACACAATCTACGAACTTTTCGGGGGTGAAATCATGTCATAAACTCGTAGATCTTGGTTGGGGTGGTAGGGGAACCTTTAGAGAGTGTTTAGGAGTATTTTGGGTTTGATTTGGGAAATAAATATAAGTTAAAACAAAGTGTAATCGCTCTCTATACGACCAGAAGGTTTCCACCGCCTCAAGTGGGTCCCAAAGGGGCTGCCTGCGCGGTCTCGCGAAAACACGAATATCTCTCTACTAGGACGTTGTACTGACGAATGGTTTAATGCGTTGGAAACTATACTCGTAGTTATTTAATTTGGTGGGTAGATCACCCCGTAACTCCAAGTATATCGAGAGAAATGCTCAGTGATATTAGGCCCAAATTTCAGTAAAATAATGAATGTAATTTACGATAACTTTTGCCGACTTTTTATTTTACAACTTGTTTGACTTCAAAACTTAACATACGAATATTATATGGTTCAATTACCCAACATGACTTCCTTAGAATAATAAACACTCCTAGTTTACCCTAAATGTATGGGTTATAACATCTTTGATTCGTTTAACCTCCAACCATCACGATACTTCCTTAACACTTGTTTTAACCCATTATTATCTTTGTAAAGGTCCTTAATCTCTCCGGCTTATATTAATTCACTTAAGACACATTTTATTATGAAAGTATGGGGTGTAACAATTTTATTTATACATTTTCAGTATCATACGCGATAATAAAGGCATAAAATTAGTGTAGGATATACAACTTGGAATTGGCAGAAATTCTTATTCTATTGTCTTGCCAGGGCCGGCTTGAGCCTAAGGCCACCTTAGGCCCTCAAAATACTTAGGGGCCTAAAATCTATAAATAATATAGTATACAATATTTAATACACTATTGATAGAATTTTTAAATCATTTAGTTAAAATAGTTATAGGTAAAAGTTTTACACATCTTAAATTATACTCTTACTAGTTATTTTCTGACTTTAATTCATCCAAACTTAAATCGATTTTCTTACAATGTTAGTTTAGAATAATTTTTCTTAATTCTTTGAGTGGATTTGTAGATATTTTTCAAGCTACTTTGATAAGTATTTATTAAAATTCATCCTTAGCATTGAATGACTCTTGAAACATACTAGTAGTTACTACAATGTTATTTGTTTCAACTTATATTTAGAATTAAAAGTGCTAAGAAAAACTATATAAGTAGAAGAATACTCTAATTGGCAAACTAAATCAGGTAAAAAGTGTTAATTCAATTACCGTTAACAATTTCTATATCAGTTGCCTCGGTTGAAAAAGTTTTTCAAAACTAAATCATTAAAGTTCAACATGATAACACAAGAGAGATTAAACAAATTGGTTAGACATTGGCAATAATTAAAACTGATTATAACTTCTTTAGATTTTGATAAACTATAAAAGTAAAAAAAAAAAAAAAAAATTAACACCTCACTTTTTATTTTCGCCTTAGACCCCATATTATGTCGAGCCGCCCCTGTGTCTTGCATTGAAAAAATGAACCTAAAAGTCTATATTTGAAAATAGGCTTCCCATTTTCATTTAATATTCCTTCGACTTAGACTATGTAACTATTCTTTAGTGATTATAGGAGTGGAGTCGTAAATATCGAATATAGTAGTTTCATACGAACGTACAATTTTATCTAAGTTAATTGTTATTAGGGATTGTTTTCTTCCTATATAATATTTGAAACTTATTTACTAAAATTATCCAAGTTTTGTATATTACCCGCTCTAAATAAGTTTTTCTTATAATTTATATACAATCCATTATTAGTGCCTTAAATTAGGGGATTCTTTGCTTGAAAAATGGCGTAACTGAAGGGAACGAAGTTCAAATTGTCCTTCCATCTAAATAAGACTCCTTCCAATTGTGTATTACCTATTTTAAGCCAATAATTAGCACAACTCTTCTCTCTCTTTGCCATAATTGCCTATTTTAAGAAAAAAATAATGTATGGTACAACAACATACAAAATAAAAATAAATTTTATACAAATTTAATATAAAATTTGATATATCTACAACTACATACATACTAAAAATAAATTTCAAACAACTAATTATACAGTATACAACTTATTTATAACTTATCTATAACTTTCATACATCATTCTTACCCAGTTAAATACAACTACAATATCATACAACTTAAATATAATTTTTATACAATATGTCTTTTGTATGTATTTTGTATATATTTTGTATGTGGTGTGTTCTTCTGCTTCTTCTTCGCATTTCAATATGAAAATTCAGCCAAATCAAATCTAATCTTTACCAAATACCCTCAAAATCGAGATATAAACTCCATAGAATATTCTCACTCGTTTGCAATAACACCTAATCCAAACAAAAAATATTTTTTTAAAATCCGAATTCAAATTCAAAGTTTCGAAACTTTTTAATGGTTGTCAATGGTGGAGAGTCAGACACCTTTAAAATTTATTGATTGATAATTTTAATTTGAACAATACAACCTAATTAATACATCTACTGCTAGCCCACCATCGGAACACCAACAAGAAAATGGGAAGCCCGGAAAAGCTCCAAACTCCAGCCATGGCGAAATTCAAATCGATAAAAAATTAATCCCTTTCTTCACCATTGTTAGAGAAAATTATGAGCTTTAGAAGAAAAACCTTATAGAACTCGGTGTAGAAAGATAGTTGATTTCAAAGAGAGAAAGAAGAAAATCTTTTAGAAAGATTGGGGTTTGTCTGAGTAATTAAGGAATTGTGATGATATTTAGGGATTTACTAAATTAAAAGGATATAATTAAGGGATACTCATTTAAAATTAATTTATATATAATTGATAAATTATATATGACCATGTAATTAAGTTAAAACTTGATTAAAGAGGGTAATTAAGTTTCATATGTAGTATAGGTAGATAAAAATCTCTTGTAATTTGTCACGCCCCGAACCTGGACCTGGACGTAACACGACACCCGGTGCCTGACTACATGTGATCGAGCGAACCAACTGGCTGGCTGAATCAACATGTGATATCATAACATATGGAATGCAGAAGATAAACTACCACATGCTGATATACTAAAAGTCTGAATGATATAAATCAAAAGGCGGAAATACTAATATAATTCTAGAACATATATGGAGCATACATTGCTTAACATGAAAAGCTCGCGACTCTGTCTAACTGTTACTCTAGTCTATGAAGCCTCTAATGAAGTACTGAAAATACTGACTATCTATAAATACTGAAAGACTGCAAAGTAATGATAATGCCCCGAAAGAACTGGGGCTCACCAAATAGCTGGTACGAGAATCCTAGCGCTATGAATCGTCAACCTGTTAATCATTACCTGCATCGTGAGATGCAGGCCCCGGGAAAAAGGGACGTCAGTACATTTGAATTGCACTGGTATGTAAAGCAACTGAAAGGAAGAACTGTAAATGCTGAAACTAAAACTAAGCTGATAACTGAGAATTGATAACTGATTACTGAAATGATAACTAATAACTGAACTGAACAAAGGAAGTAAGGATATGAATACTCCCTCTTCTGAATGATGAACAAACCTGCTTATCTGTATATTAAACTGCGGTCTCAAGCCCAATATATTTTTGCACAAACTGCAGCCTCGGGCCCAAGTATACGTATACATAACTGCGGCCCCAAGCCCAAATATGCATAAAGCATTAACTGCGGCCTCAGGCCCAAACATGCATAAAGCATGAAATGCGGCCTCGGGCCCAAATACAGGTGTTCAACATTCAGGGATTAAAAATCAGGAACTGAGAATCATACTGAAATACATGATACTAAAATACTGAACCATACTGAGTTACATGATACTTGAAGGCTGAATAGAACTAGACTGAGACATGTATTCATGAACTGATTATGAAAACTGAAACTTCAACTGTTTATGACATGCTGAGTAATCTAGACTGAGACTCATGGACATCAAATCCAAGTCTATATTGATTACGCACTAATTTCACAACATTCAGAATGAAAGTCATGAACGAGTTACGAAGCTAGAGAATAGAAGTTCTACAACTATTCAAGAAACTAGGCTTAACTGTATTTCTAAGGCAATTAGTAACGTCGTAAAAGAAACGTAATGTAGGGAGAATTATTAACATTCCCAAACACAGAGAGTTAGCCTTACATACCTTAACTTCCTGCTCTCGAGCATAATACAACATTTGCCAACCCTTTCAACTTTAATCTATATCAATACAAGTCAAAGGGATTCCATATTAGCAATAATACTCATGTTTTGGTCACTTAGGCATTTTATCAAATACTTGGTGGATATAAAGCTTCATAGCCCTCATTAATGGTGTTTCTACGCCCAATAACCCATTCTATTTCTCCTAGATAAATTCTAAAACCTCAAATTATTATAATCAATATCATTGTTCATCACCCATAAGATAAACAACACCCTTAATCAATAATCAACAACCAACAACCCAAATCCATAACCGTTCATGCTTTTCTATCAAACTCATCAACTCATATCTCATGAACTAGAGTCTATAGTCATTAATCCAATACTATAATCAAGTAGAGGGTGAAGATATTACCTTTTTGACGTTCAAATCCTCTTGAATTCGAGTTCTAGAGTTTCTTTTCTCAACCATGATGTTCCAATCGAATATCTAATGATTTGAAGGGTTTACCTGTTAATAAGGTATTGGAGAATCAAAATCAACTTAGAATCATCATTAGAACTTACCATGGATGGTGGAGGGACCTTGGGGGAGGGTAGGTCCTTGAGAGCTTCCCTTTCTAGAGCAAGTTTTTGTATTTTGGGGTGTGGGGGACGAAGTAGGGCTTTAAAAATGACCCCCCGGGTGCGCTCCCACGCACCTAACACGCAGAAAGGCAGTAACACTGCCACAAGTGCGCGGCCACACACGGGGCCATCCGGGCGCGCACCCGGCGTGCATATTGTGCATTGCTCTATAAAATGTACATAACATTTTGCACAGATATCCATTAGGGCTCCATAATATATCATTGGAAATCTATTTCAAAGGGCTACAACTTTCATGTTTTGAGGTTTCCCAAACTCCTTACATAATTTTACTACATCCTACTACAAAACAGACCTTTTGTAAACTTAGTCGATTTTATTGAATCTTATACACCTCACTCTCTGTCTTGATTCTAAAATAACTATTTCCACCCATACTCATACCGATAGAACTTCACATGTTCAAAATATAATATTACTACTCATTTAACACATTCATACCTAAGCTGAATTTATGAGGTATTACATTATCTACCCCTTGTGATCATTCGTCCTCGAATGATTATCATGGCTGTAACTATGACTAGCTCTGGACTTTAAACAGGTCTGATTGAGACATTTGCATACTAAACTGAACGAATACATGATTACTGAACTGTTGAGATACTGAACTGAATGACTACTGCATTAACTGAATACTGGTCTGCCATGGATACGTGAATACTGAACTAACATGGATATATGTGTAACACCCAGGAAAAATTTTGAAGTACTTAAGTGTAAAGCCCGGTAAATTTTGCAAAGAAAATAATGTTTCATGGTGCCGGACTAGGCTTACGTGTTTGAGGTAAATTTTGGGTTGAATAATGCACCGGAAAGGAAAGGAAAATTTTTGGCGGAAAAGCGTGTTTATGCTTATGCGACCGCATAATCACTCCGCAGGCTGCATAATGGCCACATAAGTGAGGAGGAAAGGGCCATTCTGGAAGCAGCTATGCGGTCGACTATGCGACAGCATAACAGTTATGCAGACCGCATAGTGACCGTATACACAGATAGATTTTTCATCGTTTTTGTCAGTAATTATGCGACCGATATGAGGTCCGCATATCCATTATGCGGTCGTATATGCGACCGCAGAACCATTCCGGAGCTCCATTTTTGGGTTTTTAAAACCCGGCCCTATTTCGTTAAATACACTCTTTGGGCCATTTTTGAACTATAATCTGATATTTTAGAGTGAGAGAGAGTGTCCTAGAGTGAGAAGGTGTTCTTCAATAATTGTTCTTCAATTCTTGCCCAAGTTTTGGAAGATTAAGAAGGGAAACTCACTAGGTCTTCATCCTAGAGATTGAAGTTGCTAAGAATTCCAGAACATTTAGAGTGTAAGGAAGCTCAAGTGAGGTATGTTGGCTAAACTCTTCTTTAAGAATTGGAATTCCCAATATCCTTGTAAGTTCCGAGATGTTGATTATAAATGGAGTATTCCGATAAGTTTTGTGATGAAGATATATGTTCAACTCGTGTTTTAAATGCTCTTATCATATTGCATTATAAATTGAGGATGTGTCCCAAACTATGGATTATGTATCCACATGTTATAATTTCTAGTCGTGATTTATGTGAAAGTTATTATGCCCAGTTGTGTAGAGATTGTGATTGTGATACACCTCCACCTGCATACATTGGGGTGAGGCGGCATGACCGCTTTGTGTGGGGATTATGGTATAGAGATTATGATTGTGATACACCTCCACCCACATATATATTGGGGTAAGGTGGCATGAGCGCTTTGTGTAGGGATTATGGTATTGTGGGACTGCACCTCCACCCGCTTACATTAGGGTGAGGCGGCATGACCGCTTTGTGTAGGGATTATGGTATTGTGGGACTGCACCTCCACCCGCTTACATTGGGGTGAGGCGGAATGACCACTTTGTGTATAGTTTTGGTATTGTTGTGGCACCACCACACGCATACATTGGGGTGAGGCGGCATAGCCGCTTTGTTTTTGGTATTGGTATCATTGATGCATTTCCACCCGCATACATTAGGGTGAGACGGCATAGCCGCTTTGTGTAGGTTCTTGGTACTGTGGTTATACATCCACCCGCATACATTGGGGTGAGGCAGCAGGGCCGCTTGATTAGAGTTATGGTATTGTACGTACACTTCCACCTGCATACATCGGGTGAGGCGGCGAGGCCGCTTTGTGTGAAGATGGTTACAGAGGATCTCATCTTAAATCCTATAAAGGTTATTGATAGCTTTTAATAAGCTTGCTATGGTTTAAACGGTTATCTATATTATTCTATTGTTGCACTAGTTCATCATATTCATCTTGTATTTCTGAATTCTTAAATTAGTGTTTAGTTTTCATACTAGTACTATTCGACGGTACTAACGTCCCTTTTGCCGGGGGCGCTACATCTTTTAAATGGATGCAGGTGGTTCCACAGCAGGAGATATTGATCAGTGATAGTAGCACACCTTCTTCCCAGCTGACTTGGTGAGCCCCGCTTCATCCCGGGGTCATGTATCTTTTGTTCTTTGTGTATTCTGTTTGAGGTATAGCCGGGGCCTTGTTACCGGCATTATCATTGTACTCATCTTTATCTATAGAGGCTCCGTAGTGGGTTGTATAATGGTGCTGGGGAAGTCAAACTCGTGTGTTGTGCTTGAATTACTATTTCCACTTCAGATTATGAATAATGTGTTTGGAATTGAGACTTTAAAATAAAGTAACTGGTGGTAACAAATTGGTATTGCAGACATGATCACTTTATTTGTTGATTAACGAAAACATATATATTCTCTCTATTCATGAATGAGTTTGGGTAGAAGGAAATCTAATAGGCTTGCTCGGCCGGGTTCACACGGTTGAGCGTCGGTCGCGCTCCTCGATTTTGGGGCATGACAATATGAATATTGAACTGGCACGAATATTTGAGTATTGAACTGACATCAATATTTGAGTTCTAAGCTAGCATGAATATCTGAGTACTGGACTGACATGAGTATCTAAGTATTGAACTAACATGAGTATGTGAGTACTGAATTGACATGAGTATCTGAGTACTGAAAACTTGAATGTCATAACATGACACGTGAAGTACTGGGTGTACAATTGCTAATTCTGGTGGCAACTCCAACTCATAAGCTATTTGTCCGATCTTTTCACAGGATTCTATATGGCCCGATATAGCAGGGACTAAGCTTCCCTTCTTCCTAAATCTCATAACGCATTTCATAAGCGAAACTTTCAGAAACACCCAATCATCAACTTGGAACTCTAAGTCTTTATGCCGCATGTCCGAATAGGACTTTTGGCGACTCTGAGCCGTCTTCAAACGCTCTTGAATCAACTTGACTTTCTCAAAATGAGTGAGCTAATCCTGTTATAAATTCCATATTTACCATCTCCACTCAAGAATATGTGCATTCTATGGTAAAATACTAGGCTTCCTACTGCTCGACTTTCACTTGCTGATAATTCGGACACTTGTCCACAAAGTCTGTGACATTCTTTTTCATGCCGTTCCACTAATAAATCTCCTTAAGACCATGATACATCTTTGTGGAACCTGAGTAAATAGAATATCTAAAATTCTGGGCTTCAGACATAATCCGCTCTCTGAGCCTATCTATGTCTGGAATTACACAGTCCATCTTGGTACCTCAAAGTACCATCGCCCCCTTGTACAAAAGCCATTATCTTATGCTTGTGAATCATATCTTTCACCTGCAATAAGTAGGGATCATCAAATTGTTTCTCCTTCACTTCGGCTACTAAGGAGGAACAAGTCTTGTTCTAGACAACAACTCCACCATCTTCGGAGTCCGAAAGTTGAACTCCTAGCTTGGTTAATTGGTGAACTTCTCTCACTATAATTCTCTTGACTGCCTCAATCATGAGCTACTTCCCATAATTGATTTTTAAGGTACTTCCTGAAAACATCTACAGCATTACTGTGACCTAAGTCTTTGACGAATACTCCAAAGATTAGAGTCTCGAGCAATGGCACTACCCTCATGATACCTAACTGGCATGATTTCATAATTTTCATATCTCATGCTAACTATGCGTGTTTCAAATCTTTAACCAGACTTACTGACGATTTTCACATCTCTCCCTTAAAACAAAGGTTAAGGTCTTGTACTTGCGGATCCTTCTCTTTTGTTAGGATCCGAATAACTTTTCTTATCTTCTGCAATTCTTTGCACTATGTCAATAAAGACTCATCTTCTGACTTACTTATGAGCAAGCTTCCTTACTAGGAAAAACAAGATTACTTACATAAATATAAAGTTAATGTATTCACAACTATCATATACAATTTTAATGATTTAACTTTGCTCACTCTGACAATCTTGGGGAAACCTCCTTTCGATAACTCTTAAAGGGTATTCTTCTGTAGCTTGCTCTCTTACTGCTGAGCTGATTTTTTTTTGTCTTCCATTGTCACTGAACTTCGGGTGTAACTTAAACTCTTTGGGTTCTAACATGCGTTCAGTATTTCAAATTGTCATCCACTCACTAGAGTTAACCTAGCTAAGTGAATCAAATCTTACCTCTACTAGCTCTGCTGAAATTGCTAATTCACTGTATCTACTCAAAACTTACTTACTATTCTTTTACTAACCACCTGCTAGCATCATATTTTCTTGTTCTGCTTTGAATAACTAAAGTTAAGCATAAGGTTATTCCTAACCTCCCTCACCATCTGACTCTATTCTACAGTCGCATACTATCTTCTTCTTTTTAACTATGTACATGGATCACACTTAGGGAAAGTTCATCTGTCTTAAACAAAATTGGAATATCTAACCCGAAACTTTCTATACACTTCAAAATCATATCAGACTACAAACTTCTAGGGTAAACACTTAGTCACATAACCTAAGGGGGAATTGTCATATCTTTTATCTCACAATAATAGTTGCTTCTAATAGTAACTTACTAATATGGTACTTTCTAGTTCTAATATGAATAAATCTGAACAACTTAAAATCATTCCCTAAAATTCAATATCAGCTGCTCTTGGTTCTCATTTCGTACATCATGTCTTCTTAGTCATATACATGAGTCGTACGAAAATTACATCTCTGATAAATCACTTCTTGCACCATCCAGCGAGTCTTGAGTCTTAATCCGGACCTAAAACATGCAAAACTTTTGTTATAACCACTGTTACTTACATTCTCTTTTAGCACCCATATATTGATCTGTATACTTACAAGTCACCAGAAATTGGATACACTAAAAATTGGAGATCTCGCAACTAAGTAACTGAATACTGGCATACTGAATTACCATAAACCTGCTAACTGAAAGACTGTATAACTAGTAACTGAGGTAAACAGATAACCATAAAATATGATAACTGCTTTTGTACTTTCTAATAAGGTTATGCTCCAATATGTACTATTATCCATTGTATCCCACTTTCAACATCCTCTCAAGTCTCATTTGTTACCAACATGTACTCCATAATTATACCCCAATAGGAGATCATATCCTCTAGGACCTTGGACTTTTCTTGCCCGTCGCTTGGGCATTTGATACATTCGAAATTCGATAGGAAGAGAAGGTTACCTATTGCTCTAAGCTTCATGGCACGATCTAGAGTATAAAGAAATGAGACAATCCTGGATGTCTTGGTAGTTAACCGTGTATATGAGTGGCTGGCACACACATATAAAGGAAACTCCACTGGACACGGATTCATAGACTCCCTAGGACTCTGGAACTTAGTGCTTTGATACCAAGCTTTGTCACGCCCCGAACCTGGGCCTGGACGTAACACGGCACCCGATGCCTGACTACATGTGACCGAGCGAACCAACTGGTTGGCTGAATCAACATGTGATACATAACATACTGAATGCAGAAGATAAACTAGCACATGTTGATATACTGAAAGTCTGAATGATATAAATCAAAAGGCGGAAACACTAATATAATTCTGGAACATATATGGAGCAAACATTGCTTAACATAAAAGGCTGTGACTCTATCTAACTTTTACTCTAGTCTATGAAGCCTTTAATGAAGTACTGAAAATACTGACTATCTATAAATACTGAAAGACTGCAAAGTAATGATAATGCCCCGAAAGAACTGGGGCTCACCAAATAGCTGGTACGAGAATCCTAGCGCTCTGAATCGTCAACCTGTAAATCATTACATGCATCGTGAGATGCAGGGCCCGGGAAAAAGGGACGTCAGTACATTTGAATTGCACTGGTATGTAAAGCAACTGAAAGGAAAAACTGTAAATGCTGAAACTAAAACTGAGCTGATAAATGAGAACTGAGAATTGATAACTGATAACTGAAATGATAACTGCTGAAACTGAAACTGAAATGATAACTGATAACTGATAACTTAAATGATAACTGATTACGAAAATGATAACTAATAACTAAACTGAACAAAGGAAGTAAGGATATGAATACTCCCTCTTCTGAATGATGAACAACTTGTTTATCTGTATATTAAACTATGGCCTCATGCCCAATATATCTGTGCACAAACTGCAGCCTCGGGCCCAAGTATACGTATACATAACTACGGCCTCAGGCCCAAAGATGCATAAAGCATTAACTGCGGCCTCAGGCCCAAACATGCATAAAGCATAAACTGCGGCCTCAGGCCCAAACATGCATAAAGCATAAATTGCAGCCTCGGGCCCAAATACAGGTGTCCAACATTCAGGAATTAAAAATTAGGAACTGATAATCATACTGAAATACATGATACTGAAATACTGAACCATACTGAGTTACATGATACTTGAAGGCTGAATATAACTAGATTGAGACATGTATTCATGAACTAATTATGAAAACTGTGATGACCCAAAATGTCATCTTTAAATTTAATAAGTAATTTTGTGTTCTAGGACCTCGAAAAGCACTATTTATCACTCCTCGACTTGCGTGCATAGTCTGTACAATTTTTCGGAAAAGCTTTTATGTGAAAAATAGATTAAAATGTGAAATAGAGCTTTAAAACTCAACTGAGTTGACTTTGGTCAATATTTTGAGCAAACGGACTCGGATCAGTATTTTGACAATTCCGGTAGGTCCGTATCGTGATTTGGGACTTGGGTGTATGCCCGGAATCAAATTCTGAGGTCTCTAGCCCGAGATATGGAATTTTGATGAAAAATTATAAGTTTGAAAGCTTAATGATTTTTAAGAAGTTACTGATGTTGGATTTATTGACGCCGGGTCTGTATTTTGATTTTGGAGCCCGGTATAGGTCCACTATAATATTTATGACTTGTTTGCCGAATTTGGTGAGAATCGGAGTTGATTTGACATGATTTGGACGTCCAGTCGTGAAAAATATAAGTTTTAAAGTTTTATTGAAAATTTCATTCGATTTGGGGTTCAATTCGTAGTTCTAGGTATTATTTTGGTGATTTGATCGCGCGAGCAAGTTCGTATGATATTTTAGGTTTTATGTGCATGTTTGGTTTGGAGCCCCGAGGGCTCGGGTGAGTTTCGGATAAGCTACGAGATGATTTTGAACTTAGAAAAAAATCTGGTTTTTAGCTTCTGCTGTCATCTGGTGAATTGTGCTTCGCGATCGCGAAGCCATTCGTGCGATCGCGGAAGGTAAACTCCAGTACACTGCGAACGCGAGGGATAAGTTGCGATTGCGTAGAAGGAAGGAAGGCAGAAGCTAGGCACGTCAATTGTGCTACGCGATCGCACAAGTAAGTACGTGATCGCGTAAGGCTGAGAAAAGGTACTCCGCGATCACATGACCATTTACGCGATCACGTAGAGTTAAAAATCTGGGCAGCCAAAATGTGCTTCGCGATCGCGAAGCCATTCCCGTGATTGCGAAGAGTAAAATGAATCTGGGCAAAGTTGTTCTACGCGATCGCGAACGAATTTCTGTGATCGCGATGAATAAAAATCTGAAAAACAGAACTTAAGTTCTGGAAATGGGGTTTCGACCCATTTTCAACCATTTCTAATTTTTGAGCTCGGGTAAGGCGATTCTTGGGCAATTTTTACGGTAAAACATTGGGGTAAGTGTTCATTATCCTATATTGTTTATATTTCATGATTCCATACTCATTTATATCATGAATCCTTAAAAATTTGGAAGAAAAATCAAATTTTATAAAATCTTCCAAAAACGAAAATTTAAGATTTGAAGGTCCATATGACATCGGAATTTGATAAATTTTGTATGGTTGAACTCGTATCGGAACGGGTGTTCAGATTTCGTAAGTTTTTCTGAGATTTGAGATGTGGGTCCCACTGTCGAATATTTAAATGAATTTTGGATTTTTATCTGGAAAATTAATAAATTCATATGGAACTAATTCCTATGATTCGTATTGAGTATGTTGAATTGTTTGTGAATAGATTTGATGCTTTTGGAGACAAATTCAAAAGGAAAGGCTGTGGTCGAATAAATTATTGGAATTTGCAAAGCGAGGTAAGTGTCGTGATTAACCTTGACTTGAGGGAATAGAACCCTTAAATTATTTGTTATGTGAAATGCATGTGAACGACGTATAGGCGAGGGACGAGTGTCTATACGTCGTCAAATTAATTGTTTGCATAATTATTTGAAAATCATAAATTGTTTAAAATCATGAATGAATTATTATATTAATTGTTTCACTCATATTCCTTGTCAAATATTGTTTCTTGAATTCCTGTAATAATTGTACATGCTTATTTGACTTATGTGTCTCAATTGATATTTGACATTTAGCATATTAAATATTAAATTACCGATTTTCTCCATGATTTTCATAAGTAATTGCTAATTGCCATTGTTTGTTCATAAATAAATTATAATTATTGTGTGTCTTGATGCTTAATAGTTTCTCATTGAACATGGTATTTATTGGAGTAATTTTTATTATAATTATGAGTTGTTTAAAATTATATTGGTGGAACGGGTTGTACGCCACAACGGAAATGAAAGCAAATATATATATATATTGGGGGATCGGATTGCACGTCGTAATAGATTTATTTAAAAGTCAATATTTGGGGATCGGATCGCACGCCGCAATAGACTTATTTAAAAGTCAATATTGGGGGATCGGATTGCACGTCGCAATAGACTTATTTAAAAATTAATATTGGGGGATCGGATTGCACGCCGCAATAGACTTATTTAAAAGTCAATATTGGGGGATCGGATTGCACGCCGCAACAGACTTGCTTAAAAGTCGATATATATATTGGGGGATCGGGTTGCACGCCGCAATAGAATTGAATATGAATATAACGTGAGAGAGGGTTGTACGCTGCAACGGAAATCGGTTGAAATAATAATGGGTTATGACTGCTGAGTTGGCTTCAATTATTATAAATGACTTACCTAATTTATTTCTATTGTTTTGTTGTTGTTACTAATATTGCGTACAGGTTAATGTAAGTGACCCGCCTTAGCCTCGTTACTATTTCGTCGAGGTTAGGCTTAACACTTACCAGTACATGGGTTGGTTGTATTGATACTATACTCTGCACTTCTTGTGCAGATTTCGGAGTTGGTCCCGGCGGCGTACCATAGACTTGCTCGGATTTCAGCTACTCAGAGGAGACTTGAGATATAGCTACACGGCGTCAGCAGTTCTGAAGTCCCTGTCTACTTTAATTTAGCTGTGTGCTTATTTTCAGACAACTTTATTTTATTCAGACCCTTATTTGTATTATTCTAGAAGCTCGTGTACTGGTGACACCAATTATGGGATGGTATTTAGACACCGCTATTTTTATGGATTATTCACTACATTTCAGACTTTACTTCCGCATTTATTCTTTGTTATTAATAAATTTAAAAATTATTTTAAAAATAGATAATATTATTTTAATGTTGGCTTGCCTAGCAAGTGAAATTTTAGGCGCCATCACGGTCCGAAGGTGGGAATTTCGGGTCGTGATAATTGGTATCAGAGCACTAGGTTACAAAGGTCTCACGAGTCACGAGCAAGCTGAGTAGAGTTTGAAGGATCGGTACGGAGACGTCTGTACTTATCTCTCAGAGGCTATGAAGTTTAGGAACAATATCACTACTTTCTTATTCTGTCGTGAGGTTTTATTCTATCAACGATAATTGAACCATTCTACTTTTATTCTCTCGCAGATGGTGAGAACACGCAATACCTCTACCGATGGACAGGGACCATAGCCCCCGGTGGCAACTATGGCCAGGGGTAGAGGTCGAGGCCGAGGTCGTGCTAGAGGCAGAGGCAGAGGCCGAGGTAGAGCTCAGTCCAGAGCTCGAGCAGCTGCACCTGTTGTAGAACCTCAGGTGGACCTTCAGGAAGAGGTTCCAGTTCAGAATGTACCAGTTGGACCAGTTCAGGTCCCAGAAGGATTCATAGCTACTCCAGTGCTACAAGACGCTCTAGTCCGTTTGGTAAGTCTTATGGAGGGCGTGGCCTAGAATGGTACATTTCCAATAGAACCAGCCATTTCACAGGCTGGGGGAGGAGCACAAACTCCCACTACTCCCGCTCCGGAGCAGATGGCTCCCCAGAATCAGGCTCCAGCAGCACCGCCAGTTGGGATAGTTTATCCAGTTGTTGCGGCACAGACCGGTGATAGGCCCGCCATGTCTTTTAAGGCCTTATTAAGACCGGATAAGCTTACCAAGCTCTTCCCAGTTCACTTCAGTGGTACACCTTCTGAGGACACACATGATTATCTTGAACGGTGCCATGAGGTGCTGCAGAACATGGGTATAGTTGAGACCAATAGGGTTGACTTTGCTGTGTTTCTGATGACGGGTTCCGCCAGGAGGTGGTGGAGGGATTATACATTGACTAGACCAGTTGGATCGCCTGCACTTACCTGGGAGAAGTTCTCTCAGCTATTCCTGGAGAAGTTCCTTCCTATCACACTGAGATAGGAATTCCACAAGCAATTTGAGCGTCTACAGCAGGGTAGTATGACTGTTACTCAGTATGAGTCCCGTTTTGTAGATTTGGCCCGTCATGCTCTCCTTTTACTACCTACTGAGGGAGAGAGAGTGAGGAGGTTTATTGAGGGACTCACTCACCCTATCAGGCTTCAGATGGCCAAGGAGACTAGAAGTGAGATTTCTTTTCAGGCGGCTGCTAATGTCGCGAGGAGGATCAAGATGGTTCTTGCACAGGAGAGGGGGCAGAGGTATGATAAGAGGCCTCATCATTTCGGTGGTTTCAGTGATGCCTCGTCTAGAGGCAGGGGTAATTTTGGTAGGGGTCATCGTCCCAGACCGTTTCATTCAGCACTTCATGCATCTCACAAAGCTTCAGGGAGTCACGGTCCTATTATGCCTTACTATGGGCAGCCAGCATTTAGTGCACATTCAGCTCCTATCAGTGCACCACCACTCCAGAGTTACTACAGCGGTTATCCGGCCCATTTGGGTCAGCTTCATCTTCAGCAGCCACGGCATCAAGATGGGTGTTATGAGTGTGGGAACATTTGTCACATCACGAGGTATTGCCCTAGGTTGGCAAGTAACAGATCTCGGCAGGATTCTCGTGCCATCATACTGGCACCGGTTGCTTCATTGCCTGCTCAGCCAGCTAGAGGTAGAGGTCAGGCCATTAGAGGTGGAGGTCAGACCGTTAGAGGTAGAGGCCAGCCAGTTAAAGGCCATCCTAGAGACACAGTTTAGAGTGGTGGGGCCCAGCCCCGATTTTATGCTTTTCCAGCTAGGCCTGACTCCGAGTCATCTGATGTTATGATCAGAGGTATTATTCCAGTTTGCCATAGAGATGCTTCAGTTCTATTTGATCCTATTTGTGCTCCTATTTTGCTTCATATTTGGTTGTGCCTTGTGATTCTCTGAGTGCTTCTGTGTGTGTATCTACACCGGTGGGAGACTCTGTTGTAGTAGATCATGTCTATCATTCGTGTGTGATTACTATTGGTAATTTTGAGACTAGTGTGTATCTTCTACTTCTTGATATGGTAGATTTTGATGTCATCTTGGGTATGGATTGGCTGTCCCCTTATCATGCTATATTGGATTGTCATGCCAAGACAGTGAGCCTAGCCATGCCGGGATTACCTCGGTTAGAGTGGAAAGGAACTCCTGGTCATTCTTCCAGCAGGGATATTTCTTATATGAAAGCTCAATGTATGGTAGAGAAAGGGTGTCTAGCCTATTTGGCTTATATTCGTGATCCTAGTACGGATGTTCTTTCTATGGACTCAGTACTAGTTGTTCGTGAATTTCCAGAAGTATTTCCTGCAGATTTGCCGGGGATGCCACCCGATAGGGATATTAACTTCTGTATTGATTTGGCTCCGGGCACTAGTCCCATTTCTATTCCACCATACCGTATGGTCCCACCGGAGTTGAAAGAATTGAAGGAGTAGTTACAAGACTTGATTGATCAGGGATTCATTAGACCCGGTGTCTCGCCCTGGGGTGCATCAGTATTATTTGTAAAGAAGAAAGATGGCTCTATGCGGATGTGTATAGATTATCGGCAGTTGAACAAGGCCACTATCAAAAACAAATATACATTATCAAGAATTGATGACTTATTTGATCAGCTTTAGGGTGCCAAGGTATTTTCGAAGATTGATTTGAGGTCTGGTTACCATCAGTTGAAGATCAAGGCATCTGATGTCCCTAAAACAGCTTTTCGGACTCAGTATAGGCATTACGAATTCCTAGTGATGTCATTTGGGTTGACAAATGCCCCAGCAGCATTTATGGATTTGATGAATCGGGTGTTCAAGCCCTATTTGGATTCTTTTGTGGTTGTATTCATTGATGATATCTTGATTTACTCCAGCAGTTGAGAGGAACATGAGCAGCATCTTCGGAGTGTGCTTTATACTTTAAAGAATAATCAATTATATGCCAAATTTTCAAAATGTGAGTTTTGGTTAGACTCAGTTGCCTTTTTGGGGCATGTGGTATCGGCAGAAGGCATAAAGGTGGATCCTAAGAAGATTGAGGTTTTTCAGAATTGGCCTAGACCTACTTCAGTTACAAAGATCCGTAGTTTTCTGGGTTTGGCAGGTTATTATCGTCAGTTCGTGGAAGGGTTTTCATCTATAGCAAACCCATTGACCAGACTAACCCAGAAGGGTGTCCCATTCATATGGTCAGATGAGTGTGAGTTGAGCTTTCAGAGGCTCAAGGCTGCTTTGACTGCGATGCCAGTGTTGGTATTACCCACAGGTTCAGAATCGTATACGGTATATTGTGACACATCTCACATTGGGCTTGGTGCAGTATTAATGCAAGATGGCAAGGTGATATCATATGTGCCGCGGCAGTTGAAAGTTCACGAGAAGAATTATCATGTTCATGACTTAGAACTGGCAGCCATTGTTCATGTGCTGAAGATTTGGAGGCATTACCTCTACGGTGTCTCATGTGAGGTATTTACTGATCATCGTAGCCTTCAGTATTTGTTCAAACAAAAAGATCTTAATTTGAGGCAGAGAAGATGGTTGGAGTTGTTGAAAGACTATGATATCATCATTTTGTATCACCCCGGAAAGGCCAATGTGGTGGCGGATGCTTTGAGTAGAAAGGCTGTGAGTATGGGTAGTCTTGCGTATATTCCAGTTGGTGAGAGGCCATTAGCTGCAGATGTTCATACTTTGGCTAATCAGTTCGTGAGGTTAGATGTTTCAGAACCCAGTCGGGTTCTAGCTTGCACAGTCGCTCGGTCTTCTTTATATGAGCGCATCAGAGAGAGGCAGTATGATGATCCTCATTTACTTGTCCTTAAGGACACGGTGCGGCACGGTGATGCCAAACAGGTTGCTGTGGGGGAAGATGGAGTTCTGCGAATGCAGGGTCATTTTTGTGTGCCTAATGTTGACGGCTTCGTGAATTAATCCTTGAAGAGGCACACAGTTCCAGATATTCAATTCATTTAGGTACCGCCAAAATGTATCAAGATTTGCGGCAACATTATTGGTGGAGGAGAATGAAAAAAGGATATAGTTGCATATGTAGCTTGGTGTCTGAATTGTCAGCAAGTTAAGTACGAGCATCAGAGACATGGCGGTTTACTTCAGAAGTTAGAAATTCCTGAGTGGAAGTGGGAGCGTATCACTATGGATTTTGTTGTTGGGCTCCCGCGGACTCAGAGAAAATTTGACGCAGTTTGGGTCATTGTGGACATGTTGACCAAGTCAGCACATTTCATTCCAATGGCAGTTACCTATTCTTCAGAGCGGTTAGCTGAAATTTACATTCGTGAGATTGTCCGCCTTCACGGTGTGCCCGTGTCTATTATTTCAGATCAAGGTACGCAGTTTACTTCACACATCTGGAGGGCTGTACAGCGTGAGTTAGGCACGCGGGTTGAGTTGAGTACAGCATTTCATCCACAGACAGATGGACAGTCAGAGCGCACCATTCAGATATTGGAAGATATGCTTCGCACTTGTGTTATAGACTTTGGAGGTTCTTGGGATCATTTGCCACTTGCGGAGTTTGCTTATAATAATAGCTACCAGTCAAGCATTCAGATGGCTCCATATGAGGCATTATACGGAAGGCGATGCGATTCGCGTTGGCTGGTTTGAACCGGGAGAGGCTCGGTTATTGGGTACCGATTTGGTACAGGATGCCTTGGATAAGGTCAAGGTTATTCAGGATCGACTTCGCACAGCTCAATCTAGGCAAAAGAGTTATGCCGATCGTAAAGTTTGTGATATTGCATTCATGGTTAGAGAAAGAATATTGCTCTAGGTTTCACCTATGAAAGGTGTAATCAGGTTCGGAAAAAAGGGCAAGTTGAGCCCTAGGTATATCGGACTTGCATTACCACCTAGTTTATCAGCGGTTCATCTGGTGTTCCATGTGTCTATGCTCCGGAAATATCATGGTGATCCGTCCTGTGTGTTAGATTTCAGCTCAGTCCAATTGGACAAAAATTTGACTTACGAGGAGGAGCAGGTGGCTATTCTAGCCCGGCAGGTCCGACAGTTGAGGTCTAAGAGTTACCCTTCAGTTTGAGTGCAATGGAGAGGTCTGATGGTAGAGGCATCTACCTGGGAGTCCGAGTCGGACATGCGGAGTAAATATCCACACTTATTCATCAGCTCGGGTAACTTTTTCTAACTCCGTTCGAGGACGAATGTTTGTTTGAGAGGTGGAGAATGTGATGACCCAAAATGTCATCGTTAAATTTAATAAGTAATTTTGTGTTCTAAGACCTCGAAAAGCACTATTTATCACTCCTCGACTTGCGCCGTAGTCCGTACAATTTTCCAAAAAAAATTTATGTGAAAAATGGATTAAAATGTGAAATGGAGCTTTAAAACTCAACTGAGTTGACTTTGGTCAACATTGTGAGTAAACGGACTCGGATCAGTATTTTGACAATTCTGGTAGGTCCATATCGTGATTTGGAACTTAGGCGTATGCCCGGAATCGAATTCCAGGGTCCCTAGCCCGAGATATGGAATTTTGATGAAAAATTAAAAGTTTGAAAGCTTAATGATTTTTAAGAAGTTACTGATATTGGATTTATTAACACCGGGTCCTTATTTTGGTTCCGGGACCCGGCATAGGTCCACTATAATATTTATGACTTGTCTGCCGAATTTGGTGAGAATCGGAGTTGATTTGACGTGATTCGGACGTCCGGTTGTTAATTCCCGCGATCGCGAAGAGTAAAATGAATCTGGGCAAAGTTGTCCTACGTGATGGCGAATGAATTTCCACGATCGCGATGAATAAAAATCTGAAAAACAGAACTTAAGTTTTGGAAATAGGGTTTCGATCCATTTTCAACCATTTCCAATATTTAAGCTCGGGTAAGGCGATAATTGGGCGATTTTTACGGAAAAACATTGGGGTAAGTGTTCCTTATCCTCTATTGATTATGTTTCATGATTCCTGTCACGACCCGAACTTTTCCACCGACGGGACCGTGATGGCGCCTAACATTTCACTTGCTAGGCAAGCCAACGTTAGAGAATCATTAAACCAATTCCTTATTCCCATTTAGTAATTAACAATAATTAACTAAGATAAAATATAATAAGTGCGGAATATCATAAAACTGTATTAATTACTACCACCCGGATCTAGAGTTACAATTCACGAGCATTCTAGAATTTACTACAAGTAATAGTCTGAAAAAAATACAACTGTCTGAATGAAAGAAACAGTAGAACAAAAAAGATAGACGGGGACTTCAAGGTCTGTGAACGCCGACAAATCTACCTTGAGTCTCCGGACAGCGGACCAATAGCAAAATCTCGATCAACCCAAGCCGGTATCAAAATCTGCACAGAAATTGCAGAGTGCAGTATCAGTACAACCGACCCCATGTACTGGTAAGTGTCGAGCCTAACCTCGATGAAGTAGTGACGAGGCTAAGGCAAGGCACCTACAAATCAACCTGTACAATTTAGCAATGTATATACAAATAACAGAAATGAAGAACTAAACAGAAAATGTCGGGAGGGGAACATACTGAGGGGAATACAAGATAAAGAACTACAACAGAATGATCATCGGAGCAGTCAATATACCATGAATCAACAGAAATAGGGAATACAGTAAGGAAAAATGCACGGCATCACCCTTCGTGCTTTTACTCTCAATCTCACCATAAAATTAATAGAAACAGCACGATATCACCCTTCGTGCATTAACTCTCATATCATGGCACGGCATCAGCCTTTGTGTTTTTACACTCACAATATGGCACGACATCACCCTTCGTGCATTAACACTCACAAAATGGCATGGCATCACCCTTCGTGCATTAACACTCACAAAATGGCACTGCATCATCCTTCGTGCATTAACACTCACAATATGGCACGGCATCACCCTTCGTGCATTAACACTCTCCCTTGCCATAATGCAATGCATAAATAACAATAGGGAGATAGAATAACAAGTACAAACCTTACTTTAACATTCGGTTCCACAATATAAATCTCAACTTTTAAATGAATACTCGATTACCAACAGAAAATCCGTAACCATGATAATGACGATCAATTTAACAACACTAGTATAAACATGTAGCAATTAGGCATAGGAAAGAGACAATATAAGAAAAATAGAGAAACATGGAAAAATAGGTAAATTGGCAGCGCATAAGTACTCGTCACCTCCCATATACGCCGCTCACATGAATTTCACTTAGCAAGTAATCTAAGGTTCCTAATTCCCTCGAGTCAGGGTTAGACACAACACTTACCTCGCTCCGAAGGCTACTTAATTCTCAATCACAGCTTTTCCTTTGGAATTCACCTCCAAACCAATCGTATCTATTCAAAAATGACTCAATAATATCAAATATTGCTAAAGAAATCAATTATATTGCATAAATTAAATTTCCCAAATTTTCCTCCAAAAAGTCAAAAAACGACCCCGGGCCCGCTTGGTCAAAACCCAAGGTTCGTACCAAAATCCATTTACCCATTCACCCCCGAGCCCGAATTTGTAATTAGTTTTGGAATCCGACCTTAAATTGAGGTCTAAATTCCCAAATTTCCGAAATCCCTAGCTTTCTACCCTAACCCCTAATTCTACCATGAAAACTCTAGATTTTAGGTTGATAATTCAAGAAATGTAATGGGTAATTGAAAGGAAATAGTTTAGAATCATTTACCAACACTTTGGGGAAGAAAATGACTCTTGAAAATCGCCTCTACCCGTTTGGTTCTTGGAAAATGTTAAAGAAATGGCTTAAACCCGTGTATGATTCTGTTTTATGTACTGTGCGACAGTGTGCATCGCGTTCGCGAGGCCACTGTCGCATTCGCGAAGGGTACTGGCTGCCAAGCCTTCACGTTCGCGAGACCCTGCTCGTGTTCGTGATGGTTACCCCCCTGGCCTTCGCGTTCGCGATGAAGGAACGACCAGCCCTCTCCCGGATCCCCAAGTGCTTCGCGTTCGCGATGAGCCGGTCGCGTTCGCGAAGGGTAAATCCCCTATCACTTCGCGTTCGTGACCAGGCCTTCACGTTCGCAAAGAAGAAGTCTCAGCCTCACCAGTTTACTCTTCGCGTTCGCGAGAGGACCTTCGCGAACGCGAAGAAGGGTATGCCAGACACCAGAATCTGCAAAAACCCAGATGTTTCCCAAGTCCAAAAACATCTTGTGGCCTATCCGAAACTCACCCGAACCCTCAGGGCTCCAAACCAAACATGCACACAAGTCTAAAAACATCATATGGACCTACTCGCGCGATCAAATTGCCAAAATAAAACCTAAAACTCCGAATTTAGCACCAAATCAAATGAAATTCTCAAGAACACTTTAAAATTCCTATCTTCTCAACTGGACGTCCGAATCACGTCATATCAACTCTGTTGCTCACCAAGTTTCACAGACAAGTCTTAAATATCATAATGAACCTGTACCGGGCTCCAGAACCAAAATACGAACCCGGTACTAACAATGTCAAACATCAATCAATTCTTAAAAATAAATAATTTTTAGACTTTTAATTTTCATCAAAAATTCATAACTCAAGCTAGGGACCTCCGAATTCAATTCCGGGCATACGCCCAAGTCCCATAATTCAATACGGACCCACCGGGACCGCCAAAACATGGATTCGGGTCTGTTTACCAAAAATATTGACCGAAGTCAAATAAAATCAACTTTTTAAGGCATAAATTCTTATTTTCATCAATTTTCAACATAAAAGCTTTCCGAAAAACTGCCCGAACTGCGCACACAAATCAAGGAGGGTAAAAATGAGATTTTTAATGCTTAAGAGCGCAAATTCGAGTTCTAAAACATAAGATAACCTTTTGGGTCACCACATTCTCCACCTCTAAAACAACCGTCCGTCCTCGAACGGACATAGAAAAGTACCTGGGCTGGTGAAAAGGTGGGGATATCTACTCCGCATATCGGACTCGGACTCCCAAGTAGCTGCCTCAATAGGCTGACCTCTCCACTGCACTCAAACTGAAGGGTAACTCTTTGATCTCAACTGACGAACATGCCGGGCTAGAATTGCCACCGGCTCCTCCTCGTAAGTCAAATCCTAGTCCAACTGGACAGAGCTGAAATCTAACACATGGAACGGATTGCCGTGATACTTTTGAAGCATGGACACATGGAATACCGAATGAACAGCTATTAAACTAGGTGGCAACGCAAGCCTGTAAGCCACCTCTCCCACTCTCTCCAGAATCTCAAAAGGTCCGATATACCTAGGGCTCAACTTGCCCTTCTTTCCGAACCTCATTACACCCTTCATGGGTGATACCCGAAGTAACACTCTCTCTCCGACCATGAATGCAACATCACGAACTCTACGGTCGGCATAACTCTTCTACCTGGACTGAGCTGTGCGAAGTCGATCCTGAATAATCTTGACCTTGTCCAAGGCATCCTGTACTAAGTCTGTGCCCAACAACCGAGCCTCTCCCGGCTCGAACCACCCAACTGGCGACCAACACCGCCTACCATATAATGCCTCATAGGGAGTCATCTGAATGCTCGACTGGTAGCTATTGGTTTAGGCGAACTCTGCAAGGGGCAAGAACTGATCTCACGATCCTTCAAAGTCTATAACACATGCGCAGAGCATATCCTCCAAGATCTGAATAGTGCGCTCGGACTGCCCGTCCGTCTGAGGATGGAATGTTGTGCTCAACTCAACCCGCATACCCAACTCACGCTATACTTCCCTCCAAAAGTGCGAGGTGAACTGTGTACCTCAATCAGAAATGATAGACACGGGCACCCCGTAAAGACGGACGATCTCACGAATGTAAATCTCTGCCAACCGCTCCGAGGAATAGGTAATTGCCACAGGAATAAAATGCGCTGACTTAGTCAGCCTGTCCACAATGACCCAAACTGCATTGAACTTTCTCTAGGTCCGTGGGAGTCCAACAACAAAATCCATAGTGATACGCTCCCACTTCCACTCAGGAATATCTAACCTCTGAAGTAAACCACCAGGTCTCTGATGCTCACACTTTACTTTCTAGCAATTTAGGCACCGAGCTACATATGCAACTATGTCTTTCTTCATCCTCCTCCACCAATAATGCTGCCGCAAGTCCTGATACATCATGGCGGCTCCCGGATAAATAGAATACCGGGAACTGTGGGCCTCCTCAAGAATCAACTCACGAAATCCATCCATATTAGGCACACAAATACGACCTTGCATCCTCAAAACTCCGTCATCTCCAACAGTAACCTGCTTGGCACCACCGTGCCGCACTGTGTCTCTAAGGACAAGTAAATGAGGATCGTCATCCTGCCGATCTCTGATACGCTCAAACAAAGAAGACCGAGCAACTGTACAAGCTAGAACTCGGCTGGGCTCCGAAACATCTAACCTCACGAACTGGTTGGCCAAGGCCTGAACATCCAAGGCAAGCAGTCTCTTACTAACTAGAATATATGCAAGGCTACCCATACTGACTGACTTTCTACTCAAAGCATCGGCCACCACATTGGCCTTCCCGGGATGATACAATATGGTGATATCATAGCCTTTCAATAGCTCCAACCACCTTTTTCTGCCTCAAATTGAGTTCCTTCTACTTGAACAAATACTGCAAGCTCCGATGATCGGTGAATACCTCACATGGAACGTCGAAAAGATAGTGCCTCTAAATCTTCAGCGCGTGAACAATGGCTGCCAGCTCTAGATCATGAACAGGGTAATTCTTCTCGTGAACATTCAGCTGCCGTGAAGCATATACAATAACCTTGCCACCCTGCATCAATATCGCACCCAGACCAATACGAGATGCGTCACAATATACTGTATAAGATCCTGAACCTGTGAGTAACACCAATACCGGTGCCATAGTCAAAGCTGTCTTGAGCTTCTGAAAGCTCGCTTCACACTCGTCTGACCACCTGAACGGGGCACCCTTCTCGGTCAATCTAGTCAACGGGGCTTCTATGGATGAAAACCCCTCCACAAATCGACGGTAACAGCCCACCAAACCCAGGAAACTACGGATCTCTACAGCTGATGTGAGTCTAGGCCAGTTTCGAACTGCCTCAATCTTCTTAGGATCCACTTGAATACCCTCTGCTGATACAATGTGACCCAAGAAAGCAACTGAACTCAACCAAAACTCGTATTTTGAGAACTTAGCATATAACTGGTTGTCTTTCTGAGTCTGAAGAACGATCCGAAGGTGCTGCTCATGCTCCTCTCGACTGTGGGAGTAGATCAAGATATCATCAATAAACACAACTACAAAGGAATCCAAGTAGGGTTTGAACACCCGGTTCATCAAATCCATGAATGTTGCTGGGGAATTTGTCAGCCCAAATGACATCACTAGAAACTCATAATGCCCATACCGAGTTCGAAAAGCTGTCTTAGGAACATCGGATGCCCTAATCCTCAACTGATGGTAGCCAGATCTCAAATCAATCTTTGAAAACACCTTGGCACCCTGAAGCTGATAAAATAAATCATCAATCCTCGGTAATGGATACTTGTTCTTGATGGTGACTTTGTTCAACAGCCGATAATCTATACACATCCTCATCGATCCATCTTTCTTCTTCACAAATAACACGGGTGCACCCCAGGGCGAGACACTAGGTCTAATGAAGCCCTTATCAAGAAAATCTTGCAACTGGTCCTTCAATTCTTTCAACTCTGACGGGGCCATGCGATATGGCAGAATGGAAATAGGCTGAATGCCCAGAGCCAAATCAATGCAGAAATCAATATTCCTGTTGGGTGGCATCCCTAGCAGGTCTACAGGAAACACCTCTGGAAACTCACGAACAACCGGTACCGAATCCATGGAAAGAACCTCCGCACTAGAATCGCGGACATAAGACAAATAAGCTAGACACCCCTTCTCGACCATATGCCGAGCCTTCACATAAGAGATAACCCCTGCTGGCAGAATGGCCAAGATTCCCTTTCCACTCTAATCGAGGCAACCCCTGCAAGGCTAAGGTCACCGTCTTGGCTTGACAATCTAATATAGCATGATAAGGTGACAGCCAATCCATATCTAGTATGACATCAAAATCAACCATGTCGAGAAGTAGAAGATCTACACGAGTCTCAAGACTCCCAATGGTGACCACACATGAACGATAAACACGATCTACAACAATAGCATCTCCCACTGGTGTAGACACATACACAGGAGCACTCAAAGAATCACGGGACATAACCAAATAGGAAGCAAAATAGGATGACACATAGGAGTAAGTAGATCCCGGATCAAATAGAACTGAAGCATCTCTACTGCAAATTGAAACAGTACCTGTGATAACAGCGTCAGATGACTCAGCCTCAGGCCTGTCTAGGAAAGCATAACACCGGGGCTGGGCCCTACCACCCTGAACTACGTCCCTGGGACAGCCTCTAACTGGCTGATCTCCACCTCTAATGGCCTGACCTCTACCTCTAACAGTCTGGCCTCTACCTCTGGCTGCCTGACCCCTGCCTCTGGCTGGCTGAGCAGGTGGTGCAGCAACTGGTGCCGGAACCATGGCACGAGAACTATGATGCTGTGAGCTGCCCGTTGCCCGAGGGAAAAATCTAGCAATGTGCCTTAGATCACCACAAGTATAACATAACCTCGGCTGTTGTGACTGTTGATCCTGAAACTAACCCTGTCGACCTGAATAACCACCCTGATAACTCTGGAGTAGAGGTGCACTAATAGGAGCTGGTGGTGCACTATAGGCAAGCTAGTCGGAATAATGCATCTGAGGGCCACGACCACCTGAGGCACCGTGGGATGCCTGGAGCGCTGAATGAAATGGCCTGGGAGGATGGCCTCTACCAAAAGTACTCCTGCCTCTAGATGAGGCACCGCTGAACTCACCGGAATGACGAGGTCTCTTGTCAGACCCCTGACCTCCCTGAGTAAGAACCATTTCGACTCATCTGGCGACATTAGCAGCCGCCTGAAAAGAAATCTCACTCCCAATCTTCTTAGCCATATGCAATCTGATAGGCTGATCAAGTCCATCAATAAACCTCCTCACCCTCTCTCTCGGTGTGAAGCAGAAGAATAGCATGACGGGCCAAATCCACAAAATGCGTCTCATACTGAGTAATAGTCATACTGCCCTACTGGAGACACTCAAACTGACGGCGACGCTCCTCTCTCAATGTGATAGGTAGAAACTTCTCTATGAAGAGCTGAGAGAACTGGTCCCAAGTAAGAGCATGCGACCCAGCTGGTCTGGTCAACAAGTAATCTCTCCACCACTTCTTGGCGGAACCAGTCATCTGAAATATAGCAAAATCGACCCCATTGGTCTCCACTATACCCATGTTTCGTAAAACCTCGTGACAGCTGTCAAGATACTCCTGGGGGTCCTCTGAAGGAGCACCACTGAAGTGAACGGGAAAGAGCTTGGTAAACCTATCCAATCTCCATAAAGCCTCAGAAGACATAGCTGGCCCATCTCCGACCTGTGCCGTAATAACCGGCTGAACTAATTCGACTTGCTGAGCTACTGGAGCCTGATACTGGGGAGCTATTTGCTCCGGAGCGGGAGTGGTGGGATTCTGGGCTCCTCCTCCAGCCTGAGAGAGTGTTGGTGCCATGGGAAATGTGCCAGTCTGGGCCACACTCTCTATAAGGCCCACCAAACGGACCAAAGCGTCCTGAAGTACTGGGATAGCAATGAACCCCTCCGGAACCTGAGCTGATCCGGCAGGAACAGTCTGGGCTGGAACCTCGTCGTCAAGCTCTATCTGAGGCTCCACTGCTGGGGCTCTAGGCTGAGCCCTGCCCATGCCTCAGCCTCTGGCACGGCCTCAGCCTCGACCTCTGCCCCGCGTATAAGCTTCCACTGGAGGCTCTGGCTGCTGCTCAGTTGAGGAAGCAGTACGTGTTCTCGCCATCTGCTAGAGAATAAGAGTAGAAGAGTTCAATCAGTATTGTGAAAGCAAAATCGCACGACAGAGTAGAATAGAAGTGAAACTTGTTCCTAAACTTCATAGCCTTTGGAAGATAAGCACAGACGTCTCCGTACCGATCCTCCAGACTCTACTAAGCTTGCTCGTGAATCGGGAGACCTAGGCAACCTAGTGCTCTGATACCAACTTGTCACGACCCGAAATTTCCCACCGACGGGATCGTGATGGCCACTAATATTTCACTTGCTAGGCAAGCCAACGTTAGAGAATCATTAAGCCAATTCCTTATTCCCATTTAGTAATTAACAATAATTAACTAGGATGAAATATAATAAGTGCGGAATATCATAAAACTGTATTAATTACTACCACCCGGATCTGGAGTCATAATTCAGGAGCATTCTAGAATTTACTACAACTAATAGTCTGAAAGAAATACAACTGTCTGAATGAAAGAAACAGTAGAACAGAAAAGATAGACGGGGACTTCAAGGTCTGTGAATGCTGACAGATCTACCTTGAGTCTCCGGACAACGGACCAATAGAAAAATCTCGATCAACCCGAGCTAGTATCAAAATCTGCACAGAAAGTGCAGAGTGCAGTATCAGTACAACCGACCCCATATACTGGTAAGTGTCGAGCCTGACCTCGACAAAGTAGTGATGAGACTAAGGCAAGGCACCTACAAATCAACCTGTACAATTTAACAGTGTATATATAAATAACAGAAATGAAGAACTAAAAAGGAAATGTCGGGAGGGGAACATACTGAGGGGAATACAAGATAAAGAACTACAACAGAATGATCACCAGAGCAGTCAATATACCATGAATCAACAGGAATCGTGAATACAGTAAGGAAAAATGCACGGCATCACCCTCCGTGCATTAACACTCACAATATGGTACGACATCACCCTTCGTGCACTAACACTCACAATATGGCACGGCATCACCCTTCATGCATTAACTTCACAATATGCCACGGCATCACCCTTCGTACATTAACACTCTCCCTTACCATAATGCAATGCATAAATAACAATAGGGAGATAGAATAACAAGTACAAACCTTACTTCAACATTCGGTTCCACAATATAAGGCTCAACTTTAAAATGAATACTCGATTACCAACAGAAAAGCCGTAACCATGATAATGACGATCAATTTAACAACACTAGTATAAACATGTAGCAATTAGGCATAGGAAAGAGACAATATAAGAAAAACAGAGAAACATGAAAAAACAGGTAAATTGGCAGCGCATAAGTACTCGTCACCTCACATATACGCTGCTCACATGAATTTCACTTAGCAAGTAATCTAAGGTTCCTAATTCCCTCAAGTCAGGGTTAGACACAACACTTACCTCGCTCCGAAGGCCACTTAATTCTCAATCGCAGCTTTTTCTTTGGAATTCACCTCTAAATCACTCGTATCTATTCAAAAATGACTCAATAATATTAAATATTGCTAAAGAAATCAATTATATTGCATAAATTAAATTTCCCAAATTTTCCTCCAAAAAGTCAAAAAATTGACCCCGGGCCCGCTTGGTCAAAACTCGAGGTTCGGACCAAAATCTATTTACCCATTCACCCCCGAGCCCGAATATGTAATTAGTTTTGGAATCCGACCTCAAATTGAGGTCTAAATTCCCAAATTTATGAAATCCCTAGCTTTCTACCCTAACCCCTAATTCTACCATGAAAACTCTAGATTTTAAGTTGATAATTCAAGAAATGTAATGGGTAATTGAAAGAAAATGATTTAGAATCACTTACCAACACTTTGGTGAAGTAAATGACTCTTGAAAATCGCCTCTACCCATTTGGTTCATGAAATATGTTGAAGAAATGGCTTAAACCCGTGTTTGATTCTGTTTTATGCAGTGGGCGACAGTGTGCATCGCGTTCGCAAGGCCACTGTCGCGTTCGCGAAGGGTACTGGCTGCCAAGCCTTTGTGTTCGCGAGACCCTGCTCACGTTTAGGATGGTTACCCCCCCCCCCCCCCGGCCTTCGCGTTCGCGATGAAGGAACGACCAACCCTCCCCAGGTCCCCAAGTGCTTCGCGTTCGCGATGAGCCGGTCGCGTTCACGAAGGGTAAATCCCCCATCACTTCGCGTTCGCGAAGAAGAAGTCTTAGCCTCACCAGTTTACTCTTCGCGTTCGCGAGAGGACCTTTGCGAATGCGAAGAAGGATATGCCACACACCAGAATCAGCAGAAAACCAGATTTTTCCCAAATCCAAAACATCCTGCAGCCTATCCGAAACTTACCCAAGCCCTCGGGGCTCCAAACCAAACATGCACACAAGTCTAAAAGCATCATAA
Source organism: Nicotiana tomentosiformis (assembly GCF_000390325.3). Classification (NCBI taxonomy): domain Eukaryota; kingdom Viridiplantae; phylum Streptophyta; class Magnoliopsida; order Solanales; family Solanaceae; genus Nicotiana; species Nicotiana tomentosiformis. Next base: position 53,415,190 of record NC_090823.1, read on the forward strand.
TGATTTGCTCGCGCGATCAAATCGCCAAAATAACACCTAAAACTTCGAATTTAGCACCAAATCAAATGAAATTCTCAAGAACACTTTAAAATTCCTATCTTCTCAACTGGACGTCCGAATCACGTCAAATCAATTCCATTTCTCACCAAATTTCACAGACAAGTCTTAAATATCATAATGAACCTGTACCGAGCTCCGGAACTAAAATACGGACCCGGTACTAACAATGCCAAACATCAATCAATTCTTAAAAATAAATAATTTTCAGACTTTTAATTTTCATCAAAAATTCATAACTCAAGCTAGGGACCTCCGAATTCGATTACGGGCATACGCCCAGGTCCCATAATTCGATACGGACCCACCGGGACCGTCAAAATACAGATCCGGGCCCGTTTACCAAATATATTGACCGAAATTAAATAAAATCAACTTTGTAAGGCATAAATTCTTATTTTCATCAATTTTCAACATAAAAGCTTTCTGAAAACTTGCTCGAACTGGGCACGCAAATCGAGGGGATTTTTAAGGCTTAAGAGCACAGATTTGAGTTCTAAAACATAAGATGACCTTTTGGGTCATCACAATTCCATACTCATTTATATCATGAATCCGTGAAATTTGGGAGAAAATAAGATTTTTATAAATTCTTCCAAAAATAAAAATTTAAGATTTGAAGGTCCATTTGACATCGGAATTTGATAAATTTTGTATGGTTGAACTCATATCGGAACGGGTATTCGGATTTCGTAAGTTTTTCCGAGATTTGAGATGTGGGTCCCACTGTCGACTATTTAAATAAATTTTTAATTTTTATCCGGAAAATTAGTAAATTCATATGGAATTAATTCCTATGATTCGTATTGAGTATATCGATTTTTTTGTGAATAGATTTGACGCTTTTGGAGACAAATTCAAAAGGAAAGGCTGTGGTCCAATAAATTATTAGAATTTGCAAAGCGAGGTAAGTGTCGTGGTTAACCTTGACTTGAGAGAATAGAACCCTTAAATTATTTATTATGTGAAATGCATGTGAACGACGTATAGGCGAGGTGAAGAGTGTCTATACGTCATCAAATTAGTTGTTTGCATAATTATTTGAAAATCATAAATCGTTTTAAATCATGAATGAATTATTATATTAATTGTTTCACTCATATTCCTTGTCAAATATTATTTTATGAATTCCTGTAATAATTATATATGCTTATTTGACTTATGTGTCTTAATTGCTATTTGACATTTAGCATATTAAGTATTAAACTACCTATTTTCTCCATGATTTTCACAAGTAATTGCTAATTGCCATTGTTTGTTCATAAATAAATTATAATTATTGTGTGTCTTGATACTTAATAGTTTCTTATTGAACGTGGTATTTATTGGAGTAATTTTTATTACAATTATAAGTTGTTTAAAATTATATTGGTGGAACGGGTTGTACGGCGCAACGGAAGTGAAAGCAAATATATACATTGGGGGATCGGATTGCACGCCGCAATAGACTTATTTAAAAGTCAATATTGGGGCAATAGACTTATTTAAAAGTCAATATTGGGGAATCGGATTGCACGCCGCAATAGACTTATTTAAAAATCAATATTGGGGGATCGGATTACAAACCGCAATAGACTTATTTAAAAGTCAATATTGGGGGATCGGATTGCACGCCGCAACAGACTTGCTTAAAAGTCGATATATATATATTGGGGGATCGGGTTGCACGCCGCAATAGAATTGAATATGAATATAATGTGAGAGCGGGTTGTACGTTGTAACGGAAATTGGTTGAAATAATAATGAGTTATGACTGCTGAATTGGCTTCAATTATTATAAATGACTTACCTGATTTATTTATGTTATTTTGTTGTTATTACTAATATTGCGTACAGGTTAATGTAAGTGACCCGCCTTAGCCTCGTCACTACTTCGTCGAGGTTAGGCTCAGCACTTACCAGTACATGGGGTCGATTGTACTGATACTACACTCTGCACTTCTTGTGCAGATTTCGGAGTTGGTCCCAGCGGTGTACCATAGACTTGCTCGGATTTCAGCTACTTAGAGGAGACTTGAGGTATAACTGCACGGCATCCGCAGTTCTGAAATTTCCGTCTACTTTACTTTAGCTATTTATTTATTTTCAGATAACTTTATTTTATTCAGACCTTTATTTGTATTATTCTAGAAGCTCGTGCACTATTGACACCAATTCTGGGATGGTATTTAGACACCGCTGTTTTTATGGATTATTCACTACATTTCAGACTTTACTTCCGTATTTTTTTTTTGTTATTAATAAATTTAAAAATTATTTTAAAAATAGATAATATTATTCTAACGTTGGCTTGCCTAGAAAGTGAAATGTTAGGCGTCATCACGGTCCGAAGGTGGAAATTTCGGGTCATTACAAAAACTAAAACTTCAACTGTTTATGGCATGCTGAGTAATTTAGGCTGAGACTCATGGGCATCAAATCCAAGTCTATATTGATTACGCACTGATTTCACAACATTCAGAATGAAAGTCATGAACGAGTTACAAAGCTAGAGAATAGAAGTTCTGCAACTATTCAAGGAACTAGGCTTAACTATATTTCTGAGGCAATTAGTAACGTCATAAAAGAAACGTAGTGTAGGGAGAATTATTAACATTTCCAAACATAGAGAGTTAGACTCACATACCTTAACTTCCTGCTCTTGAGCATAATACAACATTCGCCAACCCTTTCAACTTTAATCTATATCAATACAAGTTAAAGGAATTCCATATTAGCATTAATACTCATGTATTGGTCACTTAGGCATTTTATCAAATACTTGGTGGGTATAAAGCTTCATAGCCCTCATTAATAGTATTTCTATACCCAACAACCCATTCTCTTGCTCCTAGATAAATTCTAAAACCTCAAATTGTTATAATCCCTATCATTGTTCTTCACCCATAAGATAAACAACACCCTTAATCAATAATCAACAATCAACAACCCAAATTCATAACCGTTCATGCTTTTTTATCAAACCCATCAACTCATATCTCATGAGCTAGAGTCTATAGTCATTAATCCAATACTATAATCAAGTAGAGGGTGAAGATATTACCTTTTTGACATTCAAATCCTCTTGAATTCTAGTTCTAGGATTTCTTTTCTCAATCATGATGCTCCAATTGAATATCTAATGATTTGAAGGGTTTACCCATATTAATAAGGTATTGGAGAATTGAAATCAACTTAGAATCACCATTAGAACTTACCTTGGATGGTGGAGGGACCTTGGGGGAGGGGGGTAGGTTCTTGAGAGCTTCCCTTTCTAGAGTAAGTTTTTGTATTTTGGGGTGTGGGGACGAAGTAGGGCTTTAAAAATGACCCTCTAGGTGCGCTCCCATGCACCTAACGCACAAAAAGGCAGTAACATTGCCACAAGTGCACAGCCGCGCACGGGACCATCTGGACGTGCACCTGGCGCGCATATTGCGCATTGTTGTGTAAAATGTACATGACTTTTTGCATAGAGATCCGTTAGGGATCCACAATATATCGTTGGAAAGTTATTTCAAAGGGCTACAACTTTCGTGTTTTGAGTTTTTCCAAACTCCTTACACATTTTCACTACATCCTGCTGCAATACAGGCATTTTGTAAACTTAGTTGATTTTATCGAATCTTATACACCTCACTCTCCGTCTTGATTCTAAAATAACTATTTCCACCCATACTCATACTGACAAAACTTCACATGTCCAAAATATAATATTACTACTCATTTAACACATTCATTCCTAAGCCAAATTTATGGGGTGTTACATTATTAAAGGCGAAAAGAAAAGAAGGTATGTAATTTCTTTTTACTTTAAATAGATTGTGTATTTTACAAAGATTGTATTCATAATAGTGCTATCTCTTTTTCTTCAATTGGTTGAGTACGAGGAGTTTCATTTTTAATATTGATTTCAAGTTGTGATCATTATAAGATGAACTAATTTATTCATTGCAATGCATTTATTTATTCTTTTTTTTTATATATTTTTGTGTATATAACGATCTTTAGTTTTGTTCATTTTTTGATTAGTTAATTATAGTTATTTGCTAGGTGCCTTGATAGTATTAAATTTGTTTTGATTGTGGATGTATAAAAGTTAAATTCCTTTATTTTTATTCCTTTTCCGGCTCTAAGGTATACACTAATACATACTTATATATTATTCTACTTTATTTGCAGTATTCATGAATACATGTTTTTACGAATATCCAAAACTTGCCACAGAGATTATTATCTTATTTGATGATTTCTTATTTGCAAAAGTTCTTTACCAGGAATGGGGTCAGTTGTAAATTAATAAATGTAAATAGACTTTAATACTTTTGGCATTTATATTGTTCGTATAGATTTTTCACCATTTGGCCTTATACCAACACACTTACTCAAATTAATTCTTTTTGTTGCTAGATGATGACTCCAAATCATAATTAGGTAGTGACTTCAAATCAATCTCTTTGTTCTTTTCTATTCCCAACTCAAGCAGTCAACAGCCAATTTGGTTCATTTAATAGATCTTGACTTGTAAATATAAAACAAAGAGACTGAAATAATTTTAATAACACTATATAAGAAAGGCACGTTAAAATCAAGTATTAAATGAAGTAAATGAAAATAGTTGAACTATAAAAGCTGTCAATATGTGGCGTTAAAACTCCCATGTTGTTATAAGAAAAATCAAATTATGGTGGATGTCTATTCTTTCTCTATGATCTTCTCAAATGCTTAATGACATATTCAATGACATATTTCTATGCTTAATGACATATTCAATGATATATTTCTATGCTTAATGACATATTCAATGACATATTTTTCTTCACTTTTCATGCCTATATAAAGGCCTTGTAATAGATAGAAAAATACACACAATTGAAGAAGAAAATCTCTTCTTTCTCTCTATCTCCATTTCTTGTTCATGTTTTACTAAATTGCTTTTATTTTATAACATGTTTTATTCATGTTTTGCTAAATTGCTTTTATTTTATAACACGTTATCAGCACGAATTACTCATTTCATGATCTTCTACGTCAAGACTATGTAATTTATAAGCAGACAATGAGATAAGTACAATAAAAAATATCTTGGATGATAATACAAAGATAAGTTTTACATCCATCTAAACACATTCATACTTTCATATCTTTGCATTAACTTTATGTGCAGTGTTTAGTTAAAATATTTTTTTCAATTGTATCCAATGAAATAAAGAACTGGAAAGGTATGTCTTTATTTGCTACATCTCTTATAGGACAAAGATAATATCCCAACGTATATATATATGTTCTGACCTTTTACATACTATGATAGATAATTATTAAGGTAATTTAGTAATAATATTTTTACCATCACATGATATATTTCATTGAAAGCAAAATTATCAAATTTGTAGGTGATTTTACAGTACTTTGCAAATTTGGCATTCGAATATACAATCAATATAAATTCATTATAGTTATAATTTATAATAGTCACGGTTATGCATTAATCCTTAAATATTTTTGCTGGAAATATAAGGCTCATTCCTCCGTATTGAATTTTTTTATGAAGTTCTTATAGTCTTTAAAATATAAGTGGTTATAGGTTATCTGCACCTTTTCCCTTATTAATTTATTAAAATGTAAAAGTGATTGTATCATTTTTATAAAAAAAAAAAAATTGGCATATATCCTAACTAGCATTTTTGTTGCAGAGGAACTGTTTCAAGATTGAAATAGTTATATATGTCTTCTTGAAAGTTAATTTACTTATGCCTATAATTATGAAGTAATAATATTTTAAAGGCTCGAGTGCGAGTCCTAGTGAATTTTGGCCTATTATGCCAAAGATTGAGGGTAAGACGATGGGTTCAAGTCCCAACGCACTATGTTGATGAAAAGACGTTGGATTCAAGTTCCAACGCATTATGGCCTGGCATACCTTTATATGGGTAAGGCGTTGGGTTTGAGTCCTAATGCACCATAATGATAATAATAATAATAATAACTAAAGAAAAAATAATATATTTTTCATGAAAAAGCAGGAAGCTTGTCCCACTTGATTTTCTCCATTCTTGAAGTGAATGTGATAGCAGTGCATGATAAGTCTAAATAAAGACAAATGGTTGACCAATGAATGTGGTCGTGCGAAAGGCCAAAATAATAATAGTTATCACTATGGCAATTATAAAAGGGAAAAATTCTTTGAAGAGAATGTGACTTGTGATAAACATTAATATTGCATACTCATTCCTGAAAGTGAATGTGACTATATATATGTGATAAAGATTATGCATAATAATGTACTTGTGCATGGTTGGATAAATGCTACAACTCACTTCTAAGGGAGGTTTGAGACAAAGAAAGATAATAAATATTACTGTGTAGTTACATGAATATATCACTGGTCGCATACATGTGATACGCCAAAAATATTTTGTCATGCCTTATGAAAGTTATTAAAAATAAAATTAAAGCAAGAAATTATTTTGCTTATGATGATTTTGAACATGACAATTATTATGATATGATGCTCTTTGTGAAGGAGACATTCATTATATGGATGGTGTGACAAAAGATCTTGTAGTACAAAAGCAGTTAAGAGCGCTAAAAGAACTAATTTGTTACTACCTGGATGAATGAAATTGTTCGTGACATTAATATTGTAGTAAGTCTCAAAAGAAATATTTTGATTTACAAATATATTAGGCAAAGTGGTTGGCATATTGAGACTATAAATGAAAAGAAGGTTGAATATTTTTATATTACTATAATCATACCGGGTAAATATGAAAGGTTACCTAACTTTTCTTCTATTTGTACTACACAAGTATAAGCATGATGATGCAATCACAAGCCACAAGTAAACTAGAGGTTTACTGAAATAAATATTAGTTGGCATGACCGGTTGACCATCTCGGTTCAATTATGATGCGAAAAAATTAATTGAGAATTACATTGGCATATATTGAAGAAATATAACATTCTTCAAGAATTCTCTTGTGCTGCTTATTCTTATGATATACCAGTTAAGGTTAGGATTGAATCCCTTGATTTCTGGAATGAATAAAAGATGATAAATATATGGGCTCAGTCACCTTCCATGTGGACCGTTTACTATTATATGATTTTAATAGATGCATCTATTCTATGGTCACATGTGCATTTGTTATCAACTTGCAGTTTAGCTTTTGCAAGATTAATTGCTCAAATTATTAGAGCACAATTCCAGAATATAAATTATGATGATTTATATTGATAATACTGGTTTAAATCCAAATTGGTTTAGCAGAAATTGTATGCCTCCAATTATATCTAAACCATTGGTTTTGAGAACAAAACTGACAAAACAAAATTTGGTATGGGATGTATTATTTAATATGCACTTGTATGCATCTAGCCAAGTTATGATAAGTTCTCCCTATCACAATTGGTTCAGGGTCAGGAACCAAAAAATTTTCATCTAGAAATATGAATGTGCTATATGATTTAATTATTCCACCACAATGCACAAAGATGGATCCCCAAATAAGGCTAAGGATATGTGTTGGTGATCCCAACAATAGGGGGAGAAAATGGGCAGTTGAAAAAGTAATGCATGTAATGAATTATTATAAGTACATCGAGATCCTCGCACGAGAAAATGTGAATTTGAAGTTCAATTGATAATTCATTTGCAAAATATTGCTAGGCATATTTGCTGATCCAAAGCTAAATGTCATATTCAGCTGCTAATACTCCAAATAAAATAAAGTTCATAATGAATAGAGTCTATGGCATGCATGAAGCATAATAGACTAATCGGTTCCAAAGATAAAATTTCTTGAAGAAAGAGAGGAGCAGATGGTCATAATAAGGAGGCAAGTACTCTAGAAGAGCACCACGACATAACACTTCATAAGACCTCATGGGAGAGGCTCGAGTACCTGAAAATAATAAGATAAAGAGATCTCAATAAGTTATGTCTTTATTGGGTAATAGTAGAACCGATATAAAATGATCGTCGACGATATTGTTAATATAATGTAGCGCTCAATATTATTAATATTGACGAGGATCTTGAGCTCAAATCTGTCATGAAATTTGGACAGATAAATAATTGGCCAAATAAAAAATACGCAATAAAAATTGATTTCACCTGAAAAATATGAAATTGGATGGATAGTCCCAACACCTGAAAGTATAAAGCCAGTGGAGGTATAAATGTGTTCTTGTACGGAAAAAAAAGGTCAAGTCGATAGATATAAAGACGACCTGTATCACAAGAAGATTTGTAAATATCCTGGCATTGATTATATAGATACATGTTCTCATGTGGTGGATGTTGGCATTTCAGGTTTTAATCTGTCAATACAAGAAAAACGTGATATGTGTATAATAGAAATCATTAAAGGATTTAAATTGTTCTGAAGCATATTAAGGTTTTCAAAAAATTTATTAAATAAAGCTTCAAAAACCCTTATACGGATTGAAACAATCAGGGCGCATGTGGTATAATCACCTGAGTGAGTACCTGTTGAAAGAATGGTACAAGAATGATTCAATTTGTCCTTGTGTCTTTATAAAAAGATCTAGATCTAAATTTGTTATAATCACCGTGTCTGTTGATGATTTAAATATCATTGGAACTCCTAGGGAGCTTTCTAAAGCAATAGAGCTTCCTAAAACAGTAAACTATTTAAAGAAAGAATTTGAAATGAAAGATCTTGGAAAGATAAAATTTTATCTTGGTCTATAAATTGAGTATATGAAAGATGGATTTTTTGTCCATCAATCGGCATACACTAAAATGATAAGCGATTTTATATGGATAAAGCACATCCATTCCGACCTCATGAAAATAATGAAGAGCTTCTTGGTCCCGAAGTACCATATCTTAGTGCAATTGGTGCACTAATGTATCTTTCTAACATTACAAGGACTGACATAACTTTTTCAGTTAATGTCTTAACAAGATATAGCTCTGCTCCTACAAGAAGACATTGGAATGGAATCAAATACATATTGCGGTATCTAAAAGGGACTACCGATATGGGATTATTTTATGGCAATGATTGCAGTCCCGATCTTATTGGTTATGCCGATGCTGGGTATTTATATGACCCACACAAGGTTCGATCTCAAACAGGCTATGCGTTGACATATGGAGGCACTACCATATCTTGGCGATCGACTAAGCAATCAATTGTGGCTACTTTATCTAATCATGCTGAGATAATTGCTATTCATGAAGCAAGTCGAGAATGTGTATGGTTGAGATCTATAATACACCTTATTCGAGACAAATGTGATTTGAAGTATAACAAACTACCCACAATTTTGTATGAAGACAATGCAGCATGCATAGCCCAATTGAAGGGAGGATTCGTAAAAGGGGAAGCACATTTCACCATAGTTATTTTTCACATATGATCTTCAAAAGAATGGTGATATCAATATGCAACAGATCCGTTCAAGTGATAATATGGTTGATTTGTTCACCAAATCTCTACCGACGTTAACCTTCAAGAAACTAGTGTACAAGATTGGGATGCGAAGGCTCAAGGATATGAATTGATGCTCTCATCAGGGGGAGTTAATGCGCGTTGTACTCTTTTTCCTTTACAAGGTTTTGTTCCACTGGGTTTTCCTTGCAAGGTTTTTAACGAGGCAACCAAAAGGCGTATTTCTAAACATGTGTACTTTTTTTCCTTCACAAAGATTTTTTTTCTCATAGGGTTTTTTTCCTAATAAGGTTTTAACAAGGCACATTATCTATGGACATCCAAGGAGGGGTGTTATAAGAAAAATCAAATTATGGTGGATATATACCCTTCCTCCATGATCTTTTCAAATGGTTAATGACATATTCAATGACATATTTCTATGCTTAATGACATATTCAATGACATATTTTTCTTCACTTTTCATGCCTATATAAAGGACTTGTAATAGATAGGAAAATACACACAATTGAAGAAGAAAATCTCTTCCTTCTCTCTATCTCAATTTCTTGTTCATGTTTTACTAAATTACTTTTATTTCATAACATGTCTTGTTCATGTTTTACTAAATTACTTTTATTTTATAACACTTATATATTTATTTGAAAGCCAAAAGGCAATATTTTGCAGGGTGCAACACATGAGAAAGTTATAGTACAAAAACACCACTTTTTAAGAAATGAAATAAAAATATACACACTTATATCAAGTAATATTATGTATTTCAATATATACACAATTACACTTATACAAGGATAAAAAAACAAAAAATTAATTGTTTGAGAGATTAAAATGTATTCAAATATTTATAAAAGATAAAGACTTACTACAAACATTATGTAAAAATATAGAAATTAAAGATAAAAATACTATTGCAATTGAAAACTAAGGGCGTCAACTAGATCTTTTGAAAAATATTTGAATACACTAATAGTATACAGTTTGTTTTGGTTGTCTTTAATAATCAAGATACTAGAGAAAGATTATTTCATAAATCTAAAGAAATTTGCACAGACAAATTAATGGATAAAGAAAGCTCCGCTTATCTACAATTCTGCACTGATCAACGAACACAGATTGTTGATAAGTTAGCACAAGTTTGTATTCTCATTGATCATACATGCCAAAGTGTATGAGCCAAGTTTTCATTGTCAGATTGTTTTCACAAACTAAATGAAGAACATCAGTTGGGGTACAGAATGTCGTAATGTCCTGGGCGATACAGCAAGGTAATAGATGGATCACCACTATTCCCCATGTCATCGCTAGTAGGAACAAAGTCGTGGTGATTTACATTGATGCTGTTGTTCTCACAAGAGCTTCTATCAAGATATACGACACGGATTGGTACACCCAACGCATCTGATAGGGCTATTATCTGCACATGATCACTCTCTTCGCCCATGGGTTCCACTGATGACTTGCAAAACTGTGTGTTAATTTTCAAATAAAAAGAAAGCGAGTTAACACCAAAGAGCCAACAATTTAAATTACAGGTTGTAAGGAAGAGGTGCTCGTAAAAGTCAGTGTATTTAGTGGACGATATTGTTAAAGTTAGGCAGTTATAAACGTACGTTCATTGGTACAAGAATAAGTTTGAAAATCGAACCTGCTCCACTGAGGCATTTGTTAGTCCTAGTATAAATGGTTCGAAAAACTCGGAGCGCTTCCTTATTTCACCAGATGTTACAAATCTGAAGAACATCACAACTAAACAGCACATATCATCAGGTCACAGAGAAGAATACAACACTTCGTTATCTCACATTCACAAAAGGTTGCCAATGGCCCTCACCATAGTCAGAAATGGACGGATCACGACTTCTGCGTAGGAGTTCGTCATGACTGCAATGAATAACCAATTTTGCTCCTTGAGTACCGATTCCAGTTGACCAGTGGAAGCATTAAGATAGTGCACAGCTAAATGGAAACTCTAAGTCAAGAGAATTTTAGAACTCAAACCTTATGGAATCTTCGCTACCTTGAAGAACACTATCGAGTTGCTCGAGGAATAACTATGATAGTCCAAAAAGACGACAGAGCCTCAGGGCGACGAATTTCATAATCAAACGAAAGAAAATGAACAAATGCAAGATCCCAATGTGGTAGGTGATGCAAGAATGAAGGTGACGACCAAAGACTACTCAAGCTATATGGAATACAACATATATGAGTAATGATAAGGTTAATAGTTGGCAAAAGCATGGCACAATATAAGCTCTAACAACACGAAAACATTCATCCGACATACCATCAATATCAGATCTTCCCCTCTCAATTCACTTACCCCCAAACAAACACGTAATCTAGTCAAGAGAGCGTGTAACTCCTGGACATGCAGTTTCCCTGGTTTTTATTTTAAGATTAGATACTGACCACTGGATAGGAATACAATCGTCCCATCTATGATCATAATCAGTATTATCAAAGGCGAAAAGCGCAAAAAGCTCTAAGGTCCATTGGGGCTTTAAGCGCAAAGCACAAATAAAGTGTGGGCTTCAATGAAGAAAGGCGCAGATGAAGAAAAAGTATGTATGTGTAATCCAAGACTAATAATTATAAGCATGAATAACAAATATATGAAAAAAGAAATTGAAAAAAAACTAAAATAAAGTGAATATCATTGCGCCTCTTCAAGATTACGCCCATTGGCAAGAAAAGGTATGCCTTAGAGCCTTGATGACAAGGCGAAGCACTCAACATGTATTGCGCCTCGCTTAAGCGCGCCTCTGACAACACTGATCATAATAACCAAGAGCCCTTACTGTATTGTATATATCTTTATGGAAAATACAGGCTAGTCACTAGTGATTGTTGGTCAAATCACTGGCACTGCCACAAATTTTGAAGCAAAAAGATTTAGACATGTGAAAAGATAAATTAAAGGCGTGAAAGGTCAGGATAGGAATGTGTTTGAAGATCAACTAAAAGCCCTTGCCCAAATTATGACGCGAAGAACTGCAACAAGCAAGGGTTTCCTGGCATATGTATCTGCGGGATGGACTGATCAAGGTTCAGGGTCTTAAAATAAAAAGATGTAGGAACACATTTCAAGAAAGATGAAGCTAGGAAAACTAAGGAAGAAGAGTTATTGGCACTGTAATAACATGATATGAACCAAAAGAAAGAGAAATAGTGTTCAAATTCACGAATGCAAGAGAATCAAATCTCACTCTTCATGAAATGGAGTGAAACTGGGAGTTCAACCTAATCTACCCAAATGCGAACTAATACTGGTTAATGCCAACAAATCTCACACTTGTCAAAGAAAATTTTAGCACACTGTTGAAAATGCAGTTGGGAGCAAAAACACAATCAGGAGGAGCTTGTGCTTTTGTAACATTTTCTGGTAATTAACGATGATAAGATCATATACTTTAATAGTTTCTCTTGAAAATTCATTGATTAGAGAATAGAGAGCAGCTTTTATATTACACTATATGTCAAGTTTGGAACTGTGAACTATTCTTTTGACCAACAAGTTTCCATGTCGTGTTCAATCGATCGTACATCATTTAAAAACTAGACAGATTAAATATATCCGGATACACTACAAAAGTAGATTGAAAAAATCTTATATTTAAAGCATCAAGACATGATAGTTTTACGCAAAATGCACCTAACATGCCAAAACAAATACTTAAACATATCAAGGTAGAAAGACAAGAATACCGCAAAAAAGTCTTCAAATGTGAATTCTGCATAACCCAAACTTTGAAGTGTCTTTTTGCATTCCTCAATGCTAGCTTTAATGCGATGAACTTCACTTTGATCTTGTGATTCCAGAATGAGCTCCTTTAGTTGAAATACATGATCATTTAGTAACTAAAGATGCCAAAACTCAAAGTCCACGCAGAAGACCACATATGTTCTACAAAATATAATGCAGTATAAGAATTTAAGCATACAAGATAACCAAACATGAAACTGCGGAAAAAGCAATTCCCGTCTCCACGTGTTCTTCTAAGGGCAGCATATTGTTCACTCAGCACCTGCAGAAGTGACATCAACTACTGAGCAACACAGAACAATCACCCCAAAGACAAAGATATAATGTTCAAACCTTTATTTTCTTCAGCAAAATTGAATTTCCCAGATGGTATTCAGCTTCTAATGAAGACAAAGGTTCCTGCAGTTATCACCCCCGCAAAATACTCAAGTTAATCAATGTATTCAAGTAATTAGAGACACATATCAACAATTTGCATATTTTTAATTCTTTACAACATTTTCTTTATGGATCTTAAACAATCCCAAGCGTTCTAGAAAGCACAAGTTTTAAAAGATATACACGCAAGTTACTTCTTTTAAAAGAGAAGAAATGGTAAACAAAGGAAGGAGAAATTGCAGAATGATACATCAGCAAGATTTAAAGATGAAAAAGGTCCTGAAATTAGCTTAAAGGGTTTACATTGCATGAAGACACTTGCTGGCAGCACTGTGCTCCCGACTATTTTATCTGGTATTCAGTTCAATCCTAGTGAGAAAACATTTTATTATTGTTCAAACTATCCATAAGTTGCTCATTTGCAATACCGAGGTGAATTTTCAGAAAATCAAGCAGAATGTATCCGTTCAGGAATATGTCGTACCCATCTTGATAAGCCATGACTTATTTTGTTTCCAGAAAGAATCAAGAAAAACAATATTCCACTTGAAAGAAACAAGTAGAGCAGAATCAGCTCAATATTATGTCAAAAACATATTTTCATTGATAAAGAATTTTCCTCAGAGACATTGAAAGAAACAAGTAGGGTAGAACCAGCTCAAAAATATGTCAAAAGCATATTTTCGTTGATAAAGAATTTTCCTCAGACACATAATTAACTCACCTTCAGAAGAAGAAGAAATTCCTTCTAGCTTGTTAACAGAATACCTAGCATCCAGTCAAAAAAATACTAACTCGTTCCTACTGTCCTATGCATGAAAGTTCTATCCATATACAACACATAAAAAATGCAGGAATCAAGCAAACTTGATTATAGAACACTAATATGTTAAGCCGGGGAACTGAGATGCCGAGAGCTAGATGGTTTCGAATCCAATTAGTACCTTGACTATAAACAACGTAAACAATAAGAAAGAAATAAGTTAATGCTTCGAAAACAGGATAGCACTTGCCTTATCACCAACAAATTGAGTTTTTACAGCTTGTTCAGCCTGGATGGAAGATTGCTGTTGCATAATATCATCATCCTTGTATTTCGTCCAATCTTCAATTTCAGATGTTTGAACAGATGTCAATGTTTCTTTTCCTGCATCAGCCACATGCCCTTCCTGATCCTGCATCTTTTACTTAGTTTGACGGTCAGATCCGATATCTTTCCTGCTCAAGGACACTGACGACATAGTTGAATTGCACAATAACATCAGACTCCTTTTGCATTTACAATACGTAGCACACAATTGAAAAGGACATGTCAATGATGGTATGAACGCATATAAAGGCATTTGACAATTAAAGTATCTCACTGCAGACCCCCAATCTTGATAATAGCGGGGGAAAAATAAATATTACCAAAACTTGGAAGCAAAGAATCTATATGCTAAAGGTATTAACAAAAGCTCAAATTCCTAGAGTAATTCAGGGAAGTCAGAACTGGAAATAATTGGAGATAACAGAAACAAGAAATAGAGGAATGCCTTAAATTTCATAATTATCTTGAAGAGACTAAATATGTGGCAAAATATTGTGAAGAGCTTCTAATGTATTAACTCCACAATTGAAAGAACCTGTCCAGGCAGATAAGAATCTCATTTGAATCTCCAACCTTCGTCTCGGTAAGGAATTGGGAAGAACATTTTGCAGCAAAGCATATCACAGAACTAGTACAATTCAAAGAGTGCAGAACAAGGCATTTAGATGTGTCATAATAGCTGTAGTCATGTGGTTTAAGTGTAGATTGAAATTCTGTAAAGAGATCGACACATATTCAAGAAGAATCACTGCCTCACCCATAACCTCTATAATAACATTATTCTGGTTGAAATGTACCTGAATGATGCCATTTTAGAAAACAACTCAGTACTTATTAAGCTTGTCCTCCTTTTTTCTCGCACAAAAGGTTTTTCTTCCCTGTATCAAATTAACTTTCCCTAAATATAACTAACCGGATACATGATTGAGAAACTGCATTAGTTTATTGGACAGTCATTCAGATCTGAATATTCTATACTCACTACTATGTGCAAGTACACAATTATAACTGTTAATGTGTTTTTAACGACTTGCATCACAAAGATAATTCGTAGTTAGTCAATCTTATTCCGCATCGGAAATTCGTAAAATATTAAGCAAGTAAGGTATAAGCAATTTCTTTATCTGGACATGACATCAATAAAGGGAAATCCAAATTCATGGATTAAAAGCAAATTGAGTACCTAAAAGCAAGTAAAGTAATCAGATCTCCCGGCAGCGAATAAGATCGATCTCTCACTTCTGAAGAGTATTCAGAGGACACGGCAGAAGGCAAGTAAACTTACCCTGGTTAGCATTGTATACTAGTATAGTGAGGAATCTAAAGGCTAAATAAAAGATTGCACATATGTAGCCATACTTTTAAGTTTAATTTAGCATAACACATTATTTTTCTACAAAAATATTTATACACCAAGTATACAGTATTAAATAATATAAGTATTATTAAATTATATGATTGAGTTATAAAATAAAATTTTAAAAGGTTAAATACATATGTAGCCATTTAAACTTGTCCATTTTTTTCATTTAGACACATAAACTAAGAGTTGTTCCTATTGAACACCTGAACTAATTTTTTTTTTTTTTGTTTGTTTATTGAAAAGCTGCTCTAGTAGAAGCCCTTATGTTTTCAAAATTGTTGGTATTATTCCTTTCGAACCCGGTTGTATATGATTGCCCTGTTGTTTTGAAACGGTTCATGTGTTCTACGTGATCCGTTTGAAGATTTTCAAAAGAGAATTTGTTTTCATTTTTAATTTTCGAATCTGCCAAAGTCTAAAATCAACGAAAACTCATTAGGGAAAAACATAAGTAGGAAAGTTGTTTGCTTATTAAATAATTAGTCTCAAAATATTAAGATTCAAAATATTGAAATAGAGAAGCAGGTAAACCTTATGATCAAAGTTACATTTACCTATAAGTCTTGGTTTGCCTGGTATTCCTAAAATAATCAAGATGACTGTAACGATCCGGCCGGTCGTTTTGAGAGTTTTAGCCCCGAACCCCTAATTATTGCTCCCTCTATTTTATTCTGTGGTTACGTGACTTGTCGGGAGGTTTGATTTTTGGTTTCGGAGTGAAATGGGACACATAGTCCATAAATTGAATGTTTAAGTACTAGAAATTGACCATAGTTTGAATTTTGTGAAGACGACTATGGAATGGAGTTTTGATGATTTCAATAGCTCCGTATAGTGATTTGGGTCCTAGGAGCATGTCCGTATGTTGATTTGGAGGTCCGTAGGTCATTTCGGCGTTAATTGGCGAAAGTTGAAAAAGTTGGATGATTTTTGGGAAGTTTGACCGGGAGTGAACTTTTTGATATCGGGGTCGGATCCCTATTCCGGAAGTTGAAGGAGATCCGTAATGTCAATTATGACTTGTGTGCAAAATTTGAGGTCAATCGGACGTGATTTGATAGGTTTCGGCATCGAATGTAGAAGTTAGAAGTTCCAAAGTTCTTTAGGCTTGAATCGATAGTGTTGTTTGATGTGATTTGAAGGCTCAACTAAGTTCGTATGATGTTTTAGGACTTGTTGATATATTCGGACGGGGTCCCGAGAGGCCCGGGTGTGATTCGGATTAAAACCGGAACAATTTGAGACTCGTGAAATCTACTGAATGCTGGGTTGTTCTGGTATTTTTGCGCCTGTGGAGGATTTGACCGTAGGTGCGGGCTCGCAAAAGCGAGCTCTTGGGCGCTGCGTTTGGTCATGCCTGGCACTGGTCGCAGAAGCGGGCAACGTTCCTCAAAAGCACCTTCGCTTTTGCGATGGCAGGTTCGCAGAAGCGCCAGTGGTCGCAGGTGCGACCCCATTCCCGTAGAAGCGGTTTTGCAGATACGGGCCCTTATCCGCAAAAGCAGAAGACCTGGACTTGAGTGTTTTTGTTACAACCCAAATTCGCATACCATAGATCACGTCGTAAGTAGTCGATGTAAATCCAAGAAGATATTATCTTTGAGATGATAAGAAGTTAATCCTATTGGTCTTAAACGATACAAGGGTGTATAAGAGTGGTTAACAAATATTAGAAGTTAAACGAATCAAGGATGTTGTAATCCGTATTTTCGGGTAACACTAGAGGTGATTAACTGTCCCAAGAGGTCTTGTTTTAATGTATTTGAATCATATAATATCCGCATCATAAGTCTTGAAGTCAAGCGAGTTATGAAACAAAAGTCGATAAGGTTGTCGCAACTTAGGTTTATAATTTTACTTAAACTTTAGGTCAAATGTTACTGCATTTTTCTCCCAATGTGCTTGGAATTATGGGGTGATCTACCTATCAAATTGAAGATGTATGAGTCTAGTTTCCAACGCATTAAACTGTTTGTCGATACGATCTCGGAATAGAGAGATATTTACGTTTTCGCGAGAGTGCGCCAAGCTGCTCTCTATGGGGCCCACAAAGGCGGTTTAAGACATATGGACATATATAAGATACCTCAACCCCGTTTTAAGTCATTATTTTTCAGTATATTCAGACCTTATAACCCAAAAAACAGTCTCTCAAGGTTCTCTCATGATCCAAGACCCAAACAAAGGGCAAACAACACAAATCAAATATCGGGAATCCCGCGGCGCTAGTAAGTTTCTTGTTCTTCTTGTTGTTGCTGATTTTTGTGTTGTTCCAGCTCGTGTGGGAGGTTGTTTTAAGTGTTTTATGTCCTGTAAATATACCTTCAAGTTTTTAATATCAACCCTAGGTGATTTCAAGTCTTCTAAAGTAATTCTTGTGCCGAAAAACCCGAATTAATTACTAGTTTCGCTTCCTTGTTCTTGTGGCAGAATTGAAGGGATATTTCGTAGAAAATTAAGGTCAAATTGGAGTTGTTCTTTCTGATTAAAGGTAAGGAACCTCTTACTCTATATATATTTAAGATTATCCAAGTTGCAGCTAAGTCGTTGAAGCTAGAACTTGTGAAATATATATCGAAAAGCTTGGTAGTAATGTTGTTGGTTGGTAGACTGTTTTGGAGGCTCAATATGATTATTAATGATGTTGTTTGGTCTGTTTGGTGATTGTATTGACTTGTGGGAAGTCATATAAATAGGGGAGGTGCTGTCCGTTTCATCGTAAAATAGGTTGTGGTCGATACATAATAGTTACGACGCTTAAACGATAATGATAGTGTCATTTGTCTTATTGTAGACTAAGGAGTCGTGACATTTGCATAGCTTGAGGTTGGGCAGTATATACAAGGTATGTGAGGCTATCCCCTTCATTCTTTTGCACGACTCCGATTGTACATAATGTAATGAACGAGCTCCCAAAGATACTCTACTCTTAGAAGCTAGCAGTACTTACATTGCTGCCCTTCTTATGAAACGATTGGTATTGATGTTACTTCTCTTATTCTTATATTATCAATGTTGTTGGTAGTTCCTGATTCTTATAAGTTTCTTGATGAAGAGTTAATCCTAATAACGTGTACGAAGGATACCGACCTTACGTCACTCCGAAAGGTTCAAAATATGATTCCAATGAGTCCAGCATGCATCATATATATGTATCTATTTTACTCTACCGAGCCGCGCTATAGTTGGCCGGGTATGGCACCTATTGTGCAACCACTGATCAGTTGGGTTTTACCGAGCTCCACGTGGCCGGGTACGATTCTACCGAGCCCTATGATGGCCGGGTACGTTTTACCGAGCCTATTATGGCCGGGTACGATATGATGATGGTGATGCCCACAAAGGCGTATGTTTTAAAAGTTTATGTATATATATATGTATGTATCATGTATTTCATGTCAGTAGCCCTCAGAGGTACCCAGATGTCACAGGTTGTATATTCTCTATCCCTGTTTACATTACTGTTCTTACTTATGCTTTCTTGTCTCACATACTCAGTACTTTATTCGTACTGACGTCCTTTTTATTTGTGGACGCTGCATGTCGTGCTGCAGGTCCTGATAGACAGGTAGACGTAGCTCCCCCACCACAGTAGGCTGTCCAGTTCAGCGGTTATTGGCGAGATCCCTTCTCCGGACTTGCCGTGGTCTTGGTATGCATTTTTGTTATAGACATTATGGGTATGTCGGGGCCCTGTTCCGGCAATGTTGTAGCACTTATGTTCTTTTAGAGGCTCATAGACAGGTGTCGACTCATGGTAGCTCGTACCTTATATATAGTTTCTTGACAGTCTTGTCGTCCCATGTTATGTATGTTCATGACATTATCTTTCATTGTTGGATGTTCATGATCCATGTCTACCATTTATATTGATCTTGTCGGCCCTTAAAGATAATAAGGAAGGTTAGATAAAATGTACGTTGGTGCTCGGCAAGTATGGCCCGGGTGCTAGTCATGACCCTCCAGTTGGGTCGTGACAAACTTGGTATCAGAGCAAGTCTGTCCTAGGGGTTGTCTATGAGCCGTGTCTAGTAGAGTTTTGATTATGGATGTGTAGCACGCCACATTTATAATCAGGAGGCTACGTGACATCTAGGGTTGTTACCTTCTTCCTGAATCTAGATCATGCGTAGAGTTGAGTCGTAAGTGTTCATATCTAATATTCACCTTGTTTTCTTTCAGCGATGCCTTCGACTAGGAAGCAAGTGATTAGTAAACGGCTTGATACAGCTGTGGGAGAGGGTAACATTCAGGTGCCTCCAGCCAGAGCAGGCCAAAGTGAGGCTCAGAGTGAGATGCCGTCTCATACCTCTCTGTCTCCTCCCGAGGATATTAGGAGGCACCCAGTACATCCAGTTCCTCCGTCTGGCACTACAGACCATGATATGCGCAGTGCGGTGCAATTGTTGACTAGCTTGGTAGCTGCTCAGGCTCAGAGGAAAAATACCGGTGCTGTTGATAAACCGATTAGTGCGAGAGTTCGTTATTTTATTAATCTAGACCCTCCAGTGTTTACCGGATCAGACCCCAAGGAGGATCCACAAACATTTATTAATCAGATTCATCGTACATTGCGTGTTATGCATGCTAGTGATACAGAGGCAGTAGAGTTGGCTTCTTATCGGTTATGGGATTTAGCGATTTTATGGTATGATAGTTGGGAGAGATCTAGGGGTCCGAACGCTCCTCCAGCCGTGTGGAAGGAATTTTCTGAGGCCTTTCTTCATCACTACTTACCAGCTGAGATACGATGAGCTAGAGCTGATAAGTTCTTGAACCTTCGACAGGGTAATATGAGTGCATGAGAGTATAGTATATAGTTTGATTCTTTATCAAGGTATACTCCCCATATGGTGGCCGAGATGAGTGATAGGGTGACCACATCTGATAAATGAGTGCACAACAGCCTCCTTGGTAGAGGGCATGGATATTTCCCGTATTCAGGCTTATGCCCAGACCCTTCAGGATCATAAGTTATATGCTAAGCTCTCTAAATGTGAATTCTTGCTGAACTCAGTAGCATTCCTTGGCCATGTGATATCTGATGAGGGTATTAAGGTCGACACTCAGAAGATCGATGCAGTGAAGAATTGGCCGAGACCTACAACACCGTCAGAAGTCCGCAGCTTCCTGGGGCTAGCAAGATATTATAGGCGGTTTGTAGAAGGGTTTTCCTCTATATCAGCACCATTGACTAAGTTAACACAGAAAACTAAGTTCCAGTGGTCTGATGCTTGTGAACATAGTTTTCAGGAGCTAAAGAATCGATTGACATCCGCGCCAGTGCTCACTCTCCCAGAAGGAACAGAAGGTTATGTGGTATATTGTGATGCCTCAGGTATAGGTTTGGGGTGCGTATTGATGCAACGTGGGAAGGTGATTGCTCATGCATCAAGACAATTGAAGAAGCATGAAAAGAATTACCCGACTCATGATTTGGAATTGGCTGCAGTAATATATGCTTTGAAGATATGGCGGCACTACTTATACGGCGTCCATGTTGACATCTACACAGATCACAAGAGTTTACAATACATCTTCAAGCAGAAGGAGTTGAATTTGAGGCAGCGTAGGTGTCTTGAATTACTGAAAGACTACGATGTCGAGATATTGTACCATCCCGGTAAAGCTAATGTTGTGGCAGACGCTCTCAGCCGTAAGTCAATGGGAAGCTTAATACATATTGAGGCAGGTAGACAAGGGTTGACCAAAGAGCTTCACCAGCTGGCCAATATGAGAATCAGATTGTTGGACTCTGATGACGGAGGTGTTACTGTACAGAATACAGCAGAATCATCTTTGGTAGCCGAGGTAAAAGCACGGCAATATGAAGATCCTACCTTAGTAAGATTGAGAGAGGGAATTCAGCAGTGTAAGATTACAGCTTTCAAGATCGGAGGAGATGGGACACTGAGATACCAGGGCCGATTATGTGTACCTAGTGTGGCAGGGTTGCGAGAGAAGATTATGATTGAGATTCACCAGTCCCGATATTCTATCCATCCTGGCTCGACAAAGATGTATCATGACGTTAAGGAGCAGTATTGGTGGGATAACATGAAGAAGTCTATCGCAGAATTTGTAGCCCAGTGTCCTAATTATCAACAAGTAAAGATCGAGCATCAGAACCCAGTGGATTGATTCAGAATATAGAGATTCTGACCTACAAATGGGAGGTGATTAATATGGACTTCATTATTGGATTACCTCGCTCTTATCATAAGTTTGACTCCATCTGGGTGATAGTTGATCGACTTACAAAATCTGCCCATTTTCTACCAGTTAAGACAACTTACACGGCTGAAGATTATGCGAAGTTGTATATCAAGGAGATTGTTAGGCTTCATGGTGTGCCGGTATCTATTATATCAGACCGAGGAGCTCAATTTACGGCTAACTTTTGGAGGTCTTTTCAGAAGGGTTTAGGCACACAAGTAAATCTTAGCACTGCATTCCATCTGCAGACTGACGGACAGGCTGAATGTACCATCCAGATGCTTGAAGATATGCTACGAGCATGTGTTCTAGATTTCAAGGGAATTGGGATGACCATCTGGCACTTATAGAATTTGCCTACAATAATAGCTACCATTCCAGTATTAAAATGGCCCCGTATGAGGCACTGTACGGGAGGAGATGTAGATCACTAATTGGATGGTTGGAAGTCGGTGAGACAGAATTATATGGGCCAGATTTGATTCACCAAGCCATTGAGAAGGTGAAAGTGATACAAGAGCGACTGAGGACGGCACAAAGCAGGCAAAAGTCTTATTCCGACGTCCGACGTCGTGATCTGGAATTTAAGGTTGGTGATTGGGTTTTCCTGAAGATCTCGCCGATGAAGGGTGTTATGCGTTTTGGGAAGAAGGGTAAGTTGAGTCCGCGGTATATTGGGCCGTACAAAATTCTTCGACGAATTGGACAGGTTGCTTACGAGTTAGAATTGCCATCTGAATTGGAATTTGTCCACCCGGTA
This sequence comes from Nicotiana tomentosiformis, assembly GCF_000390325.3. NCBI lineage: Eukaryota > Viridiplantae > Streptophyta > Magnoliopsida > Solanales > Solanaceae > Nicotiana > Nicotiana tomentosiformis. Next base: position 53,438,224 of record NC_090823.1, read on the forward strand.
TTCCATGTATCTATGTTGAGGAAATGTATTGGAGACCCTTCTCGGGTCGTCCCTATCAAAGATGTACAAGTTACAAAGGATCTATCATATGATGAAGTGCCAGTGGCTATATTAGATCGACAAGTCCGCAAGCTGAGAACAAAGGATATAGCTTCCGTGAAAGTATTATGGAGGAACAAGAATATAGAAGAAATGACATGGGAAGCAGGAGAGGAGATGTAGTCTAAATACCCTTACCTATTCCAGAGTGAAGATAACGAGGATGCCGGGGGAAAGAAGGACGCATTATAAGGTGAAACGGCTCTATGAGGTAAGCAATAGCTTGTGAATACTCTTTTTTTAATACAAAATGGTGATATGCAGATAATGTACATATCCATAATGCTTTGTATAGTCTTGTAAGGCCATAGGTTGGGTTTAACTGCTTGCAAGTTTGACTAGTGTCCATTTTATGGGGGAAACTCAGCCGAAAATCTCCGTCGGAATCCACGATGAGTTAGACACCCCATAAACCCTTACATTCGAGGACGAATGTTCCTAAGGGGGAGAGGGTGTTACAACCCAAATTCGCATACCATAGATCACGTCGTAAGTAGTCGATGTAAATCCAAGAAGATATTATCTTTGAGATGATAAGAAGTTAATCCTATTGGTCTTAAACGATACAAGGGTGTATAAGAGTGGTTAACAAATATTAGAAGTTAAACGAATCAAGGATGTTGTAATCCGTATTTTCGGGTAACACTAGAGGTGATTAACTGTCCCAAGAGGTCTTGTTTTAATGTATTTGAATCATATAATATCCACATCATAAGTCTTGAAGTCAAGCGAGTTATGAAACAAAAGTCGATAAGGTTGTCGCAACTTAGGTTTATAATTTTACTTAAACTTTAGGTCAAATGTTACTGCATTTTTCTCCCAATGTGCTTGGAATTATGGGGTGATCTACCTATCAAATTGAAGATGTATGAGTCTAGTTTCCAACGCATTAAACTGTTTGTCAATACGATCTCGGAATAGAGAGATATTTACGTTTTCGCAAGAGTGTGCCAAGCTGCTCTCTATGGGGTCCACAAAGGCGGTTTAAGACATATGGACATATATAAGATACCTCAACCCCGTTTTAAGTCATTATTTTTCAGTATATTCAGACCTTATAACCCTAAAAACAGTCTCTCAAGGTTCTCTCATGATCCAAGACCCAAACAAAGGGCAAACAACACAAATCAAATATCGGGAATCCCGTGGCGCTAGTAAGTTTCTTGTTCTTCTTGTTGTTGCTGATTTTTGTGTTGTTCCAGCTCGTGTGGGAGGTTGTTTTAAGTGTTTTATGTCCTGTAAATACACCTTCAAGTTTTTAATATCAACCCTAGGTGATTTCAAGTCTTCTAAAGTAATTCTTGTGCCGAAAAACCCGAATTAATTGCTAGTTTCGCTTCCTTGTTCTTGTGGCAGAATTGAAGGGATATTTCGTGGAAAATTAAGGTCAAATTGGAGTTGTTCTTTCTGTTTAAAGGTAAGGAACCTCTTACTCTATATATATTTAAGATTATCCAAGTTGCAGCTAAGTCGTTGAAGCTAGAACTTGTGAAATATATATCGAAAAGCTTGGTAGTAATGTTGTTGGTTGGTGGACTGTTTTGGAGGCTCAATATGATTATTAATGATGTTGTTTGGGCTGTTTGGTGATTGTATTGACTTGTGGGAAGTCATATAAATAGGGGAGGTGCTGTCCGTTTCATCGTAAAATAGGTTGTGGTCGATACATAATAGTTACGACGCTTAAACGATAATGATAGTGTCATTTGTCTTATTGTAGACTAAGGAGTCGTGACATTTGCATAGCTTGAGGTTGGGCAGTATATACAAGGTATGTGAGGCTATCCCCTTCATTCTTTTGCACGACTCCGATTGTACATAATGTAATGAACGAGCTCCCAAAGATACTCTACTCTTAGAAGCTAGCAGTACTTACATTGCTGCCCTTCTTATGAAACGATTGGTATTGATGTTACTTCTCTTATTCTTATATTATCAATGTTGTTGGTAGTTCCTGATTCTTATAAGTTTCTTGATGAAGAGTTAATCCTAATAACGTGTACGAAGGATACCGACCTTACGTCACTCCGAAAGGTTCAAAATGTGATTCCAATGAGTCCAGCATGCATCATATATATGTATCTATTTTACTCTACCGAGCCGCGCTATAGTTGGCCGGGTATGGCACCTATTGTGCAACCACTGATCAGTTGGGTTTTACCGAGCTCCACGTGGCTGGGTACGATTCTACCGAGCCCTATGATGGCCGGGTACGTTTTACCGAGCCTATTATGGCCGGGTACGATATGATGATGGTGATGCCCACAAAGGCGTATGTTTTAAAAGTTTATGTATATATATGTATGTATTATGTATTTCATGTCAGTAGCCCTCAGAGGTACCCAGATGTCACAGGTTGTATATTCTCTATCCCTGTTTACATTACTGTTCTTACTTATGCTTTCTTGTCTCACATACTCAGTACTTTATTCGTACTGACGTCCTTTTTATTTGTGGACGCTGCATGTCATGCTGCAGGTCCTGATAGACAGGTAGACGTAGCTCCCCCACCACAGTAGGCTGTCCAGTTCAGCGGTTATTGGCGAGATCCCTTCTCCGGACTTGCCGTGGTCTTGGTATGCATTTTTGTTATAGACATTATGGGTATGTCGGGGCCCTGTTCCGGCAATGTTGTAGCACTTATGTTCTTTTAGAGGCTCATAGACAGGTGTCGACTCATGGTAGCTCGTACCTTATATATAGTTTCTTGACAGTCTTGTCGTCCCATGTTATGTATGTTCATGACATTATCTTTCATTGTTGGATGTTCATGATCCATGTCTACCATTTATATTGATCTTGTCGGCCCTTAAAGATAATAAGGAAGGTTAGATAAAATGTACGTTGGTGCTCGGCAAGTATGGCCCGGGTGCTAGTCATGACCCTCCAGTTGGGTCGTGACAGTTTTCAATACCTGCGATGGTTTTTGCTGTAGGTGCAGTGTCACAGAAGCGATTCTTGGTCCGTAGATGCAGTTTCGCTGGGCAGAAAAGGGCTAAGTTCGAGGGTTAGATTTCATTATCCATTTTTGGACCTAGAGAGCTTGGTATGTGGCGATTTTTCGAGAGTTTTGCAAGAAAATTATCACGACCCAAACCGATAGGCCGCGACGGGAACCCGGTGCCTTACCTAACCGAGCACCAACGTAACGTATCTTTCTTATTGTCATGACCCAAACCGATGGGCCGCGACGGGCACCCGGTACCTTACTCAATCGAGTACCAACATAACGTATCTTTTCGTATTATACTATCATAGGTAAATGAGATGGAAAGGTTGCCATAGGATAACTAGAATAAAACACATAATACCAACTTATACATAAGACATACGGGCCTATAAGACCAAAATAACCACTCGTACACTGAACATAGGCCGACAAGGCCATACAATCTTTTACGTACATGACATCTATCTACAAGTCTCTAAGAACACATAATTGTCATAAAGGTCGGGACAGAGCCCCGCCATACCAAACAATACACATCTAAATCATACTGACCAAACAAGTAACTCCGGAGAAAATAGAGCGCACCAACACCTTCCGCTAAGCTGATAGCCTACTTGGAGGATTCTCGACCTATCTATCGGGACCTGCGGGCATGAAACGCAGCATCCCCAGGCAAAAGGGACGTCAGTACAAATAATGTACCGAGTATGTAAGGAATGAAAATCAGTAAACAATATACATGAGAAAAATATGGAGTAAAAGACTCGACATGTATGTCTGAATAACTCTGTGAATCATTGATATTTACAATGTCATGCATATGCGTAGAAAAATCATACCATGCTTAGGTATATGCTTTCATAATATCATCAAGCCTATGAGGGCATCCTATCATATCATCTCGGCCACTGTGGGCAAATCGCCAACGTATACCAGCTGATCAGGTGGTGGTGCGTATATAACGCCATAACCTTTTCCCATATCCCATATACATATAATATACGCGTATATAACGCCATCTGGTCATGGATCAATGTACATGTATAAATGCATGAAATGCATAAGAATTACGTTAATAAGATTTCTCGGAATATCATAAAATCAATATGCCTTTCGGATAAACTTTATCAAATATGTATTTTTCTGAGACCCATGAACAGAAGATATAATAATAATTCACATGGAGAATCAAGAATATAGACACCCCTAGTACTTCTATGAATAGAGTCATTTATGAAAATTTTGCGTTTACTCGTTTGTATCGTATGGACATACCAAAAGAAAGAAGGGATAGCCTTAACATACCTGAGCCGATTCTCTTGACAATCCCTCTAACACACGTCAATTGCGACAACATGTAACGGCAAGATCGGGGTAGGAAAAAATCCGTATGATATTCTTGAGAAAGATTGCACTGTACTCCCTTATAATTGCAAAATCTCACGTTGTTTTGAATTGTTGAAGATCTTGTCTTGCTTATGTGACTTACGTTTGTAACACACAATCATTCACGTTTGAATTCTTATCAGATGCATATGAGAATGAGTTTGTGATTCACGTTGCAGTAGCATTGTAAAGGGTCACATGAATTCTTTTTGGAGAATTCCATCTGTAACCTCTAGCAAGCATTCCCTTCCTTTAATGATGTAGGGATGTTGTTTGCTTAATTTAGGAAAGTCTTATACCTTACTAATAAAGAGACCAAGAAAAGGTAATTCATCAAGGCATCATATCTTCATGCCATATCCAAGAATTCTTATGTGTAAACAAGGTATCATATGTCTTATGACTCATTTTGCATATTTTGCCACTTTGTCTTAGCTTATGCCATGTGTCAGCCCCCAAAAGACCCTTATCCACTTAATACCATAATTATCTCTACAATTAAGCAATTACCTCAAATTACTTAAAATACTACTCACTTTTAACATATTTTATACATCTTGCTATCATGTTCATGTGGTACTTTGTATATGGCACTAGTCCATAAATACGGGGTATTTTAGCTCGGGCCGTATTTTATCCCAAAATACCAAACTTCGACGGAAATTCATTTTCTTCGATTTGCCTACCCTCTCACCTTCACGAATTTACTTATCACTTGTTTGAAATAGTATAATGCTTACAATCTCAAAATAATCTTATTCCCGAACTTACGTCAATTAACTTACGACGAAACTTTAATGTACGAAAATGCGGGATGTAACATCATTCCCCCCTTTGGAATATTCGTCCTCGAATGTTGATTGATGCACTTATCATTATCATAACCTATGTCTTCCGAATACTTTAGCACTCCTCTTTCCATCTAAGCAACTGTTCTGTGAATGAATCCCAAAGGCCAAGGCATTCTCCCCTTTAGGCCTCTTTCTCACACCACGACTTGTGGTCAGAATCCTTCCAATCTCGTAACTGTTGCTACCTTCTGTCATGCATCCTGTAGGACTTTTTCCTTGTATGTGCTCCTATGCGACTCTTCCCTTCAGCTTTTAGCCAATCTTTAGGCCTCACTTTGGGAACATATACAGAACTTGACAAGATGTCCCTCTGGGCATCTATAGGTGTATTGAAGTTCTTCGGTCGGTACTTTATCGAACTTACGAATATTGCCATATCTAAGATGAGGTTTTTTTTCTCATCTATTTTCCATACCACAGCTCTAGACTTGTGCCCCTATTCAAACTATGTTTCAATCATACCACCCTTGTGGGTTGTTCGCAATTCACATTAAAGACCCTTTCCAAAGGTTGAGTACCTTGGCTCGGGTAGGTGGTGATGGGTTTCGTGTCCTTGGCAGGCTCGACCATCGGAGATCCGTTCATTACAAATGTTGTTTCTCGATGTGGACCAAGCTCCGACTTCCTTTTTAGCTTTGGCTCGGAAGAGGTCGGCCTTTGAGCCCGTATTGGAAGGGGATCTTGGTTTTTTTTTATTATAAAAGAAACCCCAGGAGTTACGTCTTATTCCCGAGGAGATGTTTGATCTCCCTAGTCTAGGGACTTCTTGTAAGGGCCCCTTATTTATGGAATGGGTAATGTGTTAAAGGATAGCTTAGGTACTGCAGTTGGTTTGGAATTAGACTACCTTAATATTAGACATCAAAGACAACACAGAATCCAAGTCCAAGACGAGAGTGATAATGCTAGAGAACGTATCCTTCTTGGCAAGGCAAACAACCTTTGCCAAGGTTCCGAAGGAAAGATAGATCTGAACTAACACAATCACTATAATCATCCCTCTTGTATGTATATAAGTTTTTCGATGAAAAGAGGGGATTATGATACCCTAGGAGCGTGTCAGAAAGATGGGTACACGAAGTGAGTAATGGTTAAATTCTCCGCCACAAGCCCTCTGAAGCGAGGATGCACACTGCTTTAAATAGAAAGCGCAATGTAACATCCCCGAACATCGGGCCGTCCTGTGGTCCTGAACAAAGGTTCCATCCTGAAAATAAAAGAGAGCCTTCACAGAAAAACTGTTGGAACGAGATCTCTCATACAAAAAGACCTGAACTAACTACTCGCTCAATGCACATTGAAATTCTAATGAATGCCCTTATTTAGCATCTTTGAGTTGAGCTTAGCCCTCTTCCTATCCTAAACCCCTAGAATCATAAGGAACGATTGATGGTTGATCTGGCAATTCTGTTTAGTAATTAGTTAGTCTATCAAGCAGAAAACTATGACTGAGGAAGTCTCAGGGAGGGCACCCCCTTTTAAGGTAATTATATGCCGTGGAAGCGACCGATCAAGAAATGCAAAGAGAAGGGGAATGGTTAGTGATGACGGCATAGGACACAGAAAGTTCCTTCTCTCTCTTTTGAATCCCAGGGATTGCCTCAGGGAAGAGGCCAGTCCCTGAAAAAGCCATCTCGATTGGTATCATTCAAATGCGAATATAGGCCTGATTGAAGCATAAAAGTGAAATAATAATAATGAGAGGCTTTTGTCCGTTGACGGTCATCTTACCTGTCTCCTACGCTACGCTCTCAACTGGATCAATCGCTTTGTCCTGATTTATTGAACAGGTGCCCTGTGGAACATGTTTTATGGAATTTCACTCTTTATGTAATATTTCTTTTCTTACTGATTGAATTCAGGTAGAAAGAGGAATATTTGATCAAAACCCTTAGTCCGATAGGGGGATAGTATACATTCAATCCGGATAAGACACTGAGATGAAAGACGAATCAAGCAAGAAAGGCAGAAAGGGGGCCGCTTTCTCGAGTGATAGTTCTTTTTTGGGGTTAGTTTGACTGTCCTCATTCTAGTTGGTAGGCGTGCGAGTAAGAGAGTAGTCGGCGAAATTATATGAATTGAATGGGACTTCAGCTTCGACAATCGTATCCTCCCTCCACCAAATAAGGTGGAGTGGGCAAGGCAGAGAAGACAGGAAAACACAAGCTCAAACTTCAGCATTTCCATTACCTGCGGAAGTAAAGGAAGCATTTCCAGTGAATAAGAACTAGAATTTCCATTGGGTCGGGAGCTAAGAGAGATTGGAAAGGTTTAAATAAGAGTGTGCCTAGCGTCTTTTGCTCTCTCTTATTAGAAGAAGGAAGGGGCGCGACCCCACTCAGCTCGAAGAAGTAGCTCTTTCAACTAATCCATACTTTTCCTTTCCTTCTCCTCGCTACTGTAAAACTTTTGAATTTCTTTTTTTATACTGGCGCAGATGATTTCCCCTAAGGTACCGATGGACCATAGGGTTTTCTTGCTCGCCCGTAACTCCTCTGTTGGCATTGGTTCATTTTCGGTATGGCTACTGAGGATTTGATTCAATACATCGGATGAGGAAAATCCAGCAGCTTAGACAAGATAGAAAGTAAGGAAGACAGAAGGTGGGTAGCGAGGAAGAAATCCAATAGCCTGCTCACGATTCAACTTCCTATTCAAGTGAATCCGCCTGGAGCGAGCCAGGTCTGGGATCTTTCCCCATAGCTTTCTTTATTTATTCTTTATCGCCTGATCTTTCTTTTCATTGTTGAATCTCTCTTTGATTAATCAATGTTTGATATTCCGAATCCTCATTACTAATGGAATCCAAATGATCTCTGGATTGATCAGAAGATCCTTTCAGTTGGCTAGAATCCGTTACTTGAACGAAACTTGATCTTGTGAATCATATTGAATATTTGACGATATATTGCTAAAAAAACCGATCCTTGTTTACCAACCATACATTGTCTAACCAAATCCAATTCTCTCTCGATACGTTCCTCAAAAAATCCGAATCGGGCAGATTCTTCCCCCAACTAATGAAGAGATCTTGGCAGAATTGCCACATATGAGATTGAGCACAGTTTTGCAAAGAAATAGCCCACTTCTTTCTCGAGAAGAGATGGGAAAGATGCTCAATATCATTTGATTGAATAGTTGACCCAGCCCCTTGTTGTTTGAAGAAACCCTCCACTTCAATTGGTATTTTTTTCACGAAAAGCAGACATGAGATAAGAAATCCAGTCTTTCACTAAGATTTCGAATAGCAGTCCCGAATTCAAGTTGATTCTATTTTGACTCTTCCTCAGAGAAAGACGATCAAACAATTCCCAATCATGGTCCTTGCGGATCGGATCATCCATATAATATACAAAAAGAAACTCCAGATATTTGAGATCTTTCTCTTTGAATCATTCCGAAGTAGAAGGGGGGTAAGATCCTTGCCGAATCGAAGTTATTCATTCCATTCGCTATTGGAGCCCCTACTATTACTATTCAAGACGAAAAGAGGATTGAATCGAATAAGGAAAGGTCATGGGGCTAGAACCCATAGGCACCGGACTGAGGTATAAAATGAAGGACGAGTTTCACTCGCTTCGGGCTCAAGCTTAGATAGAAGAGTCCAATGAGTCCGCTAGTCCATCAATGGAAATTCGATAGAAAGCTCAAGTGAGAAAGTCAAAATCCATTGAATAAGATCGGCTCAAGGTGAGAGCTCAAAAAAGAAAGAAAAGTAGGCGCTTTTAAGGCCAGTGTGGAGTAACTAGAACGGATGGGAGGTAATTCGTCCTACATTGGGTGGCTTGCTAAAGCCTTGTGTTCGTTTCAGTGACCTGGAGTCTTTGTTTGGGAAGTCTCCCTCTATGAACGTGAACTACGGAGGAGGATGGATTTGATGTAGGAGCAGAGTGGAATCTGGAGCAGGGTATCAGGTTCAGACGACCTCAAACTGGATAGAGCAGGATTGGTGGAACCTGTGGTCATCTCAAAATAGAAAGAGGTGCAGACGTCCCAACATGAGGTGTTCCAAAAGGAACTTAAGAGAAAAGAATAGGACTGGAAAAAAGGTCCGCTCTTATAGAAGAGCTACAGAGGCGGATGCGGATTCAGTCCGAGCTAAGTTCATAGGTATTGCCTAAAAATATTAATTTTTTAGAAAAATAGAGCACTGACCTAAACTAGACCTCTTCTAAGGCAGAAAGAAGGTCAACCTCACCTCAGGTAATCACACCTTTCTTTCTCGACGATCAAAGAGTAAAAACTAGCTTTCGAGCTAACCAACCATGGAGCTACCAGCCAACAAGCAAAACGAGTTCTCATTCACGGGTAGCTAAGCTCTGACAAGGGAGAGGGGGACCCTTCTCATACCCGCCCTTACAGGAGCCTAACGGAGAAAAGGGTATGCCCAATAGGGGAAGACTGCGGTAAAAGGATGTCCGTCTGTTGATGACTAGCTCGTACACGCAAATATTGGACCTAGGTTTGTTGATGGATATGGTCTTGTCGAACAGGTCCGGATTCGAGGTTCGAACACAAAAGCCCACTAGCCGAGCTGAACTGGTTAGTGATGGAAGCAATTCCCACGAACTGAGAACAAAATGATATACTTGCCCCCTTCCCCAGCCATTACCGCTCATCCACCACTTTTTATGTTGAAATCCTGTCTTTGTCTTTCCAGGCTGTCTTTTGCATGCTATTCCTTATGCCCTGAGAAAGAACCTCCACTTGGATTCATTTCAAGTCTCGAGTTCTTGTTTAGAATTCTCGTATATGAAGTTCGAACGAGAGCTTTGATGCAATTCAAATTGACAAGCAGTAGTGACAACATAATAAATGTCCGGAGGACAGAACAAAATCTTGAATTCCCAGGTTTCCTTTGCCAATAGACCAATCAATGGTGCTCTATCGGAAACAAGATTCAGTCGCTACAAGCCAAGACCACGACGGAGCACTCCTAAGGCTTGGTGAGCTAGGTTTAGTGACTGGGGCGGACTTCTATTCTATACCTGTCTCCTTCTATTACTATTATATAACCTCCTCGAAGCAAGGAAGGGAAGGAGGAGGAGAAGCACATATAATTAGGGAAGTGGAGTAATTGTGAAGACTAGCGTAGAAGTTACTAACTTTTTTTTATGGAAGCCGAGACCCCTCCGTGACATGGTCTTAGACTGGTTAATCACGATGGACTAGTATTTCGAACTAAAAGAGATTTCGGACCCGGAGCGGGTACGTTTCATTACCACGAAGTTGAAGAAAACAAAAAGGCAGGTTTATGGTGAGCACATGTACGACAGAAGAGGGAGCTGGAGGAGAAGCGCTACGAAGAACAAGAAGTTCTGAAGTTTAAGGATTAATTTCTACCAGGTGATGTCGAAGCGGAATTCATAAATAAGTTTAAGAATCTGAAACAAGGTTTTTAAAAAATTTCTATGAGAAAGTACATGAAGGAGTTTAACCTATTGTCTCTACGATGTAGAGTGAAGGAGGAAGACAAAAGGCAATATTCGAGCTGACTTTTTGAATTGCATTTGTCTTTTCTGGACAGCATAGAAGGAGCATACCGTATTGCTTTGAGGGTCGAAGGACCTACTGCTTGAGCCAAAAACAAGAAAGCGAATGAAAGAAGCGAAGGTAAGAGTCAAAATACGCCGTGGAGAAGAGCTTACTTATGAGCAAAAGGGGAGGACGAAGTCGCAGGAGATTCGGTAGAGGAGATAGAGCTGGTAAAGATGACCAGCAGAAGCCTCAACAGAGGAAGAATTCCGCACGAGATAACAAGGGACGTTAAGGAGGACGTGGTAGAGGTGATAACCGTCACGTGTGCCAAGGAGATGGCGATTGACATTGAATTCCCTCTTCTGGTTTTAATATGAATTGACTCCGCTTTGGTCACTAGCTCCGTAGGTCCCTAAGCAACTTCTCTCGTCACTAGTCACTATGGCTGAAAGTTAGCAAGCCTGCTCCCAGGTCAGCAGTGAGGTCAGCTCCATCTCCTCTTTCCTTTGTCTTTGTCTACTGTTCATCCTTGACCTTCTTTCCGAACTCGTTAACACCGGAACACCCGCCATTCAGGTCACTCAAAGTAACCTACTCGAGCTTCGCCCTTTGTATTGTACCGCCTGGAAAGAGGTTCGCTAGCCTTTTTCTTTCCTTGCACCTAAAAGTTGCCTTAGTTCCCTTTTTTTTTTTTAAAAAAAGACCTAAGCTTGAAGTCAAGGCTTCTATGCTACTCGATCTTTCTTGACGAAGAGAATGGCATACTTAGGTCTCAGGATGAGATTCTGAAAGAGTAACCGCAATATCAGAAGAAATTCTTCCTTGATTCCTTTGACCTGAGACTTCGTACTTTGTAACTTTATCCATCCATTGTTAATTTAACTCAATGTTGATCTACAATCTACCACTGATATCTTGAAACTTCTTACATAAAACATTGCCACTAGGGCTTACGTTGCATCGAGGAATATTCGAAGTGATTTTCCTGATCCACTTAGCGGCGATACTGTACTTCAATAACCATACTTTATAGCATCACAATGTGAATCACTTATGTGGGTATTTTAATCCTGTACAGTACATGAAATCCTTCAAATCATCACTCAATCGAAGGCCCAAATGTCATCCTTCATTTATCACAAGTATACCCTCATTTTACTACCAGGGCAGCATTCCATCTCTTTTAAATTCTATTAGTCTTAGACTCCTTTGAGTTCATTCAGGCTATACTAAGCTTTCTATAACTTAGAGAAACCATCAGCTCTCTTGTTTTCATGGGCTTAATCCTAAGGACTTATCCATTCTCATTACCTTCTCATTCGCCCTTTCTTATCCTTACTCCTATCTTCCTAAAACCTTGTCGCTTTACCATACTTTAGCTTGTGACCTACACATATCTAGTTATACTACTAGCAACCTTCTTTCAACTTGCTTGCACCATAGATTTTTTTGTGTTATTTCAGAATATCAAGAGAGATATCACATCGTCTCAAACTCTTCTTTACTCTCTTAACTAAGCCTCTCGGTACCTAGAAACCATAGGCTGGAAGATATGCCACTGACGACGCCACTATCATTCCTGGATACTGAATCCCAACGCTTCTAGCCCTTCATCTTGAAGTTATAGATTATTCACAATCTTCTGCACCTGAGTATCTCGTACGTTGTTCACCTTTACCTTACTTGCCTTAAAATCTCGCATCACATCTTCTATTTCCTTCATGACCTCTCTTCCATATATATATATATAGGTATGATTCACATCCACAACTTGAAGCTCTATTATAATACTTGCACCTCTGGCACATACACAATCCGGTGGGAGCTTCATACTGACTTCTTATGAGGCTGGTACTCTTCTAACTGGCTTTCTCGTAGAGCCGTTATGGAATACGGTTGTTGTACTATCTCTCTTGTACCTCTGATATTAAGGGTGATTCTGCAATGTTTTCAATCACGATTTCTATAATTTTCTGGGTCCAATAATCAGACTCCTGATTTACTTGGCTGATGTAACTCTTTAGTTTCCTTTTCCTTCTGATCAGCCTTTATGTAGGCTTAAGCTATATTCTGATTTATGGCTCCTGGTATTAGTTATTACTTTAGCCTTTCATGGGCGCTATGGAACATCCATGATACAATCTTCTGACAATTCAATCCTTTGTTTCTTTCTTTTAACTTATACCTGAGTCTTCTACGGCTGTATGAATGTCAACATATATGCTGTATGGATATCACTCAGAAGTCTAAGTGCATAATCCCTTTTGTTCCTTCTGAGCTTCCTTTAAACGTAAGCTATTACTTTTCTTGGTCTTTCTGCCCCCCTGTTGCGTGTATACTTAGCTTATCTTAGTTCCCACGCATGCTGAAATTTTTGTGCAACTCACATGGTCTCAAATATTACTTTTGGTTTCATTTCCCGCTCATTAGCTCCGATAGGTGCCACTTTCTTATGGAGTGCATACAATGTTGTAGTAAGACTGCTATTAAAAAACCATTTCTTCTTCAAGTTACTATGCTTAGGTTGAAGCCTTCTTCCTTATTTCCTCAGCTAGTCTTTCGTTGTCGTACGTAGGGAGGACCCTCTGACTCTTGTAAAGTTGCGAGCTTAGTATATCTTATACTCAGCGAAATGTTTGATGTCCTTCCTCACCTATAATTATCCGTGGTTACTTACCTCCATGCCCTTGTGCTTGTAGGGTTGCTTCTGAATTTGATATTTTTTTACTATCTTCCCAGTGGCACTCTCTTTTATTTTCGTAACACTCATGTGGTACCGTTAACTACCCCGACTCCTATCTGAATATTTCTCAAGTATTACAATGTCATAACTGCGGGGCTGAATCCACTATATTGGGTTTTACTATTTTTATCTTGCACGACCTGCTGATTTGTCTATATCCTCTTGTCTAGCCATAACTAAGCTCTTCTTGAATCAACTACTAACTACTCGTTGGCCCATTCTCATATCAATATTCCGCATAATCTTTCTTGGGTTATTTCCTTTGTCTTAACTTACCTCTTACACTGGCTCCTTATTTATCAATAACATCTCAGGTAGGAATCCTTACTTCCTTTCCTTGACGTCGTGTTTGCATAGTGTTCTGGATTCGTAGCATATCTGTAGGAGTTGAATAAGTGTAATCTTATCCCTTTCTCATTCTTATCGCATTCTTCCTTTATTATTCCATAGTTACTAGAATCACTTAATTCTGACTTAATGCCACATCACTCCATATTCCCCCCTTTAGGGGAGTACTAAGAGTTGGAGCCACCTATAGATGTTTTACCTCTTCATCTTTGGCATCTTTTCACATCATCGATGACCCTTACTCGTCTTTCAGCAATCCTTCTGGACCAAGGATAACAAAATTCCTTATTCGCGAGGGTGACACTTAGTATAACTGGCACATACATTCTCTTAAGCTTAACTTTGCTCACATTGCTTGCTTTAGGGAAGCGTCTTCCTGAATGACCATTCTCTGAATTTCTCATGAATCTTCTTCTGTTGTCCACTCTATTATCGTCGAAACGAAATCTAAAATTCTCATGATGCCGACTATTATCCAATCACTCAATCCCTAATTCATGTTTAGTTTATCTTATTCACCAGCCCATACTAATTTCTATTGTTCTAGGGTCTAACTTTTCCTTCCGGTAGTCGCGTTGGAGTCACGAACTTATTTCTTAAAATGAGGATATGACTTTATGGCCTATACTCTTTTGTTGTCTCAAGGCCTATCACCTCTCATCTTTTTCTTCAATTGACTATAGACCAACCGTTGTCATCCATGTATTACATCTTACTCATAATGCTTCATTAACTTTCTTCTTATTTTCCGCTAACATTTATGTCTATCACTTTATTCTGAAAACTCGAACAAGACATTCTTTTGCTTTTAGCTCCCCTTTGCTCCATCCAGTGGCTCTTCGGCTTGCTTAATGTTCTCACTCTACTAGGGACACGAGTCAAACTAAGGTAATATTTATCCCATCCAGGATTTCAGTGTGTAAGGCCCCGTTATAATTTCCTAATGATTTAAGATTTTAAAGTGCGACAACGGTATTCGGGAATAACGTAGTCGAGTATCAAAGGAGACCTATGGGGTGGAACCACATTATTTTTACATCAAAAGTGTTTCAACGATGCCGTTTCTTCGAGTATAAGTGGTATCATATTAAGCAAATGATCTCCAATTCAGTTTTAATTGAAGCATTAGATCCGTATTGAAATTACGGAGCCATAGTAAAAAGAATCGTCGAATTCGGACATCGTATGAGAGAGTTATGCCCATTCCCATGTCATAAAAAAATCATTTCCGTCGCCAGCACCCAGGGTAGCGTGGGGCGCTGTCCCTGGCACTGGGGTTTCTTTCAGCTACTGGAACCAGCACCACAGGCAGCCCCCGGCGCCATCTGTGGCGCTCGAAACACTATATACTCATTTCGGGGTTCATTTTACCATCTTCAAGGTGAGTAATCCCTACTAATTTTATATTTCATTCCATCAATTCCACCCTAAAACCAACTCAATCCTCCATAAAATACATAAATCTTCAAGAAAGTTCTTCAAGAACTTAAAGGAGGGTTTTGCAAGATTTGTTCCAAAAGGTAATCCTACACCCTTAGACTTACATGTATGGATATATAATGAGAATATGAGTATGAATTAAGTATTGAAACTTATGGTATGGTGATTGGAAGCCATAAGTTCCTAATTTAAATACATATCCATTGTAGAGATTGAAAGGTGATTATTTGATGGAATTTTGTTGGTTGGGTGTGGATGGATGGTCATGTATGTGATGTTGGAAGTTATGAATTATTTAAGAATGATGGTGGGATAAATTGTTGGTAAATGGAAGTAGTTGGATGAACTAGTTCTATGAGTAAGAGATGTAAAGATCCATGCCTACTTGGTGTTTAATAAAATGCCTAAATGGCCTAAATTATGGAATTTGTTACTAATATTGGTCCAATTGAATTATGTTGATGTAGATTGAAGTTGTAAGAGTAGTAGGTGATTTTAGTAGCACTAAAGAGCTCCATCAAGGTATATTGGCTAAACTTCTTTCATAGAATTGAATTCCATGATGCTCTTGTAAGTCCCGAGTAATTCTTTATAAATCAATTATTCCGAATAAGCTTTGTGTTGAAAGGTATATATATATATATATATTCAAAATGTATTTTAGATGCTCTTATCATATGACGTTATCCTTCGGGAATGTGTTCAAAGCATGAGTTGGGTATAAAAATGTTATGACTCCAAGTAGTGTTTCAAGTGAAGGCTATTATGCCAAATTGTGTAAGAAGTCTCAATGTACATAAGACTCTTATTTGCTCATAGGTGTACTAAAAGTCGTGATTAGAGATTCTTTGTTGTCGATAATCTATAAAGATGCTTGAACATGAAAGTAGTGAGTTGGGAATATAAAGTGGAGACACCGTGCCAATAATGAAGGCTATGATTGTGGCCAATAGAGGCAATGAAATGAAATGATGTGTGAACTATGATGATGAGTCTTGAAAGTAATGAAATGAAAGTATGGAATATAAGATACGGCCACCGTGCCATGAATGAAGAAGAATATGTAAGGCAAAAAGGGAGCCAAAGAAATAATGATGTTGTAAGTAATTGAAAGTACTAATGAAGTGATAGTATGAACATGAAATGTGGTTATTTGCCTAAATGAGAATTATGAGGTGTTGTATGTCCCAATGGTTTCAACTATAGTTGTATGCTTCTGAAATAATATATGTAAATGACTTTGATTGTTAAGTCCCCAAGAGTCATGAACCTAGATAATGACCTCAAGAGGTCAATGGAGTAAATAATGAGATGGAAGGGAGATGCCCTTTATTAAATGACGATGAACCTTAAGAAAAGGAATTGGGCCCATGTGACATTGAAATCGACTTATTGATTTACCATGCATGCGCTAATGTAATGAGTTGTATTTCTCCATGATAAGCATGGACATGAAGTATTCCAATGATGTGAGCAATTACGACGTTAAATGTTATGAAATCCTGTAGACGGTCTATGAAACGCATAGGTATATTATGTTATGAAATCCTATGGACGGTCTATAAAACGCATAGGTATATTGTGTTATGAAATCCTATGGACGATCTATGAAACGCATAGGTATATTGTGTTATGAAATCCTGTGGACGGTCTATGAAAACCGTAGGTATATTATGTTATGAAATACAGTGAACGGTCTATGAAACGCACAGGTGTATTGTGTAAGTAAACATTGTGAACGGTCTATGAAACGCACAGGTGTATTGTGTAAGTAAACACTGTGAACGGTCTATGAAACGCACAGGTATATTGTGTATGTAAACAATGTGAACGGCCTATGAAACGCACAGGTGTATTGTATGGTATATGTAAATCCTATGAACGGTCTATGAAACGTACAAGTGTATTATGTATGTAAACACTGTGAACGATCTATGAAATGCACATGTGTATTGTATGGTATATATGAATCCTATGAACGGTCTATGAATCGTACATGTGTATTGTGTATGTAAATACTGTGAACGGTCTATGAAATGCACATGTGTATTGTATGGTATATGTGAATCCTATGAACAGTCTATGAAACGTACAGGTGTATTGTGTATGTAAATACTGTGAACGGTCTATGAAATGCACATGTGTATTGTATGGTATATGTGAATCCTATGAACGATCCATGAGACGCATAGATGTATTGTCTATGGAATCCTATGAACGGTCTATGAAAGGCATAAATGTTTAATATGACATGTGAACATTAAGGACGGTCTATGAAATGTATAGGTGTAAGATAAGAGAGGGATATGGACGGTCTAATAAGACACATTATTATTGCAGACAATAGGTGTCACTTTCGTTGTCCTTGTTTTTACAGGTTATTTCAATTACATTATATTATGTGTTCCACGTATAAATCATATGGGCATTCTATTTTGAAAGAGGATTTCTAGGTATACATACTAGTGCTATTCGACAGTACTAACGTCCCTTTTGTCAGGGGCGCTGCATCTTTAATGGATGCAGGTGGTTCTACAGCAGGTGGCATTGATCAGTGATAACAGTACACTCTTTTTCGCTGATTTGGTGAGCCCGCTATAATTCCAATGGGCATTCGAGTCTAGTTGTTTTTATGTACTTAGGTATCTATTGTCATAGAAGCTCCATGTACACTATGGGTCATGTACTTAAGTTTTTGAGTTTCGTCATGTATTTATGTTCACAGATATTTATGAAGCTATGTACCCATCACGAGAGAGAAAAAAAAAAGAAAAAAAATATTTACGGGCCATTGAGCCAAATGTATTCAAATATGAAAGTCATGATTTAATTATGTTTTGATAAATCATGCATGAGTTATGATGAGAGGTTGATGTAACGTAGACTTGCTTGACTTGGTTCACTCGGTTGAGCGCCGGTCGCGCTCCTCGAGTTCGAGGCATGACACAGTGCCTATCTTCTGAATTTTTTTTGATAATGCTAGTATTCACATCTAATTGTAATATTCTAGAGTGCACCATTTGGGTGTCTCACAAGGAGATCTATTAGCACCTTTGTAATATCCTTCGAAAATGTCAACTAACACAAATAATCCATTTACCATTTTAGGTTACTCTAACCCCAGCCGGATCCTAATATCCCGTCCTTTTCTTAAACTACACATGTTAGCCCCCAATAGGGCATAACCGAGATAGGTGTGGCCGATTGTACATACCTCTGTTACTGTTAAAGGTAACTCAGAATGCTTATATTTCTCGACCTGAATTGTAAATACTGTTAATCTTCATTAACTGGGTACCTCGTACCCTTCTTTACCTTGCTTCTTTTACTTGCTGAAACTTGTGTCTACCTTCCGATTCTCTTATTCCTTTTTACCGTAAGAGTGGATAAATATTCTTGCCTTAAAGCTCCTTATCAAGAACCTTACACATTTTAGTACACGCATGATCTGCTGAAGACCTCACATTTACTCATCATAAGAATCATGCAAAATCGAGTTCCTCTGACTCAACTATTCCACAGCTATATTTCTTATCAACCGTCTTTCTGGATGTAGGCATCGTCGTATTATGAATAAGATAGAGTTTAGGAAATTGAGTTCTTACAACTAAGCACTACCACACGATCTAGAGTAAGAAGAAAGAATGACAGTCCTAAATACCCTGTAGCCTCCTGCTTATAAGTGTAGTGCACAACACACCCATAAACAAGACTCTACTAGACACGGCTTGTAGACTCCCTAGGACAGAACTGCTCTGATACCACTTTTGTCACGACCCAAACCAATGGGCCGCGACGGGCACCCGGTACCTTACTCAACCGAGTACCAATATAACGTATCTTTTCGTATCACATTATAATAGGTAAATGAGACGTAAAGGCTGCCGTAGGATAACTAGAATAAAATACATAATACCAACTTATACATAAGAAATACGGGCATATAAGACAAAAATAACCACTCGTACACTGAACATAGGCCGACAAGGCCATACAATCTTTTGCATACATGACATCTGTCTACAAGCCTCTAAGGTTACATAATTGTCATAAAAGTCGGGACAGAGCCCCGCCATACCAAACAATACACATCTAAATCATACTGACCAAACAAGCAACTCCGGAGTAAATGGAGCACACCAACACCTTCCGCTGAGCTGATAACCTACTTGGAGGATTCTCGACCTATCTATCGGTACCTGCGGGCATGAAACGCAGCGTCCCCAGGCAAAAGGGACGTCGGTACAAATAATGTGCCGAGTATGTAAGGAATGAAAATTAGTAAACAATAGACATGAGAAAAATATGGAGTAAAAGACTCGACATGTATGTCTGAATAACTCTGTGAATCATTAATATTTACAATGTCATTCATATGCGTAGAAATATCATACCATGCTTGGGTATATACATTCATAACATCATCAAGCCTATGAAGGTATCCCATCATATCATCTCGGCCACTGTGGGCAAATCGTCAACGTATACCAGCTGATCAGGTGGTGGTGCGTATATAACGCCATAACCTTTTCCCATATCCCATATACATATAATATATGCATATATAACGACATCTGGTCATGGGTCAATGTACATGTATAAATGCATGAAATGCATAAGAATTGTGTTAATAAGATTTCTCGGAATATCATAAAATCAATATGCCTTTCGGATAAACTTTATCAAATACATATTTTTCTGAGACCCATGAACAGAAGATATAATAATAATTCACATGGAGAATCAAGAATATAGACACCCCTAGTACTTCTATGAATAGAGTCATTTATGAAAATTGTGCGTTTACTCGTTTCGTTTGTATCGTATGGATCATGCCAAAAGAAAGAAGGGATAGCCTTAACATACCTGAGCCGATTCTCTTGACAATCCCTCTAACACACGTCAATTACGACAACACTTAACGGCAAGATCGGAGTAGAAAAAATCCGTATGATATTTTTGAGAAAGATTGCACCGTACTCCCTTATAATTGCAAAATCTTACGTTGTTTTGAATTGTTGAAGATCTTGTCTTGCTTATGTGACTTACGTTTGTGACATACGTTTGTAACACACAAACATTCACGTTTGAATTTTTATCAGATGCATATGAGAATGAGTTTGTGATTCACGTTGCAATAGCATTGTAAAGGGTCGCATGAATTCTTTTTGGAGAATTCCATCCTTAAGCTCTAGCAAGCATTCCCATTCCTTTAATGATGTAGGGATGCTATTTACTTAATTTAGAAAAGTCTTA
Organism: Nicotiana tomentosiformis; assembly: GCF_000390325.3. Lineage (NCBI taxonomy): Eukaryota > Viridiplantae > Streptophyta > Magnoliopsida > Solanales > Solanaceae > Nicotiana > Nicotiana tomentosiformis. The sequence continues at coordinate 53,458,775 of NC_090823.1, forward strand.
TACCTTACCAATAAAGAGACCAAGAAAAGGTAATTCATCAACGCATCATATCTTCATGCCATATCTAAGAATTCTTACGTGTAAACAAGGTATCATATGTCTTATGACTCATTTTGCATATTTTGCCACTTTGGCTTAGCTTATGCCATGTCGCATCCCCAAAAAGACCCTTAACCACTTAATACCATAATTATCTCCACAATTAATCAATTATCTCAAATTACTTAAAATACTACTCACTTTTAACACACTTTATACATCTTGATATCATGGTCATGTGGTACCTTGTATGGCACTAGTCCATAAATACGGGGTATTTTAGCTCGGGCCGTATTTTACCCCAAAAATGTCAAACTTCGACAAAAATTCATTTTTTTCGATTTGCTTACCCTTTCACCTTCACGAATTTACTTATCACTTGTTTGAAATAGCATAACGCTTATAATCTCAAAATAATCTTATTCCCGAACTTACGTCGATTAACTTACGTCGAAACTTTAACGTACGAAAATGCGGGATGTAACACTTATCATACCATCGTGGGTAAATGGGCCAGAAGGGCCGTCATGATATAACCAGAATAAAATATAAGGGAATACTTGTAAGGCCCCGTTAAAAATTTTCTAATGATTTAATATTTTAAAGTGCGATAACGGTATTCGGGAATAACATATTTGAGTATCAAAGGAAACCTATAGGGTGGACCCGCATTATTTTGACATCAATAGTGTTTCAATGACGCTGTTGCTTCGTGTATATGTGGTATCACATTTAGCAAACGAGCTTCAAATTCAGTTTTTATTGAATCATTAGATCCGTATTGAAATTACGGAGCCGTAGCAAAAAGAATCATCGAATTCGGATATCGTATGAGAGAGTTATGCCCATTTTCGGGCGAAATAGAAACGATTTCCCATCGCCAGCGCCCAGGGTAGCGTGGGGCGCTAGCCCTGGTGCTGGGATTTTTGAGGTTCTGGAAATTGGGCCACAGGTAGCGCCCCACGCTGCCTGTGACGCCGGAAATGCTATATACTCATTCGGGGGTCATTTTACCCCATTTTTCTTGGCCGAATTTTGGGTTTTTCCTCCATTCTCTCAAGACCTCCAATTCCTCCCATCTTCAAGGTGAGTAATCCCTACTAATTTTATGTTTCATTCCATCAATTCCACCCTAAAACTAACTCAATCCTCCATAAAATACATAGATCTTCAAGAAAGTTCTTCAAGAACTCAAAGGAGGGTTTTGCAAGATTTCTTCCAAAAGGTAATCCTACACCCTTAGACTTACATGTATGGATATATAATGAGAATATGAGTATGAATTAAGTATTGAAACTTATGGTATGGTGATTGGAAGCCATAAGTTCCTAATTTAAATACATATCCATTGTAGAGATTGAAAGGTGATTATTTGATGGAATTTTGTTGGTTGGGTGTGGATGGATGGTCATGTATGTGATGTTGGAAGTTATGAATTATTTAAGAATGATGATGGGATAAATTGTTGGTAAATGGAAGTAGTTGGATGAACTAGTTCTATGAGTAAGAGATGTAAAGATCCATGCCTACTTGGTGTTTAATAAAATGCCTAAATGGCCTAAATTATGGAATTTGTTACTAATATTGGTCCAATTGAATTATGTTGATGTAGATTGAAGTTGTAAGAGTAGTTGGTGGTTTTAATATCACTAAAGAGCTCCATCAAGGTATGTTGGCTAAACTCTTCTCTTAGAATTGAATCCCACGATATTCATGTAAATTATGTAAGTCCAGAGTGATTCATCCCAAATGCTTTATACATGTTATGTTACCAATTGAGGATATGTTAAAATATGGGTTTTGCATTAATAATGTTTCGACTTTAAGTAAAGTTCAAATGAAGGCTAATATGCCAAATTTTGTGAAATATCTCTATGTGCCTTAGACTCTAAATTGCTCACATGTGTACTACACACCATGATTTGAATTGTATTTGTTGTTGATGATGATAATGATATTTGAAATTGATAAGGTGAGCATAAAACACTGAATATGGTCAACGTGCCAAGAATGATCTTATAATTATGGCCATTAGTGCCAATGAAATGAAATGATGTGAGAAAGGTTATGTAATGAGTCTCGACTCAAATGTTTTAAAATGACTTTGAAAATAGAATTGCCTAAAAGCTTTCGTACTCAAGTCATGCCATAAGTGGCTGTTTTAACAAATACTATGCTTTGTGAGTATTTCCAATGTGTTTTGCATTCTTACATATTCGTGAGTGGAAATTATGTATTGCCCCTTGTGGGGGAAAATGTGTCAAGAATAAATGGTGTGTTATTTGCTGATGATTTAAACTTGCACATCAATTGCCAATCGTTTTACTCCACTTCTCGGAAAGAAATCTATAGTGCTTAAATTGGTCATTTCAAATGACCTTAAAGTTGTGATTTCCGGAATATTATATGTATGTTGATATTTATGATGATGATACATGAAAGAGAAGAAAGAAAAGTGTGGAATAACAAATATGGCCACCGTGCCTTGAATAAAGAATCTTGTAAATGGCCAAAAGAGCCAAGGAAATATTGTTGTTATTATTGGTTGAAAATACTAGTGGAGATTTATATAATATGGAAGATGATGAAGTAAATACATTTGTACCTGTGTTATTTTTGTAAATTATTCCTCTTAATTGGGATAAGATTGATTGATATAAAAGGGTTGATGTCTCTAATGAGATGGCTTAGCCGATCGGGTCGTGATCGGACTCCGTGCTAAAGACGGTGGTATTTATATTGAGAGAAATTGTGGTTGATGTCTCTAATGAGATGGCCTAGCCGATCGGGTCGTGATCAGACTCCGTACAAATTTACGATGGTATTAGTATTGATGGTAATTGTGGTTGATGTCCCTAATGGATAGCCTAGCCGATCGGGTCGTGATCGGACTCCGTGCTAAAGACGGTGGTATTGATATTGAGAGAAATTATGGTTGATGTCTCTAATGAGATGGCCTAGCCGATCGGGTCATGATCGGACCTGTGCTGAGAGTACGGTGGTACTGGTTTTGTGAATAATGGTATTGTGAATAATACTATTGTGAATAATGGTATTGTGGACAATGGTATATCGATACTAAAAATCTCCCAATGTGAGATATGGAAATCTATTTGAACAGTGTCTTGATCATAAATTAAGGTTTGATGTTGATTAAAACATCCTTTGATATCATGATAATCTTGTTGTATTATTTGTCATTCTATTGAGAGGGTGTTTAGTTATACATACTAGTGCTACTCGACAGTACTAACGTCCCTTTTGCCGGGGCGCTTCATCTTTCAATAGATGCAGGTGGTTCCACAGTAGGAGACATTGATCAGTAATAGCAGTGCACCTTCTTCCCAGCTGACTTGGTGAGCCCCACTTTATTCCGGGGTCATGTATCTTTTGTACCTTGTGTATTCCGTTTGAGGTATAGCCGTGGCCTTGTTGCCGGCATTATCATTGTACTCTTCTTTATCCATAGAGGCTCCGTAGACATAGTGTGGGTTGTGTATTGGTGCTGGGAAAGACAAAATATGTTATGTTGTAGTTGTATTAATTGTCCATTCGAGACATTAAAAATTATGAAGCTATTGGAAATGAATTGGTATTGTAGACGTGAACACCATTTTGTCTAATTAATAAAAATATGTATTATCTCCATTCGTGGATGTGTTTGGGTAGAATGAAAGCTAACAGGCTTGCTCGGTCGGGTTCACTCGGTTGAGCGCCGGTCGCGCTCCTCGGTTTTGGGGCGTGACAATACTCGACATAGGATGACCCAACATGGAATACAAACTTATACATGTGACATACGGACCTATAAGGCCGACATGATCATTTGTACACTCAAAACATAGGTCGAAAAGGCCATACAAGTATCCATATACATGAGATATGTCTACAAGCCTCTAGGAGTGCATAAACATCATAAAGGCAGGGACAGGGCCCCGCCATACCAATCAATACATGTCCAAATCATACTAACCAAATAGATAACTCCGGAGCAAGTGGAGTGCACCAACACCTTCCGCTGAGCTGATTGCCTACTAGGAGGACTCTCAATCTGTCTATCGGGACCTGCGGGCATAAAATACAACGTCCCTAGGCAAAAGGGACGTCAGTACAAATAAAGTACCGAGTATGTAAGGTATGAAAGCTGATAACAATACAATAGGGTCCAAGAATTACTAAAAAAAAAATCAAGAAACGTGCGGAAGGTAAAAGAAAATAAAGAAACAAAAAAAGACGGAAAATTAAAGATAGATTGAATTCAAGAAAGAGTTTCTTGAATTCAAGAAGTCTATTCTTGAAGTTGAATCCTAACAACAACAATTAGCTAACAAAGTACTAATCGCCTTTGGTAGAGAATTAAAAACAGGAGATAGATTGTGAAACCCGACCCTTGAGAATAACAAGAACAACAATAAGCCTAAGCATATCACCTTTCTTGAATACCTAGAAGTGATCTAAGATTTCGAAAGAGTTTAATCTTACCACCTTAAGTTGAGTCTTGAAGGTTGAAGAATAAATCCAAGAGTAGCCACACACAAGAGTGCAAGAAAAATCTCATAATTCTTATTGATAATAGTCTATCATAATCTAAAATCTAAAAACAAAGAAGATACCCCTTTATATAGAGAGGGGGTCACGAAATTCCTATCTAAAAACAAGGAAATAAAGTGCTAAACTACTTTGGACAACACGTCCAAATACCTTAGGAAAAGGAAAAACACTAGGAAATAAAAACCAAGTCAATCTTGGAAAGTAACTCCAACAATCTTAGGAAAAGGAAAATATAACCTTAACTACCTAGGAAAGCAATAAATCTAGTACTAAAATATATGGAAATAAGTTAAAACCAATCTTGGATAGAATCTTGAAAGTCCCAAACCAATCATGAATAGGATCTTGAAAATCATGAAGGCAACTTACAAGCAACTTGCAAGCAACTTGGCACCAACTTGTACCCAACTTCTATCACTCCTATTGAGCCTTTCTTGGGAAGCAAGTAAGTCCTTTTTATCTTATAAAAATGTGGCTTCATGTAGGACTTATTGGGCTGCAAGTTTGGACACATTTTTAGGTTCCAAATAGGTCCAATAGTGGCCTGATTTGGACCTTCTTCAGAGGATGTCTTTTGGGATCTAATCCACCTTTTCTTGGACATGAATTTGGACCATAAAATAATTATAACACCTAGACAACTCATATCCTTTATCCTTGAGCTCTCCATCCCAATTAACAACTTCTTTATTTGCACTTGAAGTCTAATGACCTTGTTTTGCAACTCTTTAGCTTGACATCTTGTTAAAGGCCCTCTTTGAGATTCCAAGGATTCATTCTTGTCCTTGAATAGATTTGAGCTTCCTAGGATGCTATCATTCCCCTCTTCTTGAAGAAAATTCATCCTCGAATTTCGATCTTGCAAGAAAAAAAAGTCACGCACTAGTAAATGGCATCCACTAATCTGAAAAAATGGTAGGAATAAAACAAGATAGTAACCATGTGTCCACTTAACCCAATTAAGCCTAATAGGTGTAAATACTCCTTTATAAAGCATATGGACATCATCATCCCAAAAATATTTATGCCTACTTAGAGTTGTCCAATAAAAACCTCTCTTAGATGCACTATGTAATGAAATTTGTAATGCGATCTTGTTAATAAGGTAGTCCAAAGATGTGCATGCCAAAGAAATTACAAAATATTGGTCATGTATCCATTTAACACAAGTATCTCTGCCACATGTATCAAATAAGACACTCTTATGATATAGCCAAGTATCAATTATAAATCCCATGGATTCTTCTACATGTAAGTTATTCAAAGAAGCACATAAATTCTCAGAAAGGTCAGAAGAACCCATAAATTCCAAAATATAAATTTCAATACATTCAAGCTCATGATTATAACTTTCTCCAATAATATTCGCAACATCAATGGATTCTATATGATTGCTCAAGCTGTCACAGAAAGAGTCATAGATAGGTTCATGAAAGAATATTTGATCAATAACGTCACAATAATCATGCATATCCTCTTTACTAGTAGCAAATACTTTTATAGGCTCACAATCAACATGACTAGAGGAGTGACTTCTCATCAAACAACAAAACTCACATTCTAGCAATTTACATGAAAACTCATTAGACACTTGAATAAGAGAAGAAAGAACATTTAACTCATTAGCAAGCCTCTTCTCATAAATTTCATGCCTCTTTCCACCAAGTTGGAATGCATAATCATCTATGTCATACTCAATTTCAAAAGGAAGCAAATTACTCTTGCACTTTAACTTAGATATTACAGTTAATGACTTGATATGCATCAAAATATCATCATCCACAAAAATTATAAAATCACCAACATAAGAAATAAGAGTATAGTTCATTACCTCCAAACATACCTTAGGTGTTCTAGAAAGGCTAAGAATGTGAATGAACCAATTATACATATCATACTTGGACTTATTTACTAATGGAACAACATCACCTTGTATTCTTTTATGCAATGATTCCAGCTTAGCAATGGCTTTAGGAAACTCCACGTCATAAACCTGTAAATAAGAATTAAAATAGTTAAAAGGTTCAATAACAAAGAATTTAACCAAGTTTTTATCTTCTACCATCTAACAAGAATTAATTTCGCCTAATTCATGTTGGAATCCAATTGGATCCTTTACCACCATTTCTCTCGCCTCACCTCTCCTTTCAAAAGGTCTTTCAACACGTGGCTGCACAAAATCACAAGAACTAAAACAAGAATGAGTTAATGGGTTAGGAATTAAAGAAATTTTATTCTTGCTTACACTCTCTTTGGCTTTTATCACAAAACTAACTTTTTCCTCACCCTTAGCCTCTTTTCTCTCACTAAAGTTTTTTTCTTCTTCTTTACTCAAACCCTCTTGTTTTTCTCTCTCTACCTCAAAGATTTTTCTTATCTCATTGCCTTCTCTCTTTTCTTTTCCCTCAAGCTCACTCTTTTTCTCAATTGACATCCCATTCTCTTCACTCAATACAACCTCTCCTTTTTTCTCTCTTGGGATGTCAACATGCACTCCCTTACTCCTCTCATTCTTTTCTCTCTCATATTTTTCTATATTCTCTTTAACAGTTTTTTCATCTTCATAAATTTGTGAGGGAGTCAAAGGTCCAAGAATAAGTTTCTTCCCATTAACCTCAAAATAGTATCTATTTTTTTCCATGTTATATGAATCTCTCTATAGGTATACCATGGCTTTCCCAATAAGATATGATAATTATTCATGGAAATCACATCACACCAGATCGCATCCTCATACCTTCCAATAGAGAATAGTAATAACACTCTTTTATCTACCTTTACTCCTCTCAACATGTAGGGTTCAATATGCTCAACACAAGGCAAGTTCAATTTTTCAACCATATAAGTGCTAATTGAGTTATAGCCAAACTCTTTGTCAATTCTAAGGGCACAAATCGCAGACATCACTTTAGCTCTTGTTTGAAAAATAATTTTACCATTGTCTTCCTTCCATTTGGTATACTGTAAGTTCGACTTTTCAAGTTGTTGAGTCATAGCTCGCCTTCTTTCACTATAACTACCTGTTTGAAACATCTTGAACAAGGATTAGAAGAATTATGTATCTCTCAAATTTTAGCTTTTTCCTCTAATGTTCTCGCCTCTCTTGCCTTTTTTCCACTCAAAGCAACTCTTGGTTGTTAAACTTTAGATTTATTAATAAACCTTACTAGTCACAACCCTTAGTGATAAGAATGTGGAGTTAGAAAAAGAAAAAGAAAGTGAAGGACCAAACCTTGGAAGAATAGGAATGGGTTATGTAGAAAAAATAAGGAAAGAATTTAGGAAACCCAAAACCCACAAGAATAAGGAAAGAAGTTACCTTAATCTTCAAGAACTAGGATCCCCTCTTCTTGTTTCCTTTCTTGACTTGGAAACCAAATAACACTTGAATTCTACAAATAATAATGAGCTATAATGCTTTTTGTTTTGGTTGATTTTCGTTTTTTTTGGTGGTTTTTTTTTTGTTTTGTTTTGCTCAAGAACCTCCCAAGATGATCAAGATTGAAATCTTGATTAACCTGGCTCTGATACCACTTGATAACTATACGATAGGGTCCAAGAATTACTAAAGAAAAAAATCAAGAAACGTGCAGAAGCTAAAAGAAAATAAAGAAACAAAACAAATAACGGAAAATTAAAGAAAGATTGAATTCAAGAAACTCATTCAAGAAGTCTATTCTTGAAGTTGAATCCTAACATCTAGCTAACAAAGAACTAATCGCCTTTGGTAGAGAATTAAAAATAAGAGATAGATTGTGAAACCCGACCCTTGAGAATAACAAGAACAACAATAAGCCTAAACTTATCACCTTTCTTGAATACCTAGAAGTGATCTAAGATTTCGAAAGAGTTTAATCTTACCACCTTAAGTTGAGTCTTAAAGGTTGAGGAATAAATCCAAGAGTAGCCACACACAAGATTGCAAGAAAAATCTCACAATTTTTATTGATAATAGTCTATCATAATCTAAAATCTAAAAACAAAGAAGATACCCCTTTATATAGAGGGGGGTCACGAAATTTCTATCTAAAAACAAGGAAATAAAGTCCTAAACTACTTTGGACAACAAGTCCAAATACCTTAGGAAAAGGAAAAACACTAGGAAACAAAAACCAAGTCAATCTTGGAAAGTAACTCCAACAATCTTAGGAAAAGGAAAACATAACCTTAACTACCTAGGAAAGCAATAAATCTAGTACCAAAATATATGGAAATAAGTTAAAACTAACCTTGGATAGAATCTTGAAAGTCCCAAACCAATTATGTATAGGATCTTGGAAATCTTGAAGGCAACTTGCAAGCAACTTGGCACCAACTTGTACCCAACTTCTATCACGCCTATTGAGCCTTTCTTGGGCATCAAGTAAGTCCTTTTTATGTTATAAAAATATGACTTCATGTAGGACTTATTGGGCTGCAAGTTTGGACACATTTTTAGGTTCTAAATAGGTCCAATAGTGGCCTAATTTGGACCTTCTTTAGAGGATGTCTTTTGGGATCTAATCCACCTTTTCTTGGACATGAATTTGGACCATAAAATAATTATAACACCTAGACAACTCATATCCTTTATCCTTGAGCTCTCCATCCCAATTAACAACTTCTTTATTTTCACTTGAAGTCTAATGACCTTGTTTTACAACTCTTTAGCTTGACATCTTGTTAAAGGCCCTCTTTGAGATTTCAAAGCTTCATTCTTGTCCTTGAATAGATTTGAGCTTCCTAGGATGCTATCAAAAGCAGTATATAAAAGACATGAAAGAAACATGGAGTAAATAACTCAACTTGTAAGTCTGAATAGCTTTGTGAATCATGAAATATTTATAATATCATACATATGCATATAAATGTCACATCATGCATAGGTATATGCGTACATAACATCATCAAGTCTATGAGGGCATCCCGTCATATCATCTCGGCCTCTATGGGCGAAATCATCAACGTAGACCAGCTGATCAAGTTGTGGTGCATATATAACGCCATAACCTTTCCCCATACCCCATATATATATACTATACGCGTATATAACGTCATCTGGTCATGGGTCAATATACATGTATAAATGAATGCAATGCATAATGAAGTAAGTCAATAAGATCTCTCGGAATGTCATGAGATCAATATGCCTTAGGTTAATATCATGAAATAAACTTTATTAACTTACATATTTTCTGAGACCCGTGAAAAGATGATAAAATAATAGGAAACATGGGGAATCACGAACATAGGCACCCATAGTACTTCTAAGAATAGAATTATTTGTGAAAGTTGTGTGCTTGCTCGTTTCGTTGCATCATATGGATCATGCCAAAAGGAAAGAAGGGATAGCCTTAACATACTTTAATTTGTCATACGAGCTCGTAGAAGGTCGTAGATGAAGAATCAAACTTAGATAAAGAATTATCCTCAAAGTGAGAACGTTGCTACCAACACTTCCTTATACCAAAGTAACTTATTCTCAAGATCAAAGTATGAATTTTCCCAGATAAAAGAATGAACTCCTAGCTAAAAGTGATGCTATATTTCTTTGGTACAAAGAAAAGATCGAGAAAGACATAAAGTTGCTTAGCATATATATACAAACATGAAGCTATCTTTATCATGAAGTAACTTCATCCAAAAAGATATAATAGATGTAAAAACTCTTTTGTGGCCACTCCCCCTTTAAGTATATAATACATATACAAAGATAGCACATTGAAATAGGCGGTGTGTGATTAAATAAAGAAAAAAACTTAATCTTCTCTATCTAATAATTTAATAATATACTATGTCATATATATCTATTATGGGAGCAAGTCCACATGAACCCACCTGGAAAGGTTAAAGAATGTACTAATCATTTCGTCTACATCCTAACATAGAACTTTGGAAATATTCAATTACTAATAAATCATGACATTTTATAAAGTTACAATATACACTAATATTTCATAGAGACGTGAAGATTATGCCATAAAGTATTGAGATACTATTCGTGATGACAGAGCTAGTAGCTGACGAGTTCGTATGAATATTCGAGGTTAGATGTTTATCAAAAGGATTTACTAGTCATAGTCATCAAAAGATGGAATTGATGTAGGTTAAGGCTATCCTGTTATATCCCGCATTTCGTACGTAAACTTTTCGTCGTAAGTTAATCGACGTAGACTCGAGGATGAGATTATCTTGAGGTTATAAGCATTTATGCTATTTATAACAAGCGATAAGTAAGTTCCGTGAAGGTTAAAGGGGAAACGAATCAAAGAAAATGAGTTTCGTTGAAGGTTGTCGATTTGGGATAAAATACGATCCGAGCTATAATACTCGGTATTTATGGACTAGTGCCATACAAGGTACCCCATGACCACGATAATAGAGTACATAAAGTGTGTTTAAAGTGAGTAGTATTTTAAGTAATTCGAGATAATTCTTAATTATATGGGTAATTGATTGATTATTGGTTAATGGGAGATTAATTAGTTAAATAAGGAATTAGTGGATAATTAAGATTTTGGGATAAGGCCTAAAATGCCCAAAGTGGCAGCCCACCATTTTCAAATTAGTGACTCTTAAGCCACACTTCAAGGTGGCAAAAATTGGGGGGTATGGGGGTATGTGGCACCAAGCCTCGGAAGGTGGGACCCACACCACCAAGACCTAAAATCCCATCTTTACTCACAAATGAAGATGTACGTTACGTCTAAATTATGGAAAGGCTTCCGCGAAAGTTGAGAATTTCATTAACAACGCTACTTCAACCTTTTATTCAAACAAAATTTCTTAATATTATAGCAGCGTGAGATTTGGGATTCTAAGGGAGTACGGTGCAATATTTCTCAAGAATATCATACGAATTGTTTCCTATTTAGATCCCGCTATCACGAGCTTTGTCGCAATTGTCGTGTGTTAGAAGGATTGTCTAGAGAACCGGCTCAAGTATGTTAAGGCTATCCCTTCTTTCTTTTTGGCATGAACCAAATGATACAAACGAAACGAGCAAACACACAACTTTCATAAATGACTCTATTCATAGAAGTACTAGGGGTATCTATGTTCTTGATTCCCCACGTGACATATTATTATATCTTCTATTAATGGGTCTCAGAAAAATACGTAGTTGATAAAGTTTATCCAAAAGGTATATTGATCTTATTAACATATTTTTTATGCATTTCATCCATTTATACATGCACATTGACCCATGACCAGATGGCGTTATATACGCGTATATTATATGTATATGGGAGATGAAAAAAGGTTACGACGTTATATACGCACCACCACCTGATCAGCTGGTACATGTTGATGATTTTGCCCACAATGGACGAGATGATATGATGGGATGCCCTCGGAGGCTTGATGATGTTACGTACATCTATACCTATGCATGACACGACATTTATACATACGTGCATAACATTATAAATGTTTCAGGATTTACAAAGTGATTAGACTTACAGGCGGAATTCTTTATTCCATGTTTCATATATGTCTATTATGTACGGAGTTTTATGCCTTACATACTCAGTACATTATTCGTACTGACGCCCTATTTTCCAGGGCCTGCGTTTCATGCTCGCAGGTGCAGGTAGACGAGCTGACGACCCCCTTTCTTAGGATCCTTGATCAGCAAGAGTTGGCGTGCTCCACTTGATCCGGAGTTGCTTTTGATTTTGGTACGATATGCTTGTATACATATATGGGTATGATGGGGCTCAGTCCCGTCCTTGTACAGTTGTATATTCTATTAGAGGTCTGTAGACAATATGTATAGTTGGATAGTATGTGGCCTTGCCGGCTTCCATTTTTGGATATGTAGTTATCTATAGCAGCCTTGTCGGCTCGCTCTATGTATTCGCATGTATATGTACATATGTCTTTTGGACAGGTTTTCCTCACACATGTTATTCTCGTAATTCAGCGGATGTTATTCATGTTTATATCTTAGTCGCATGCTTAAGGGTGTTCGATAGGTAGGACTCGGGCACCCGTCGCGGCCCATCGGTTTGGGTCGTGATATATCCCTACTTTCTTTTTGGCATGATCCAAATGATACAAACGAAACGAGCAAAACACGCAACTTCCATATATGACTCTATTCATAGAAATGCTAGAGATGCTTATGTTCATGATTTCCATGTGTCCTATTATTCTATCATCTGTTCATGGGTCTCAAAAAATACGTAAGTTGATAAAGTTTATTTCATGATATTAATCAGAGGCATAATGGTCTTATGATGTACCGAGAGATTTTATTAACGTATTTCATATGCATATCATACATTTATACATGCACATTGACCCATGACCAGATGGTGTTATATACGCATATATATATATATATATATATATATATATACATATATGTATATATATATATATATGTATATGGGATATGGGAAAGGTTACGACGTTATATACGCACCACCACCTGATCAGCTGGTATACGTTGATGATTTGCCCACAGTGGCCGAGATGATATGATGGGATGCCCTCAAAGGCTTGATGATGTTATGAACGCATATACCTAAGTATGGTATGACATTTATATGCATATGCATGACGTTGTAAATATTTATGATTCATAGAGTTATTCGGACTTACATGTCGAGTCTTTTACTCTATGTTTCTCTCATGTCTATTATTTACTTATTTTTATTCTTTACATACTCGGTACATTATTTGTACTGACGTCCCTTTTGCCCGGGGACGCTGCGTTTCATGCCCGCAGGTCCTGATAGACAGGTCGTGAGTCCTCCAAGTAGGCTATCAGCTCAGCGGAAGGTGTTGGTGCACTCCAATTACTCCGGAGTTGATATTTGGTCAGTATGATTAAGATATGTATTGATTGGTGTGGCGGGGCTTTATCCTGACCTTTATGACAATTATGTATTCTTAGAGGCTTGTAGATAGATGTCATGTATATGAAAGATTGTATGGCCTTATCGGCCTATGTTCAGTGTACGAGTGATCACTTTGGTCTTATAGGCAGTATGTCTTATGTATAAGTTGGTATTATATATTTTATTCTAGTTATCTAACAGCAACCTTTCCGTCTCATTTTTGTATGATAGTATGATACTGTTACATCTCGCGATTTGGTACGTTAAAGTTTCGTCTTCAGTTAATCGACGTAGACTCGGGGATGAAATTATTTTGAGGTTATTTATGCTATTCCTAACAAGCGATAAGTAAGTGCCATGAAGTTTAAAGGGTAAACGAATCAAAGAAAGTGAGTTTCGTTGAAGGTGGTCGATTTGAGATAAAATACGATCCGAGCTACAATACCCGGCATTTATGGACTAATACCATACAAGGTACCCCATGATCACGATAGTAGGGTACGTAAAGTGTATTAAAAGTGAGTAATATTTTAAGTAATTTGAGATAATTTTTAATTATGTGGATTATTGGTTAATAGGGGAATTATCAAGTTAATAAGTCATTAGTGGGTAATTAAGAATTTGAGATAAAGCCTAAGAGGCCAAAAACGTAGCAGCACCCCATCACATTTAAAATGACTCTTAAGTCTTGCATAAATGTCACACTTTGGAGGATCTAAAGTGGCTTAGTCATCCACTAAGTGGGCCACACCCACTAAAGGTTTCCTACAACTAGTGAGGTGCTCATTCCTTAGTAACAAAAGATTATAAGATCAAGAATCCAACTGAATCTCTTATAGAGAGTGGCTGATCGTGAGTTCTTTGAAGAGCAAAATAAATCCGTACCAAAAATTGATAACGTTGTTTGATTGATTTTGTAAAGCATGAATTGCAAATTCTAAGAGAATCGGTTCAGGTATGTTAAAGCTATCCCTTCTTTCTTTTTGGCATGATCTATACGACACGAATGAAACGAGCAAATGCACAACTTCCATAAATGACCCTATTCATAGAAATACTAGGGGTGTCTAATTCTTGATTCCCCATGTGAATTATTATTATATCTTCTATTCATGGGTCTCAGAAAAATACGTATTTGATAAAGTTTATCCGACAGGCATATTATTTTTATGACATTCCGAGAAATCTTATTAACGTATTTCTTATGCATTTCATACATTTATACATGTACATTGACCCATGACCAGATGGCGTTATATACGCGTATATATATGTATATGGGATATGAAAAAAGGTTACGATGTTATATACGCACCACCACCTGATCAGCTGGTATATGTTGATGATCTCGGCCACAGTGGCCGAGATGATATGATGGGATGCCCTCAGAGGCTTGATGATGTTATGTACACCTATACCCATGCATGACACAACATTTATACATACATGCATGACATTGTAAATGTTTCAGGATTTACCAAGTGATTTAGACTTACAGGCGGAATTCCTTATTCCATGTTTCATCTATGTCTATTATGTACTGATTTTTATGCCTTACATACTCAGTACATTATTCGTACTGATGCCCTATTTCCTGGGGCTTGCGTTTCATGCCCGCAGGTGCAGGTAGACTAGCTGACGGTCCCCCTTCTTAGGATCCTTGATCAGCAAGAGTTGGCGTGCTCCACTTGATCCGGAGCTGCTTTTGATTTTGGTACGATATGCTTGTATACATATATGGGTATGACGGGGCCCAGTCCCGTCCTTGTATAGTTGTATACTATTAAAGGTCTGTAGACAGTCATGTATAGTTGGGTAGTATGTGGCCTTGTCGGCTTCCAGTTTCGGATATGTAGTTGTCGAAAGTGGCCTTGTCGGCTCGCCCTATGTATTTGACACGTGTGTGTGTGTGTGTGTGTATATATATATATATATGTATTTTGAATAGGTTTCCTCACGTATGCTATTCTCGTAGTTCAGCAGATGGTATTCATGTTTATATTTTAGACGCATGCTTAAGGGTGTTCGATAGGTAGGACTCGGGCATCCGTCGCGGCCCATCGGTTTGGGTCGTGACAAAAGTGGTATCAGAGCAGTTCTGTCCTAGGGTTGTCTACAGACCGTGTCTAGTAGAGTCTTGTTTATGGGTGTGTTGTGCACCACATTTATAGACAGGAGGCTACAGGACATATAGGATGTTATCCTCCCTTCTTATGTTAGATCGTGTGATATAAGAATTCATGTTCCTAACTATATATTACGTTTTCAGCAATGCCTCCGAAGACTACAGCCGCCCACAAGGGCAAATCCGTAACGGGTGAGATTACTAGTCGAGCGCCACGAGTTACCAGGGCTTGGGGAGAGTCTCATAGTGAAATTCCATCTCAGACTTCACATACCTCGCCCTCTCCAAAAGAGCTCCGAGGGGCACCAGCTCCAGCGCCCGCCCCTGTACGTCCATGTAAGGCCCCGTAAAATTTTGCAAAAGAAAATAATGTTTTGTGGTGCCGAATTGGTTTTACGTGTTGAGTATTATAGAAAAATAAAGGAAAATTTTTGGAGAAAAAGTGCATTTCTGCGGTCCATTATGCGACCGCAGAATCACTCTACGGACCGCATAATGGCCGCAGAGTGAGGCAGTTAATTGGGTCAGTTGGAAGTAATTATGCGGTCGACTATGCGACCGCATAACTATTATGCGGTGTACTATGCGACCGCAAAACAGTTATGTCGACCGCATATTGACCGCAGACTCAGGCAGATTTTTGGTCATTTTGGAAACCAATTATGCGACCGATATGCAGTCCGCATAACCATTATGCGGTCGCATATGCGACCGCAAAACCTGTTTTGGAGCTTCATTTTTGGATTTTTAAAACTCGACCCTACTTCGTTAAATACATATTTTGGGCCATTTTTGAGATATAATCTGACATTTTAGAGTGAGAGAGAGTGCCCTAGAGTGAGAAGGTATTCTTCAATGATTATTCTTCAATTCTTGCTTAAGTTTCGGAAGATTAAGAAGGCAAGCTCACTAGGTCTTTATCCTAGAGGTAAGATTCTACACCCTAAACCCTAATTTCGAAATCATCTGAAAAAATAGGTAATTAGAAAGATAAGTTTTGGGCATGAGAGTTGATTATTTTACATGCATGTGATATCAAGGGGTGTAGGAAGATTGTTGAACTAAGCATGGTAAATATTGGGTTGTGGGATGACGGAATCCTCCATAAAAGGACCTTGAAACCTTGTGCACACCTAGTATTTGATAAAATGCTCAAATGAGCTAGAATTATGATCATCTTCCTAATTTTGATTCAATTGTTATATTTCTAAAATAGATTGAATTTGCTAAGAATTCCGGAACGTTTTAGAGTTTAAGGAAGCTCAATTGAGGTATGTGTGCTAAACTCTTCTCTTAGAATTGAATCCCACAATATTCATGTAAATTATGTAAGTCCCGAATGATTCATTATGAAATTGGCTATTTCGAGTAAGATTGGGTTGAAAGATATATGTTCAACAAGCATCACAAATGCTCTATTCGTGTTATGTTACCAATTGAGGATGTGTTAAAATATGGGCTGTGCATTAATAATATTTTGACTTTAAGTCAAGTTCAAATGAAGGCTATTATGCCAAATTTTGTGAAATATATCTATATGCATTAGACTCTAAATTGCTCACATGTGTACTACACACTTTGATTTGAATTGTGTTTGTTGTTGATGATGAGGATGATATTTGAAATTGATAAGATGGGCATGAAATATTGAATATGGCCAACATGCCAAGAATGATCTTTTAATTATGGCCACTAGTGCCAATGAAATGAAAAGATGTGAAAGTATTATGAAATGCGATGATTGATATAACAAGGTTGATGTCTCAAATAAGTCAGCCTAGCCGATTGGGTCGTGATCGGACACCATGCCGCACACATGGTGGTGATTGTGCTGGAAATTGTAATTGAAATTGTGATTGTGGTCGATGTCCCTAATGGATAGCCTAGCCGATCGGGTCGTGATCAGACTCCGTGTTAAAGACGGTGGTATTGATATTGAGAGTAATTGTGGTTGATATCTCTAATGAGATAACCTAGCCGATCGGGTCGTGATCGGACCCCGTACTGAGAATACGGTGGTACTTGTATTGTGGACAATGGTATATCGATACTAAAAATCTCCCAACATGAGATATGGAAATTAATTTGAACACTGTCTTGATACTAAATTGAGGTTTGATGTTAATTAAGGCTTTCATTGATATTATGATAATCTTCTTTGTATTATTTGTCATTCTATTGAGAGGGTGTTTAGTTATACATACTAGTGTTGTTCGACAGTACTAACATCCCTTTTGCTGGGGGTGCTGCATCTTTCAATGGATACAAGTGGTTCCACAGTAGGAGATATTGGTCAGTGATAGCAGTGCACCTTCTTCTCAGCTGACTTGGTGAGCCTCACTTCATTCCGGGGTCATGAATCTTTTGTACTTTGTGTATTCTATTTGAGGTATAGCCGGGGCCTTGTTATCGACATTATAATTGTACTCTTCTTTATCTATAGTGGCTCCGTAGACATAGTGTGGGTTGTATATTGGTGCTGGAAAAGATAAACTATGCTATATTGTGGTTGTATTACTTGTCCATTTGAGACTTTAAAAATGGTGAAACTTATGGTAAGAAATTGGTAATTGCAGACATGACCACTTTATTGTTTAATTAAGGAAAACATATATTCTCTTTATTCATGAATGAGTTTGGGTAGAAGGAATCTAACATGATTGCTCGGCCAGGTTCACTCAGTTGAGCGCCGGTCCCGCTCCTCGATTTTGAGGCGTGACAGTCCAGATCTTCAGCCAGATACGCTGGGTCAGGAGATGAGTGATGCTATTCAGCTATTAACTCGATTAGTAGCCGCACAAGATCGTTTTCAGGATGTAGGTATTGGTCATGCAGATAGGTCCGTCAGTGCCAGGGTTCGTGATTTCATTAATTTGGACCCTCCAGTATTCACCGGAGCAGATCCGAACGAAGACTCTCAGGTATTTATCGATAGAATGTAGAGGACTTTGAGGGTAATGAAGGCCACTGTGACTGATTCAGTCGAGCTAGCTTCCTATAGACTTCAGGATGCTGCAGTTAATTGGTACGAGTCTTGGGAGTTGTCCATAGGTGAGGATGCCCCTCCAGCAGTATGGCAGGAGTTTACAAAGTCTTTTCTTCATCATTATCTGCCACCAGAGTTCAAACGGGCCAGAGTTGAGAAGTTCTTGACCCTTCGACAGGGTAACATGAGTGTTCGGGAGTACAGTCTTCAGTTTGAATCGTTGGCTAGGTATGCTCCCACTATTGTATATAAAATGGAGGATCGGGTTTTCCGATTCGTGATGGGGTTAGAGCCGCACTTGCTTAACGATTGTATGTCAGTCTCACTTCAGGCAGACATGGATATTTCTCGTATTCAGGTATACGCTCAGGGTGTAGAGGAGCGTAAGCAGAAGCAGAGGGCCGACCGTGAGCATGATAGGGCCCAGAATAAGAGAGCGAGGTCTTCGGGTTCTTCTGGTGAGTTTCCAGGTGGTCAGAGACCACAATACCCGAGGTATTCAGCCCAGCCATCGGCTAGCGCCCCCCTTAGTTAGGAGGTAAGAGATTTGATCGTTCCACATATTCAGGGCCTGGTCAGAATTCTAGGGCCTCAAGTTCTCAGTATAGGGGTGAGTCAAGTCAAATAAGGCCACCCTTGCCGCGATGTGCTCAATGTGGTAAGTAGCATGCCGGGCAATGCCGTATGGGGCAGGGTGTTTGTTATTGTTACAACCCATATATTCGTACATGAAAGTACGCCATAAGTAAATTGATGGAAGATCGGAAATAAGAGGTTACATCCCGCATTTTCGTATGTTAAAGTTTCGTCGTAAGTTAATCGACGTAAGTTTGGGAATAAGATTATTTTGAGATTATAAGCATTATGCTATTTCAAATAAGTGATGAGTAAATTCATGAAGGTGAGAGGGTAAGCAAATCGGAGAAAATAAATTTCGTCGAAATTTGACATTTTGGGATAAAAATACGGCCCGAGCTAAAATGCCCGGTATTTATGGACTAGTACCATACAAGGTACCTCATGGCCATGATAGTAAGGTGTATAAGGTGTGTTTAAAGTGAGTAGTATTATAAGTAATTTGAGATAATTCTTAATTATGTGAATAATTGGATAATTATTAATTTTAGTGGGAGATTAATAATTAATTAAGATGATTGGTGTTTAATTATTGGATAAGGATATCATCCTTAACGTGGCAGCAAGTCACCCAAATATATATATGACTCTTAAGTCATTATTGAGTAGGTGGCAAGACTAAAGGTAAAGGAATGTGGTTAAGCCACCATTCCATATTTAAAACATCTCCAACTTAAGAATCTGAAAGCAACATAAGTCATTAACTTAGGAATCATGAAAGCAATGTAAGTCATTATCTTGAGAATCATGAAAGCAACATATTAGTCATTATCTTAAGAATCATGAAAGCAACGTATTAGTTTTAATCTCCATGGACCAGCAACATTGGATGCTAAGCTTGCTAATAAAATTTTTCCTACTTCGATCCGCCGCTACGTGTTTTCGCAAAAGACGTATGTTAGAGGAAATGTCAAGAGAATCGGTTCAGGTATGTTAAGGCTATCCCTTCTTTTCTTTTGGCATGGTCCAAATGATACAAATAAAATGAGCAAATTACGTAACTTTCATAAATTACTCTATTCATAAAAATATTAGGGGTGTCTATTTTCTTAATTCCCTATGTGTCTTATTATTCTATCATCTGTTCACGGGTCTCAGAAAAATACGTATTTGATAAAGTTTATCCGAAAGACATGTTGATTTTATGATATTCCGAGAAATCTTATTTATGTAATTCTTATGCATTTCATGCATTTATACATGCACATTGACCCATGATCAGATGGTGTTATATACGCGTATATATGTATATTATATGTATAGGGGATATGGGATAAGGTTATGGCGTTATATACGCACCACCACCTGATCAGCTGGTATACGTTGATGATTTGCCCACAGTAGCCGAAATGATATGATGGGATGCCCTCAGAGTCTTGATGATGTTATGAACGCATATATCTATGCATGATATGACATTTACACGCATATGCATGATATTATAAAAATAAAATGATTCACAAAGTTATGCAGACGTAGATGTCGAGTCTTTTCTCCATGTTTCTCTCATGTCTATGTATTGATTTTCATTCCTTACATACTCGGTACATTATTTGTGCTGACGTTTCTTTTGCCTGGGGACGCTGCGTTTCATGCCCGCAGGTCTCGATAGACAGGTCGATAGTCCTCAAAGTAGGCGATCAGCCTAGCGGATGATGTTGGTACACTCCATTTGCTCCGGAGTTGCTTGTTTGGTCAGTATGATTTAGATGTGTATTGTTTGGTATGGCGGGGCTCTGTCCTGACCTTTATGACAATTATGTATTCTTAGAGGCTTGTAGACAGACGTCATGTACGTAAAAAGATTGTATGGCCTTGTCGGCCTATGTTTAGTGTACGAGTGGTTATTTTGGTCTTATAGGTCTTATGTCTTATGTATAAGTTGGTATTTCATGTTATATTCTACTTATCTCACGTTTGCCTCTCCGGCTCAGTTATCTATGATAGTATGATAAAAAAAAATACATTATGTTGGTACTCGGTTGAGTAAGGTACCGGGTGCCCGTCGCGGCCCATCGGTTTGGGTCGTGACAAAAGTGGTATCAGAGCGGTTCTATCCTAGGGAGTCTACAAGCCGTGTCTAGTAGAGTCTTGTTTATGGGTGTGTTATGCACCACACTTATAAGCAGGAGGCTACATGGCATTTTGGACTGTCACTCGTTCTTCTTACTCTAGATCGTGTGGTAGAGCTCAGTTGTAAGAATTCAATTTCCTAAACTCTATCTTATTCATAATACGATGATGCCTACATCTAGAAAGAGGGTTGGTAAGAGATATAGCTGTGGAAGAGTTGAGTCAGAGGAACTCAATTTTTTACATCATGCTTATGATGGATAAATATAATGTATTCAGCAGATCATGTGTGTACTAAGATGTGTAAACTTCTTGATAAGGATCCCTAAGGCAAGAATGTCTATCCACTCTTACGGTAAAAAGGAATAAGAGAATCGGAAGGTAGACACAAGTTTCAGCAAGTAAAAGAAGCAAGACGAAAAAGGGTATGAGCTACCCAGCTAATGAAGATTATCATAGAGGAATATAAGCCTTTTGAGTTACCTTCAACAATAATAGAGGTATGTACAGTTGGCCACACCCATCTCATTTATGCCCTATGGGGGCTAATAGAAGTAGTATAAGAGAAGGCAGGATATCAGGATCTAGCTGGGGTTAGGTTAACCCAAAATGGTGGATGGATTGTTAGCGCTAGTTGACATTTTCGAAGGATGTCAAAGAAAGGAGGTAAGGGTTCCTGCCCGAGATGTTTTTGATAAATAAGGAGCCAGTGCGAGAGGTAAGTTAAGACAAAAGGAATAACCCAAGAAAGATTACGTGGAATATTGATATGAGAATGGGCCAAAGAGTAGTTAGCAGTTGACTCAGGAAGAGCCTAGTTATGGCTAGACAGGTGGTTACAAATGAATCAGCAGATTGTGCAAGATAAACAGAGTAAAACCCAATATAGTGAATTCTGTCTTGCAGATATGACATCGTAACCTTGAGAAATAATAAGATAGGAGTTGGAGTAGTTAAAGGTACCGTATGAGTGTTATGGAGGAAAAAGAGAGTGCCACTGGGAAGACAATCAAAATATCAGCTCAGAAGCAACCCTACGAGCACAAGGGCATGAAGGTAAGTAAGTAAGGATAATTACAAGTAAGAAAGAGCATCAAAACTTCCGCCGGGTAAACGATGTAATAAGCTCGCAGCCTTGCAAGAATCAGAGGGTTCTCCCTATGTACTACAATGAAAGACTAGCTGGGGAAGTAAGGAAGATGGCTTCTACCTAAGCTCAGTGACCTAAAGAGGAAGTGATCTTATAACAACAGTATCACAACAACGTTGTATGCACTCATAAGAAAGTGGCACCTACCATGGCTAACTGACAGGAAGTAAAAAATCAAAAGTGATATTCAAGATCATATGAGTGGTATGTAATTCCAATATGTATGGGCACTAAGATAAGTTAAGTGTGCACGCAACAAGGGGGCAGAAAGACCAGGAAAAGTAATTGCCTACGTTTAAAGAAAGATGAGAAGGAACGAAAGGAATTATTCGATCAGTGATCCAGAGTTAGTTACGTCATGAACACACTTATGATTTCAGAATATTACCCATGCAGCATAAACACTGACACTCATACAGCCCTAGAAGACTCCGGTATAAGTTAAAAGAAAGAATTGAGCCCAGGGTATAAACAACAGATTGAATTGTTAGAAGAT
This sequence comes from Nicotiana tomentosiformis, assembly GCF_000390325.3. Lineage (NCBI taxonomy): Eukaryota > Viridiplantae > Streptophyta > Magnoliopsida > Solanales > Solanaceae > Nicotiana > Nicotiana tomentosiformis. The sequence continues at coordinate 53,481,659 of NC_090823.1, forward strand.
TGTATCATGGATATTCTATAGCACCCATGGAAAGCTAAAATAATAACTAATACCATGAGCTGCAGATCGGGAGATAGCTTAAGCCTACATAAAGGTTGATCTGAGGAAAGAGGAAACTAAAGAGTTACACCAACCAATTAAATCAGGAGTTGGATTATTAAACCCAGAAAATTATGGACATAATGATTGAGAATATTGCATGACCACTCTTAATATCAGAGGTACAAGAGAGGCAATACAGTAGCCATATTCTATAAATACCCTACGAAAAAGCCAGTTAGAAGAAGTACCAACCTCATAAGAAGTCAGTATGGAGCTCCCACCGGATTGTGTACGCACCAAAGGTGCAAGTATTATAATAGAGCTTCAAGTTCTGGATGTGAATCATACCTATATGGAAGGGAGGTCATGAAAGAAATAGAAGATGTGATGCGAGATTTTAAGGCAAGTAAGGTAAAGGTGAACAACATACGAGATAATCAGGTGCAGAAGATTGTGAATACTCCATACTTCAGATAGAGGGCTAGAAGCGTTGGGATTCAGTATCCAGGGTGGATAGCGGTGTCATTAGTGGCATATCTTCTAGCCTATGGTTTCTAGGTACCGAGAGATCTAGCAAAGAGAGTAAAGACGAGTTAGAGACGATGTGATGTCTCTCTTGATGTTCCAAAATAACATAAAGGAATAGATGGTGCAAGCAAGCTGAAGGAAGGTTGTGAATAGTATAAATAGATACGTATAGGTCGCAAGTTAAAGTATAGTAAAACGACGAGGTTTTATGACAGGAGTAAGGATGAGAAAGGGCTAGTGAGAAGGTGACGAGAATGGATAAGTCCTTGAGATTAAGCTCATTAAAACAAGAGAGATAATGGTTTCTCTAAATTCTAGAAAGCTCAGTATAGCCGAATGAACTCAAAGGAGTCTAAGACTAGTAGCATTTAGAAGAGAGGGAATGCTGCCCTGGTAATAGAATGAGGGTGTAATTGTGACAAATAAAGGATGACATTTGGGCCTTCGATTGAGTAAGGATGTGAAGAAAAAAATAATAATAATAAAGGGATTTCAAGAATTGTACAGGATTAAAATACCCACATAAGTGAATCACATTGGGATGCTATGAAATACAGTTATGGAAGTATAGTATCGTCCCTAGGTGGATCAGTCTAATTACTCCAGACGACCCCGATAAGACGTGGGCCCTAGCAGCAGTGTTACATTAGAGGTCAAGTTATCAGTGGTAGATTATGGATCAACGTTAAGGTGAATCGAAAATAGATGGATAAAGCTCCAACGTATGAGAGGAGATAAGGATTCCATCCTTTAGATGAACTATTAAGGAAGCATTGAAGGACTTGGATTTATACATCTATGATAAGAAGCGAGAGAGTAACCTGGAATTGGGTAGTAGACCTCGATAATAATAAAACTATGGTAAGTGTTATGGTATATTATGACCTACTTAGATGCAGTAAAGTCATGCGGATAGATAACCAAGCCTATGAAATAAGATATAACAATATTCGTAAGTTCAAAAAAAGTACCGAGCAAAGAACTTCAAGTATACCTATAGATGCCCAGAGTGATAACAACACGATATGGGTCCAAGAATTACTAAAGAAAATCAAGAAACGTGCGGAAGCTAAAAGAAAATAAAGAAACAAAAAAAAACAATGGAAAATTAAAGATAGATTGAATTCAAGAAAGAGTTTCTTGAATTCAAGAAGTCTATTCTTGAAGTTGAATCCTAACAACAACAATTAGCTAACAAAGAACTAATCGCCTTTGGTAGAGAATTAAAAACAAGTGATAGATTGTGAAACCCGACCCTTTAGAATAACAAGAACAACAATAAGCCTAAACTTATCACCTTTCTTGAATACCTAGAAGTGATCTAAGATTTCAAAAGAGTTTAATCTTACCACCTTAAGTTGAGTCTTGAAGGTTGAAGAATAAATCCAAGAGTAGCCACACACAAGAGTGCAAGAAAAATCTCACAATTTTTATTGATATTGTCTATAATAATCTAAAATCTAAAAACAAAGATGACACCCCTTTATATAGAGAGAGGGTCACGAAATTTCTACCTAAATATAAGGAAATAAAGTCCTAAACTACTTTGGACAATAAGTCCAAATACCTTAGGAAAAGGAAAAACACTAGGAAACAAAAACCAAGTCAATCTTGGAAAGTAACTCCAACAATCTTAGGAAAAGGAAAACATAACCTTAACTACCTAGGAAAGCAATAAATTTAGTACTAAAATATATGGAAATAAGTTAAAACCAATCTTGGATAGAATCTTGAAAGTCCCAAACCAATCATAGATAGGATCTTGGAAATCTTGAAGGCAACTTGCAAGCAACTTGGCACCAACTTGTACCCAACTTCTATCACGCCTATTGAATCTTTCTTGGTCAGCAAGTAAGTCCTTTTTATGTTATAAAAACGTGGCTTCATGTAGGACTTATTGGGCTTTAAGTTTGGACACATTTTTAGGTGCCAAATAGGTCCAATAGTGGCCTGATTTGGACCTTCTTCAGAGGATGTCTCTTGGGATCTAATCCACCTTTTCTTGGACATGAATTTGGACCATAAAATAATTATAATACCTAGACAACTCATATCATTTATCCTTGAGCTCTCCATCCCAATTAATAACTTCTTTATTTGCACTTGAAGTCTAATGACCTTGTTTTGTAACTCTTTAGCTTGAGATCTTATTAAAGGCCCTCTTTGAGATTCCAAAGCTTCATTCTTGTCCTTGAATAGATTTGAGCTCCCTAGGATGCTATCACAGAGGGACATCTTGTCAAGCTCTGTATATGTTTACAAAGTGAAGCCTAGAGATTGGCTAAAAGCTGGAGGAAAAAGGAGAGAAGAGTCGCATAGGCGCACTCACAAGGTCAGAGTCGTACATGCTGCATGATAAAAGGTAGCAACAGTTATGAGATTGGAAGGATTCTGACTACAAGTCGTGGTATGAGAAGGATGCCTAAGGGGAGAATGCCTTGGACTTTGGATTCATTCATAGAACAGTTGTCTAGATGGCAAGAGGAGTACTAAAGTATTCGCAAGAGCTATGGGTTATGAGAATGATAAGTGCATCAGTCAACATTCGAGGTCAAATGTTCCAAAGGGGGGAATGATATTACACCCCATATTTTCGTACGTGAAAGTACGCCATAATTAAATTGATGGAAGATCGGAAATGAGAGGTTACATGACGCATTTTCGTATGTTAAAGTATCGTCGTAAGTTAATCGACGTAAGTTCGGGAATAAGATTATTTTGAGATTATAAGCATTATGCTATTTCAAACAAGTGATAAGTAAATTCGTGAAGGTGAGAGGATAAGCAAATTGAAGAAAATAAATTTCATCGAAGTTTGATATTTTGGGATAAAAATACGGCCCGAGCAAAAATGCTCGGTATTTATGGACTAGTACCATACAAGGTACCACATGGCCATGATAGTAATGTGTATAAGGTGTTTTTAAATTGAGTAGTATTATATGTAATTTGAGATAATTCTTAATTATGTGGATAATCAGGTAATTATTGATTTTAGTGGGAGATTAACAATTAATTAAGATGATTGGTGTTTAATTATTGGATAAGGATATCATCCTTAATGTGGCAGCAAGCCACCCAAATTTATATATATATGACTCTTAAGTCATTATTGAGTAGGTGGCAAGACTAAAGGTAAAGGAATGTGGTTAAGCCACCATTCCATATTTAAAACATCTCCAACTTAAGAATCTGAAAGCAACATAAGTCATTAACTTAGGAATCATGAAAGCAATGTAAGTCATTATCTTGAGAATCATGAAAGCAACGTATTAGTCATTATCTTAAGAATCATGAAAGCAACGTATTAGTTTTAATCTCCATGGACCAGGAACGTTGGATGCTAAGCTTGCTAATCTTAAGAATCATGAAAGTTACGTGTTTTTGCAAAGACGTATGTTAGAAAAAATGTCAAGAGAATCGGTTCAGGTATGTTAAGGCTATTCCTTCTTTCCTTTTGGCGTGGTCCAAATGATACAAATGAAATGAGAAAATTACACAACTTTCATAAATGACTCTATTCATAGAAATATTAGGGGTGCCTATATTCTTGATTCCCCATGTATCTTATTATTCTATCATTTGTTCATGGGTCTCAGATAAATACGTATTTGATAAAGTTTATCCGAAAGACATGTTGATTTTATGATACCGAGAAATCTTATTAACGTAATTCTTATGCATTTCATGCATTTATACATGCACATTGACCCATAACCAGATGGCGTTATATATGCGTATATATGTATATTATATGTATAGGGGATATGGGATAAGGTTATAGAATTATATATACACCACCACCTGATCAGCTGGTATACGTTGATGATTTGCCCACAGTGGCCGAAATGATATGATGGTGTAACAACCCAGAAAATTTCGAAGTACTTAAGTGCTATTAAGAAAGTCGATGTGTGCTACTTATATTATTTTGTGTGTAGACAAGGATTATTATATGAATGATATAAATTGATCATGATAATATATGTATGAGGTGAATTAAGAATGGTTTATGGTCTAAGAAGAGCCCTATGGCTAAGTCAAGTTGAAATATTTATGATGGAATAAAGTTTCAAGTGAGTTCGCACAAGACCTAATTTCAAATGATCATACCTATCTTGATAGGAAGAGTTATATGGTGTATTACCTATCAAATTAAATCCTTTAAGTCTAGTTTCTAACGCTTCAAACCGTTTGTCATTTGGACATTTCTACAAGAAGTTATGACCAAATTACCAAAGGCTGCCGGAATGCAATTGTGCGACCATTATGCGATCGCAAAATGGTTATACGACCGCAAATTGGTCACAGAATGGACTAGAACAGCCCAGTTCTGGGCACCGAATTGTGCGACCATTGTGCGACTCGCACACAAATTGTGCGGTCCATTGTGCGACCGCATAGTTGAATTCGGAGGGTTAATTTTCCTCTTTTCGTAACCCGACCCTATTTTGATAAATAGGCTTTGGGGTTTATTTTGGGGTATTTTTCTGAGGGTTTTAGAGAGAGGTAAGAGCATTTTAGAGAGAGAAGGAGGGAACCAAATATTATAATCATCCAATCTTGCACCAATCTTTAAAAATCAAGGAAGCTAATCACATGATCTTCATCTAAGAGGTAAGGTTCCAGACCCTAGTTTTCAATTTTGAATTTGGGTAAAAGTTGGTTGATTTGGAGTATGATTCTTGTGTATAAGAGCATTATTTATACATGCTTGTACTAATAAGGTTTGTGGGAAGATTGTTGACTTCAAATAAGTAAAGATTGGGTTGTGGAGTAAAGAAAATCTTGTAAAAGAACCGTGTAGTTAGATTTGCACACCTAGTGTTTGATAAAATACTCAAATGAGCTGAGATCATGAATATCTTCCTAATAATGGTTCAATTTTTATTATGTCTCAAAATAGATTGGGATTGCTAGAATTTTCGGAACATTGTAGTAATTTAAGGAAAGCTCAAAGCAAGGTATGTTGGCTAAACTTTCTCTCTTGGAATTGAATTCCATAATGTTTCCATAAGTTTTAAAGTATGGGTTGCGTATTAAAAGGTTATGGCTTTGTGTCGTGTTTCAATGAAAGATAGTATGCCAAATTGTGTGAGAAAATCTCAATATTCTTAAGACTCTTAATTGCTCATACGTGTACCTAAAGTCTTGATTTGGAAATGTCTTATTGTTGATAATCTATAAAGATGGTTGGAAGTGAAATATGTTAATTGGGGATATAGAGTGTGGCCAACTTGAAAAGAATTTAAGTTATGATTGTGGCTAGTAGTGCAAATGATTTGAGAAGATGCGATAATGAATATGAAATGAGCCTCGACTCAATTCTTTAAACAAATGACTTCAAAGATAGAATTGCCTAAAAGCTTTTGTACTCAATTCATGCCCATTAATGGTTGCTTTAACTAATGCTTTGCTTTATAAATATATCTAGTGTGATTCGAGTTCTATATACTCATGTGTTGAAATTGTACATTGTCATTTCTGGGGAAGAGTGTTGCAAGAGTAAATGGTGTATTGACTGTTTATGATTTTTCATATGTGTTTCTATTGTTGGTTGGTATGCCTCATTCTTTGGGAAGAAACCATTTGTGTTTAAAGTTCCCATTTCAAATGGATTGCAAGTATATGATTTCTGAAATTTTCTATATGTTGATATTTTATGGTGATCTTTGAAATTGAAAGAGGTGAAAGTGTGGAATATGAAATACGGCCATCGTGCTAGGAATAAAGAATCTTGTGAATGGCCTAATGAGCCAAGGAAATATCGTCGTTGTGAATGACTGGAAATACTAATGAGAATTTATACAATGTGAAAGATGTTGAGGTGAGTACAATTGTATTTATGATATTTCTGTTTGCAAAGCAAATCAAAAAATATATTTTTGGGAGCATCATTAGCAAAACCGAGGAAGGGTGGGTCATAAGGCCCACACCTGAAACTACACGTGCCGGTGTAGGGGTGGATTGTGATATTATTCCCCTTAATTGCTGATAACGACAAGGTCGGAAATCCAAACTAGAGTAAGAATTTGAAAAGTAAATGCGGAAGCAATAACAATAAGGAATTGAGCAACTAGAACTAAAGGGCAGAAAATAAAGGATATAGGAAAATTCAAGGAAAGAATTCCAAGAACTTCCAAGAACGCAAGTTCTATAGCCTTGACAAGATCAAAGCAACAACGTCTTGATTTATTGAAGAAATCAAACGCCTTTACTTAACAGCAAATCAAAACAATAGATTCGGATCTTGACCACTTTACGAGTAACTTGAGACAACAATTAATAACTAGTATTAATCGCTTTTTAAGAATACCACAAAGGAATCAAAGATATCACAATAGAAAAGTAATCTTACTACCTTGAACTATGAACTAGTAAAGGCTGAAAGATAAATCTCAAAGCACAAGTAACAAAGGTTCAAAAGAACTCTCAAAGTATGATATACTTAATCAATAATGAAGTGTCTCAATGAATGAGAAGAACTCCTTATTTATAGGAGTACTAAGGCACAAAAAGTCCTTAAAATTAGGTAAGGTGGTTGCTAAGGCATAAAAACTCATTACAACTAGGTAGGGTGATTGCTAAGGAGTAAGAAAAGTCATTACAATTAGGTGAGGGCGGCCAAATCCCTTTGGGGCAGATTTGGACCTTAAAACTACTAGTTTGGGCCATTGATTTGGACTCCAATTGGGCTTCCTTTGAAACACCCCATTTTGGACCTCTTTTAAGCTCATTTTGAGCCCCTTTGGTGGACTTCAAGGGCTGATTTGGTGGCCCAATCTTCCTCCTCTTGGACTTCAATTTGGATCATCAAATAATTGTAAAACATGGATAATTCATCTACTTTGGGCTTGAGCTCTTCCTCTACAATTAAAAGCTTCTTTATTTTCCATTGAAGTCCAGCAACCTTAGAGTGCAACTCTTTAGCTTGAGATCTTGTAAATGGCCTTAGAGCTTCCAAAACTCTATCCTTGTCCTTGATGCTATCAATTGGGATAACACTGGAACCTTTGTGGATTGGATAAGTCAACCCACATGACATATGTGGGAAGGCGGCCTAGCTGATCGGGTGGAGATCAGACGCCATGTTACGCACATGGTGGTACTACTCTTGGTAACAACTTTCTTTCGCATCACCTGTCAAACCACATTGTCCGTGGGGAGATGGCCTAGCCGATCGGGGCGTGATCGGACTCCGTGCTAACAAAGACGGTGGTATATGTGCTAATGATATCCCAACCAAAATTATATATGAAGTTCATATTTTGAAAATTATTATGTTTTAACAGGACGTTTGGATATTGTTGATTGTGACTTGCTGTTTCTATGTGTTGCCTTTTCTTATATGGGCATTTTATTTTGAAAGAGGACTTTTAGCTATGCATACTAGTGCTATTCGACAGTACTAACGTCCCTTTTGCCGGGGGCGCTGCATCTTTAATGGATGCAGGTGGTTCTACAGCAGGAGGCATTGATCAGTGATAGCAGTACACTCTTTTCAGTTGATTTGGTGAGCCCCACTTCATTTCGGGGTCATATATCTTTTGTTTCTCATGTACTGTATTTTGAGGTATAGCCGGAGCCTTGTTGCCGGCATTTCCATATTACTCTTCTATTGTATTAGAGGCTCCGTAGACAGGTTGTGAGTTGTGGTTGATGTTGGGGAATTGAACTAGAAATGTTGTTATTTGGAAATCATGTTTTTCATTAATTCTATAAACTCGTAATATTTTGGAAATTATAAATGAAGTTGCTAATGGGAATAAAAAGAAAGTTGTTAATAAAATCTTTTCAGTGTTTTATTAATGGAGTACATCTCCTCTTTATTCATGGATGAGTTTGGGTAGAATAAAATCTAGCAGGCTTGCTCGGCCGGGCTCTCTCGGTTGAGCGCCGGTCGCGCTCCCCGAGTTTGGGGCATGACAGATGGGATGCCCTCAGAGGCTTGATAATATTATGAACGCATATATCTATGCATGATATGACATTTATACGCATATGTATGACATTATAAAAATGAAATGATTCACAGAGTTATGCAGACGTACTCGGTACATTATTTGTACTGACGTCCCTTTTGCCTGGGGACGCTGCGTTTCATGCCCGCAGGTCTCGATAGACAGGTCGAGAGTCCTCCAAGTAGGTGATCAGCCCAGCGGAAGATGTTGGTGCACTCCATTTGCTCTGGAGTTGCTTGTTTGGTCAGTATGATTTAGATGTGTATTGTTTGGTATGGCGGGGTGTCCTGACCTTTATGATAATTATGTATTCTTAGAGGCTTGTAGACAGACGTCATGTACGTAAAAGATTGTATAGCCTTGTCGGCCTATGTTCAGTGTATGAGCGGTTATTTTGGTCTTATAGGCCGTATGTCTTATGTATAAGTTGGTATTTCATGTTGTATTCTACTTATCTCACGTCTGCCTCTCCAGCTCAATTATCTATGATAGTATGATAACGAAAAGATACATTATCTCGGTTGAGTAAGGTACCGGGTGCCTGTCGCGGCCCATCAGTTTGGGTCATGACAGTTATACTTGTGGTTATCCAGGCCACGCTATGGGGGATTGTTCGACGAGAGGTGATGCAAGCATAGCTCAGCCAGCGGGATCTGTAGCTGGTTCGTCATCATTAGTATGTCCCCCTAGGCAAGGTTCACAGGCACCAATGGGTCGTGGTAGAGGCAGAGGCATAACATCTAGCTCGAGGTCCTCAGAACCACATTTACGCGTTAGCAGGATGACAGGATCAAGAAACATCACCCGATGTTGTTACTATATTATCAGTCTCCTCATATGATGTATATGCACTGATTGACCCAGGTTTCACCTTATCATATGTTAATCCGTTGGTTGCTAGTAAGTTTGGAATAAAACTCGAATTGGTTAAAGGTATCTACACCTGTTGGGGGCTCAGTGATAGCTAAGCGAGTATATAGAGGTTGTATAATAGTAGTTCATAGTCGATCTACCGTAGCGGACCTAATCGAGTTAGATATGGTAGAATTTGATGTTATAATGGGTATGGATTGGTTGGCTTCTTGTCATGCCAACGTTGATTGTAGATCAAAGATGGTCCGATTTCAATTTCCAGGAAAACCTGTTTTGGAGTGGAAAGGTAATACGGCGTCGCCAAGAGGTAGATTTATTTCCTATCTCAAGGAAAGGAAGATGATCAGAAAGGGCTATATTTATCACTTAGTTCGGGTTCAGGATGTGAAAGTAGAGTCACCAACCATTCAACTATCCCTGTGGTTAATGAGTTTCCCGATGTTTTTCGGGTCTTCCGCCAGAACAAGAAATTGAGTTTGCTATTGACCTACTACCAGATACTCAACCAATATCTATTCCTCCATATAGAATGGCCCCCTCAGAGCTAAAAGAGTTGAAGGAACAACTAAAGTACTTGCTTGAAAAAGGCTTTATCAGACCTAGTACATCACCGTGGGAAGCACCTATGTTATTTGTGAGGAAGAAAGATGGTTCCTTACGGATGTGCATTGATTATAGACAGTTGAATAAGGTGACGATCAAGAATAAGTACCCGCTCCTGGGGATTGATGATTTATTTGATCAGTTGCAAGGTGCCAAGTGTTTCTCAAAAATAGACTTGAGGTCCGGGTAGTAAGGGTTAAAGAGAAGGATATTCCGAAAACAGCATTCAGGACCAGATACGGGCACTTTGAGTTTCGTGTCATGTCATTCGGTTTGACTAATGCCCCAGCAGTATTCATGGATTTGATGAACCGTATCTTCAGACCCTTTCTAGATATGTTCGTAATCGTATTTATTGATGATATATTGGTGTATTATCGTTCAGAGACTGAGCATGCAGATCATTTGCGTACTGTGCTCAGAGTTCTAAAAAAAGGGAAGTTGTATGCAAAATTCTCTAAATGTGAATTCTGCTTGAACTCTGTAGCTTTCCTTGGGCATATCATTTCGGGTGAAGGTATTCGGGTTGATACACAAAAGATTGAGGCAGTAAAGACTTGGCCTAGACCCACGACACCGAGGGAGGTTCGTAGCTTTCTCGGTTTGGCAGGTTATTACAGGAGATTTGTAGAGGGATTTTCTTCCCTTTCAGCACCTTTGACAAAGTTGACTCAGAAGGGAGCAAAGTTTCAATGGACTAATGCTTGAGAATGGAGTTTTCAGGCATTAAAGGACAGATTAACTTCAGCATCGATTCTAACGCTCTCAAAAGGGACCGATGGTTATGTTATCTATTGTGACACTTCGGGCATTGGATTGGGTTGTGTACTGATGCAGCATGGTAAGGTTATATCTTATGCTTCTAGACAGCATAGTTACTGAGCTGAAAATCTACTAAACTGACTTAATACTCAGCTTACTGAATATTGAAAGACATGGAGGTTATAATCTAAGGTCTAAATGAAATGGTTAGTTACCTCTAACGTTTCTCCAAAACATCTTCCAGCTAACAAAGAATAACACAAGACTCACAAGGCATCATAATACTCACAACATGAAACATATACATGAATACTAGTTTGGCACGAATATTTGAGTACTGAACTGACATCAATATCTGAGTACTAAGGTGTCATGAATATCTGAATATTGGAATGACATGAGTGTTTGATACTGAACTGACATGAGTATCTAGGTACAAAACTGGCATAAGTATCTGAGTACTGAACTGACATAAGTATCTCAGTACTAAACTGACATGAACATCTGAATACTGGAAACATGAATGTTATAACATGACACGTGACATACTAGGTGTACAGCTGTCAATTCTGGTGGCAACTTTACCTCATAGTCTATTTCCCGATCCTTTGTAGGATCCTATACGTCCCGTTGTATCTAGGACCGAGTTATCCTTTCTTCCGAAATCTTATAACACCTTTTATAGGTGAAACTTTTAGAAACACCCAATCAACAACTTGAAACTCTAGATCTCTATGCCGCACGTCCGAATAGAACTTTTGGCGACTATGAGCTATTTTCAAAATCTCTTGAATCAACTTGAATTTCTCCACAACTTGATAGACCAAATTTTGTACCAAAACTCTGCTTCACCAACTTCAAACCAACCAATTGGTGATCTACACCTTCACCCATACAAATCATGCTTTCAAAATGAGCGATATAATCCTATTATAAGGTCCATATTTACCATCTCCACTAAATTATATGTGTATTCTGTGGTAAAACAGTAGGCTTTTTGCTGCTCGACTTTCACTTATTGACAGTTAGGACACTTGGCCACAGAGTCTACGATGTTTATTTTCGTGTCGTTCCACCAATAAATCTCCATAAGATCATGATACATCTTTGGGGAACCTAGGTGGATAGAAGACCTGGAATTATGGACTTCTAACATCTTCCTCCCTCGATAAGTCCATCTATGGTTGGAACACACAATCTATCTTGGTACCTCAAAGTACCATCATATCCCCCTTGTTCAAAAGCCATCGTCTTATGCATGTGAATCCCCTCTTTCAGCTACAATAAGTAGGGATCATCTAATTGTTTCTCCTTCACTTCGGCTACTAAGGAGGAACTGTAAGGAACCGAAAAAATTTTGCTAAGTAATTTAAGGTTTAGTGGTGCCAAGGTACGCTAATGTATTATATTTTCGGAGTTTTTGGGTTGAACAGTGTGTTGGGGAGTTGAAAATTTTCATTCTCGCGTCGCCCAGCTTGTAGCGCGCTAGACCGTGCTATTTCCCTCACGTAGCCAGGTCTGTAGCACGCTGGACCATGCTATATCCCTCGCCTAGCCAGGTCTGTAGCGCGCTAGATTATGTTATATCCCTTGCCTAGCCCGGTCTATAGCTTGCTACAGAGCGTGCCTTGCCTGGTCTATAGCTCGCTATAGAGTGTGCCTAGCTTGGTCTGTAGACCGATCCAAAATTTTGGAGTATCCATTCTCCTATTTTTTAAACCCGACCCTATTCCATTAAAACACCTACTTGGACCATTTTGAACATATTTTCTGATATTTTTAGAGTGAGAGAGAGGGTCCTAGAGGGAGAAGTGATCTTCATCAAAATTGCTCTTCAATTCTCACTTAAAACCTTGAAGATTATCAAGAGAGGCACCTAGGTCTTCTTTATAAGAGGTAAGAATCTATATCCTAGCTCTCGATTTCAAAAATTTACAAAAATGGTTTAATTAGAGAGACAGTTATTGGGTGCGAGGGTTATTGTCTTGCATGCATGTATCCTTGAAGTATGTGGGAAGGTTGTGAGCTAAAAATGGTAGAGAATGGGTTGGGGAAAGATGTAATCCATCAAAAAGGGGGCTTAAAACATTGATGCATACCTAGTGTTTGATAATATGCTCAAATGAGCTAAAACCATGTTCATCTTCCTAATCTTGGTCCAACTTGTTATATTTCTAAATTAGATCGAAGTTGCTAAGAATTCCGGAATATTTTAGAGATTAAGGAAGCTCAATTAAGGTATGTATGGCTAAATCCTCTTCTTCTTAGAATCAAATCCCACGGTGTTCATTTAATTGAAGTAAGACCTTGATCATTATTGAATTGGCTATTCCTAATGTGGTTGTGTCGAAGGATATATATTCAATATTTATTCTAAATGCTTCATCATGTCTTCTTGCCATTTGAGGATATGCTCAAAATGTGGAATATGTGTTAGAAATGTTAAGACTTCATGTCAAGATCGAAGTAAAGGTTGTTATGCCAAATAGTATGAAAAGCCCCTATGTGCCTAAGATTCCCAAATTGCTGGGTTATGTGAAATTAATGTCTTGAACGGAAAGCCTTATTGTTGTTGATAATTATTATGATAATGATATTGGAATGTGGAAAAGGGGACTGGAATTATGAAATATGGCCAAGTGCCAAGAATGATTTTGTAATCGTGATCACTAGTGCCAATGAGTGGAAAGAATATGAAAGAATTATGATGTGAGATAATTAAAATTGTGGTTATGGTTGGTGTCTCAAGTGAGATGGCCTAGCTGATTGGGCCGTGATTGGACACCATGTCGCACACATGGTGGTAACTGTGTTGGAAATAATAATTGAATTTATGGATATGGTTGATGTCTCTAATGAGATGACCTAGCTGATCGAGTCGAGATCGGACTCTGGTGTATGGCACTAAAGATTACCCAACCTAATAAGATTGAAATTGACTTGAGAACTTATGTGATCCTTACTTGATGTTTTAGTATTATTTTGAAGCTCTTATTGAACTCATGACTGTTTTTCCCCTTGTATTATTGTCCATTCTATTGAGATGGTGTTTTCTCTTTACATACTAGTACTATTCGACGGTAATAATATCCCTTTTGCCGGGGGTACTGCATCTTTAAATGGATGCAGGTGGTTACATAGCAGACAATGTTGATCGCAGTTAGTGGTTCATCATCATCTTCCCAGCAGATTCGGTGAGCCCCATTTCATTATGGGGTCATGTATTGTATCTTTTGTTTATATTGTGGTCATTTTTTGAGGTATAGCCGGGGCCTTGTTGCCGGCACCATCTTTACTCTTTTTTGTACCTTTAGACGCTCCGTAGGCACTATGTGGGTTGTATATGGGTGTTGGGAATGTTAAACCAGTTATGTTGTGTTTGATCACTTGTTCCATTAGAACTATATGAAATATTTATTTTGAGACTTAAAGGCGTAATGGCTAATTAAATGATTTAGCATCGTATGTATGACCTTCCTGCTGTATAATTTATGAAATCATGTCTTTTCTTGATCATGGGTGAATTGGGTAGAAAGAATCTAACAGGCTTGCTCGACCGGGTTTACTCAGCTGAGCGCCGGTCTCAAACCTCGGTTTTGGGGCGTGACAAACTTGGTATCAGAGCCAAAGATTTTAAAGTGTCCTAGGATGTCTTGGAGCCATGTCTAGTAGAGTCCTTATTATCGGTGTGTTGTCGACCACATCTATAATTAGGATGCTACATGGGCATTTAGGAACAATACCCTTCTTTCATGTTCTCGATCATGCGATCAAGCTAATTGTAAGATATTTCCTCCTTTAACTCGTGCTTTACTTTAGCTTTCAGTATATGGAACCTAAGAAGAAGACAAGAACTGGCCAAAGAGCCAATGTCACCCCAGGAGTGACAGTTGACCTTATAATTGATGATGCGGGTGAGAACCTGAGGAGTGAGAACATTCCTCCAGTTACTCCACTGCCTGACTCTACTACAACTGATCAGACCGCACCTGTCCCTATGCCTACTGAGGGTACAATGGTCTTCCAACTGATATACCATTTCCACCTCCAGTCCCAGCTTCCGATTCTGGTGTTTCTAATGTTGATCTTAGGGGAGCTATCCAGATGCTGACATAGATAGTGGCTTCTCAAGCCCAGAGATCAAATGTTGCACCAACTTCTTCTAACCAACAAGGGGATTCTAGTTGTTCTAGGGTGAACAGGTTTCTTCAGTTGGATCCTCTGGTGTTCACAGGTGCTAATCCCGAGGAGGACCCACAAGTCTTCATTGATGAGATTCATAAGACTCTTCGGGTTATGCGCACTACTGAGATGGAGGGAGTGGAGTTGGCCGCCTACCGCCTGAAAGGGATGGCCTATTCTTGGTTTGAGTTGTGGGAGGACTCTCGGGAGGAGGGGAGCCCTCCAGCAAGGTGGAGCGAGTTTGTTGACGCCTTCATGGACCATTTCTTGCCGGCCGAGACTAGGGCAGCTCGTGCCACAGAGTTTGAGAATCTTAAGCAAGGGAGTAGGAGTGTGTGGGAGTATCATATGGAGTTCGCGCGACTGTCAAAATATGCCATTCTAATATTTCCTACTATGGAGGCTAGAGTGCGCCGGTTTGTGCAGGGCCTTAGCCCCTTGGTTATCATTGAGGCCGCTACAGCTGCCTTGAATTCGGATATGAACTATGGGAAAATGGTAGCATTTGCTCAAGCTATAGAGGACCGTAAGTTGAAGAACATAAGGGAGTGAGAGTGTACCAGCAAGGCCTGGTCCGCGGGCAACTTTGGGGAGTCATTTGGTGGGCGGAGATCAGCTTTCAGGGGAGGGTCATCAGGGCCATCCTAGTCTTTTGCTTAGTGTTCAGCCAGTGTAATGCCAGCAGGGGCTAGTCAGCAGCAAACGAGTCGTTTCAGGACCAATCAGGGCAGTAGGGGACCCCACCAGCAGGGCCGATCAGGACCGAGATTCCAGCAGCAGCGGAGGCCCCCATGCCCCAAGTATGGGATGATGCATTTGTGAATCTGCTACATGGACCTGCCAGTATGTTACGGGTCCGGATTGAGGGGTTATATTCAGAGGGAGTGTTGTGCATCCTGCCAGGGTGCGGGCAGGGGCACAACACAACCATCCAGTTCTGTAGCTGCTACATCTTCAGTACCCCCTCCAGCTCGAGGTACTCCAGCACCAGAAGGGCGTGGTGCAGCTAGGGGTGGTGCGCAGGGTTTAGGAGGACCCAACCATTTCTATGCTATGAATGGTCACCAGAGTGTAGAGGCTTCTCTAGATATTGTCACAGGTATATTTACTGTCCAGTCTCGTGATGTATATGCTCTTATTGATCCCGGTTCCACTTTGTCATATGTCACTTCTTATGTTGCTATGGAATTTGGGATAGAACCGGAACAGCTTCATGAGCCGTTCTCTGTATCTACTCTAGTTGGTGAGTCTATTTTGGCCGCGTGGGTTTATAGGGATTGTGTTGTCACATTGCGTGGTCAGGACACCATGACTGATCTTATTGAATTAAGAATGGTCAGTTTTGATGTGATAATGGGGATGGATTGGCTTTATTATTGTTTTGCCAAGCTTGATTGCCGAACTAAGACTGTTAGGTTCGAATTTCCAAATGAGCCAGTTATTGAGTGGAAGGGTGATGATGTGGTACGGAAAGGAAGGTATATTTCTTAACTTAAGGCTACGAAGATGATCAACAAGGGGTGTATTTACCATTTGGTCCGGGTTACGGACACCGATGATGAGACACATACACTTGAGTCTATGCAAGTGATGAATGAATTTCCGGAGGTCTTTCCTGATGAGCTCCCTGGGATACCTCCAGACATGGAGATTGATTTTGGGATTGAGAGATTTGTTAGAAAAGGGTTTCATCCGACCAAGTGTGTCGCCTTGGGGCACACTTGTTCTCTTTGTAAGAAAGAAAGATGGGTCACTGAGAATGTGTATTGATTATCGGCAGCTCAACAAGGTCACAATCAAAAATAAATACCCCCTACAAAGGATAGATAACTTGTTTGATCAATTGTAAGGTGCCAGGTACTTCTCTAAAATTAATTTAAGATCCGGGTATCACCAAATGAAGATCAAGGTGCAGGATATTTCGAAAACAGCTTTTAGGACCTGGTATGGGCATTTTGAATTTCTGGTGATGTCTTTTGGGCTAACAAATGCCCCAGCAGCCTTCATGGATCTTAAGAATCGAGTTTTCAAGCCATTCCTAGACTCTTTTGTGATAGTGTTTATTGACGATATCCTTGTGTATTCACGCAATCGAGAAGATCATGCCATCATTTTATGGTAGTTCTGCAAACCCTATATCAGCACAAGTTTTATGCAAAGTTTTTGAAGTGTGAATTTTGGCTTAAATTTGTCACATTCTTGGGTCATGTAGTCTCTAATGAGGGAATTAAGGTTGATCCTCAGAAAATTGCAGCTATGAATAATTGGCCAAGGCCTACAACTCCAATAGAGATTCACAGTTTCTTAGGCTTAGGTAGATATTACAGAAAGTTTATGTAGGGGTTTTCTACTCTTGCCTCTCCATTGACTAATTGACGCAGAAGGCAATTAAGTTCCAATAGTCAGATGCTTGTGAAAGGAGTTTCCAGGAATTGAAAGCAAGATTGAATACGGCACCAGTGTTGACCCTACCAGAGGGTATAGATGGATTTGTGATATATTGTGATGCTTTAAGGATCGGGCTTGGGTGTGTATTAATACAACACGGTAAGGTGATAGCTTATGCTTCTAGGCAACTCAAAAATCATGAAAAGAACTATCCTGCACACGATTTAGAACTTGCGGCGGTGGTATTTGCATTGAAAATTTGGCGTCATTACTTATATGGGATCTATGTAGATATATTCATGGACCATAAGAGCATTCAATATATTTTCAAACAAAAGGAATTGAATCTGAGGCAGAGAAGATGGCTTGAGTTACTCAAGGACTACGACATTGATATTCTATATCATCCGGGAAAGGCTAATATTGTGGCAGATGCCCTTAGCAGGAAATCCATGGGTAGTTTAGCATACTTGAAGGCATATCAAACACCATTGGCCAAAGAAGTTCATCTATTGTCTAGTTTGGGAGTTCATATTCCGGACTCTCGTGAAGGAGGGGTGATTGTACAAAATAGGGATGAATCATCACTTTTTATGGAAGTTAAGGAGAAACAGTACAATGATCCATTGTTGGCACAACTAAAAGAGGGGATCCATAAACATGATATCATGTCCTTTTCTCTTGGCATGGATTATGGTACGCTAAGGTACCAAGGGTGTCTATGTGTTCCAAATGTTGATGGTCTCTGGGAAAGAATTATGACTGAAGCTCACACTTCTAGGTATTCTGTGCACCCGAGTTCTACGAAAATGTATCATGATCTTAAGGAAGTCTACTGGTGGAATGATATGAAGAGGAATGTAGCGGGCTTTATGGTGAGATGTCCAAATTTTTCAGCAAGTGAAGGTCGAACACCAAAGGCCCGGTGGGTTGGCACAGAACATATAAATTCATATGTCGAAGTTGGAAATGATTAATATAGACTTTGTGGTAGGATTACCTCGTATTCCTCGTAAGTTTGACTCATTTTGGGTGATTGTGGATCGACTCACGAAATCAACACACTTCTTGCCGGTTAAGTCTACCGATTCAGTGGAATAATATACTCGGATCGGGGAGAACAATTCACTGCTAATTTTTGGAAGAAATTTCAGCAAGGTTTTGGTACTCAGGTGAATCTTAGTACAACCTTTCACCCGCAAACATACGGGCAGGCAGAGCGGACTATTCAGATGCTTGAGGATATGTTTTGCGCTTGTGTTCTAGACTTCAAAGGCAGTTGTGATGATCATTTGCCACTCATAGAATTTTCCTATAACAATAGCTATCACGCTAGCATTCAGATGGCACCGTTCGAGGCTTTATATGGTAGGAGGTGTAGATCTCCCATTGGGTGGTTTGAAATTGGGGAAGCAGAGTTGATAGGGCCAGACCTCGTGCATCAGGCTTTGAAAAAAGTTAAAATCATTAAGGAGCTGTTGAAGACTACTCAGAGTCATCAGAAGTCCAATTCGGATGTTCGTCATAGGAATTTGGAGTTCAAAGAAGATGATTGGGTATTTTTGAAGGTTTCCCCCATGAAGGGTGTAATGCGATTTGGTAAAAAGGGGAAATTGAGTCCGAGGTATGTCGAACCGTAGAGAATCATTCAGAGGATTGGTCAGGTGGCGTACAAACTTGAGCTACTACCTGAGATGTCATTA
The DNA here is from genome assembly GCF_000390325.3 of Nicotiana tomentosiformis. Lineage (NCBI taxonomy): Eukaryota > Viridiplantae > Streptophyta > Magnoliopsida > Solanales > Solanaceae > Nicotiana > Nicotiana tomentosiformis. Next base: position 53,500,701 of record NC_090823.1, read on the forward strand.
GTGCACCCAATATTTCATGTGTCTATGTTGAAGAAAGTTGTTGGAGACCCGACACTCATTGTTCCGGTTGAAACTATTGAGATTAATGAGGAATTGACTTATGAAGAAATTCCAGTTTCTATTCTTGATAGGCAAGTCTGAAAACTAAGAAATAAAGATATTGCCTCTGTGAAAGTGTTATGGCAAAACCGGCAGGTTGAATAGGCCACCTGGGAGGACGAAGAAGAAATTAAGAAGAAGAACCCTCATTTGTTTGAATAGCTATGTAATCGTTTCTCTGAAATTGTTCCTGATGAATTATGTGTCACTTGTACAATTTATGCTAAGGGTGTTCCTTTCCGATAATGTATTGCTTATAAGGCCATGGTTGGTGTTGTTTCATATTATGTTGCTTCATTGGATTATTTATATGTTGTTAGGATTGGTTTCTGAGGTTCTCTGATAGGTGGATAGGCCCAATTAAAGAGGAGACCCTGCCGAAATTTCTGAATATTTTTGGAGTTAGTAAAATTTGGGAGATTTAGGTGTGTGAGAAAAGAGATAAATTACGATAAGCTTTTGGGGACGGACTCTACCCCTCATTCGAGGACGATTGATCCTACGCGGGGGAGAATGTAAGGAACGAGAAAATTTTCGCTAAGTAATTTAAGGTTTCGCGGTGCCAAGGTAGGCTAATTTATTGTATTTTCGGAGTTTTTGGGTTGAACAGTGTGTTGGGGAGTTGAAATTTTTCACTCTCATATCGCCGAGCTTGTAGTGCGCTAGACCGTGCTATATCCCTCGCATAGCCGGGTATGTAGTGTGCTGGAATGTGCTATATTCCTCGCCTAGCCAGGTTTGTAGCACACTAGAACGTGCTATATCCCTTGCCTAGCCTGGTCTATAGCTCGCTACAGAGCGTGCCTCGCCTGGTCTATAGCTCGCTACAGAGCGTGCCTAGCCTGGTCTATAGCTCGCTACAGAGCATTCCTAGCCTGGTCTGTAGACCGATCCAGAATTTCAGAGTATCCATTCTCCTATTTTTTAAATCGGACCCTATTCCATCAAAACACCTACTTGGACCATTTTGAACATATTTTCTGATATTTTTAGAGTGAGAGCGAGGGTCCTAGAGGGAGAAGTGATTTTCATCAAAATTGCTCTTCAATTCTCACTTAAGACCTTGAAGATTATCAAGAGGGGCACCTGGTCTTCTTCCTAAGAGGTAAGAATCTATATCCTAGCTCTCGATTTCAGAAATTTACAAAAATGGGTTAATTAGAGAGACAATTATTGGGTGCGAGGGTTGTTGTCTTGCATGCATGTATCCTTGAAGTATGTGAGGAGGTTGTGAGCTAAAAATGGTAGAGAATGGGTTGGGGAAAGATGTAATCCTTCAAAAAGGGGGCTTAAAACATTGATGCACACCTAGTGTTTGATAATATGCTCAAATGAGCTAAAACCATCTTCATCTTCCTAATCTTGGTCCAACTCGTTATATTTCTAAATTAGATCGAAGTTGCTAAGAATCCCAGAACATTTTAGAGATTAAGGAAGCTGAATTCAGGTATGTATGGCTAAACCCTCTTCTTCTTAGAATTGAATCCCACAGTGTTCATATAATTGAAGTAAAACCTTGATCATTATTGAATTGGCTATTCCTAATGTAGTTGTGTCGAAGGATATATGTTCAATATTTATTCTAAATGCTACATCATGTCATCTTGCCATTTGAGTATATGTTCAAAATGTGGAATATGTGTTAGAAATGTTAAGACTTCATATCAAGATCGAAATAAAGGTTGTTATGCCAAATTGTATGAAAAGCCACTATGTGCCTAAGATTCCCAAATTGCTGGGTTATGTGAATTTAATATCTTGAACGGGACGCCTTATTGTTGTTGATAATGATTATGATAATGATATTGGAATGTAGAAAAGGGGACTGGAATTATGAAATATGGCCAAGTGCCAAGAATGATTTTGTAATCATGATCACTAGTGCTAATGAGTCGAAAGAATATAAAAGAATTATGATGTGAGACAATTGAAATTGTGGTTATGGTTAATGTATCAAGTGAGATAACCTATCCGATCAGGCCGTGATCGGACGCCATGTCGCACACATAGTGGTAACTGTGCTGGAAATGATAATTGAAATTGTGGATATGGTTGATGTCTCAAATGAGATGACATAGCCGATCAGGTCGAGATCGGACTCCGTGTAAGAACACGGTGGTATTGTGAATTGTGGCATATGGCACTAAAGATTACCCAACCTAATAAGATGGAATTTAACTTGAGAACTTATGTGATCCTTACTTGATGTTTTAGTATTGTTTTGAAGCTCTTATTGAACTCATGACTATTTTCCCCCTTGTATTATTGTCCATTCTATTGAGATGGTGTTTTCGCTTTACATACTAGTACTATTCGACGGTACTGACGTCCCTTTTACCGGGGGCACTGCATCTTTAAATGGATGTAGGTGGTTACATAGTAGACAATGTTGATCACAGTTTGGTACATCATCATCTTCCCAGCAGATTCGGTGAGCCCCATTTTATTCCGGGGTCATGTATTGTATCTTTTGTTTATATTTTGGTCACTTTTTAAGGTATAGCCGAGACCTTGTTAACGGCACCATCTTTACTCTCTTTTGTATCTTTAGAGGCTCCGTAGACACTATGTGGGTTGTATATGGGTGTTGGGAATGTTAAACCAGTTATGTTGTGCTTGATTACTTGTTCCATTCGAACTATAAGAAATATGTATTTTGAGACTTAAAGGCGCAATGGCTAATCAAATAATTTAGCCTCGTATGTATGACCTTCATGCTGTATAATTTATGAAATCATGTCTTTTCTTGATCATGGGTGAATTGGGTAGAAAGTATCTAATAGGTTGCTCGACCGGGTTTACTCGGCTGAGCGTCGGTCGCGCACCTCAGTTTTGGGGCGTGACAGGAACAAGTCCTGTTCTGGACAACAACTCCACCACTTTCGGAGTCCAAAAGTCGAACTCCTAGCTAGACTAAGCGACAAACTTCTTTCTCTAGAGATCTCTTGTCTGCCTCAATCTTGAGCTATACTTCCCATACTTTATTATCTTTTAAGGTACTTCCTGAAAACAATAATAGTATTGTTTTGAGCTAAGTCTTTGACTAGTACTCTGAATATTAGAGTCTCGTGCAATGGCACTACCCTCGTAATATATAACTGGGCATGATTTTATAGATTTTCTGTGATCACTTTATCATCAATAACCAAGCTCGGTGATCATTATACTCACTTTGTGTTTCTTACACACGCTAGGCACATTCCTTGTGGTAATTATATCATTTTCCCATCATTACCGAACTGATATCTTTATTCATATCCCTTGCTAACTGTTTGAGTTTCAAATCTCCAACTGAACTTACTGACAATTTTCACATCTTTACCTTATACCAAAGCTTAATGTATTGTACTTGCAGATCCTTCTCTTTTGTTAGCATCCGAACAACTTTCCTTATCTTCTGCAATTCTTCGCACTTTACGCTAATGACGACTCATCGTCCGAATTACTTCTGAGAAATCTTTATTACTAGGAAAAACTAAATTACTTACATAAACGGAAAGCTAATATATTCACAACTATCATACACAATCTTAAATGATTTAACTCTGCTCACACTGTCAATCTTGGGGAAACCCCTTTTCGATAACTCTTAAAGACTATTCTTCGGTAGTTTGCTCTCTTACTGCCTAGCTGATTTCTTTTCCTTCCACTGTCACTATACTTCGTATTTAACTTAAACTCTTTGGGTTCTAACACGCGTTCGGTGTTAAAACCTGTTACCCACTCACTAGTATTAACCTAGATAAGTAAATCAAATCATACCTCTATTAGATCTGCTGAAATTGCTAATTCACTGAAACTACTCAAAACTTACTTACTATTATTTTACTAACCACCTACTTGCATCATGTTTTCTTGTTGTGCTTTGAATAACTAGTGTGAAACATAAGGTTATGCGTAACTTCCCTCACCATCCGACCCTATTTTGCGGTCGCATGCTATCTTTTGTTTTTTGAACTATGTACATGGATCACACTTAGGGAAATTTCATTTGTCTTAAACAAAATTGGAATATCTAACCCCAGACTTTCTATACACTTCAAAATCATATCATATCGGATTATAAGCATTCGGGGTAAACACTTAGTCATATAACCTAAGGGGGGTTGTCATATCCTTTGTCTTACAATAATAGATGCTTCTTATAGTAGCTTACTAATGCGGTACTTTCTAATTCTGATTTAAATAAATCTGAACAACTTAAAATCATTCCATGAAATTCAATATTGCTACTCTTGTTTTTCATTTCATAATTCATATCTTCTTAGTCATATGCATGAGTCGTACAAAAAAACATCTTTGGTAATACAAACAATTCTGACTCCTAGGTATTTTTCCCTTAGGCTCTTTTTTGTCCAAAACTATAGCGATCAATTCTATGCCCGCTGCAGTTAAATTCTTAACCTGTTACACCATGGGGTCTGACATCTGAACTATCATCATCCAACTTGTGGATCCATTTCTAAGAAATAAAATTAAATTGTTTTATGAGGTAAAACACAAACGGATACACTACCATGCACAACCAAGTCCTTTAGAGTATATCATTATCTGATAGATCACTTTCTGCACCACCCGGCGAGTCTTGAGTCTTAATCTAGACCTAAAACATGCGAAGATTTTTCTATATATGTTACTTACCTTATCTTTTAGCACCCATTGGCATCACTGTATACTCACAAGTCACCAGAATTGGATACTATGAAAATTGGAGACCTGGTAACTGAATACTGGCATACTAAATAACCATAAACCTGCTAACTGAAAGACTGTATAACAGGTAACAAAGGTAAACTAATAACCATAAAACATGATAACTGCTTTTGTACTTTCTAATAAGGTTATGCTCTAATATGTACTATTATTGAATGTATCCCACATTCAACATGCTCTCAAGTCTCTTTTGTTACCAACTTGTACTCTATAATTTTACCCCAAGAGGCGATCATCCTCTCTAGGACCTTGGTTTTATTTTTCCTACCCGTCTCTTGGGCATTCGATATGTCTGGAATTCCATAGGAAGAGAAGGTTACCTATTGCTCTAAGCTTCATGGCACGATTTAGAGTAGAAATAAACGAGACAATCCTTAATGTCTTGGTAGTTAACTATTTAAATTATTGCTCTAAGCTTCATGGCACGATTTAGAGTAGAAATAAACGAGACAATCCTTAATGTCTTGGTAGTTAACTATTTATATGCATGGCCGGCACATACATATAAAGGAAACTCCACTTGAATTGGCTTCATAGACTCCCTAGGACACTTGAATCTAATGCTCTGATACCAAGCTTTGTCACGCCCCGAACCTGGGCCCGGACATAACACAGCACCTGGTGCCTGGCTACATGTGACCGAGCGAACCAACTGGCTGGCTGAAATGTGACATCATAACATACTTATTGGGGAAGATAAACTAGCACATGTTGATATACTGAAAGTCTGAATAATATTAATCAAAGTGCGAAATCACTAATATGAGTGTGAAACATATCTGTAGCCACCATTACTTAACATGAAAAGCATGCGACTCTGTCTAACTGATACTCTAGACTATGAAGCCTTCAATGAAATACTAAGAACACTAATTGTTTGTAAATACTAAAAGATTGTAAGATAATGATAATCCCCCAAAAGAACTGGGACTCACCAAATAACTGGTACAAGAATCCTAGTGCTCTCAATCGTCAACATGTAAACCATTACCTGCATCGTGAGATGCAGGACCTGGGCAAAAAGGACGTCAGTACATTTGAATTGCACTGGTATGTGAAACAACTGAAAGAAAGAACTATAAATGATGAAACTAAAACTGAGAATTGATAATTGAAATGATAACTGTTGAAACTGAAACTGAATTTATAATTGATAACTAATAAATGATAACAGATAACTGAGAACTGATAACTGAAATGATAACTGATAACTGATAACTAAAATGATAATTGATAACTGATAACTAAAATGATAATTGATAACTGATAACTGAACTGAACAAAGGAAGTAAGGATATGAATACTCCCTCTTCTAAATGATGAACCACTTATTTATCTGAATATTAAACTGCTGCCTCAGGCCCAATATATATGTGCACGAGATGCGGCCTCAGGCCCAAGTATACGTATACATAACTGCCGCCTCAGGCCCAAGAACTCATAAAGCATAAAATGCTAGCTCAGGCCCAAAAATGCATAAAACATAAATCGAGGGCTCAGGCCCAAAGATGCATAAAGCATAAACTGCGGCCTCTGGTCCAAATATAGGTGTTCAACATTCAAGGATTTAAAATCAGGAACTGAGAATCATACTGCAATATGTAATACTGAAATACTGAATCATACTGAGTTACATGATGTTGGAATACTGAATACGACTAGACTGAGACATTTATTCATGAACTATTTATGAAAACTGAAACTTTAATTATTTATGACATACTGAGTAATCTAGACAGAGACTCTTGGGCATCAAACCTAAGTCTATATTGATTACACACTGATCTCACAACATTCATAATGAAAGTCATGAACGAGTTATGAAGCTAGTGAATAGAAGTTCTGCAACTATTCAAGGAACTAGGCTTAACTATATTTCGGAGGCATTTAGTAGAGTCATAAAAGAAACGTAGTATACAGAGAATCATTAACATTACCAAACATAGAGAGTTAGCCTCACATACCTTGACTCTGGCCTTTTTAAGCGTATCACATTGTTCTTCTCCTATTTCAATGATAATCTATGTCAATATATATCAAGAGGAACAAATATTCGCACTAAGGCTCGTGTTTTGGTAACTTAGGATATTCATCAAACTTCTTATGGGCGTAAAGACTCGTAGCGCTTATTAATGGTGTTTTCTTCAACCAATTCTCATTCTACTACTTCTAGGTGATTCCACAATCCCAAATAGATGTAACTAACACAATTTCTCATCACCCAAATGTTTACTATAATCTTAAGCCAACAACCAGATCCCTAGCATAGTTCATATGATTCTCTTTATACAACTCGTATATGATTCTCCCAAAAACTCATCAATTCACAGCTATAAATGATAAGGGAGTAGAAGCAACACCTTTTTGCAGTTCAATCCTCTTGAATTCAAGTTCTAGGGTAACGTTTCTCAACCATGGTGTCTCGATCGAATATCTAATGATTTGAAGGGTTTACACATGTTACTAAGGTGTTAAGGAATTGAAATTGACTTAGAATCATCATTCAAACTTACCTTGGATGATGGAGGGACCTTGGAGAAGTTGGGTTTTTGAGAGCTTCCCTTTCTTGAGCAAAACTACGTGCTTGAGGTGTGGGGGACGAGGTAGGATATAAATAAGTGTACACATCCCAAAAATTGAAGAGGAAATAAAAGTAGCTCGGATAAACATCGTCGGCGCGGCACTGTCAAAGGCGCAAAAATAATAGTGTAAGGCGCCATCAGAGGCGCCAAAACAACAGTGCCTTGCACTGTCAGGGGCGCTGAGGTTAATGCCCTGGACAGTGCCTTGCACTGTCTATGGCTGTGAGTTTTCATGGCATTACACAATCTAAGGCTTCAATTTTTCATGGCCTTGCACCGTCTTAGGCTGTAAGACGGACCTCCTATAAATTTAGTCGATTCTATCAAATTTTATGCACCTTACTCTGGGTTATGATTCCAAAACAACTGTTTCCATCGATACTCATCCCGATAGGACTGAACATGTTAAAAGGTGACATTAATACTCATTTAATTCATCCAAAACTGATATAGATTTGCGGAGTGTTACAGATATGATCCGTTGTGTTAGATTCATGTGTCTTGGTTCTACTATGTATGATGGGTTCATAGCTTTGCGGTTGTGGTGGTACTTGTTAAGCTTGCGGGACAATTCTCTCATTTGAGTCATTTTCCATGTTTGAATACATTTGAATTGTTGCTTATTGGTGCACGAATTGCACGATTGTTTTGGGTTGTGTTGGTGTGGCATATCAATAGAATGGTTGTGTTTGACGAGATGAGTTCATTGGACCTCGAATGGGAACTATCGGATTTGATTACGGTATGTTTGGAAGAATAATATCAGAAGTCGGCTTAGAATTTGAGCTATGGTTCTTGTTGGGGCGAGAGAGCTCCATGACTTGCTAATCGGATGGGTGGTTATGAGTTTCTGTGCACAAATGTTTTTGTCACGACCCAAAACCTAACCCGTCATGATGGCGCCTATCGTGATACTAGGCAAGCTGACATTTCCAAAACACTTTCATTAATTAATAAAAATTAATTAAGACATTCAAAGTGATCAGAGTTTTTCACAAAAATGGGGTAAAACCCAATAGCATAAGTGCGGAAAAATAGCCCGACATCGGGGTGTCATTGAGTACATAAGCATCTATACCAGGAGCAGTCTAATACAACATCCAATGAGTAAGAACTGAAATGCGAATAAGATAATGAAGAAGAGACAAGGCATGCGAACGCCATGCAGCTACCTTGAGAGTCTCCGGAATCAGCTACTCAAATATCAACACCCGCTATGACCCGGATCACTTGGATATGCACACAAAGTGCATGGTATAGTGTGAGTACAACCAACTCAGTAAGTAACAAAAATAAATAAGGAACTAAGAAGTTCAGTATCTCAGAACTGTCGCGACCCAAACCTTAGGACCACGACGGGCACCCGGTGCCTACCTCAATCGGGTACTAACGTAATGTATTCTTGTTATCATACTATCATGGGTAAATGAACCGGAAAGGCTGTCATGAGATAACTAGAATTAAACATAAGAGAATACTCGACATGGGATGATCCAACATGATATAGAAGCTTATGTATGCGACATACGGGCCTATAAGGCCGACATGATCATTTGTATACTCAAATCATAGGCTGACAAGGCCATACAAGTATCCATATATATGACATCTCTTTACAAGCCTCTACGAGTACATAAATGTCAAAAAGTTTTAGATATGGCCCCGCCATACCCATCAATATATGTCCAAATCATACTGACCAGATAGGCAACTCCGAAGCAAGTGGAGTGCACCAACACCTTCTGCTGAGCTGATAGCCTACTAGGAGGACTCTCAACCTGCTTATCGGGACCTGCGGGCATGAAACACAGTGTCCCCAAGCAAAAGGGATGTCAGTACAAATAAAGTACCGAGTATGTAAGGCATGACAGTAGTATATAAAAGACATGAAAGAAACATGGAGTAAAGAACTCAACCTGTAATTCTGAATAGCTCTGCGAATCATGAAAAATTTATAATGCCATGCATGTGCGTATAAATGCCATACCATGCATAGGTATATGAGTACATAACATCATCAAGCCTCTGAGGGTATCCCATCATATCATCTCAGCCACTATGGGTGAAATCATCAACGTATACTAGCTTATCAGGTCGTGGTGCATATATAACGCCATAACCTTTCCCATATCCCATATACATATAATATACGTGTATATAACACCATCTGGTCATGGGTCAATGTACATGTATAAATGAATGCAATGCATAATGAAGTAAGTTAGTAAGACTTTTCGGAATGTCATAAGATCTATATGCCTTCGGATAAACTTTAGCAACTTCCGTATTTTTCTGATACCCATGAACAGAAGATGTAATAATAGGACACATGGGGAATCAAGAACATAGGCACCCCTAGTACTTCTATGAATAGAGTCATTTATGAAAGTTCCACGTTTGCACGTTTTGTTTGTATCATATGGATCTTGCCAAAAGGAAAGAATGGATAGCCTTAACATACCTTAACTCCATTTAGTCCTTAATACCTTCCAAGAAATTCTTCAAACAACTCAATCCAATATACCATAGCATAAGGAAATTCAAATTCAGTGTTGAGTAAAGGCTAAGTCCGCAACTTAAACTAGTAGCTCGTTTATGTAAATTTGGGCAGCATCTCCCCTATAACAAGAGCCTCCTCCAATACCATATACTAATAACAATGACCAGAGAAATCCAGCAATACATAATTATCAATAACAAGACACCATATAACAACAACAAGTCACAACTACTTCACGACGAGCTACAAGCCCAATTGGAATCCGTATACCCCATATCACCCCTTATAGATTTATTACTTTAACTTACTAGTATCATTAACATGATAATGAAGTCATTCATCAATGATTCCATCCTTATACCATATATTTATAACAAATAAAATAATCCACAACTCCAACTATCCTCAATTAGCAACTTTATACACTAGTTCATGTCTAGTCAATCCGTTTAACTTAATCAACATCACGATAACCTTAAGCACATGAAAGAACACAATATAATTACCTCCAGTGGATTCAAGTCGAGATCCATGTTATATATAGCTTACAACATCCCAACACACCCCAATCACTTCATACCCAAAACGACAACTATAGTAGTGTCAAACACCCCGAACATGTTATAAAGAACGACTAATCCACCATTTCGCCATTATGTGGTGTTCCTCCACACCATTTCTCCTCCAAACCTCCATTAAATATTATCAAAATAGACAGCCCAAAAGAACACGAAACAACCCACAAATTAGTCCCTTACAAGTCAAATAACTCAAACTCACTGCTTCCAATTACCGTCCTGTGAGTTCTAACTATTAGGAAACGAATTTATCAACCTTTCATCATATTTAAAAGTGTAAATAGAGAAAGTTGGCATTTTATTAACTATTACATACATTCCAAAACTCAAACTACAAAGAAAAAGAGAGGCGATATAGCGATACTTACATCGTAGGGATCGTTTTAATGTTATCGCATCTTAATTTTATGATCAGGATGATAATCTTGTTTAACGCCCTTATGGAGAGCTTAAGGGGGAGGTTAGGGGTGTTATTTGGTCGTTCTCGCTGTAAAAATGGAGAAAGAGACGAGATAAGGGATGTAAATATCCCGTTCTTTATCCGAACATCGTATGAATGAACGGTAAAGAGAATTGAAAACTACATTCCAAGACCTTCAATTTGGTATATAATATGTCCCAAAAGACCCCATATAGCATACAAAATTTATTGCTCAAAAAGCTCTGTTACAAGGCAAATCCTTAGTCAGTTTTCCGCAACTTTAATCCGATTTTTTCCAAACTTTATATTTCATATCTAAACATCATATATAGTCATATCATGAATTTAAACTCATTTAAATCATGATTAAAAAGTCTCATATTTATCTTAACTTAAGACTTCGGTAAACCTTTCTTATCCCTATAGAAGGATTTTGTCCTTTTTGAGCTTACATTAGATAATCCTATAATGACAGTGAATTCTGAAGTATGGGGTGTAACAACATGTCCCCTTAGAAACATTTGTCCCTGAATGATAACTCTTAAAGACTTGCAAAAATGGGACGTAACATCATTAAATCACTTTATATACCTTCAAAGAGGATCTCATTTTCAAGCTTACATCAATTGACTTACGACGTACTTTCACGTACAAAAATATGGGGTATAACAAGAACATCAGTAATCATGTATTCATTCAGTTTAGTGTGCATGTGTTCATGACGGTTCAACTTTCACATGTATCCATCCATCCCATTAAGGTCCAGAGTTAGTTGTAGTTACAATCAGGACAACCATTTGAGGACGAATGATCCCAAGGGGGAGATAATGTAACACTCCGTAAATCTGAAATAGTTGTGGATGCATTAAATGAGTATTAATGTGACCTTTTAACATGTGAAGTCTTATCGGGATTGCGGGAGTAGATCAAGATATCATCAATAAACACGATCACAAAGGAGTCCAAATAAGTCTTGAACACTCGGTTCATCAAATCCATGAATGCTGTTGGGGCATTTTGTCAACCCAAAGACATCACTAGAAACTCATAATGCCTGTAACGAGTCCGAAAAGCTGTCTTAGGGACATCGGATGCCCTAATCCTCAACTGATTGTAGCCAGATCTCAAATCAATCTTCGAAAACACCCTCACACTCTGAATCTAATCAAATAAATCGTCAATCCTTGGCAATGGATACTTGTTCTTGATGGTGACTTCAACTGCCGATAATCTATGAACATCCTCATCGATCCATCCTTCTTCTTCACAAATAACACAGGTGCACCCCAGGGCGAGACAGTAGGTCTAATGAAGCCCTTATCAAGCAAAACTTGTAATTGTTTCTTTAATTCTTTCAACTAAGGCGGGGCCATGCGGTATGGCGGAATAGAGATGGGCTGAGTGCCCGGAGCCAAATCAATACAGTAATCAATATCCCAGTCGGGTAGCATCCCAGGAAGGTCTGCAAGAAACACCTCTGGAAACTCACGAACAACGGGTACTAAATCCATGGAAGGAACCTCCGTACTAGAATCGCGAACATAAGCCAAATAAGCTAGACACCCCTTCTCGACCATATGTCGAGCCTTCATATAAGAGATAACCCTGCTGGTAGAATGGCCAGGAGTCCCTTTCCACTCTAATCGAGGCAACCCCGATAAGGCTAAGGTCACCGTCTTGGCATGACAATCCAATATAGCGTGATAAGGTGACAGCCAATCCATACCCAAGATAACATCAAAATCAACCATATTGAGAAGTAGAAGATCTACACTAGTCTCAAGACTCCCAATGGTGACTACACACAAATGATAAACACGATCTACAATAATAGCATCTCTCACATATGTGGACACATACACAGGAGCACTCAAAGAATCACGAGGCATAAACAAATATGAAGCAAAATAGGATGACACGTAGGAATAAGTAGAACCCGGATCAAATAGAACTAAAGCATCTCTACTGCAAACTGAAACAGTACATGTGATAATAGCGTCAGACGACTCAGCCTCAGGCCTAGCTGGAAAAGCATAACATTGGGACTGGGCCCCACCACTCTAAACTACATCTCTATAACGGGTCCTAGCTGACTGGCCTCCACCTCTAACAGTCTGGCCTCTAACTCTGGCTGCCTAACCCCTGCCTCTGGCTGGCTGAGCAGGCGGTGCAGAAACTGGTGCCGAAACCATGGCACGAGAACCCTGATGCTGTGAGCTGCCCGATGCCCGAGGGCAAAATCTAGCAATGTGCCTCGAATCACCACAAGTATAACAGGACCTCGGCTGCTATGACTGCTGACCCTAAAACTAACTCTGTCGACTTGAGTAACCACCCTGAAAACTCTAGAGCGGAGGTGCACTAATAGGAGCTGGTGGTGCACTTTAGGCTAGCTGGTTGGAATAAGGCATATGAGGGCCACGACCACCCGAGGCACCGTGGGATGCCTGAAGTACTGAATGAAATGGCCTGGGAGGATGGCCTCTACCTAAAGTACCCCTGCCTTCAGATGAGGCACCGCTGAACCCCCCGGAATATTGTGGTCTCTTGTCAGACCCCTGACCTCCTAGAGCAAGAACCATCTCGACTCGCCTGGCGACATTGGCAGTCGCCTGAAAAGAAATCTCACTCCCAGTCTCCTTAGCCATCTGCAATATGATAGGCTGAGCAAGTCCGTCAATAAACCTCCTCACCCTCTCTCTCTCGGTAGGAAGCAAAAGAAGAGCATGATGGGCCTAATCCACAAAACGGGTCTCATATTTAGTAACAGTCATATTGCCCTGTTGGAGACGCTCGAACTGACGAAGGTGCTCCTCTCCCAGTGTGTTAGGGAGAAACATCTCTAGAAAGAGCTGAGAGAACTGGTCCAAAGTAAGAGCAGGCGACCCCGCTGGTCTGGTCAACAAATAATCTCTCCACCATTTCTTGGCGGAACCAGTCATCTAAAATGTAGCAAAATCGACCATATTGCTCTCCACTATACCCATGTTCCATAGCACCCCATGACAGCTGTCAAGATACTCCTAGGGATCCTCTGAAGGAGCACCACTGAAGTAAACTGGAAAGAGTTTGGTAAACCTGTCCAATCTCCATAAAGCCTCAAAATACATAACTGACCCATCACCGGTCTGTGCCGCTATAACCGGCTGAACTACTCTGACTTCATGAGCAGCTGGAGTCTGATACTAGGGAGCCATCTGCTCCGGTGTGTGAGTAGCAGGAGTCTGGGCTTCTCCTCCAGTCTGAGAGAAGGCTGGTGCCATGAGAAATATGCCAGTCTGGGCCACACTCTTCATAAGGCCCACCAAATAGAGCAAAGCGTCCTGAAGCACTGGGGTGGCAATGAACCCCTCCGGGACCTGAGCTGGTCCGACAAGCACAACATGGACTGGAACCTCCTCATCAAACTCTACCTGAGGCTCCACCGCTGGTGCCACTGCTCGGCCTCTAGGCTGAGCCCTGCCCCTGCCTCGGCCTCTGGCACGGCCTCGGACTTAACCTCTGCCCCTCGTAGGAGATGCCACTAGAGGCTCTGGTTGCTGCTCGGCTGAAGATGCGGTACGTGTTCTCGCCATCTGTGAGAGAATAAGAGTAGAAGAGTTCAACTAGCATTGTGAGAACAAAATCGCATGACAGAAAAGAATAGAAGTGAAATTTATTCCTAAACTTCATAGCCGCTGGGAGATAAGAACAAACGTCTCCGTACCGATCCCCCAGACTCTACTAAGCTCGCTTGCGAATTGTGAGACATAGGAAACCTAGTGCTCTGATACCAACATGTCACGACCCCGAGTCCAACCACCGTCGGGACCGTGATGGCGCCTAACATTCCACTTGCTAGGCAAGCCGACGTTAGAGAGTTATTAAGCCAATTCTTATTTAATCCAGTAAATAACAACAAATAAGCTAAAATGAAATACAGCGAGTGCGGAATATTATAAAGAATCTAGCCACAAGCAGTACGATATAATTAATATAGGCCTAAAGAATCAATTCCATAAGAAAAACACAAAATTATAAGCCAAAATCCGAAATATGCTCAAATCGGACCCCGGGCCCACGTCTCGAAATCCGACAAAAGTCATAAAATGTGAACACCCATCCACTCACGAGTCTAACCACCGTCGAGACCGTGATGGCGCCTAATATTCCACTTGTTAGGCAAGCCGACGTTAGAGAGTTATTAAGCCAATTCTTATTCAATCCAGTAAATAACAACAAATAAGCTAAAATGAAATACAGCGAGTGTGGCATAATATAAAATTTTCATTAATTACTACCACCTAGAGCTGGAGTCACAACTCACGAGCTACTATGATTTAGTACAAACAGAGTCTGAAAAGGGAAAAAATACATTGTTCTGGAGTATCAGTAAATGATACTCCAGGAAGAGATAAAGCTAGGAAGAGACTCTCGGGTCTACAGACCCCAATAGATCTACCTTGGGTCTCCTGACAGCAAATCCAAGCTGCTAAGCCTCAGGATCAGCTAGGACCTGTACCAAAATCTGCACAAGAAGTGCGGAGTGCAGTATCAGTACAACCGAACCCATGTACTGGTAAGTTTCAAGTCTAACCTCGACGAAGTAGTAATGAGGCTATGACAAGACACCCACATAAATAAACCTGTGCAGATAACAGCGTATGTACAAGAAAACAACAGTAATAGCTAAACATGTACTATTGGGGGGGGAACATGCTAAAGGGGAACAGGGTATAGGAGATACAACGAAATTGATGACCAGAACAGTCAACATGCTTTTAACCAGAGAAAAACAACTAAACACAATGAAGGAAATTGCACGGCATCACCCTTCGTGCTTTTACTCTCAGCCTCACAATACAAATCAATAGATACGGCATGGAATCACCCTTCATGTATTAACTCTTATAACGTGGCACGGCATCACCCTTCGTGTATTAACACTCATAATATGGCACGGCATCATGATGACATCCAAATTCACTACCAAAAAGTAAATGGACATGGTCGCATGCAATATAATTTACCCAACTATGAGTAGAGGTCGAATCCCACAGAGAACAATATGTAGGCGATTGGGCGTGTAAGAGAATTATCACTTATTATGCAATGCCAAACACTTAGAATGTGATTGTAAAAATATTTATCACTAAATGCAAAAATGTAAACTAACCTAGAAAGCAAGTAAAATGATCAATGGCTACAAGAATAGATGCATCGGGAATTACACTCAAGTCATGATCCAATGTATTTCATGATTTTACAAATATGAGTGAGTTTATGTTAATTAGCCTCGGGTAATAATTCTATATTAGCTTCTTTCGAGGACTAACAAGACTTCCTAATTGAATTATCCCTAAAAAAAATTAAGAGATTAAGAACACCCGAATATGGCTACAAGTAGTTCAATCCTATCCCTAGGTAGAATCTATAAAGTGTGGGTTAAAGCCTCAAGTTCTTGTTAATTAATCTTTCCCAACCCCAAATTATCTTTCCCAAAATTAATTCAAAGTTAATGGGTGAGTCCTAGGTTTAGCTAATACCTTTGGAAACATTAAATAACAAGAATAATTAAAGAAACAATAACTCACTTCATAATAAATAAAAATTGTTCAATACATAAGCACAACAAGATATTTAATCCACACTTTAAATATGAATATTTCCATAAACAAGATTCAAGTGTTGGAATAAATACTACACACTTAGACATACAATACAAAGCAAGGAAATGGAGAAAT
The DNA here is from genome assembly GCF_000390325.3 of Nicotiana tomentosiformis. NCBI lineage: Eukaryota > Viridiplantae > Streptophyta > Magnoliopsida > Solanales > Solanaceae > Nicotiana > Nicotiana tomentosiformis. Next base: position 53,517,317 of record NC_090823.1, read on the forward strand.
GAGCATAAATGAGTAAGAAATTTTCAACCAAAAGCTTCAAATCTTCAAGACCCAAGTGTGTGTGAAAAACCCTAGCTTCCAAACTTGTTCTCTCTAGTCTAGGAATAGAAAACTAAGCGAAAGATCATTTTCCAATAAGCTAGGTCATGTATTTATGGGTTTGGAGTTGAGAAAATGTGAATTGTCATTCCTGTCCAGGTTTGAGCCCGTTAACCGCACCGGCGGAAGGATCCTCGCAGGTGCGGCTCCGCAAAAGTAGACCTTCAATCGTAGATGTGTAAACTTAGGAGATTGCCTACTCCGCATATGCGGACATGTTGGCGCAAATGCGTCTCCGCAGATGCGGATAATTCATCGCAGATGCGAGCCTGTGTGGAATTCCCTTCTTCGCAGATGAGGACCAAATAGTCGCACCAGCTACTCCGCAGGCACAGATTCTTGCCGCAGATGCAGTCCTAGTGAATGAAGCTTAACTCCTCAGATGCGGCCTTCCACCTCGTAGATGCAAGGTCGCATATTCGGACAGTGTTCCACAGATGCGGAATCACTGAAGGATTTTGCACTTTTGTACTCTTTTTTTGCTCAATTCCACTTCAATCAAATTCAACTCTCTCCATGGCTTCATTTACCTAAAAATATAGCAATACGCACCATAAACAACCTCATATTATAATTAAAGGACGCAGAATCTAAAAAAAAGAGACTAAAATAAGTGGTAAAATTACCACTCATCACATCACCCTTCTTGCATTATCACTCATAATATGGCACGGCATCACGCTTCGTGCATTAACACTCTCCCTTACCATAATGCAATGAACAATTAACAACAGGGAGATAGAATAACTAGTGCAGTCCTTACTTCAATATTTGGTTCCCAATATCAACCTCAACTTCAAAATCAATACCCAATTATCACCAGAAGATCCGTAAACATGATAAGAAAGATCAATTTAACAATACTAGTATAAGCATGGTTCGCGTAGCGTAACCTCAATTTCCCTTCCCAGCCTGCCTATTGCTACGCGTTCGCGTGACATTCACATTCGCGGAGAGCAATCCCTCTAATGCTTCGCGTTCGCGACAGTAGTCTCGCGTTCGCATAGGAGAAAAACCCACCCAGCCCAGGTTCACACATCGCGTTCCCGAGAGTGTCTTCGCGAACGCGAAGAAGGAAACCATCAGGCACCTGAAACTATAGAAAAACCAAAATTTCTAAGTTCAAATCACCCCGTAGCTCATCTGAAACTCACCCGAGCCCTCGGGGCTCCAAACCAAACATGCACACAAGTCCTAGAACATGATACAAACTCGCTCGCACGAACAAAATACCAAAATATAGACCAGAACTATGAATCGGATACCAAATCGAATGAAATTTTCAAGAAAACTTTAAAACTTCTATTTTCACAACCGAACGTCCGAATCACGTCAAATCAACCTACGTTTCTCACCAAATTTGATAGATAAGTCATAAATATTATAGTGGACCTGTACCGGGCTCCGTAAACAAAATACGGACCCAGTATCAACAAAATCAAATATCAGTCAGTTCTTAAAATCATTAAACTTTCAAACTTTTAATTTGTCATCAAAATTCCATAACTCGAGCTAGGGACCTCAGAATTCGATTCCGGGCATACGCCTAGGTCCCAAATTACGATACAGACCTACCGAGATCGTCAAAACACATTTTTCACGATTTTTAACATAAAAACTTTTCAGAAACACGCTCGGACTGCACACGCAACTCAAGGAGGGTAAAAATGAGATTTTTAGGGCTTCAGATCACAGAATTAGGTTTTAAAACATATGATGACCTATCGGATCATCACAAATGGCACAATTATTGACACAGACAAATGAAAAACAACTTACTGTCACTTGGAACATGTCTTAAAGGAAACTTATCAAGAAAACAAGTCCGATTTTATAAAACTTTCTTAATAGTATCATGAAGATTCACAAACAAGCCAGTTGATAGATTTCATCAAAGAGCTCATAAATAATAATATCAAAGCTTTTCGTAGATAATAAGTTTAGAACAAACTAATAAAATTGAAATGGACAAAGTAATAAGACCATGTTTACCCTAAAAAATGGATAACAATTAAATTTATATGCGGTTTTAAGGATATGTGGATTAATTCAATAAAAGTGATTAATGATGTTAGATTAAGCAAATAAAAGACGTGATAAATAGCCAAACCAATGATGAAAGTGATCACAGGCTCGATTAATGGCTCAATGAGGAACCTTCCTTCGATTCCGAGCTTGCACTTATAAAGAACTTATGAACAGAAATAAGAACTTTGAATAGCAAAGAGAATAGAAATAAATTGCCTTGGCTTGCATGTTACAATGTGTCTGATAAATAATAAGCCCCCCTTTATATGGTAGGGGAGTTTAACCCTAATTACAATCCTAAGAAAGGTAAAAATCCTTCATTTTGCTTATCACTGATTTTCTATCAACACGGGCCGAGATTCACGTCGTGATATCGGGTTGGGCACGGACATCACGACCCTTTATTAGGCATATGCAGTTGTCTGGTAATGCTCTCCAAAGTCTTGAGGATTGAACTGGTCTCGTGGAACGTGGTCCCGATGCCCCCGAGTTTGCTCGAGCCCCGATATGAGAGGCTCCTCCCTCTGACTTCGATTCCTTACAGTCACGTCCCTACTCCGTTTGCCTCACCGGGAACCCTGGATGCTCAGTGGGTTTGATTTTACCCGTATACAGATAGTCCCCTAGTTTCTCAGAGAGTAGGCTTGCCGAAACGATGAGAAATGACAGATGACTCTGGTTCCTTCCTTCGTACATTACTACAAGGGAGCCAAAACATCCCGCCAGTCACATCTTTCAGACATCGAACACGTGTCGCTCATCGGCAGGTTGCTCCCGAATGTGAAACGACGGCTATTTCTCTATAAATGCCTTCTCCTTTTGTTCTTTTTCTACTTTTTGACTAAATTACTACCTTTGAGCTTTCCAGCCATCATCAAACCATCTTCAAACCTTCATATCTTCATCCTTGTTCTTCAATCTCCATAGTGATCTCCAGATTGTTTCCCAGATTTTCTTCAAATCTTCGTACTCTGTTCTTCATCTTCAAAACCTGTTTTCCAAAACATTGCTTTATTTCCTCAAAGTGTCAAACACTCCCCCAGATGACAATGACCAAAACATCAAAAATCGTTCCATAACAAGTTGCCTCTCCATCATCTCAACCGGCCGCTGGTACTAATGCGGTTGCCCCTAAAGTGGTCGCCTTCGAAACTGCTTCCCACATTTTGGTTACTATCGAACCGATTGTCGAGCCTCCCTTGATAGCGTTCATTCCCGGGGGCTGCTCAATTGCAGATGACTTTAAAGTCGAGAAGCCTTCACGCAAACAAGACCGGGGTAAAGGAGTCTCGAGATACATATGTTCTGTGACTGAAGATGTTCTTCCCATAGTGCGTAAGGACTGCAATTGGGAAGGCAAGAATGTAGTAGTCCCCGGGCCCGAGGATGCCATTACTACCCATGTGGAGGGGTACATAAGTGTTTACACTTATCCCTTCATACTTGCCCGATGGACCCAATCATTATAGACTTTTGCAAGAGGTACGATGTGTGCCTCGGGCAAATCCATCCATCATTGTGGAGAATCGTGACCTCCTACCCCACTTTGTGAATAAGACCGAGTCTCATCGGTTCATGATCGACCACCTGCTCTGATTATACACTCCCCGAATGTTCTAAGATGGACTGATCAAGCTTACTTGTCGGGCTAGCAAGGCCCCCTTTTCAAGTATCGACGAAGATCGAGACCGGGGCTGGCAGGGATGCTTTGTCCGAGTGAAAACCGAGGGTCTGATCCCCCCTGAATACATGCCATTCCTTGAGAAATGGAATTCGTCTAGTAAGTGCAGTCTTTCTCTATACATCAAAATTATTTTTCTACCTTTTATTATACTAACTCCTCTTCCCCTTCTGTTATTGCAAGTTTGAGTAAGACCACTTAACTTAGGCCTTCAGAAGGGGATGAGGATGTGCCCCCGTCTGTTGAACCATCTGTGGCTTCCACTGAGGGAAAAAAGAAGAGGAAGAGAAACCCTCGGGCTCCCCGGGCTCCGAGGTGAAGAAATCAAAGAAACGAGTGCTCCACAAACCCAGGAGGGGCTCCAGTACCCGAGTGCCGGACTCCGATTCCCTCCTCCGGCTTAGGGATGAGCCGGAGGATCAATATATTTTAGTTACCCATGGGACGACCTATCCCGGGGACACGGATGCATCCGAGGGGGAGACTCGTGAGATCGACCCCCCTCAAACTCAAAAGACCGATATGGATGCCAGGGGTGAAACTTCCGAGAATGCTGGTTCCGCTCCAAAGGAAGTGCCGGTGTAATTGAGAGGAGGCCCAAGCAAGAAAGGAGAAGTCTAACAAGGGGGATATGGTGCGGAAGATCCCATTCACTCCTTTTTCGACGTCATAGACTCATCTATTTGGGAAGACTTTTTCGGGATGTGTGACCTGGAAGTTCCGAAGAAAGACACTTCCTCTAAAATTGGCGGGCCGATCTCGAGCCCGAAACTGATCAATTCGTTCCCTACTCCGAGTGCAGACCCCGGTCGCAAGAGATCATTTATACTGACCGTCCCAGAGGATGCCCGTGTTTTGTCCGCTCCTGTGGGGGTAGCTAGCTACCTTCGATGCCTGGTGACCGTTGACGTCCAGGAAAAATACATGTGATGAGCGTGCCATGCCTTTTCAATGAGGCGCAGTAGGCGCTAAACCGTGTAAGGTATCGTTTCCTTCCATCTATCTATTATTATCTGTGTTTGATGTTTCTTACATTTTCATCATTTTGCATGCCTCGGTACTTCACCACGAGAGTTTTCTTCGGTACCGGGTTGAGGTCATTGAACTCGAGCTCGAGATCAAGGAGCATGACCAAAAAAGGAACATGTACAAGAGGGGGTCACCAAGAACCTCCAGGCCGATCTAGATGCAACTCAGAAAGAAGCATCAGCCTTAAGGCAGGAGCATGCTGACTTGGTAGAAAAGGTAAAGGTTTTTGAAGTTAGAAACAAAGGTCCAGTCGCCGAGGGTAACAACAATACTTCGCAGGTCCAGCTGAAGATCGACCAAATCGACCAACTCTGCAAGGAGATGGACGAGATCCAAGTAATGGCCGATGGGTGGAAAAATAAGATGGACCTGCTGGCATTGGGGAAGGAGACCGCCTAGGCTAAGCTGTCTTCAGTAGAAGTTCAGCTTCGGGTGGCGAAGGAGAAGGCCGGTGCACAGGCTCAACAAAATGAGGACCTCCAAGCACAACTGGGCTCGGCTATCGCTGAATGGAATTCCCTTGGCAAGGAGCTCGAAATAACGAGGTTGAGGTTGGAAGTAACTTTAGCTGATGCTGACGAGATGGTGGCCCAATACAAGGCCGATCTTGAAGTAGCTGAGGCCCGCCTGAATACTACTGCTGAGTACATGAGGCGGCTATCCTGAAGGGAGAACCTCGAAGAGATCCATGCCCGAGGCTTCGACCTATCTGCCGAGATCGAGGAAGCAATAAAACTTGAGGTCGAGGCCAGGAAGCTAGCTGAACCTCGAGGTGAAGAGAGTTCCGAGAGCTCTGAAGAATTCAAAGGCCCAGACGGTTCTGGTGACGAGTTAGGTTCCAGTGAACATCAGGCATAAATGCCTTGGATTATTTTATTTGTTTTTGTATCCCGTACATATATTTTGTCGAGGCCATTTTTGTTGGGCCTTTTTGTAGATATTCCAGAATTTTTAAAAAATTTCCCTTTTGGTAATTTTCAAGTCTATTATCTTAAAATCTTTTTATAATTGAAAATATTTCTAATGCTTTAGCACAGAATCAAACATAGTAATAAGTCATTTCTCGGAGGTCCGAACAAAGCATGTCCTCGATGCAATTTTTTCTCGAAACTTGTGAAAACTCGAAGTGACCAGAAATTTCTCCAAGATGCTTGCTTAAATGTTTTTAGACAATGCCTTTGTAGAGGGTAACCCTTGAACATGTTTAGAATGTTGTTGAAGGCCTTATGTTTTGATAACGGGCTACAGACGTCTCTGAACCATTTTTAGGGTGGCCGTTGGCTTTTAGGTTTAGGCACTGCCTAATAGGTTTTGTGCCTCCGGGTTTCGATAACCCGAGCCGCCCAAACTTGTCTCGGAGGACAGCCCCTGAGTGGGTGTAGCCCTTTGGGCTCGGATAATGGTGGCCCTTGGGCTCGATAGTCCCCGGGAGATAAAGGTGGCCCTTGGGCTCGATAGTCCCCGGGTAGGAATAGCCCTTAGGCTCGATACTTTTAAGAAGCAAAAGTGCGTATTAGCAAGGCAAAAACTTTCTTTTATTTCTATGTTTAACGTACAAGATTGTAAGCATGTAAAAGCTCGCATTATGGATAAGGTGGCCTACGCGGGCACGGTTCTCTTGACCGTTTGAACTTTACTGTGACACCCCAAAATAGAGGAGCGCGACCGGCGCTCAACCGAGTGAACCCGGCCGAGAAAGCCTATTAGATTTCCTTCTACCCAAACTCATTCATGAATAAAGAGAATATATATATCTTCGTTAATCAAACAATAAAGTCATCATGTTTGCAATACTAATTTCTTACAGTTACTTCATTTAAAGTCTCAATTTCACACAAAAATTCCATAATCTTAAGTGGAAATAGTAATTCAAACACAACACAATGCATTTGACTTCCCCAGTGCCACTACACAACCTGCACTATGTCTACGGAGCCTTTATAGATAAAGAAGAGTACAACGATAATGCCGTCAACAAGGTCCCAGCTATACCTCAAACAGAATACACAAAGTACAAACAATTCATGACCCCGGGATGAAATGGAGCTCACCAAGTTAGCTGGGAAGAAGGTGTACTACTATCAGTGATCAATATCTCCTGCTGTGGAACCACCTGCATCCATTAAAAGATGTAGCGCCCCCGGTAAAAGGGACGTTTGTACTGTAGAATAGAACTAGTATGTATAACTAAACACCCTCTCAATAGAATGACAAATAATACAAACAAGATTATCATAATATCAATGGTAGCCTTAATCAACATCAAACCTCAATTTAGAATCAAGATAGTGTTCAAATTAATTTCCATATCTCACATTTGGAAATTTTTAGTATCGATATACCAAGTGTTCACAATACCATTATTCACAATACCAATACCACCGCACTCTCAGCACGGAGTACGATCATGACCCGATCGGCTAGGATATCTCATTAGAGACATCAACTACAATTAATCTCAATGTCAATACCACCGTCTTTAACACGGAGTCCGTTCACGGCCTGATCGGCTAGGCTATACATTAGGGACATCGACCACAATTACCATTTTCAATTATAATTTCCAGCACAATCACCACCATGTGTGCATCATGGTATCTGATCACGACCCGGTCGGCTAGGCTGTCTTATATCAATCATCGCATTTCATACTTTTTCACATCTTTACATTTCATTGGCATTAATGGCCATAATTATATAATCATTCTTGGCATGTTGGCCGTATTTAGTATCTAATGCTTACCTTTTAACTTGCTAACATCATCATCATCAACAACAACAATAAAATTTCAAATCAAGGCATGTAGTACATATGTTAGCAATTAAGGATCTATGGCACCTAGAGATTTTTCATAAAATTTGGCATAATAGCCTTCGTTTGAACTTGACTTAAAGTCGAAACATTATTAATGCACAAACCATATTTTAACATATGCTCAATTGATAACATAACATAAATAAAGCATTTGGGATACTTGTTGAGCATATATCTTTCAACTCAATCTTACTTTGAATAGCCAATTTTATAATGAACCACTCGGGACTTACATAATTTACATGAATATCGTGGGATTCAATTCTAAGAGGAGAGTTTAGCCAACATACCTCAATGGAGCTTCCTTAAACTCTAAAATATTTTAGAATTCTTAGCAACTTTAATCTATTGTAGAAATATAACAAATTGAACCAAAATTAGGAAGATGCTCATGGTTCTAGCTCATTTGAGCATTTTATCAAATACTAGGTGTGCAATAAGGCTTCAAGGTCCTTTTATGGAGGATTCCATCATCCCACAACCCAATCTTTACCATTTTTAGCTCAACAATCTTCCTACACCATTTGATAACACATGCATGGAACATAGACAACTCTCATGCCCAGAAGTTTCTTGCTAATTACCCATTTCTAGACAAAATTCGGAATTGAAGGTTAGGGTGTAGAATCTTACCTCTAGGATGAAGACCTAGTGAGTTTCCCTTCTTAATCTTCCAAAATTTGAGCAAGAATTGAAGAACAATTATTGAGGAACACCTTCTCACTCTAGGTCACACTCTCTCACTCCAAAATGTCATGTTTTAACTCAAAAATGACCCAAAGTATGTATTTAACGAAATAGGGTCGGGTTTTAAAAACTCAAAATTGGAGCTCCGGAACAAGGTCTGCGATCGCATAATTGATATGCGGACCGCATACCAGCCGAATAATTTGGCATCCAAAACTGGGTGTGACTGACCTGGTCTGCGATCATTATGCGGCCCCCAGGCCTGTTCTGCAGTCGCATAATGCACCGCATAATTGGTCTGCGTTCGCACAATGCGCTGCAAACCTGGTCTCCAAACTTCCCATTTCCTGTCTCACTCTGCGACCATTATGCGGTCCGCAGAGTGATTCTGTGACCGCATAGTGGGCCGCAGAAATGCCTTCTTTTACCAAAAATTTTCCTTTACTCTCCGGTGCATTGTTCAAACACGTAAGCCTAGTCCGGCACCATGAAACATTATTTTTCATTTGCAAAAGTTTATGGGGCCTTACATTCTCCCCTACCTATTATCATTCGTCCTCGAATGAGAGTCAAAATCTATTATTAGCATCTTATGCAACTCATTTTTCATATCACACACCAACAGCCCCAAATTTGACTAACTCCCTAAATTTTCAAAAATTTCGCCAGAGTTTCCCTTGTAACTAGGCTTATCCACCTGTCAGAGAGCCCCAGAAATACATCCTAACAACATATACATAATCCAATAACGTAACATAACACAATAGAACAGCAACTGTGGCCTCACAAGAATCCATAGGCGACAGTTTTATAAAAAGTTCATATAGTTTATACAAACAAGTAAGGATACTTCTTTTTCATTTCTTCCTCGGCCTCCCAAGTAGCCTCTTCAACTTGCTGGTTTCACCATAACACCTTCACAAAGGCAATTTCTTTATTCCTCAACTTTCAGACTTGCCTATCAAGAATGGCAACTGGAATTTCTTCATATGACAGTTACCTCAATGGTCTCAACCGGTACAATAGCTGACGGATCTTCGACTACCTTCTTCAACATAGACACATGGAATACTGGGTGCACTAATGACATCTCAGGTGGTAGCTCAAGCTTGTACGCCACCTTACTGATCCTCTAAATGATTATGTACGGTTCGACATACCTCAGACTCAATTTCCCTTTCTTACTAAATCGTATTATACATTTGATGGGGGAACATTCAAGAATACCCAATCACCTTCTTTAAACTCTAGATCCCTATGACGAACATCCGAATAGGACTTCTGATGACTCTAAGCAGTTTTTAACCGCTCCTTAATGATTTTAACTTTTTCCATGGCCCGATGCACGAGGTATGACCCTATCAACAATGTTTCACTAATTTCGAACCACCCAATGGGTGATCTACATCTCCTACCATATAAAGCCTCGAACGGTGCCATTTGAATGCTAGCGTGATAGTTGTTGTTGTAGGAAAATTCTATGAGTGGTAAATGATCATTCGAATTACCTTTGAAGTCTAGAATGCAAGCACGCAACATATCCTCAAGCGTCTGAATAGTCAGCTCTGCCTGCCCATCAGTCTGCGGGTGAAAGGCTGTACTAAGATTCACCTGAGTACCCAAACCTTGCTGAAATGTCTTCCAAAAATTAGCAGTGAATTGTGCCCCCCGATCAGAAATGATAGAAACTGGAGTGCCATGCAGCCTGACTATTTCTTTGATATACAATTGAGCATATTGTTCCCCTATATCAGTAGCCTTAACTGGCAAAAAAGTGTGCTGATTTCGTGAGTCGATCCACAATCACCCAAATCGAGTCAAACTTACGTGGAGTGCATGGTAATCCTACCACAAAATCAATATTAATTATTTCCCACTTCCATATTGGAATTTCTATGTTCTGTGCCAACCCACCGGGCCTTTGGTGTTTGGCCTTTACCTGCTGACAACTTGGACATCTTGCCACAAAGTCCGCCACATTCCTCTTCATATCATTCCACCAATAGACTTCCTTAAGATCATGATACATTTTTGTAGAACCTGGGTGCACGGAATACCTAGAAGTGTGAGCTTCAGTCATAATTCTTTCACAGAGACCATCCACATTTGGAACACATAGTCGCCCTTGATACCTTAGTGTACCATCATCCATGCCAAGAGAAAAGGCCATGGTCCTATGTTTTTGAATCCCCACTTTTAGTTGTGACAACAATGGATCATTGTACTGTTTCTCCTTGACTTTCATAACAAGTGATGATTCAGCCCTATTTTGTACAATCACCCCTTCCTCACTAGAGTCCACAAGACCAACTCCCAAACTAGCTAATCGGTGAACTTCCTTGGCTAATGGTCTTTTGATATGCCTCCAAGTGAGCCAAACTACCCATGGATTTATGGCTAAGATCATCTGCCACAACATTGGCCTTTCCCGGATGATATAGAATATCAATATCGTAGTCCTTGAGTAACTCAAGCCATCTTCTCTGCCTCAGATTCAATTCCTTCTGCGTTAATTAGCCTCGGGTAATAATTCTATATTAGCTTCTTCCGAAGACTAACAAGACTTCCTAATTGGATTATCCCTAAAATAATTAAGAGATTAAGCACACCCGAATATGGCTACAAGTAGTTCAATCCTATCCCTAGGTAGAATCTATAAAGTAAGGGTTAAAGCCTCAAGTTCTTGATTCGAAGTTAATGGGCGAGTCCTAGGGTTAGCTAATCCCTTTGGAAACATTAAAGAACGAAAATATTTAACGTAACAATAACTCACTTCAATATAACTAAAAATCGTTCAATACATAAGCACAACAAGATATTTAATCCACACTTTAAACATGAATATTTCCATAAACAAGGTTCAAGTGTTGGAAAAAATACTACACACTTAGATATTCAATACAAAATAAGGAAATGAAGAATTGAGCATAAATGAGTAAGAAATTCTCAACAAAAAACTTCAAATCTTCAAGACCCAAGTGTGTGTGCAAGAACCGTAACATCAAAACATGTCTTCTCTAGTCTAAGAGCTGAAATATAAGCCAAAGATATGCCAAAGATCTTCTAGGTCATGTATTTGTGGGTTTGGAGTTGAGAAAATGTGAAATGTCATTCCTGCCCAGGTCTGAAGCCCGTTGACCGCACCTGCGGAAACATCCTCGCAGGTATGGCCTCGCAGATGAGGATAGCCTATCGCTGATGCGTGAACTCAAGAGATTCCTTATTCCGCATATGCGTACATCATCACGCAAATGCGTTTCCGCAGATGCAGATAATTCATCGCAGATGCGAGCCTGTGTGGGATTCCCTTCTCCGCAGATGCGGACCAATTAATCGCACCAGTGATTCCGCAGGTGCGGATTCTTACTGCAGATGCGGTCCTAGTGCATAGCAGCTCAATTACACAGATGCTGTCTTCCACCTCGTAGATTTGAGGTCGCAAAAGCGACCTGTGTTCCGCAGATGCGGAATCACTGAAGAGATTTGCATTTTTTCCACTTTTTGTTTTGCTCAATTCCGCTTCAATTGAATTCAAATCACTTCATGGCATCATTTACCTGAAAATCTAATAATACACACCATAAACGACCTCATATTATAATTAAAGGACACAAAATCTAAAGAAAAGAGACTAGAATGAGTGGTAAAATCACCACTCATCATCCTACACCTGCTATTCTTGATACCGATAATAGTTTATTACAATTTAGTGACACTGAATTTTTCCATAATATTACACCTGGTGAATTTTTAAATCATGAATTAATGAATGCTCTCTATTCTTATAATTATAATATTATTGATGAAAATGATGATGAGGAAATTGATCTTGATGAAACTTAACCGGACGATGATCCACCCACTGGTCCTGCTCCTGATGTTGACCCAACTAGTGATAACGCTGCTAATCCAAATGATGACCCATATGATACTCCCGTTACTGTCCTTACTTTTTCTAGAGAACCTACCAAACGGCAGGAAACGTCTCCTGTTTGGCCAATTTTTACTCAACTAGTTTCAAAAAAATAAGGCTAAGTGTAAATCTTATGGTCTAGAGTTAGCTTTTAAATATGTAGGAACGCGGTCTGGGAAGAGATCTTTGGGTAGACACATAAAGAAAATACCCTAATGATAACGTCAACTATCAACATCTGAAAGCTCTGGCCGAGGGGAAAAGTGCACCTAGTCCTAATCAGACTTACCCTAGTACCGGTTCAAATCATTTTCAATCGGGAATTAATACTGTTACCGGTGGTATTTTATATTATGATCCAAGAAAAGATCGAGAAGAATTGGCAAAATTGGTAACTGTTACGTGCTTACCCTATAGTTTTCCTTCTGACCCTGCGTTTGTGCATTACATTAGAAAAATTTATAATCCTACTTATAAAGGTTTTTCTCGCACAACCGTAAAGAGCGATATATAAAAATATAAGCATGAAATGAACAATATTTGCACTATTTATTTACTCATATAAATTGTCGTGTTGCTATTACAACTGATATTGGTAGAAGTAACAACGACTGTGATTACCTTACTATTACATATCATTAGATTGATGAGGATTGGATAATGCAAAAGTGCATAATTTCTTATAGAATAATTGCTTCACGACACACGGGGCAGTTTATTGCTAGCACAGTTACATATATTTGCAGATATTTTTTGCATTAGTGATTACATAATGTCGGTTTTAATGGATAATGATACTAATAACACAAATGCTATAGACTTGCTTACTACTACGCTAAATCCTGCATTTAGTAACATTATTCATGTTAGATGTATTCGTCATATTTACCATTTAATTATGGGTGATGGTATAAGAATTTTAAATATTCAAATTGAAAAGGTTAAAATGGCTCTTAACTAACTATTTCATTCAAACCGTAGAAGTAGACTTAGAGAATATTTTAAAAGATGCGATGATTGTAGCCTAAGAGAAAGAAAGGTTCCTAAACCTTGTCCAACTAGATAGAATTACATGTATGAAAGTTTGGTTGTTGCATATGAATATAGAAGCCCCATAAACGCAATGTTTAATGCACATGTAAGTGTTGATAACGATTACCTTACGAATGGGGATTTGACTAATGTTAAAATGCATGTTGATTTTTTAGAAATATTTCATAGTCTGCTAAAGAATTTTCGGGGAATTATTATCCTACTATTTCTAACTGTTTAGTTTATATTGCAGAATTTGCAAATTTGTTTGCTCGTTTATCACAGGGTGGAGAAATTTATCAACTTGCTATTGATTCTATGAGAACAAAGTTTTAAAAATATTTTTTTCCTATTCCCCCTATTTATGGTGTTGCTACTTTTTAAAATACTTGTACGAAATTAGGAGGTCCTCAATTTTGGTATAAAACTGTATATACTGGTTTAGCACTTGAAAATGATGAGTTGCCTAAACTTCCGAAAGCAATAGCCTCAATTAGAACAAATGCTGAAACTATTTATAATATTTATCAAGTTGCATTAAATCATTCTAGACCAAATGTTCAAACTCCTTCTTTTTCTGATTCTCATTCTTCCAAAGAACTGCGGGAGTAAGAAGACTTAGTGTTTGGGTGGGGTATAGGGGTTTTTGTACTTCTAGTAGTAATGATTTTTCACAACTAAATGAGCTTGAAGTTTATTTGTCTTATCAACTTGAGGAAGTGAATCCCGATGACAACTTTGATATTTTGCAATGGTGGAAGGACAAAGAAAAAATACTTTCCGGTTCTTTCAAGGATGGCCCGAGATATTTTAACTATTCAAGCTTCAACAGTGGCATCGAAGAGCGCTTTCTGTCAATCAAGACTTCAAATCGGTGATCATAGACAATCTATGAGGGATAGCTTGGAAAAATCAGTACTTTTCAGAGATTGGATCCGTTCAGAAAGAAGAAATTTTGGACTTGCTCAATCACAATTAGAGGTAGATGAAGCTTACGAAGAAATGCTAGCTGAACTTGCTGTGAACGCTGCTTCGTCCGACAATGGAAGCGGCGATAAACAAGCTACTTTTCCGCTACCACCAACAGAACTTCCTCCGAACCTTGAATGATTTATGAAGTTTGTAAGAGATAGCATGTAACTTGTATGATCAAAAATTAGTATGTAACTTGTATTTTGGCACTTTTTGATTAATTCGTTTTTCTTCTCAATGGTGGTATTAGCACCTTGTTGTGCTCATTTCATAGGAGGGGAAGAATAATAAAGATATTGCCATATTTTTTATTACTATAATAAAATTTTAAGGCATTGCTTTGAATATTATTTTACAATATTTTTGTCTTTAAATTTGAATTAAAAAATTGGTCACAATTCTATAAAAAAATTACAAGGCAATGCCTTAGATGTTTTTTTAACATCTTTTTGTCTCAAAGTTCTATTTAATTAAAAACAAATTACTGCTAAGCCGTTGGACCCATTTAGCCCGTTTGGCGACCCGTTTAGCCCGGTATCATGAGTTAGTAGGCCCGGTCCCAGGTCGGTTCCTACAAAAAGTACATTTAGCCGGGGATTATTTAGCCCATTTATTTATGGACCGGGACCGCGGTCCGCGAGACAGGCCTATTTAGCCTATTTGGGGCCCGACCCGGCCCACTTGCCACCCTTAAAACAACTCAAAGGGTAGTAACTAAGTAGAAAAATGACAATAAATTCTAAATGCTCAAGAGTGAACGTCAATCAAGCATACAAACTTGCAAATAAAGTGCATGACTTCGCTTGGAGATATATCGGTAAACCCTTATACGATGATATACTTGGAAAACCCCAATTATTCTTTTCACCCACACAGTTAGGGTATAAAATTAGGTAAAATTGCAGGGGAAAAGAATCAAAACAATATTGATAACTTACCCAAGCACAAAGAACTTTGTGGTCTCACATCAACTGGTAAGAATACAGAGTAGCCAAATGCCAAATTTTGCCGTTGCCGTTAAATTACTTACCCTAGGCTATGCGTGAGCTAGATGATGTGTACTGGAGAAGCAATTCGGTAGCCTTTGTTGTAGCCTTGACGGATGGCCTTGTGAATCGCCGAAGGGGTTATGGTACGAAGGGTCGAGGATAAGAGAAGGGAATGGAAATGTTCTAAGTTTAAGAGATGATTTAGAGAAATAAGGTAAAAAGGCCAGGCATGGGGAAAAAGAAGGTAAAATCGAGTTTAATAAAATAAAAAGAGGGAAAATATTTAGTGAAACCGTTGCAATAGCCTAATATTCCAAATAACTGTTGCCACGGATGAATCTATTAGAATGGTTACTGTATCGTTGCCGTAGATTCATTTATTGCAACGATTATTGTACTATTGTAATGGTTTATTTTTGGAAATGTCTCAATAGGGTGGAAAGGCTTATGCAATGGTTGTAACCGTTGCAATAGACTATCTATTTTAACGGTTACACAGCCGTTGCTATTGAATCCATTACAATAGGCCTATTTTCTTGTAGTGGGGTGAGTGGAAGGAATTCAAAAAGATACGCTTCAAGCTGAATAAATGTAACACGATAAGAAAAAAAGGATGGGGAGTATATCCTAAATGCCATGTAACCTCTCGAAGATAGGTATGGACGTCATCATACTGATCCGCAAGATTCTACTAGACATTTGCTTAAGACTCGTAGAACCTATGAACATAGAGCTCTGATACCAACTTGTCACAACCCAAAATCCAACTAGTCGTGATGGCACTTAGCCCCAGCCCGCTAGGTAAGTCAATTTAACAGTAATCCAATTTCAAATGAGATTTACTGAGAAAATAAATAATGATAATATATCTGAACTTTCATACAAAGAATCCCCAATGACTGGTAGTACAAATCATCAGCTTCTAAGATTTAGAGTTTACAAAGCTAGTATGAAATAAATACATGATCTGTTCGAAATGTACATAAATAGATTTTTTTTTTATAAATCTAAAGCTACCATGAAAAAGAGACAGTTGTAACCAGAATGCAGATTCATTTTCAATGCTAGCTCCTACCATACATAGCAACATCAACATCCAAAATATGCACGCAAGGTGCAGAAGTGTAGTATGAGTACAATTGACCCCATGTACTCAATAAGTAACAAACCTAACCTTAGGTTGAAAGCAGTGACGAGCTTGGACAATGGTCGGAGTCTGACACCAACATCCAAGAACAACTCGTAACAGTATAACAAAAACAGTTCAAGTAATACTCAAAGATATGATACTCAGCTCATTCATAATTACGGAAAATAGGCATGTTTTTCAGGTGTGACGGTAAAACCCAAATATTTCACCGAAAACACCAAAATGTGAGTATATTAGAAAAACTGAGATTTTTTCCAAAACATTCAACAACAGATAAGATGTTTCAATATCAGATTGTATGAGGAATGTACATATCAATATGCCTACATGTCAATGTATATGTGAATTCATGAATGTGACATTACCGTACAGCATGAGGAAATACATCTTTATGCCTACATGATATGTATGCATGTCAAGTGTAATATACCACAGTGATAAACTCATGTGCTCATGCTCTCAGAGCAGTCAACCTCATTTAGCACGATCAATCAATAAGTCCTCCCAGTCATTCAGTCTTGCCAATCACTCAGTCCTCTGAGTCACTCAGACCTCCCAGTCACTTAGTCCTCCCAATCACTCGGCACTCGCAATCAGCACTCGCACTTAGTAGGTACATGCGCTCACTGTTGTATGTTAGACTCCGGAGGAGCGGATCCTGCCCAAGCGCTAATATGAGCCAATTATGTCATGAATCAATAAAGCCTGCTGCGGTATACAGCTCGATCCCATAAATATCACTCGTAATTAGGCCATCGGCCTCACTCAGTCATCATCCTCTCTAGTCTCTTAGCCACATAAATCTCATACCAATCAGCCCAACAATGATAATAGGATGTGACAACGAATGATAATGGAGACTGAGATATGATGTGCAAATGAATGAATATGACTGAGTATGGAATTACAATTTAAGCAAATAACTCAATAACATAAATGACCTAAGTGAGTCCCATTGGGATAAGCATATAGCCTAACATGGTTTCTAGCATGGCTTACATCTTAATTACTCTAGCACGTAGAAATTTAATGGATAGAAACAAGATTAGGTTACTACATAGTACCACAGAATCAACCGAGTCATAATTCACGTGGTGCATGCCCATACGCTCGTCACCTAGCATGTGCATCACCTTAACACCAAACACATAACACGTATATTCAGGGGTTCATACCCTCACTACCATGTTTAAAAGTGTTACTTACCTTGAACAAGCCAAATAGAATACCGAGCAAGCCAAACAATACTCTATAAATGCCATCCCGTGCGTACCGACCTACGAACAACTCAAAACTAGCCAAAAGCACAAGAACATCAAATAATGCCAAAGGAAACAAACTCAATCGATAAAGGTGGAATCCTTAATAAAAAGACCAAAGTCAATGAAAAAGTCAAATCGGGGCCCGTACCTTGGAACCCAACAAAAATCAAAAAATCTGACAACCCATTCAATTACGAGTCCAACCATACTAGTTTCACTCAAATCCGACTCTAAATCGATGTTCAAAACGCAAAAATTCGCTTTATAAAATTTTAGACAAAACCCCCCACAATATCTCTTTAAAATTCATAATCCAAATGCCAAAATCAAAGGTAGATTTATGAAATATAATCAAAATCAATTGAAAAACACTTACCCCGATCAATATGGTGAAAATCGCCTCTAATATAGCCTCAATCCGAGCTCCATAGCTCAAAATATGCTAAAATGTGTGAAACCTTTGAAATAGAGTACTTTATACACTGTTCCAGGGGTACACTATCGCGATCCCAAAATGTCGTTTCTTCTTGAAGGCTGACTAACAACTTGCCCCTGTAACAAAATGGGTTGACTTATATCGAATCTCTGAATTTGAAAAGTGAGAGTGAACATCACGACTCCATAGCCAGATGTTTGACGAAAGGACTTGCATCCCATATTGTGGGATTTAAGTCAAGTGAGGGTCAGAGTAAAGTTGGCATGGTACTTTGATATTTGGATTTTTGGTGAAACTTGGTTGACGCTCTCGGAGATTTCTTGGTTGAGAGCATCGTTTCATTGTTCCAAAAGAATTGCCTCAGTTTCCAGTATTGAGAAAAAATATTTTGAAACAATGGGGGGACCGAACCCTTATGTAGGGTTGCCTACATATCTTGCCAAGGCAAGAATCAGGTCAAAACATAGTTCAGGCCAACTACTAGAATTACCATATCTGTATAGTTATCATGAATGAGCGATTGCTCCTTGAGAAGAAGTGGTTTAGAATGAGAATTCTTGGGTGGGTGGGTGGAGACTAATAACTCTCGAATAAGGGATAGATTTTAGCATAGCACATGGATCTGTCTCAAATGACGGAAGTCAGTGAAAGTGTGAGGTATGATTGAGAAGAACGCGTCAAATTAGTGAAAGATGTACCAAGCTAGATTGACGTATATTTGAAAGAGATGGTAGAGTCCAGATGATGGTATGGTTATGAGGATGGTCATAAAGACCGAGATGGTTATGTGTAGTTCAAAGGTCAAGGTTCAACATAAGTCAACCAAAATAGTTAGACAGAAAACCAAATACAATGTACGTGTAACAGATAAAGAATATATAACAATGGAAGGCAAAGAATATATAACAAATATTCAAAGAATATGTAGCAAGTAAAGGATATACAGGGATTAATTCAGCTAAAGCAAGCTGCAAGATCGTGTGTATAGGACAACTACAAGATGGTACGTAGTTAACCTCGTGTGCCAATCTCTGAAACTAAGGATTTTTGAAAGAAGGTTTGGAGGGGTGAAAAGACAACCCTCGCGTGACTGGTGTGTGATTGTGTACGACCAATTGTTGATAGAAAAGTGATGACAACTCAATAAGGCAGCACCAAAGCATATGACAAAGCATATACAACATAGGCCTCTGTGAAAGCATATGCGGCATAGCATATGTTAAAGCATATATAACATGACCATGACAAAGAATATACAGCTTGAAGCGTGTGGCTTAGAATATACAACATGCAACACATGACAAAGAATATACAACATAAAGCACATGACAAAGAATACACGACGTAAAGTATATGACAAAAAATATGCCGCTTAAAGAAAGGAATACACCACTTAAAGAATAGAATATGCAACTTCAAGCAAAGAGTATACAACTTGAAACAGAGAATATACAACATGAAGTAGAGAATATACGACTTGACACATCTGAATGAAAGAATAGAAGTTGGAGTATTAGAGAGCCTATAATCTTTCAAGTAATTGATCAAATCCGTTATGGTTATAACCTAAAGTATTCCCAGCAGAGTCGCCATGTTGTTGCACCCTATTTTTGTAATGACCCGGCCGGTCGTTTTGAGTGTTATAGGCTTGTTCCCCCATTTACTGCTTATTCATTGCTCAATTGATATTATGTGACTTGTCGGGGTAGTTGATTTGGTTCTGGGGATGTTTCGGAATGAGTTGGTACACTTAGTCCCAAGGTTGGAAGCCTAAGTCGAAAGAGTTGACCGGATGTTGACGTATGTGTTAACGGCTACTGAATAGAGTTTTGATGGTTCCGATAGCTAAGTATGGTGATTTTGGACCTAGGAGTGTATCAAAAGAGTTGGTTGTACTCACGCTACACCCCGCACTTCGTGTGTAGATCCAGGTATTTTGGGGCACGGTGGTTGTTGATCTTGGAGTTTTTACTCGTTCGGAGATCATCGAGGTAGCTGCTTTGGCGTCCGCAGACCTTGACTCTCCTCCTCTATCTATTAGTTTACCTATACTGTTCTACCTTTTCAGATGGTGTTTCAGACTATGTTATTCTATATATTCTCATGTATTTAGTGATATCCGGTTTTTGGGAAGATTGTATTCGAGTCGAAGTTATTTATATCGGCTATTTATGAGAGCTATTAATGTTAATAATGATTCATCTAATTTTTAATAAAAAATGCCTAGTTTTCTTGTGAATGTCGGCTTAACTAGTTCTGTGATAGGCTCCATCACGACATGTTGAGTTTTGAGTCGTGACAATTTTGCATAAGACAAAACAAACTACAACTTATAGTACTCTATAGGGTTAATTAAAGTTTAGAGTCGCCACCTAGTATTTAAGGTATACTAGGAAACCTATACTATACTATATAATATACACTTTTACTATGGTCTACGATACCGTTGTGATTCTAAGTAAGGGTTCAAGTTATCTCGAGGGGGAGGTGTTAGGCATCCCTCAAGATTCACAAAATATAGTTCCTGTAAACCCGATCAAATAAGTGAGGGAAGGTTCAAAAGAATGATTAATTTAATATTTACAAAGAATTAAGAAAATGATTTGGAATGAAGAATGATTGAATGTGAATGTCACATGGTAAAACTAGGGATATTTATGTGTAATAGAATATGTGCAAGGATGTGGATAAAGAAAGTATGTGAAAGAGTTAAATTTTAATGACTAAGTGAAGTATATCATCAAGTAAAGTATTTACAAATTAACCAAATAATTTTGAGTTGAAAGGAATAATCTCGAAAGAATTTAGTTGTAAACAAGATTAACTATTGTAAGAAAATGTGTCTAGAAAATGATTGATCAAGAGTGAAAAAATGAATTACCTTTTAATAGTTTTTTTTAATGTAATAAATAGGTTAAGAAGAGAGTTGATTAATATTTGCAAGAAAATTATGAAAATAAATTAACTAAAGGACAATTAATTATGGCAAATGAATAATGAATACGTTTATATTTATGTGCATGTGTAGTAAAAATATAAATAACAAAATGTATGAAATGACTTTCATTTTTTAAAAAAATTGGTGAACAATATGTGAAGAATGCAATTTGATATTTTTAAAAGAATGGATTAGGTAAGAAGGGAACAATATATGATTTGACTAAAGTAAAATTTTTAATGAAGGATAGGACACAATGCAAGAAACGGTTAAATGATGTACAGACACTATATCTTACACTTTTAATCTAGTAAATAAAGTGTGAAAGAATTTATTTTAAAATGGATGAACATATACAAGAAGTTGCTAAAGAAATGAAGATATAAGAGAATATATAAAGGATAAGTGGAATATTCCTATATTGACTAAATGAATATTAATTAAAGATATACTTTGGAAAAATATGTGTTATGCATAAAGATTAACTATTTAAGTTAAAAGCTAAAATATAAAAATAGAAATTTACTCTAAATTATTAGTAAAAGAACAAAATTTGAGCAATCTTAGTATATATAATGGATAAACTAAAAATAATTGATTTGATGAATAATGAATGAATATGGTATAGAAAAGATGTATCAGAATACTTATGACATAAACAATTATTGTATAATACAAGAAAAATATTTGTGCTAACAATGAATTATGATTCAATGAGTAACTAAAGATCACTTTTAGAGTCATGGTCTCGGAATAAAATTATATGAGCCAAACCCGAATGACTACATGGCCTAAGTTTCTCAAAGAACGGTATGATAGTCCAACTACAATTCCCTACTTATGATGTATCAATTAAAGAATAATTTACATATACATGATTCAAAAAGGTGCTCATACAATTGTAATTGTAAGACAAAAACAAAATTATCTATTTTATTTTTTGAAAGATGACACATTATTGTTGATGTATGTCTAATTTAACTAGTTGAATGTATATAAATCACATTATGAATGTATTCAACAACCTAGCATACATGCGCAATTTTATAAACTCGCGTAACATACAGTATTACGGAATATCGATTATTAACTAGATGCAATTTCCTAAATGATTAGCAAATAGATAATATTAAAACAAGCAAGCAAACACATCTATCTACTACTTTACTATACTTTACGTTTTGGGTACATCCAAGAACGGGAAGTACAGAGCGGAGATTGATGAGGTATTTGTCTTCGATCTTTCTCCAAATGTTATTTTCTGAAAGCGACTTCGTATAATAGTACCTTGCAAGACAAGTGAAGTGAAAACGTTAGCGAAATAATATAACGTAAAAAATACGCTAGTAAAGTGACATGTTTTTGAAATTATTTTTGTTTTAAAAATGTTTTTTGGAAAATTACTCTATTGAATGATTTGAAAGAATATTTTTGTTTTTGAAAGATTGTTTGAAAAAGTATTTCTGGGAAATTATTTTTGGAAAATTATTTTAAAAATAATATAGGAGGCTCAAATATGTATTTTTTGATATCCGTTTAGATATGAGAATAGGAACCGCCTAGGTACGACTTCGACGGCCAACAGTGTCGCCTTCCATAGGTTGTTGATTCGCGTTCTCGTCTTTTCCCTTTTCTGATATTTATCATCATTGCCTCGTAATTTAGGGCCCAGTCCAATGGTCGTTCGGGGCGTCGTGGTCTCAAACAATTATGGAATTGTTACATAAATAGCCGGCCAAATTAAATATTTACTTTTTTTAACTAGTATACATAGATTATATATTGATTATATACAGTTATACATATATAATACATGTTGGGCTTTTAAGCTTGGTTTAGTTTAATTTTAAGCTTGGTGTAGCTTAAAGAGGGTGAATGGGAAATAGAGGAAAAATAAAATATTTGAGTTTCCCTCCTTGGCAAAGGGACATTGTCCTATATTGGAGGAAGAAAAGGCTTTTGATGGGTATATATATAATTGCCTTTCTTCTAGCTCTTAAAGAGTTAAGAAGAAGGCAAGCCTCATGCCGTCGTCGTCGCTCGCTCGCTCGGCTCGGCTTCGGCTTTGGCTTCGGATTTGATTAATCTTTATGGACAAAATTCCTTTCAATTATTTAATTAATTAATATATTAATTAACGAAAATTCAATCTGGAATAACCCATGACCCGCGACCCGGTCCGATCCGGGCCGTTTTGTTTCCCGGATTATTTTAAATCCATTTTTCTGTTTTTACCGCAATATTTCAACAGAAATATTCCCACATGTTCCAACAGCTATGGCTTTTTTTGAGTAGTTGCAAACCTTTTCAGAAACAATGCCAAATGGTCTATAAATATGCCTTGAATCCCAGGATCTTTACTTACTAAATTTTCTGATTAACTTCTTCTTCTTCCGCACAATATTTCTAGTGTGTTTTGCGACCATTGAGAGGTTCGAAGTTTACCGACATTTTTGGTACTAATACGCTGGTGAGTTAAATCATTCTATCCTTGGAGGATAATATTCCAACACCTCGGGTACTTGAGGGGAATAATTTCCTCAAGGATATACTGTGCATTCAGTGGGCTCGATTTATTCCAATATTATTTTTTCAGGAATTATTTCGTGCAACTGGTTCTACTAACTTTCTGTTTCTATTTCTATTTCAGAAAGTTTAATGATTTTTATTGTTTATTACAGTAATACAGAGTGAATAAAAATCTTAAGGAAATTATTTTATTGTATTCTGTATTCTGTTTGTGGAGATTAAAACCTATGTGGTTTTCTACTCCTTCTGAATTTTCCTATTCTGACTTGAAGATATAGAAACTTTATTAGAGTGTTGAAATTCAGAAATGATTTGAAGAACATAAAAATTTCATCATTTTCTGTGAAATAAATATAAAAACTGTAGTTTTTTATTTATTAAACGTACTGGTTATTATTAATTACAGTATTGTTTGCCATTTTATTTTCTTCCATTAATTGAACTCTTCTATTATTGACAGTGAGAATTGGCAATTGATAACGGAAATCTTTCTGCTTCTGTTGCGGCAACGACGATAGCCTCGTCAAACCGAACTGTTGTTCCACCGGCCGAGAAACCGGGGAAATTTTCTAGAGCCAACTTCAAAGGATGGCAGCAAAGGGTGTTCTTTTGGCTTACCACACTTGGTATGCAGAAATTCACTAGTGAAGAACCTTCAGTGCCTACTGCCGATATGCCGGACAATGAGATATTCATGATTGTTGAGGCGCAGAAACAGGCAGATTTTCTTTGTAAAGGCTATATCATAAGCGCTTTAGAGGATGACTTGTACAATGTGTATAGTGCGATGAATACTTCGAAAGAATTATGGGACGGACTTGAGAAGAAGTACAAGACTGAAGATGCATACTTGAAGAAGTTCGTGGTTGCCAAGTTTCTACACTATAAAATGATAGTCAGCAAAACTATTGGAACCCAAGTTCAGAAGCTTCAACTTATTTGTCACGACCTTATTGCTGAAGGTATAGTCGTGAATGAAGCATTTCAAGTGGTTGCAATGATTGAAAAATTACCTCCTTCGTGGAGAGATTTCAAGAAATATCTTAAGCACAAGCGCAAAGAAATAAAGTTGGAAGATCTTGTGATTTGTGTCAAGATTGATGAAGACAACAAAACAACCGAGAAGAAGTCTCGTGAAAATTAAACGATCATGGTAGCTAATATCGTTGAGGAGAATGCTCCAAAAAGTAAGAAGAGAAAGAGGTCTTCTGGACAGACTAAAGAGCAGAACAAAAAGAAATTCAAGGGCAGCTGCTATAATTATGGAAAAACTAGTCACAAAGCCCCTGATTGTTGTCTCCTAAAAAAGGATAAGAAGAAGGGACAGGCCAACACAGTGGAGAAGAATGATGACATTGATGATCTGTGTGCAATGCTTTCGGAATGCAACCAAGTTGGAAATCCGAAGAAGTGGTGGATTGACTCTGGAGCCACTCGACATGTTTGTGCTGTCAAAGAAGCATTTGCAACTTACTCTACTACTGATCTCGAAGAAGAGATTTCCATGAAAAATACTGCAACAGCCAAGATTCAAGGTTATGGGAAGATATTCCTGAAGATGACTTCCGGCAAGGTGTTAACGCTCAACAACGTTTTTCATGTTCCTACTATTAGTAAGAATTTAGTTTCTACTTCTTTACTTGTTAAGAATGGATTCAAATGTGTATTTGTTTATGATAAAGTTGTTGTAAGCAAGAATGATATGTATGTTGGAAAGGGCTACCTCACAGAGGGCCATTTCAAACTAAATGTAATGGTTGTTGACAGTATGAATAAAATTTCAGCTTCTTCTTATTTATTAGAGTCAAATGATTTATGGCATATTCGTTTAGGACATGTCAATTACAAAACCTTGTGAAAGTTAATTAATTTTGAAGTATTACCTAAATTCGAGTGTAATAAATCAAAATATAAAATATGTGTTGAATTTAAGTTTGTAAAACGTCCTTATAAGTCTATTGAAAGGAATTCAAATCCTTTAGACTTAATTCATACTGACATTTGTGATATGAAGTCGACACCATCTCGAGGTGGAAAAAAGTATATTATTACTTTTATTGACGATTGCACTCGATATTGTTATATTTCTTTGCTTAATAGTAAGGATGAAGCAATTGAAGCATTTAAGCAATACAAGAATGAAGTGGAGAATCAATTGAATAAAAAGATCAAAATGATTAGAAGTGATAGGGGTGGAGAATATGAATCTCCGTTTGCAGAAATATGTTCGCAATATGAAATTATCCCTCAAACTACTGCACCTTACACACCTCAATCCAATGGAATTTTGGAAAGAAAAAATCAGACATTAAAAAAAATGATGAATTATTTATTAATAAGTTTCGGATTAGTGAAGAGTTTGTAGGGGGGAGCTATCCTTAGAGCTAACCGAATACTCAACAGAGTACCCCACAGCAAAACGCAATCTATTCCATATGAAAAATGGAAAGGAAGAAAACCCAACTTGAAATATTTCAAAGTGTGGGGTTGTCTAGCAAAGGTACAAGTTCCTTTACCTAAAAGGGTTAAAATCGGACCAAAAACTGTAGATTGCATTTTCATTGGATATGCTACAAACAGTAAAGCATGTCGGTTTTTGGTTTATAAATCCGATAATTCCGAAATTCATGTTAATACGGTAATGAAATCAGATAATGCTGAATTTTTTGAAAGCATATATTCGTATAAAACTGAATGAGAGTGTTAAGTGAAAGACTTAAACGACCTCAGGAAGAACCAAAGGAAAATAATCCAAGTGTAGAAGATCCAAGGCATAGCAAACGTCAAAGAACATCTACTTCCTTTGGATCATATTTTATGACATTCTTTCTTGAAAATGAGCCTCAAACATTTAAAGCAGCTATATCATCTTATGATTCAGCTTGTTGGAAAGAGGCAGTCAATAGTAAGATTCTATCAATTTTGGATAATCATACATGGGAATTGGTTGATCTTCCTCTGGGAAATAAGCCTTTAGGTTCAAAATGGATCTTTAAAATGGAAAAAGAAAGCTGATGGCACTATTGACAAATATAAGGCAAGACTTGTTGTCAAAGGTTATAGACAAAAGGAAGGCCTTGATTACTTTTACATTTATTCGCCAGTAATGAGGATAACATCTATTAGTATGTTAGTGACACTGGCGGCCGTGCATGGTCTTGAAATACATCAAATGGATGTTAAAACAACTTTATTAAATGGAGAATTGGAGGAAGAGATTTACATGGAACAACCTGAGGGTTTTGTGGTTCCTGGTACAGAAAAGGAAGTGTGCAAACTTGTTAAGTCAGTTTATGGACTTAAACAAGCACCCAAACAATGGCTTGCCAAATTTGACCAAACAATGTTGGCAAGTGGGCTTAAAATCAACGAGTGTGACAAATGTGTTTACATTAAAAATACTCCAGGACATGAAGTCATTGTTTGTTTATATGTTGATGAGATATTAATAATGAGCAAAAACATGGCAGATATAAATACTACTAAGAGCATGTTGGCTAGCAAATTCGACATGAAAGACTTAGGAGTTGCTGATGTGATCTTTGGAATAAGAATTCACAAGACTCCACAAGGTCTAGCATTATCACATTCTCACTACATTGAAAAGGTACTTGACAAGTTCAATTATTTGGATTTCAAAATTGCCAAGACTCCAATTGACGTGAGTTATGCACTTCAAAAGAATGAAGGTGAAAGTGACTCACAAATGGACTATGCAAGTGTATTGAGAAGTTTGATGTATATCATGAATTGTACGCGACCAGATATAGCATGTACTATTAGTAAACTCAGTCGGTTTACAATTAATCCCAATCAAATACATTGGATGGCAATGAAACGAGTTTTGGGGTATCTCAAACATACCCAAAATTACGCTTTGCATTATGACAAATATCCCTCCGTGATCGAGGGATATAGTGATGCAAATTGGATCACTGGATAATCTGAAGTTAAATCCACGAGTGGATATGTTTGTACAATTTGGGGTGGAGCATTGTCTTGGAAATCATCCAAACAAACATGCATCGCCTGTCCTACAATGGAATCTGAATTCATAGCTTTATATAAGGCTGGTGAAGAAGATGAATGGCTCCGGAATTTCATGGAAGATATTCCATTTTGGCCCAAACCTTTGGAACCTATTTATATACATTGTGATAGTCAAGCGGCAATAGGCAGGGCAAAGAGCGTTATGTATAACAGAAAAACTTGTCATATACGACGGAGACACAATACCGTTAGACAACTACTCTCTAGTGGTGGTATCACGATTGACTACGTAAAGTCAAGAGTTAACGTGTCGGATCCACTTACAAAAGGCCAATCTAGAGAGGCAGTTGAAAGATCATCAAAGGGAATGGGATTAAGGCCTAGGACAAGTCATCACGGCGGTAACTCTACCTAGCAGACTGGAGATCCCAAGAGTTAGGTAAAAAAAGATCAAACAAATTTATGAATGACGGTTCAACATTGTCAAATAACTCAACCCATTCTCTTGATGAAGACAATATTCAGAAATCGAGGTAAAGCATTAAGGTTTTTTGCTGAGTCAATAAAGCTTAAAGCTTTTTAATGATTTGCTATGTCTGGCAGGATATGACCCGATAGTGTGTCTATAGGATTACACATTTAGAAATCACCTATGTGAGTGTGAAGTGTAATCCACTTCAAGGGGAATGAAAGTAAGGGCTCATTCTCTAAGCACTCATGAAACCAGGCGGTGTTCATGGCTGAAATGAACACAACCGTGAGAACCATAGATGGTTAAGGGTTAATTATGTGACTTATGTTGTCTAGGTATACAATAAAGCTCGACGGTTCAAAGATATCAAATCTACCGATTGACCGAGTATATCCGATATAAGTTCACTACGGAAAGTTCAAAGGGAAACCTACTTATCCAGATGCAATTAATTCTTGCATGTAAAACACACACGCGTTCGTGCATTCCTTTATTTTATAGTCATTCCCCATTCATGTGGGGGATTGTTGGGCTTTTAATCTTGGTTTAGCTTAATTTTATGCTTGGTGTAGCTTAAAGAAGAGGGTGAATGGGAAATGGAGGGAAAATGAAATATTTGAGTTTCCCTCCTTGGCAAAGGGACATTGTCCCATATTGGAGGAAGAAAAGGCTTTTGATGGGTATATATGCAATTGCTCTTCTTCTAGCTCTTAAAGAGTTAAGAAGAAGGCAAGCCTCTCGCGGTCGTGGTCGCTCGCTCGGCTCGGCTTCGGCTTCGGCTTCGGATACGGTTTTGGATTCGACATCGGCTTCGGATTTGATTAATCTTTTTGGACAAAATTCCTTTGAATTATTTAATTAACAAAAATTCAATCAGAAATAACCCATGACCCCTGATCCGGTCTGGTCCGGCCCGTTTTCTTTCCCGAATTATTTTAAATCTATTTTTCTATTTTTCCCGCAATATTTCAACAGAAATATTCTCACCTGTTCCAACAACTATGGCTATTTCTGAGAGGTTGCAAACCTTTTCAGAAATAGTGCCAAATGGTTTATAAATATGCCTTGAATCCTAGGATCTATACTTACTAAATTTTCTGATTATCTTCTTCTTCTTCTTCTGCACAACATTTTCCAATGTGTTTTGCGACCATTGAGTGGTTCGAAGTTCACCAGAGTTTTTGGTACCAATACGCTGGTGAGTTAAATCATTCTATCCTGAGAGGATAATATTCCAACACCTCGGGTATTTGAGGAGAATAATTTCCTTAAGGACACACTGTACATTCAGTGGGCTCGATTTATTCCAATATTGTTTTTTCAGAATTTATTTCGTACAACTGGTTCTACTAACTTTCTGATTCTGTTTCTATTTCAGAAAGTTTAATGGTTTTTATTGTTTATTACAGTAATACAAAGTGAATAACAATACATAGATTATATACATATTATATCTTCACCGGCTATTTTTAGTTTACAAGATTAAGTGGACAGTTATTTGGGTTAATTCCTCAAAAATTATTCTCATCGGCATAGGGCCAGCAATACCATAGTCTTATTGTCTTAAACATCGCACATTTTCATCAAGAATGATCAGCATTAGTGTCAATCAACACCAAAATGATATGCAAAGAAGTTAACAATGTAACAACGGTGATGACCTTAATGGAACAAGATTCCAAATACCACCAGTAAGGCTGGGAACAAATAAATAGAGAAAAGAAAGCTATCTATGGGCCAGTGAGCATTTCAAACAACCACACAGTAGCAAAAATAAGAATTATCGGCAACAGAACGAAACAGAACTGACCCCAAATCCTGAAAGAGGACCAAAAGCAAGTCAATCAGTCACAAAATTAGTGCAAATTCCAGTAGCATTGATAACAACAGGTCAACCTAGAAATAGCATGAACAAAACCAAACAGAATTTCCCAAAAAATGGAACAAACAACAGGGGTGCCGGAGTTCTGCAAGTTTTAGCAAAAGTCACCGGAAAGGTCGTAACACAATAACACAAAACAGTAGGTCATAGAGATTTAATAGAAAAAGTCACTTCCGGCCAGATCAGTATTTTTTCGCGGTGTGAAAAAAACAAGAACAACCGGATGACATCAATGTTAAAAGGCATTGCTTCAACGACACCAATCACCGAAACAACAACCAAATACTAAGCTCAATAAGTCGTCGGAGTTGAGTTCGCCTCCCTTTTTAATCTTCGCCGGCCTGATTTAACCAGATCCAGTCAGATCTGGAATTTTTCCATATTTTCCGGCGACTATCTTACCGATGATGGCAGAGCAAGGAGTCAGTGATGGCAGCGGCTAAAGAAAAAGGGAGAAATGGGGAGAGAGAGAAGTAGACATGGACGTCGGCGAGGCTCCGGCAGGAAGTAGGCATGATAAAGGGACGAGAGAGAGCCATGAGGATGACGGCTTGGTCTGGTTCTCTCAAAGTGAGAGAAGAGAGACTCAAAAAATGGGATGCTGCTGCCTTTTTTGAGAGTGAAAGTCTGAAACGAAAATTAGGGCTTCAGCCCATTCAAATATCTGATGGTCCTCCGAAATGTGGTGTGTGTAGTGTATTATTTGTAGTGTGTATGGGTGGAGACTTCGGAATTAAGATTTGACAGTAGAAAAAAATAAATGTCACATCATATCAATATGACGTTTCATATCAATGTGACTTGTCACATCGCGTGTCAGGTCATGTCACATCCAATGCGTCATTGCATCAGAGGTTGACAAGACATTAAATTTGATCGGACTTGATCCGTATTTTAAAATTAATTCTACTAGCTTCCATATAATGGCTAGAGTGTACAATAAATTAGAAAATGATTATTTGATTAAAAATCTTGTAGTATTTATTCAAAAATGTGTCACAATCCAAAATCCTAACCTGTTGTGATGGCACCTAACGTGGTACTAGGCAAGCCGATATTTACGAAATAACTCCAACACTTTTAACATATAATGGATTTAAAGCAGTTTAAACAATAAAACTCCTCATAAATAGGATAGAAAATCCAAAACTCAATGCGAAAATTCCCAACATCGGGGTGTCACTAAGTACATGAGCATCTAACTATCACAAGTCTGGAAAATATTGTCTATCATAGTCTGAAACTAAATACAATAAGTGGAAGGGTAGGGAATGAGAAATAAGGTCTCCGAAAAAGCCGAGCAGCTACCTCGAAATCTCCGAAGGGTCAACTGCGGAGTGAATCAACACCTACCGTGTTCGGAAATACCTGAATCTGCACACGAATTGCAGGGTGTAGCGTGAGTACAACCAACTCAGTAAGTAACAAGACCAAATAAATAACTAAAAGTAGTGACGATCTTCACAGTTATAGTTCAATTACAGTGATTTCAACATAGGAAGGTAGGCATGCTTTCAAGTTCGATAAATTAGGTCAAAACAGTTACTTCATGACAAGCTTAAGTGCAACAGAGTGTAATATCTTTCAGAAATTTCAAGACAGTGATACATGGCAGCTAAGTGCAACAATAATAAAATCAAATGCATCCTCTCAGGTCCACAGTAACTCAGCCCTCCCATTCACTCAGCACTCGGCACTCGGCACCTGCGCTCACTAGGAGTGTGTACAGACTCCGGAGGGACTCCTTCAGCCCAAACGCTATAATCCGCATGGACAACTCATGTCCTATTGTATAATATCTGGATCCGCACGGACAACTCACGTGCTGCACTGGCAACTCACGTGTTGCATGGACAACTCACGTGCTATAGTATCAATATCTCAAAGTCAGGCCCTTGGCCTCACTCAGTCATCAATCTCTTCAGTCTCTAGGGCTCTCAGTAATCATGAAAGTCAGCCCCAACAGAAATGATATAATGTATCAACAAGGAACAATAGAGACTGTATATAATAAACAAGTAAAAATATGACTGAGTATAAAATAATAATTTAGCAGATAATTCAACATGTATACGTCCTCTATGGGTCCCTACAGTGCCAACAGATAGTCTTAACATGATTTGTGATTTAATTTCTCTACTACATGGAGAATATACAGATAACAACAGATTATTCAACTACACGGTTCCCTAGGATTTGACCAAGTCACAATTCCTATGGTGCACGCCCACACGCCCGTCACCTAGCATGTGTGTCACCTCAAAACCAAATACATGACACATAATACGGGGTTTCGTACCCTCAAAATCAGATTTAGAACTGTTACTTACCTCAATACCAGCAACTCTCTACTCCATCACACCTTTGCCTCATGAAACGGCCTCCGAATGCCTCGAATCTAGCCATAAACAATTCGATATAATCAATACGGGCTAAAGGAATCAACTCCATAAGAAAATGCCAAGTTATTAATCAAAAGTCAAAAATCGACTTAAAAGCTGGCCCCCGGGCCCAAGTCTCAAAATTTGATAAAAGTCACAAAATCCGAAAGCCCATTTAACCACGAGTCTAACCATACCAAATTTATCAAAATCCGACACCAAATCGTCACCCAAATCCCCAAATCAAACTCTCCAAATCACTAGCCTCAAACTCCTAATTTACACCTCAAATACGCACCAACTAGGTGGGAAAATCAATGGGGAAGCAAAATTATTGATAACAAATGAGCACAAGGGAATTACCTCAAGAATCCCCTCGTTCCGGACACGCTCCTAAGTCCAAAATCACAATTCGGAGACGCTCCTAAGTCCAAAATCACCTAACGGAGCTAACAGAATCATCAAAACTCCATTCCGTAGTCGTTTACTCAAAGATCAACATCCGGTCAATCATTTCAACTTAAGCTTTCAACCTTGAGACTAAGTGTCTCATTTCATTCTGAAATCTCACCGGACTCGAACCGACTACCCTGGCAAGTCAATAACAGCTATAAAGTACAAAATGAGCGATAAATGGGAGAACGGGGCTACAACTCTCAAACGACCGGCCGAGTTGTTACATCCTCCCCATCTTAAACAAACGTTCGTCGTCGAACGGGTCTAGAAACATACCTGAAGTCCCAAATAGGTGTGGATATCTTCTCTGCATCGCCCGCTCGGTCTCCAAAGTAGCTTACTCAACTGGTTGACCTCTCCACTGCACCTTCACTGAAGTTATGTCTTTTGACATCAACTTTTGAACATGCCGACCCAAAATGGCCACCGGCTCCACATCATAAATCAAATCACCATCCAATGAACTGTGCTGAAATCCAAAACATGATACGAATCGCCGACATACTTTCGAAGCATAGAAACATAAAACACTGGATGCACACTCTACAAACTAGGTGGCAAGGCAAGCTTGTAAGCCACCTCCCCAATCCTCTGAAGTACCTCAAACGGCCCAATACTGAGGGCTCAACTTGCCCTTCTTTTCGAACCTCATAACATCCTTCATGGGTGAAACCTTGAGCAGTACATTCTCCGCAACTATGTAAGCAACATCACTGAACTTCCTATCGGCATAACTCTTCTGTCTAGACTTCGCCGTACGTAGCTGCTCCTAAATCAATTTAACCTTGTCCAAAGCATCCTGAACCAAAGCAGTACCCGACAACCTTGCCTCACCAGACTCAAACCAACCCACCAAAGATCTACACCGTCTCTCACACAAGGCCTCATATGGAGCCATCTGAATGCTCGATTGTTAGCTGTTGTTGTAGGCAAAATCTACGAGTCGTAGGAACTAATCTGTTACAACCCATGTTTTCGTACGTACGAGTACGTCGTAAGTCAATTGATGTAAGCTCAGAAATGAAATCATATTTGAAAAGTTTACAAAGTAAGATAATCATGTTACCTCTGAGGTTACAAATATTTAAGATCATGAACAACAAGTAGAAAGAGGGTTGGACGGTTCAGAAGCTAAAGCAATTGAAGAAAATAATGTTTCGTCGAAAGTCGACAAGTTGGGAATGTTATAACATGTACCTTTGGGGTGAGACTAGGGTGCTTAACATGATAAGGAGATTATGTTATGATTTATATTAGTCGTATGACATCCGTGTGTTATGTTTTGAAGTCAAGCGAGTTGTGGAACAAAAGTCGATGAAAGTCATCACAAGTTACATTCATAAGTTTTACTGAAACTTTGGGTCAAATGTAACTGCAATTTTCTCCCAATATACTTAGAGTTATGGGGTGTTCTACCCATCAAATTAAAGATCTATGAGTCTATTTTCCAACTCATTAAACCGTTTGTCAATACGATATCGGAGTAGAGAGATATGGTCATTGTTGCGATACTGCGCAAGCTGCTAGGTGACAAGTAGGTGTGTCACCTACTTGCTTAAATGAGAGCCCAAAAATGGGCCATTTCGGGTCGTCCAAAGAGGCCTTTTAAAGGCCTATTTTATTAATATATTAGACTTAAAATAGAGTATAATAACTAGACATAAGCTCTGAAAAATTCCTCCCAAAACTTTCCCACAAACCCTAATCGATTTTCTCTCCATTTCAAGTTCTAATTGGAGGTAAAGCCTAGAGTTTGAAGAACCAAGATAGGAGCTGAGTTATCCAACAAATAAGGTACGTTTAATGCTCTCTTTCATCCATTTTTTCTGCTGTATATGCATAGTAAGTCATTCTATATTTGTAAGAACTCACGGGACGGTGATCGGAAGCCGTGAGTTTGAGTTATTCACTTGTAGCGGACTGTTTTGTGGACTGTTTTATGGACTGTTTTGTGGTGCTGCTGGGCAGCGTGTTTTACTAATGTTTTGTGGAGTTTTGGAGGAGGAAGGGTGCGGAGAAACACTACATAAATGCAGAATGTTGGGCTGGTTGTTCATCGTAACAATTTCGGGTTGTTGACACTACTACGGTGGTCGTTTTGTGTATGAAGAGATTGGGGTGTGTTGGGCTGTTTTGTAGTAATGTGTGGTGTGCATAAGGTTGGAAACTAATGTATATATGTTTTTATTGTTGTTTTTGGTGTTGTGGTGTTATCTTGAATTTGGAGGAAGTAAGGATTATAGGGGAGGTGCTGTCCGTTTTAATACAAAATAAGCTTGTCGTTCGTTGTACGATAGTTGTACCTTTCGTAACTTAACGATAGCATTATTATCATTCTTGTAGATTAAGGTGCAAAGAGGTGAGTTCAACTTGGTGATTGGAAAGATTGTGATAAGATATGTTAAGGCTAAACCTTTCTTCATTTTGGCATGATCTCGTAACTACATGAGTTTGATAACGAAGCATAAAGAGAAGTTTGTATTCCTGAATTTATTCACATTATCCTAGTCTCAGAAGTTATAGTATTCTCCCTTATCGGGACTTCATATTCAGTTTAGTATTGGCTTATTTCAGCCAATAGAGCATAGAGTGTATATATATACAGTGTTACAGTATTTTTACCACCATCGAGTTATAATCGGTGGGCAGGCCCCTATTGGGCAACCTCTGATCAGATGGTAAGTTATATACCGAGCCTACTGTGGTCGAGCGCCTATGAGCGAGCCCAGAATGGCCGAGATACAGAGCCTAGTATGGCCGAGCGCCTATGAGCGAGCCTACTATGGCAGGGCAGTTACACATACCGAGCCTTATAGGGCCGGACAACTATTTTACATACTATATGGAGAGAGTTGAGTCAGTATCAGCAGATAAGCATATCTTTAGATTATTTGTGACTCCCAGTTACATTCCGTTATTATATCATCAATTCAGTTTCAGCTTTTAGTTATTTTGTTGCCTTACATACTTAGTACATTATTTGTACTGACGTCCCTTTGCTGGGGACGCTGCATTTCATGCCTGCAGGTCCTGATAGACAGCTGGATAGACCTTCCCAGTAGACAGAGCCAAATATCAGCTTGGTTGGTAAGCTCCACTTCCCCGGAGTTACCAGGTCTAGACCTTGGAGTCCGTTTTATATATATACAGGTTTGATGGGTAGGTCAAGGCCCTGTCCCGACCATGATATAGTTCAACTATCTCTAGAGGCTTGTAGACAAGTCCTGTATAGTTTGTATAACACTATATGAGTTTTTGGGTATGTTTACCCCTTAGACGAGACAAACGATATTTCCAGATGATTAAGAATATGGCCTCATCGGCCTAGGTTGAGGGTTATTCCTCTAGAGTTCACATTTACAGAGTGGTACGCTCGGGCCGAGAATGGTACCGGGTGCCCGCCACGCCCCTTCAGGTTTGGGGCGTGACATAATCCCAAGAGCCCCTAAAATTAATGACACAAGCGCGTAGCATATCCTCCAATATATGAATAGTGCACTCGGACTGTCCGTACGTCTGAGGGTAAAATGTTGTGCTCAACTCAACCTGGGTACCCAACTTTCACTGCACGACTCTCCAAAACTGCGATGTAAATCACGTGCCCCGATCTGAAATGATGGACACTGGCATGTCGTGGAGGCGAACAATCTCTCTGATGTAAATCTCAGCCAACCACTCTGAAGTGTAGGTAGTCGTTACTGGAATGAAGTGCGCGGACTTGGTCAGCCGATCCACAATCACCCAAATAGCATCGAACTTCCTCAAAGTCCATGGGAGCCTAACTATAAAATCCATGGTGATCCGCTCTCATTTCCACTGTGGAATCTCTAACCTCTAAAGCAATTTGCCCGGTCTCTGATGCTCATACTTGACCTGCTGACAGTTGAGGCACCGAGCTACAAACCCCACTATATCCTTCTTTATTCTTATCCACCAATAATGTTGTCTCATGTCCTGATACATCTTCGCGGTACCCGGATGGATGGAATACTGCGAACTATGGACCTCCTCAAGAATAAACTCACGTAGCCCATCCACATTAGGCATACAAATCCGATCATGCATCCTCAAAACTCCATCATCCCTAATAGTAACATCTCTGGCATCACCGTGCTGGACCGTGTCCTTGAGGACAAGCAAATAGGGATTGTCATACTGGCACTCTCTGATGCGATCATATATGGAAGAACCAGATACCACACTAGCTAGAACCCGGCTGGGCTCCGAGACATCTAATCTCACGAACTAGATGACCAAGGCCTGGACATCTACTGCAAGAGGTCTCTCACCAACAGGAATAAATGCAAGGCTACCCATACTCACCGCCTTTCTACTCAAGGCATCGGCAACCATATTGGCCTTCTCAGGATGATACAGAATAGTGATATCATAGTCTTTTAGTAGCTTCAATGATCTCCGCTGCCTCAAATTCAAATCCTTTTGTTTGAACAAATGCTGGAGACTCCGATGGTCTGTAAACACCTCACAAGACACACCGTAGAGATAATGCCTCCAAATATTTAATGCATGAATGCTGGAAGCTATCTCCAGATCATGGATAGGGTAGTTCTTCTCATGAGGCTTCAACAAGCATAAGCAATCACTCCGCCTCCCTGCATCAAGACACACCCAATACTGATCCAAGAGGCATCACAATATACTGTATAAGAACCAGAAGCTGAAGGTATAACAAGAATTGGAGATGTGGTCAAGGCAGTCTTGAGCTTTTGAAAGCTCTCCTTACACTCATCCAACCATCTGAAAATAGCACCCTTCTGGGTCAATGTGGTCAAAGGCGATGCAATAGATGAGAAACCCTCCATGAAGAGACGATAGTAATCGTCCAAGCTGAGAAAGCTCCGAATCTCCGTAGCTGAGGATAGACTTGACCAACTCTGAACTGCCTCTATCTTCCTCAGATCCACCTGAATCCCCTTACTGGAAACCACGCGCCCCAAAAATTCCACTAAACTAAGCCAAAACTCATATTTTGAGAACATAGCATAAAGCTTCCCCTCCCTCAACCGCTGCAACACAATCCTCAAATGCTGGGCATGCTCGTTTTTACATCTCGCGTTTTCGTACGTTAAGGTTTCATCTTCAGTTAATCAATGTAGACTCAGGAATGAGATTATCTTGAGGTTACACGCAATTATGCTATTTATAACAAGTGATAAGTAAGTGTCGTGAAGTCTAGAGGGTAAACAAATCAAAGAAAAGGAGTTCCGTTGAAAGTTGTCGATTTGGGATAAAATACGGTCCGAGCTATATTACCCGGTATTTATGGACTAGTGCCATACAAGGTACTACATGACCATGATAGTAAGGTGTATAAGGTATGTTAAAAGTGCATTGTATTTTAAGTAAGTTGAGATAATTCTTAATTATGTGGGTAATTGGTTAATTATTGGTTAATGGGACATTACCTAGTTAATTAAGGAGTTGTCGGTGATTAATTAAAGAATGTGGTTAAGACAAAACATTTCCCACGTGGCAGCAAACCAATTCAAGAATTGTGACTCTTAAGTCACTATGTTATGTGGCAAGTCTTAAGAATGTGAGTCATTTCCATTTAATAAAGGAAAGACACATATAACGTGAGTCATATCCATTCTTAAGAAACATAAGTCACAAACACATTCTTATATGCATTCAAACCTAAATGTTTGTATGTTACAAACATAAGTCACATAAGCAAGATAACAGCTTCAACCAAGACTTCCTTGCATAGAAACGTTACTGCTATTCACTTAAGAAAAAGTTTCAACCAAGATTATCTTTGCATAGAAACGTTATTGCTTCGAGCTTTTCATACGACTTGTTCCGTGTTTTGTTGCAATTAACGTGTGTTAGAGGATTGTCAAGAGAACCGACTCAGATATGTTAAGGCTATCCCTTCTTTCTTTTTGGCATGATCTATACGACACAAATGAAACGAGCAAATGCACAACTTCCATAAATGACTCTATTCGTAGAAATGCTAGAGATGCGTAGATTCTTGTTTTCCCATAAGTCTTATTATTCTATCGTCTGTTCATGGGTCTCTGAAAATACGTAAGTTGATGAAGTATATTTCATGATATTATTTTGAGGCATAATAGTCTTATGACACTCCGAAAGATTTTATTGACGTACTTCACATGCATTGCATCCATTTACATTAACCCATGACTAGATGGCGTTATATACGCGTATATATGTATATGGCATATGGGAAAAGGTTACGGCATTATATACGCACCACCACCTGATCAGCTGGTATATGTTGATGATTTTGCCCATAGTGGCCGAGACGATATGATGGGATGCCCTCAGAGGCTTGATGATGTTATGTACACCTATACCCATGCATGACACAATATTTGTACGCACGTGCATGACATTATAAATGTTTCAGGATTTAGAAAATGATTTAGACTTACAGGCGGAATCCTTTATTCCATGTTTCATTTATGTCTGTTACGTACTAATTTTATGCCTTACACACTCAGTACATTATTCGTGCTGACGCCCTATTTTCCGAGGCGTGTGTTTCATGCCTGCAAGTACAGGTAAACAAGTTGACGCCCCCCTCCTTAGGATCCTTGATCAACGAGAGTTGGTGTGCTCCATTTGATATGGAGCTGCTTTTGACCTTGGTATGATATGTTTGTATACATATATGAGTATGACAGGACCCAGTCCCGTCCTTGTATAATTGTATATTCTAATAGTGGTCTGTAGACGGTATGTGTAGTTTGATAGTATGTGGCCTTGCCGGCTTCCAGTTTTGAGGTATATAGTTGTCTATAGCAGCCTTGTCAGCTCGCCCTACGTATTCTGCACGTATATGTATGTATGTCTTTTGGGAATATTTCCCTCACACATGTTATGCTCGTAATTCAGCAGAAGTTATTCATGTTCATACATTAGTCGCATGCTTAGGGGTGTTCGACAGGTAGGAATCGGGCACCCGTCGCGGCCCATCAGTTTGGGTCGTGAAAAAAGTGGTATTAGAGTAGTTTTGTCCTAGGGTTGTCTATAGACCGTGTCTAGTAGAGTCTTGTTTATGGGTGTGTTGTGCACCACACTTATAAATAGGAGGCTACAGGACATTTAGGATGGTTTCTTTTCCTTCTAATCCAGATTGTGCGATAGAACTGAGTCATAAGTATCCACTCCTAATATTTGCCTTATTTATGTTTTTAGTGATGCCTATTACTATTAGACGACAGGCGCATGCCACTAGCATGGGTCAGGAGGCTATGAAAGTGTTAGAAAGAGATATATGTTACACTATGGAGTCAGACCCATCGGAGATCATGGGGTCTATTGAGGAGGATCTTTCTAAGGATCCATATGAGTCATCCGTTCAAGCAGTTTTGATCCCGTCGGCAGCAAATGGGGTAAGAAGAGTTCCGACCTCACCAAGGCCCTTAGTTTCATTATGACGACCCGTTGCTCAGGGTATAAGGGTAGTGGTGCACGGATTGGCACAATTGGGTTCCCCTCAGGCTCAAAACTATGTCACGGTATTTATACACACCAGCTCTTTTGAAGTTCCAGATAGTCCACAGTCTTGGGAGTCTATCAATCAAGGTTCGTCTGTGTATATTATGGGACATGCAGAGGAAGAGGATAGTAGTCGGGCCAAGAGGAGGAAAGTAACTGATAAGGATATGAAGATTCCTCTTCGAAGTGTGTCTAACCGAGGCTCTCATATGGGTATGGATTGGTTGGCCTTTTGTTATGCTAACATCGAGTGTAGATCAAAGATGATTTGATTTCAATTCCCAGGAGAGCCTGTTTTCGGAGTGGAAAGGTAATACGACATCGCCGACAGTTAGATTTAGTTCCAATCTCAAGGCAAGGAAAATGATCAGAAGGGATTGCATTTATCACTTAGTTCGGGAAAAGGATGTGAAGGTAGAATCACTAACTATTAAATCTATCCCTGTGGTTAATGAGTTTCTCGATGTTTTTTTTTCCTATAAGCTTTTGGGTCTCCAGCTAGAGCGAGAGGTTGAGTTTACAATTGACCTATTACCAGGTATTCAGTTAATATCTATTCCTCCCTAAAGAATGGCACCTGCAGGGCTGAGAGAGTTGAAGGAACAACTAAGGGACTTGCTTGAAAAAAAGGCTTTATCAGACCTAGTACATCACCGTGGGGAGCACCTGTGTTATTTGTGAGGAAGAAAGACGGTTCCTTATGAATGTGTATTGATTACAGACAGTTGGATAAGATGACGATCAAGAATAAGTACCCACTCCCGAGGATTGGTGATTTATTTGATCGGTTTCAATGTGCCAAGTGTATCTCGAAGATAGACGTGAGGTCCGAGTACCATCAGGTAAGGGTTAAGGAGAAAGATATCCCGAAGACAACATTCAGGACCAGATATGGGCACCTTGAGTTTTGTATCATGTCATTCGGTTTGACTAATGCCCCAACAGTATTCATGGACTTGATAAACCGAGTGTTCCGACCCTTTCTAGATCTATTCATCATTGTATTATTTGATGATATATTGGTGTACTCTCGTTAAGAGACTGAGCACGCAGGTTATTACAGGATATTTGTAGAGGGATTTTACCTTTCAGCACCTTTGACAAAGTTGACTCAGAATAAAGCAAATTTTCTATGGACTGGTGCTTGCGAACGGAGTTTTCAAGCATTGAAGGACAGATTAACTTCAGCACCGGTTCTAACGCTCCTAGAAGGGACCGGTGGTTATGTTATCTATTGTGACGCTTCAGGCATTGGATTGGGTTGTGTATTGATACAGCATGGTAAGGTTGTAGCTTATGCTTCTAGACAGCTAAGAAAGCACGAGAAGAATTACCCGACCGACAATTTAGAGTTAGTCGCGGTGATTCATGCGCTAAGGATGTGGAGGCACTACTCGTATGGCATTCATGTTGATATTTATATGAATCATAAGAGCCTCCAGTATATCTTCAAACAAAAGGAATTGAATTTACGTCAAAGGAGATGGTTGGAGCTATGTAAAGATTATGACGTTGATATTTTGTACCATCCGGGGAAGGCGAATGTAGTAGCGGATGCCCTCAGCCGTAGATCAATGGGTAGCCTATCATATTTATAGCCAGAGAAGAGGGGAATAGCCCATGAGATTCATCAGCTAGCTAGTCTTGGAGTTCGGTTACTGGATTCAGGTGATATTGGAGTTACTATTCAGGATATGGCGACATCCTCTTTAGTAACTGAAGTGAAGGAACGCCAGTACGCAGATCTTGTGGTAGTTCATTATAGGGATACGACCCCTCAGGAGGAGAAGACACCATTTGAAATTACAGAAGATGGGGTCCTCAGATATCGAGGACGGTTATGTGTCCCTAATGTTGCAGGGTTGCGTCGACAGGTTATGGGAAAAACTCACTATTCTCGTTATTCTATCCATCGAAGAGCGAAAAAAGATATATCATGATGTCACGGAAGAATATTGGTGGGACAGAATGAAAAAGGACATAGCGGAGTACACAAATCCAAAATTATCTAAATTCGATGCTTAATCCCAATCAAAACTTAGAAATTCGATTGAAGATCATTTCCCCCATTTTCCCAACTTTTTAACCCAAATCCGAAATTAAATGGAGAAAATAACTATAGATTAATGTAATACAACCAAAAACGAGTGAGGAATCATTACCCCAAAGATTCTTCTGAAAATCCCTCGAAAAATCGCCAAATTCCTAGCTCTTAAGTTCAAAAACAAAGAATGAAATCAAACCCTCGAATTTCTCTTTTTTGCCCAAGCGTGACCGCACCTGCGACATAATTAGCCACATCTACGCAACCGCAGGTGCGCATGTCCAACAGCACGTGCGCTTCCTCTCGCTTCTGCATCCCAGAATCCGCTTATGCGGAGCCGCTGATGCGCACAAATTCTCCGCACCTATGGAGACTGCCAAGTCCAGCTCTTCTCGCACCTGCGCCTCCATCTTTGCACCTGCGCCCAAGGTCCGCAGGTGCGATTACACCAGAATGCATACCTCTTAACAACCATGAAAAACCATCCGATACTCGTTCAAAACACACCTCGGGTCCCCGTCCAAGCATACAACCAAGTTCCATAACCTAATACGGACTCGCTCGAGGTTTTAAATGTGAGGAAGAGAGTAAAGCACAAAGGGTGATGTTGTGTCATTGCATATACATTTATGTCTTCATTCCTAGTTGTCATTGTTGTACCTATGCTTTCTATGTGACTTGTTGTTGTTTTCACGTCTTTTCCTCCTACATTAATTGTTATTGTTCTATCCACTCTTT
Organism: Nicotiana tomentosiformis; assembly: GCF_000390325.3. Lineage (NCBI taxonomy): Eukaryota > Viridiplantae > Streptophyta > Magnoliopsida > Solanales > Solanaceae > Nicotiana > Nicotiana tomentosiformis. Next base: position 53,560,331 of record NC_090823.1, read on the forward strand.
TTATTTGTGTATCTGGTTAAAATCATGTTTTTCATCTTGTTTGTTATATTTACACATATGCCTTTCTTCGTTTGTTGTGCTCTCATCTAAACCTTCTACTTTGCTAGATAGTGAAATTTATGTTCTCCTACCTTAATTGCTATCATTACTTTTGTGCTTACCACCTTGTCTATTTTTGTTGTTCGTATGCTTTGCCTTGTTCGATATTGCTACATGTGTATTTTTCACTTAGCTGTTACTGTTATTTTCATTTCATTTACCTAGTTGGTATTGTTATACATATGCTTGGTGTGGATGAGATAAATGCACGAAGGGTGTTGCCGTGCCAAATGATTTGACATTGTGTGGTCGTACCTTGTAGGTGTAGGCTTGAGTTGTTATAGCTAGTTGAGACTGATAACGGTTATGGATTTAGGATCGGGCCTTTTAAAGATAAATGGAAGGTGAGAATTTTGACTCTAAGGCTTATCGGTGTTGATAGAAAGGATAAATTACAGTTGGTATGGTGTCGTCAGTCTTATGTGCATTGGGGTGACGTGGGATCCCCTGCGGGTATATGTTAGATACGTACTTTCAGTGATTTGAAGACTTTGAGGCGATTCTTAGCACGTTCGAGGACGAATGTTTGTTTAAGAGGGGAAGCATGTAACGACCCGGTCGGTCATTTTTAGAATGTAAGTCTCGTCCAGCGGCATAAGGCTCTGAGCAGCTACGTATTATGTGTATTACTTGCGTGCATGGTTGGTTTCAGTTACCGGATGATTCAGAGTGATTTGGGACACTTAGTCCCTAAAACGGAAGCTTAAGTCTTAGGATTTTGACCATAGTTGGAACTATGTGAAATCGACTCCGCAATGGAGTTCTATCGGTTCCATTAGCTCCGTTGGGTGATTTTGGACTTAGGAGCATGTCCATACTGTGAATTTGAGGTCTGTAGCTGATTTATGCTTGAAATGGCGAAAGTCGAATTTTTTGAGATTTGGACCGGAAGTGGACTTTTTGATATCGGGGTCAGAATACGATTCCGCGAGTTGGAACAGCTCCATTATGTTATTTGGGACTTGCCTGCAAAATTTAACGTCATTCCGGGTTGATTTGATAGGTTTCGGCACGAGTTTTAGAAGTTGGAAGATTTGAAGGTTTTTAATTTCGATTCTTGGTTCGATTTGCAGTTTCTCTGTTGTTTGATGTGAATTTAGCACATCAACAGTTTCACAAAGAGGCCATCAAATTTAATCTAGTTATGACAAGCCTGAATCATGGTTTCTAGCATTGAAATTCAAATTCATGTTATTATAGAAGTCAAGTAAAATATGAAGCAAAAAAACACATAGTCCTAGAAGGCACAAAGAATCAATAATCTACCTCGAGCATGGATAACCCTGGAACATGTATATACGCTCGTCACCTCGCATACACAACACCCCTGCATGTAGCAAATAATATTATTTTATTAGGAAAAATTCTACCGACAAAGTTAGGCAAGACACTTAACTCAAAGAAGCTAAATCAATAATCTAATAAGCACTTCCCGCATGAAACAACCTCTAGACAACTCGAATCTAGCCAAAATAACTTAATATCATAAATAAAAGCCATAGGAAATGATTCTGAATAATAAAGCTTCGATCTTTAACTAAAATCAAAAGCTAGCACAAAAGGTCAACCCCGGGCCCCACCTCAGAACCCGACAAAACTCATAAATTACGAACACCCATTCTGCTACGATTCTAACCATACTAATTGCATCCAATTCTGACCTCAAATCGACCTTCAAATCATCAATTTATGTTTTAGACAAGGTTTTACTAAAATTATTAAACAATCACTAAATTCAAGGTTGGAATCATGAAAATCCGAATTCAAAATACTTACCCCAATCCAAATTGTGAAAAATTTCCTCCAAAATTACCCAAATTCGAGCTCCAAAACCTTGTGAAAAAAAGTGACTGAATTCCAGAATAAGTAAAAACAATATAGCAGTTGTTTCAGCGCGAATCATATCATAGATGACGCTGAAACTCAAATTTGATAAGCCCAACATAATGATTGTGATATTACACCTAAGATAGCCTTTTGAATCACTCAACTTGTCCTTAAAATGAGGGAGATATGATGTTTTAAAGTTTTAAAGGAAGTCTGAATTCAACTAAATGGCATTTTCGTAATTATTTACACCAGGAAAAAAAACAGCAATAACAAAATATTCATTTTAGCATCCAAAACTCATTCGGAACCCTCAGACACAAATCATATATGAATTTGAATCATAAATTACGCTACGAACCTGTTACGCACTTAAAACTCCGAAAAGAGGTCAGCATGAACCGATATTGACCATGGTTAAACTCCAAATCCTTAACTTAACTAGTTTCTCAACCAATAATCCAAAACACACCCGAGCCCTTCGGGACCCCATCCAATTATACCAACAAGTACAAATACATTATTCAAACTTATCCAAAGCCTCAAAACACCCACGGGAAGATCACAATAAAGAATCAAGGCTCAAATCGAATAGAATTTCTCTTAAGTTGTTAAATCTTCATTCTTTCGAAAGAGTGTCTGAATCACACTTAAACACTTCAGATTACTTCCAAACTTTGCACACAAGTTCAATTCAACTATCTAGACCTATCCAAAGTCTCGGAACACCAATTGGATTCCAATAGCATCAAAGTCAACTCTTGGTCAAACTTATGAACTCTTAAGTTCTTCAAATTGCCAACTTTCTATAAATAGTGTCGAATCCTTCTAGGAACCTCCAAAACTGAATCCGGACATATGTACAAGTCCAAAATTGTCACGACCCAAGCTGGAGGGCCATGACTTGCACCCGGGCCATACCTGCCGAGCACCCAACATACATTTTATCTAACCTTTCTTATCATCTATAAGGGCCGACGAGATCAACATAAATGGTAGACATGAATCATGTACAATCAACAATGATAGATAATGGCATGAGCATACCTAATATGGGCCGACAAAGATGTCATGAAGCTATATATAAGGTACGAGCTGATAAGCTGCCATGAGAGACTATACAAAAAGAATCAGTCGACAATGCTATCCACGCTATACATGAGTCGACACCTGTCTATGAGCCTCTAAAGGAACATAAGTGCTGCAACATTGCCAGAAAAGGGCCCCGACATACCCATAATGTCTATAACAAAAATGCATACCGAGACCACAGCAAGTTCGGAGAAGGGATCTCACCAATAACCGGTAAATTAGGCAGCCTACTGTGGTGGGGGAGCTTCGTCTACCTGTCTATCAGGACCTGCAACAAGACATGCAGCATCCATAAATAAAAGGGACGTCAATACAAATAAAGTACTGAGTATGTAAGGCAAAAAGCATAAATAAGAATAAGTAATGTAAAGAGGGATAGAGAATATACAATTTATAACATCTGAGTGCCTCTGAGGGCGACTGACATGAAATGCATGATACATACATACATATATATATATATATATATATATATATATATATATATATATATATATATATATATATATGCATATACCTTTAAAAACTACTCCTCTATGGGAAAAATCATCATCATATCGTACCCGACTTCGAAGAGGTCTTGGTAAAAACGTACTCGGCCATCATAAGGCTCAGTAAAATCGTACCTGGCCACGTGGAGCTCGGCAAAACCAAACTGATCAGTGGTTGCACAATAGGTGCCGTACCCGACCGACTATAGTACAGCTCGGTAGTGTAAAATAGATACATATATATAAGGCATGTTGGACTTATAGGATCATGTTCTAAACCTTTGAAAGTGACGTAAGGTCAGTAACCACCATATATGTTATTAGAGCTAATTCGTCATCATGAATCTTATAGGAATCAGGAAATACCAACAATATTTGATACATAAGAATAAGAGGAGCAACATCAACATCAATCTTTCCATAAGAAGGGAAACAATGTGAGTACTGCTAGCTTCTAAGAGTGGAGTATCTTTGGAAGCTCATTCGTTACATTATGTACAATCGGAGTCATGAAAAAGAAAGAAAGAGATAGCCTCACATACGTAGGGTAGTGACGAGGCCAGGTCAAGACACTTAATAGGATATGAAATAGATAGTATAAAATGAAATACGGATATAAAATGAAAAGTAAGAAGGCAACTAATACAGAACAAGATGATAGCATGATCTAAACCGCGAAAATCAATAGTAGAAATAGCATGAAAGAAGAAATTAAAGTGATACAAAGATCATGTATGGACTACAACTACTAGAATGATAATGAATGGAGCAACAAGAAATATTCCTTCCATGACACTTTGCAACCTGAAATAACAGCAAGAAATACAATGAGGTACCGCCTCGTGTATAATGAAATCAACAGAGGTACTGCCTCGTATAATCAAGAATAAAAACCGAGGTACCGCCTCGTATAATCAAGAGTAAAAACCGAGGTACCGCCTCGTATTCACATTTCTCAATTTCAATCACAACCCTTCCTTATGCCGCCACGTGAGCCTTACATTTGAAAATAGGTTTTGAAAATAGTTTTTCCGAAATAGCTATATGCACTTTAGCCCACTTTATGACGCCGCGTGGCTTCACGTAGTTCCCCTAGCATAGTATAGATAGTAAAAAGAACCTAACTGTAGGCCAGACAATTAAGCAATTAATCACAAAATTGAAGAAATAACCATATATTAGCGAATTATAATCAAGGTAAAATCAAATTGAAATAACAATATTCATGCCTAATTCACAATCCCAGAATTTATAGGTTTTAGCCACTCATGATAATGATAAGCAATTTCACAAGTGTTTGAAGAATTGAAAATACTAAGAGAAGAAGAAATACCGAGAATCCACGCTCCCGAGTGTTCTGTGTGTGTTTTCCTCTCAATATGACATCTCTCCCTCCAAAATAGGTTTAGACTTCTTTTTATACGAGTTAGGGGTGTATAGGTCCAAAAAACCTTGTCCTGAGAGAAGTGGAAAAACAATCCCGTCACCCAGCATCCAGGGTAACGTGTCGTGCTAGCCCTGGCGCTGGCCTGTTAGCCAAAAATTTCAGGTCTGTAATTTACGCCATGGGTAGCCCGATGCACTACCCTGGACGATAGAATTCGGCACTTGTAAATTTTTCATCCTTTATAGCTCCAGCTCATGCTCATTCAATCCATTTCACTCTCAATTGATTCCTACACATATAAACACCAAAACTTAGCTCAACTCGTTGCTATAATACATTAAATCCAACAAGAATAGAGCAAAATGTGAGGCAATTCATATACAAAAATACATACTTTTGGCCGAACATCAACTCGTCAACAAAACATAAGGATACACTTCATTCCACAAACGAACCATTGAAAGATCCTTAACACACTCATAACTTAGGACTGTACAATACATCAAGATAAAAATCAAGCACCCAATAGTCCTTTTCACATTCCAAGCAAACTCTTCTCGTCACATCCAAGTCATCTAAATGCATCCCACATCCACATCATACTCATCATATAGCCATCCCATCACTCACCGAGCCATAAATTCCAGTCATAAGGATACTACCGGGCATATAAGTCCAAAAGCATATGCTTACATAACTGAAACTACTGAGCCCAAGCAGCGTCCAAACCTAGCCTCAAGTCCTCCAGACTGGCCCATCACTAATACAGAAAATAAATATCGTACTTCATCCATGGAATCACAAGCCGTCGATGCACAACTGATACTGAATGTTCAACATAACATACGAGTGAGTAGAAGGAATTCAAAGAGATACGCTTCAAGCTGAATCAATATCGCATGATAAGGAAAGAGAGATGGAAAGTTTATCCTAGATGTCCTGTAGGAGTATCATAATGCTATAGGCTTAGTATGGGGCCATAAAGAAAATGAGATGCTTGCTAGTGGATTGTAAAAAGTTTATTCTAAGTAACAGGAAGCTATTAACGAAAAAGGGGGATGTAGATTTTTGGAAGTTTTTCTCTGAAATGAAAACGAAGGATCCAGATTTCTATTTTTGGATGTAGTTAGACTCTGGTGGTAGACTCTCAAATGTAATTTGGATCCATCCGCAGGGAAAAGTTGCTTACGAGGACTTCCACAAACGTAGTTTACTTTGATACGACATACTTTATGAATAAGTATAAAATGCTATTTGCATCATTTGTGGGTGTTATTTATCATCATCAATTGATTCTTCTTGAGTGTGCATTGTTAGAGCATGAACACATAGCAACGTATAAGTGGTTGTTCAGTATCTCAATTGGCGCAATGGGAGGCAGCCAGCCATCGTGTATAATTACTTATCAATGCGAGAGCATTAAGGCATGTAGAAAAGTAGAGATGCCTGACACTATCCATTGCTATTGCATATGGCCAATTTATTCTAAGATACCTACCAAGATCAGAGGTGTGACAGACTATGACGAAGAAAAGAGAGAATTTTTAGCGACAGTCAAAAGAAAGTTTGACGATAGATGAATTTGAAGTGCAACGGGCCCAATTTATAGCAAGGCATTCTCTGGAAAGCAATGACTGGTTGAGAATATTCTACTGTGAAAAGGAAATATGGGTGCCTGCTCTTTTGAGACATTTGTTCAGGACTGGAATGCGATCAATATAAGGAGTGAGGGAATGCATGCCTTTTTTAACCATTATACTAATAGCAGGAGCACACATAAGAGTTTTTTTTAAAAATTACGAGTCAGCAGTCAAAGTAAAATATGAGAAGGAGATGACAGCTGAACACAAATGAAGATATACCAAAGATAGGGCTCTTTTTGTGTTTAGTTGGGAAACACAGCTCTGAAGGTCTCTTACTTTGAACAATATTTTTGGAGGTCAAAGCTGAAGCGTTACGGATGGTGAACTGTGAATTTCTAAGAAGCCCCTTAAACCTCTCCTAGTCTCAATATAAACATTCGCCCGACTTCTGTTTAAAGGTGACTATCTCACTTCTGATCTTTGCAGTTTTGCCTAAAGGAAAGAATCGTGCCAAAATTTTTCTAGCCAGATTATTCCATGATGTAATAGAGTTAGCCGGTCTGCCTTTAACGACCTCTTTGCTTTGCCCAACAGAGAGAACATGAACAATGTGAGCCTCACATAGTCTGGAGTGACTCCATTAGGGATATAAAAATCACTAATCTTGAAGAAATTCAGATGTGTTGCTGTGGATCCTCATGTGGAAGACCCATAAACTGCTTGTTTGCATGCAGCAGTTGGATCATGCTCTGTTTCAGCTCAAAGTGCCGAGTGATTCTGTGCTTCACAATGCTGGAGGTGATATTAGTAATGCTAGGCATCGCCACCTCCTGAACAGCCATATGTTGCTCGTCTTCCATGTCCACATGTAATTGAACAAGTGTTTGAAGATTATCTGTGTCCCTTGCTTCTCTCATTCTCCAGTGAAATGTTCTCTCAGGTTCTGGGTCAAATACTTGAAGTCTATCTTGGCTCCTGACCTTCGCATTCAAACAAAGTTCCTGAGAGTAGAGCAACCAATAACAAATGTTAGACTTGACGAAATAGACAATAAAAGTAAAAGCTAGTAAAGTAGTCAATATTTAAGTCTCCGGAAACGACGCCAAAAACTTGTTACTCCCAAACTCACACGCAAGTATACGTGGCCGTACAAGTAATAGAATGATAATAAGAGTGTCGAACCCATAGAGACTTTTGTTAACTGCCTACTAATTCACCAAAATTGTTATTCATTCGAGTCCATCCGAGTTGAATTGTGTGATTATAACTAAGCTATGAATGTAACAAGTAACTAATTAATCAAACAAAGAATGGTTGTTGAGAATTCAGTAAAGATGAACATTCCAGGCTTGTGATCAATTTACCAATCCTATTGCGTTCTAATTAACTCTCCCCTTCATACAATTCGCTCATGGTTGCTAATAAATCGAGTAAGTGCTCTACTAGTATTCTCCCGAATTACTACTCACCTATTCAAAATAGATTAATGCCTATATTCCTATGAAATCAATCTATTAATAACACATTAAGATTACGATATTCAATTGAGCATGGTGACTAGGTATATTCTAATCCTAACTAGGGGTGGCAAATAGGCGGGTTGGGCTGATATTGGGCGGGTCAAGATGGGTTAGGTCAATAAATAGGTCATTGCCCAACCCATCCCAAAGTGTACTTGGGCTAAGATGGGCTGGGTCAAGATGGGCTAAACAATGGGTCATAGCCCAACACGCCCAACTTGACCCATGTTTTAGAATCATTTTTACCTTTTATACACCTATGTATAAAAGGTAAATAAATACAATTAGTATTTTGAGAATCAAAATATATTTTCTTAAATAACAAATTAGTATTTAAAATGTGTAAGTTGAAAAATATTTTGCAGGTGGGGTGGGTGGTGCAGAAAAATAAACAAACAGAAAATAGAAAATTAAAAATATAAAAAAAAGGTAAAAACAAATTTGTTAGGGAAGAGGGGGGTTGGGGTGGGTGGGTGGTGCAGAAAAACAAAAAAAAATAAAAAACAGAAAATTAAAAATACGAAAAAAAAGTAAAAAAAAAAATTCACAAGTGTTTGAAGAATTGAAAATACTAAGAAAGATGAAGAAATATTGAGAATCCTTGCTCCTGAGTGTTCCATGTGTTTGTTTTCCTCTCAAAGTGGCGTCTCTCTCTCCAAAATAGGTTAGACTTCTTTTTATACGTGTTAGGGGTGTGCAGGGCCAAAAAACCTTGTCCAGAGCGAAGTGAAAAAATAATCCCATCACCCAGCATCCAAGGTAGCGCGTCACGCTAGCCCTGGCACTGGCCTATTTGCCAAAAATTTCAGGTATATAATTTGCGCCACGGGTAGCGCGCTGCACTATCCTGGATGCTAGAATTCGACACTTGTCAATTCTTCATCCTTTTTAGCTCCAACTCATGCTCATTTAATCTATTTCAGTTCCAATTAATTCCTACACATATAATAACCAAAACTTAGCTCAACCCGTTGCTATAATACATTAAATCCAACATGAATAGAGCAAAATGCAAGGCGTTTCATATATAAAAATACATACTTTTGGCCGAACATCAACTCATAAACAAAATAGAAGGATACACTTCATTCCAAAAACGAACCATTGAAAGATCCCTAACACACTCGTAACTTAAGACTGTACAACACATCAAGACAAAAATCAAGCAGCCAATAGTCCTTTTCAAATTCCAAGCAAACTCTTCTCGTCACATCCAAGTAATCTGAACACATCCCACAGTCACATCATACTCATCATATAGCCATCCCATCACTCACCAAGCAATAACACTACTAAAAATCACCTCTTTACCGACGTCAATTACCGACGGACGTCCCTCGGTAACAAGGCTTTACCGACGGAAGTCTGTCGGTAAGTAGTTGGTAGGTAAATCCTTCCTCGGTAAAATAAACTGACAAAATTCGTCGGTAATTACCGACGGACCCCATCGGTACATTTCTGATAGTGGTTGGTCAAATAAATTTACTTACCGATGAATATTCGTCGGTATATTATAAAATAATATAATATTAACAATATCAATATCGACGGATTTTTGTCTGGGCAGAAGCTTATAAATTCAAGGGTTTGTTCATTTTATCATATTTGAAGTTGAGGACTTCGGATTTGGGCGATTTTGGAGGCAATTTTTACCACATGAATTGGGGTAAGTATTTTTGACATGGTTTGGATTATATTTCATGATTTTATTTTTGAGTTTTGGTATTTAATTGGTGATTTTGAAAGAGAAATTGAGGGGGAGGGGGGGGGGTGTCTAAATTTTGATAAGGTGAAGTATCGAGTATTGAACATCGATTCGGAGTCGGAATTGAATGAAATTAGTATGGTTGGACTCGTAATTGAATGAGTTGTTAGAGTTTTTAAGTTTTGTTCGATTCCGAGGTGCGGCCCGAGTTTGACTTTATGTTTGACTTTGAGAATTTGATTAATGATTCAACATTTATCGTTTAGGTTGGTTTCCTTTAGCATTACTTGATGTTTTTGAGTTGCTTTTGGCTAGTTTCGAGCCGTTTAGAGGTTGATTTGCACGGGATGGCATTTCTAGAGTGTTGTTTGGCTTGCTCAGTATTCGATTTGGCTTGTTCGAGGTAAGTAACATTTTTAAACTTGGAACTGAGGGTAATTATCCCTGGTAACACTGTTAATTGTGATGTGTTGAGGTGGCACACATGCTAGGTGACAGGCGTGCTCCGGGGTAATCATGATTCAAGTTGATTTCTAAACTAGTACCAGACTTGTTCTGCTATCATATCCCTGTTATATCCGTGTTTTCCCCTACTTGTTGATTATTTAAGTTGTGATTCATGTTAAAAATCATGTTTAGGCTATGTGCTTATTCGATTGAGACCTACTGAGGCTATTTATTTTGTTTTCAGTTATCTGATTTAACTGTAAGTATGCACCCAGTCATGGTTCTTCATTTGCGTATCATATCTCAGTCTCTATTCATCATTCATTGTTACATTGCATGTTAGCATTGATCTTCCATATATGGAGTTGTTGGGCTGAGTGGTATGAGATTGTGAGCCCTTGATACTTGAGAGGTTGATGACTGAGGTGGGCCTTAGAGCCGTGTTGAGAGTGTTGTTGTAGATCGAGTTGCACGCCGCAACAGACCGTACTAGCTTTACTATTATTATTATTATTATTATTATTATTATTATTATTATTATTATTATTATTATTATTATTATTATTATTATTATTATTATTATTATTATTATTATTATTATTATTATTATTATTATTATTATTATTATTATTATTATTATTATTATTATTATTATTATTATTATTATTATTATTATTATTATTATTATTATTATTATTATTATTATTATTATTATTATTATTATTATTATGAATCGGGATGCACGCCGCAACAGGCCTTATTGGTATTTTGCTTAGCGCGTGGGTAGGATCCGCCCCTTCGGAGTCTGACATACCAGTAGTGAACGCAGGCACATTGATATATATATATATATATACACGTGCCTTGGTGAGGGGCATATGTGCCAGGCACCCGTACAATGCTGAGCGATTGTGTGTGTGTGTGTGATGAAGTAGGCATTTGAAACAGACAGCTAGAGTATGTTGAGGGTGGGAGTACTTAGTGATATCATTGTGAAATCAATTTTTTTGATATGCATACTTGGCATGTAGGCATAAAGATGCATTTTTCTCATGGTAGACGGTACTGTGACGTTTATAATTTGACCTGTAGGCATAAAGATATATATTCCTCATGCTAGACGGTATATGATAATTGATGACTTGACATGTAGGCATAGAGATGTATTTTACTCATGCTAATTGGTAAATGGAACTTCTTATCTAGTGCTGTGAATTGGGGATACAGTTCTTCTGATAAACTCATGTTTAGTTAATTTTCAGTTGTAATACCTGGACTTGTCTATTATACCTGGAACGCATGTCTACTTTTTCGTAACTGTGAACGAGCTGAGATGATATCTTTTGAGTTGTAACTTTTACTGCCTCGATTATATTATTATGAGTTGATATTGGCTATTGGTGTTAGACACTGACCTACTTCCTAGCTCGTCACTGCTTTCAACCTAAAGTTAGATTTGTTACTTATTGAGTACATGGGGTCGGTTGTACTCATACTATACTTCTACACCTAGCGTGCAGATTTTGGAGCTGACGTTGCTGTGTATGGAGGGAGCTGGCATTGAAGACGCACCTGCATTCCGATTATAGCTGCCTCTTGTTCTTGGTAGCTTTAGATTTGTAAGTTTATTTATGTATATATCGAATAGATGACGTATTTATTTCGTACTAGCTTTGTAAGTTCTAAGTCTTAGAAGTTCATGATTTGTACTACCAATTGTTGGAATCTTATATAGAAAGTTCAGATATTTTATTTCTCGACTCTTATTATCCTAATTGAGTTGTGTTGACTATCATTTGGCTTGCCTAATTGGTTAGGTTAGATGCCATCACGACTAGTTAGATTTTGGATCGTGACAATTACCTTCACTGCCGTTTATGACTAGTCCTTAGTGTGTATTATGTTCAGATATGTGTACTCTTGCTGGTTAATTTTTATTAATTATGTTGATACATATGCATTGAATTTTTGTATATTGTTGTGTTTATTATATCGTGCTGATTGTTGCGTATTGTATTTACACTTGTTCCAGGGGTATTCAAAGTGACGGGTCAAGGATTTTACTGTGTTATATTCACGTATAACTCACTCATTACAAGCATGCCCATGCATATACTATTTGTCACGACAGAGCTAGTAGATGACGAGTTCGCTAGAGTCGATCCAGTTATTAAGGTGAGCCACTGCATTGTTCGTGGAGGCTGCCAAAAGAGTCCTTATCATTTATTTATATGATGTCTTTTATTTTGGGATTTACACACCCGATCTTGAGTTTTTTGTAATTCTCTTTGATACTCCATGACCTAGTGTGGGATTTGGGCTAGAGTGTTGTTCCTCCATTTTGGTTATTTTAATCATAAATATTTATGGTACAATTTGGATCATTAATTATTCGCATTTAATTATTGAAATATTAGGAACTTGCTTTTATTTTGGTTGAGCCTTGAATAAATGCTAAGTGTATGGTATAAGCTAGTACGTGTTATTCCCGGTCAATATTGCTGTATTTGTAAATATTAATTCTGCAAAATATAAGTTAACGTAATGAAACAATAATAATAAATTCGAGCCCACTGAATTCACAGTGTTTCCTTAAGGAATTTAATCCCCTCCTAGTACCCAAGGTAATGGATTATTTCCTCCCAGGATAGAACGAATAACACACTGGTGTAGCGGTACTTCAAACCCCAGTGTTTCGGCGAACACAAAGTTCGGTAGCAAATCACACTTACAGTTGCTTTGTTTGAAGTTAAAAAACAATGCAGAACGAAGGAGTATATACTCAGAAAAACGTATGGAAGTTCTGAGAGGAAGGAATGCAATGTATAGCCAATTTGTTGAGCGAATTGTATGTTGAGTTTTTGGTATCTCTTCAACATTTGCTGCTCATATATATAGCAGCCAAGAAGGAGTGCAAGACCAAACGTCCACCCTTCATGGTGGATCAAGCATTACATATTTGTGGAGCAAGCACTTCATATTTGTGGAGCAAGCACTTCATGGTGGGAAGACCATTATCCGGCTGCCAAATTATCAATACACGGATTGAAAAATATCCGTTTACAAATACGGATAATCTTACGTTAATATTTACTATTAACAAATAAATTTGGTCCAAAAAATTAATCAATCAATCGATCATTTGACCAAATCCAAATCCAAATCCAAATCCGAATCCGAATCCGAAGCCGAAGCCGAAGCCGAAGCCGAAGCCGAAGCCGAAGCCGAAGCCGTAGCCGTAGCCGAAGCCGAGCCGAGCGAGCGACGACGACGACGGCGCGAGGCTTGCTTTCTTCTTAACTCTTTAAGAGCTACAAGAAGAGCAATTATATATATACCCACCAAAAATGTCTTCCACTTCCAATATGGGACAATGTCTCATTGTTAAGAGGGGGAAACTTAAAATTTTACTCAAAATTTCATTTTCCCTCCATTTCCCATTCACCCTCATTTTAAGAATATTACATCTTAAAAATAAAACCTCAACAATCCCCCACATGAATGGGGAATGGCTATATCACGGAAGTATGCATGAAAAACTGTGTGATTTACAAGCAAGGATTAATTGCATCTGGATAAGTAGGTTTCCCTTTGAACTTTCCGTAGTAAACTTATGTCGGATATACTCGGTCAATCGGTAGATTTGATATCTTTGAACCGTCGATCTTTGGTGTATACCTAGACAACCATAAGTCACACAATCAACCCTTAACCGTCTTTGGTTCTCATTGTTGTGTTCGTTTCAGCCATGAACACCGCCTGGTTTCATAAGTGCGTAGAAAACTGGCCTTACAAAGTTCTCCTTGAAGCGGCTCACACTTCACACTTAAATAGGTGATTCCTAAACGTGTCATCCTGTAGATACACTATTTGATATACCCCGTATCAAATTTAGAAATCATTAAAAAGCCTTAATGCTTTATCCTTGGTACTGAACATTGTCTCATCACGAGAATGGACTAAAATTTTATTTGACAATGTTGAACCGTCATTAATGACTTTGTTTGATCTCTTTGAACCTAGATCTTGGGATCTCCAGTCTTCTAGGTAGAGTTACCGCCACAATGACTTGTTCTCGGCCATAGCCCCATTCCCCTTGATGATTTCTCAACTACCTCTCTAGTTAGGCCTTTTGTAAGTGGATCCGACACATTATCACTTGACTTTACATAGTCAATTGTGATAATTCCTCTAGAGAGTAATTGCCTAACGGTTTTATGTCTTCGTCGTATATGACGAGATTTACCGTTATACATGACGCTCCCAGCCCTTCCAATTGCCGCTTGACTATCACAATGTATGCATATTGGTGCCAACGGTTTGGGCCAAAATGGAATGTCTTCCAAGAAATTCCGGAGCCATTCAGCTTCTTCACCGGCTTTATCTAAGGCTATGAATTCAGCCTCCATTGTAGAGCGGGCAATACATGTTTGTTTGGACGACTTCCAAGATACCGCTCCTCCACCAATAGTGAATACATATCCACTCGTGGACTTAGAATCAGTTGAACCGGTGATCCAATTTGCATCACAGTATCCCTCAATCACCGCAGGGAAATTACTGTAGTGCAATTCAAAGTTCTGGGTATGTTCTAAATATCCCAAAACTCGTTTCATTGCCATCCAATGAGATTGGCCTGGATTGCTCGTATATCGACTCAGTTTACTTATAGCACAAGCTATGTCTGGTCGTGTACAATTCATGATATACATTAAGCATCCCAATACACGAGCATAATCCAATTGTGATATGCTTTGGCCTTTGTTCTTTGCTAATGCAAGATTCACGTCAATTGGAGTCTTTGCAACTTTAAAGCCCAAGTGCTTGAATTTTTCAAGTACTGTCTTAATATAATGAGATTGTGACAATGCCAGACCTTGAGGAGTCTTATTGATCTTAATTCCCAGAATTAAATCAGCAACTCCCAAGTCTTTCATATCAAACTTGCTATTGAGCATACGCTTAGTAGCATTTATGTTGGCAATGTCATTACTCATTATCAACATATCATCCACATATAAGCAAACAATGACTATGTGATTTGGAATATTTTTAATGTACACGCATTTATCACATTCATTTATCTTAAAACCATTTGACAACATTGTTTGGTCAAATTTTCGCATGCCATTGTTTGGGTGCTTGTTTTAGTCCGTAAAGAGACTTAACAAGTCTACATACCTTCTTTTCTTTACCTGGAACCACAAACCCTTCAGGTTGTTCCATGTAAATTTCTTCCTCCAACTCTCCATTTAAGAAGGCCGTCTTAACATCCATTTGATGAATTTCAAGACCATACACTGCAGCTAATGCTACTAACATCCGTATGGACGTAATTCTTGTAACTGGAGAGTATGTATCAAAGTAGTCTAGACCTTCTCGTTGTCTATACCCTTTGACTACGAGCCTTGCCTTGAATTTATCAATAGTGCCATCATCTTTGATTTTTCTCTTAAAAATCCATTTAGAACCCAAAGGTTTATTTCCAGGAGGAAGATCAACCAATTCCCATGTATGGTTGTTCAATATGGATTCTATTTCACTATTGACTGCCTCTTTCCAAAACAATGATTCCGAAGAAGTCATAGCTTCTTTAAATGTTTGAGGCTCATTCTCCAATAAGAAAGTCACAAAATCTGGTCCAAATGAAGTAGACGTTCTTTGACGTTTACTACGTCTTGGATTCTCCTGATTACATGTACTTTCTTTTGTTTCTTCCCGAGGTCGTTTAGATCCTTCACCAAACGATTCACATTCCTTTTTATACGGATATATATTTTCAAAAAACTCAGCATTATCTGATTCTATAACCGTATTATTATGAATGTCGGGATTTTCTGATTTATGAACCAGAAATTGATATGCTTTACTATTTGTCGCATATCCTATGAAAACACAATCAACGGTTTTCGGTCCTATCTTTACCCTTTTGGGTTTAGGAACTTGCACTTTTGCCAAACACCCCCACACTTTAAAATAATTCAAGTTGGGCTTCCTTCCTTTCCATTGTTCATAAGGAAT
This sequence comes from Nicotiana tomentosiformis, assembly GCF_000390325.3. Lineage (NCBI taxonomy): Eukaryota > Viridiplantae > Streptophyta > Magnoliopsida > Solanales > Solanaceae > Nicotiana > Nicotiana tomentosiformis. Next base: position 53,576,503 of record NC_090823.1, read on the forward strand.
GGATTGTGTTTTGCTATGGGGCACTCGATTTAATATTCGATTAGCCGTAAGAATGGCTTCCCCCACAAGTTCTGTGGCAAACCAGAACTTATCAACAACGCATTCATCATCTCCTTTAATGTGCGATTCTTTCTTTCCGCAATCCCATTAGATTGGGGCGTGTAAGGGGCTGTTGTTTGATGAATAATTCCATATTCTAAACATATTTCTTCAAAAGGAGATTCATATTCACCACCCCTATCACTTCTTATCATTTTTACTTTCTTGTTAAGTTGCGTTTCAACTTCATTTTTGTATTGCCTGAATGCGTCTATTGCTTCATCTTTACTATTCAGTAAGTAAACATAGCAATATCGAGTACCATCATCAATAAAAGTTATGAAATACTTCTTTCCACCGCGAGATGGTATTGACTTCATGTCACAAATATCTGTGTGAATTAAGTCTAAAGGATTTGAATTCCTTTCAACTGACTTATAAGGATGTTTAACATACTTAGATTCCACACATATTTGACATTTTGATTTTTCGCATTCAAACTTGGGCAGTACTTCCAAGTTAATCATTTTCCGCAAGGTTTTATAATTGACATGACCCAAACGTACATGCCATAAATCATTTGACTCAAGTAAGTAAGAAGAAGCTGAAATATTATTATTATTTTCAACAACCATTACATTTAGGTTGAAAAGGCCCTCGGTGAGGTAACCTTTTCCCACAAATATTTCATTCTTACTAATTACAACCTTGTTGGATACAAAAACGCACTTAAAACCGTGCTTAACAAGAAGTCCAGTAGAGACTAAATTCTTTCTCATTTCGGGAACATGAAGGACATTGTTCAAAGTCATGACCTTGCCAGAAGTCATTTTTAGAAATACCTTCCCATATCCTTCAACTTTTGCTGTTGAAGCATTTCCCATATAAACTGTCTCTCCGGGTTCAGCAAGAGCATAGGTAGCAAAAGCCTCTCTAACTGCACAAACATGGCGAGTGGCTCCTGAATCAAACCACCACAGTTTAGGATTTCCCACCAAGTTACATTCAGAGAGCATGGCACACAAGTTATTAACATCATCATGGTTTACTACCATGTTTGCTTGACCCCTTTTCTTGTCTTTCTTCGGAGCACGACACTCCGTAGATTTGTGTCCGATTTTCCCACAGTTGTAGCAGTTTCCACTGAACCGCTTCTTGCTTGGGTTGTATTTCGGACCAGAAGCCTTCTTCCTCTTTTTGTTTGCTTCAACAATATTTGCTCCCATTATTGTTGAATTTCCACGGCCTCTCCTTTCAGCAGCTTTATTGTCCTCTTCGATTCTCAACCGAACAATGAGATCTTCAAGGGACATTTCCTTTCGTTTGTGTTTCAAATAATTTTTGAAGTCCTTCCACAACGGAGGCAACTTCTCAATCATTGCTGCTACTTGGAATGCTTCGTTGATTACAAGACCTTCAGCAAGTAGATCATGAATAATCACTTGCAATTCCTGGACTTGAGTAATAACAGACTTGCTATCTATCATTTTGTAGTCCAGAAATTTTGCGGCAACGAATTTCTTCATCCCGGCATCTTCAGTCTTATATTTCTTTTCAAGCGCATTCCACAATTCTTTGGATGTCTCCATGCTACTGTATACATTATACAGATTATCATCCAGTCCGCTAAGAATATAATTCTTGCATAAAAAATCAGAATGCTTCCACGCTTCAATCACGAGAAAGCGTTCATTATCTGGAGTTTTATCCGGCAGATCAGGAACATCTTCCTTGATGAACTTCTGTAGACATAACGTAGTTAAGTAGAAGAACATCTTCTGCTGCCAGCGTTTGAAATCAATCCCGGAAAATTTTCCGGGTTTTTCTGCCGGTGCCAACGCCGGTGTTCGGCTTGTCGTTGCGTTGGCAGTCGCCATCGGAACAGCTTGGTTTTCGTTTTCAGTCATCATCTTTTCTGTAAAAGAATGACACAAACAAACGTTTAATACACGTTTTCAAACTGGAGTAAAAATCACGTAGATTTTAATATCCAACAAAACGCCACGAAGGCTTAACTCTCCAAAACGGGAGTACACAAACCACAAAGGTTTTAGTTTGCAGAATAATAAGAATAACACAAGTACAGAAATAAATATTAAATTCCTTAAGATTGTTATTCCCGGTCAATATTGCTGTATTTGTAAATATTAATTCTGCAAAATATAAGTTAACGTAATGAAACAATAATAATAAATTCGAGCCCACTGAATTCACAGTGTTTCCTTAAGGAATTTAATCCCCTCCTAGTACCCAAGGTAATGGATTATTTCCTCCCAGGATAGAACGAATAACACACTGGTGTAGCGGTACTTCAAACCCCAGTGTTTCGGCGAACACAAAGTTCGGTAGCAAATCACACTTACAGTTGCTTTGTTTGAAGTTAAAAAATAATGCAGAACGAAGGAGTATATACTCAGAAAAACGTATGGAAGTTCTGAGAGGAAGGAATGCAATGTATAGCCAATTTGTTGAGCGAATTGTATGTTGAGTTTTTGGTATCTCTTCAACATTTGCTGCTCATATATATAGCAGCCAAGAAGGAGTGCAAGACCAAACGTCCACCCTTCATGGTGGATCAAGCATTACATATTTGTGGAGCAAGCACTTCATATTTGTGGAGCAAGCACTTCATGGTGGGAAGACCATTATCCGGCTGCCAAATTATCAATACACGGATTGGAAAATATCCGTTTACAAATACGGATAATCTTACGTTAATATTTACTATTAACAAATAAATTTGGTCCAAAAAATTAATCAATCAATCGATCATTTGACCAAATCCAAATCCGAATCCGAATCCGAAGCCGAAGCCGAAGCCGAAGCCGAAGCCGAAGCCGTAGCCGTAGCCGAAGCCGAGCCGAGCGAGCGATGACGACGACGGCGCGAGGCTTGCTTTCTTCTTAACTCTTTAAGAGCTACAAGAAGAGCAATTATATATATACCCACCAAAAATGTTTTTCACTTCCAATATGGGACAATGTCTCATTGTTAAGAGGGGAAAACTTAAAATTTTACTCAAAATTTCATTTTTCCTCCATTTCCCATTCACCCTCATTTTAAGAATATTACATCTTAAAAATAAAACCTCAACAGTGCGCCCGTCGGGTAGTGTTAGCTGGGTGCGAGTCACGTCTAGGGGGTATATTGGGATGTGACAAAGTTGGTATCAGAGCTTAGGCTTTATGTTTTGGGTCATGGAACAGTGTTTGATAGAGTCTTGTTCATGGGTATGTAGACGTCCAATTTATGACCTTGAGGCTACATAACATCTAGGATGTTTTCCCTTCTTTTATTCCTTCTTTGTACATTAAGTTGTATCGAGTTTAAACTTGGAATGTTTATTTCGCAACAGTCTAGGATACGCATATCCTCCTCTACTGGACGACATAGTTGACTTGAGAGTTTTGAATATCATATGTGCGGCAAAGAGTAGCCTTGAGTATATGTGATATTCTGTGTATTAATTGCAGCTGAAATTAGTGAGGTTATAATTTTTTTGGGATAACTTTATTTTTAAAGAAACCTTTGCCAATTCTTTTAAAGAAGTTCGGGAGTTAGTAAAGTTTTTATATATTATTGTAAAATGGTTTAAGGATGTAAATTTTGCCTAAGAATGACTTACTCAAAATTTGATATTGTGGATACAACTCTATTATGAGTCTGATCAGGAGGGAGAAGAGTTGAGCTGAAAACTAAGAAGTGTAATAGTTTAGCCAATTGGGATTAGTAGTGAAAGATATTTTTGGAAAAGTGCTTATACACTTCTTAACTTAATACTTCTTGAAATGATTAATTATTATTAGTGATATCGTGATAGTGATGTTATAAGTGTGATGGCGGTGTAAGTATGCATTATTCAAGTGCATTGAGTCTGAGCATGATGAGGCATTACGTGATGCATAACATGTTCATGGTGTGGGGTCGATGTATGAAATTCTTCATCTAAAAGGCAATAAGACTTTTAAGTATAAGGCTTAATGAACCAATATAATAAGAGGTTGAGTATGAGACTCGCCACACTAAAATATAATTATTGATCACAGTCTGGGTAAAACGTGTGGGATCGTAGGGGCCCCGCACCATGGGTTTAGTATTGATACGCATTCTGCTTAAGACATATGAGATATTATATCTCTATGCTCTATGAGTGTGCGCTGCCTGTTCAAGCTTATAGATTGAGTATGACGTTAAGCAGCAAGACATCCACCTACCGAGATAAAAAGATGGAGCATTCAAAGAATTCGAGTACTTGAAATGAGATGGCGTAAATGTTATCCAATATATTATTCAGTGCAGACAATTATTTTTGATACGTGTTGTATCGAGTACCACATAGGTTGGAAAGATAGCCAAAAATATTTTGTTTTGATGCTCAACACGAATGAGACATGAAGTTGGAGGAAATCAATTTCCAATCCAAGTAATGATATTAAAGAAAACGCATATGGAGTATGAACAAGAAGAACTCAACCTAGAAAGTTATGACTTTGAGAAGTCGATTTCGTTGCTTTGCGGTATATGTGAATACGATAACTTGGTCCGTTTTAAGGGAAGTTCTCGACCAAGTAAGATCGCCTTATGGTACTGGCTAATAAGGAGGATTATGTGTAGTAAAAAAAAAATGACGGAAAGTTATTAATGTCCATGTGTAAGAACAGATACGAATATAATAGAAATCTTATAATGGTTTAACAAATCTATCTTTGGGAAGGAAAGTGACGATGTCTATACCATTAAAGAGGTATCAACTTCCGATCATGTAGATGACCACAAACTTAGTCAAGATGGATGTGTACGGGGTAAAACCTAGTTCGGTGTTCGATCGAGCTAGTGAAACGGAAGGCCAAGGTCGGTACATCTGTAATTGGATAAAAATCGAAGTCTGAGGTTCGATCTAACATCCAACATGGTCAGCCGATGGTAGAATATAATATTCAAGATCGGACCCAAAGCGTCATCAAAACTAGCCATCGAGATTATTAGATTTGCCCTTGAGTCTACCGAAGGCGTAACCGGTCCTGTTTCTGACAATCTCGAAGAAAGCTCTGCCAACTCATCCGACAAGGGTCCGTGATTCTTGCCATTAACCAACATTATGGCAGAAGTCACAAAATTAGTCAAAAAGGGAACCAACTGTCTTCAAAATCGAGGACTTATGTTTTTATAGTACAATAAAAAAAATAACCTAAAGGGTAGGTCTCCCTCAATATATAAAGGGGACTTCACAATTCATTAAACACATTGTAACACACATCAAAAAGCAATATACTGTTATCTCTAGCTTTGTCACAGTTCATTTTACTCCAGTATCGGTAATATTATTTCTAGCTTGAGGGAGATTAATCTCACAAGGCTAAGATTGCTCAATTTGCGTGGTTTGCATTTATCTTTTGTCTTTTATTCCCATAATTAATCTGATTTTTTACTCTGTATTAAATTAGATCACGTATCCTTAAAACCGCGTACAAATTCAATTGTTATTCGATTTTGAGGGTAAACAGTTTGGCGCCCATCGTGGAGCTAAGGATAATAGTGGTTATTTGATACAAATCCCTATAACACAAACTACTTTACACTTGCTCTTTGAAGTGTTTTTGATTTCAGGCTAAAAATGACAAACCCTTAATTAGCACCCCTACACATCCACAACGAATCCGGTCATCAAAGTGAGAATAACAACACGGCGCCCGGTAACGTTGGGTCACCCGCTGATCCTATTAGAATTCGGACCACGGATCAGATTGATGTTAATTCGCATATGGCCATCGACGTGAACTTGCCTACCGACCCTGAAAATAGCGTCCATGGTAGAGCTCGATCGGCAGCTCGAAACACGCAAAATATTGAAGAAGACAGAATCAGCCTACGGATGATCTTCGAAATGCTACAAGCTCAACAAGTGGCGATAGCTCAGCTGAAAAGCCAAAGCCAGGCACAAGCACGGTTGAACCCGATCTGCCCCGAGAAGCCACTCGCAGAACTGAACCGGTTGTAGTAAGGTCGAATGAACAAGAATTGGGTGCTAACCCCGAGATTATAAAGATGGTCGAGGAGCTGACAAAGCGGATAGAATCAGGGGAAAAGAAAATCGAAGCAAACGACAAAAAGGTGAAAACCTACAATTCCAGGGTAGATCAAATCCTAGGGGCACCTCCGATATTAAAAGGACAGGATTTCAGGAAGTTCATGCAAAAACCTTTTCCTCCAAGCTCAGCTCTGAAGCCGATCCCTAAGAAATTTTGTATGCCCGAAATACCTAAGTATAACGGGACGACCGATCCAAACGAGCATGTAACCTCTTATACATGTTCCATCAAAGGGAACCACTTGGAAAATGACGAGATCGAGTCTGTTATACTAAAAATATTTGGCGAGACCCTATCAAAGGGAGCCATGATATGGTATCACAACTTACCTCCTAATTCTATTGACTCATTTGCTATGCTTGAAGACTCTTTTGTAAAAGCACATGCCGGTGCCATCAAGGTCGAAATCAGGAAATCGGACCTTTTCAAAGTCAAACAAAGGGACAATGAGATGCTCAGGGAATTCATGTCCCGTTTTCAAATAGAACGAATGGATCTGCCACCGGTCGCTGATGATTGGGCCGTTCAAGCTTTCACTCAGGGACTCAATATTTGAAGCTTTGTGGCTTCACAACAATTGAATCAGAATCTGATAGAGTACCCTGCCGTTACCTGGTCCGATGTACACAATCGGTATCAATCAAAAATCAGGGTCAACGATGATCAACTTAGGGCCCCTTCGGAGTCTGTTTATCTCTCAAGAACCCTCGATAGAGTCAAGAGAGACATCGATCGTGAACCAAAATCAAACATGGATCAATATCGGCCATATAATGGAGATCGGAGGAACAGTGGGTTCGGGCAGAACCCCATAAGAAACTAAAGGAGAAATAAACAAGGTCGAAGCAACCGGGGGCTCATGACCAAAAATAACTTCTACAGGTCTATTGGGCCTAAAGAAGTGCCGAGGCTTCAGAATACAATTTTAATATCGATGCTGCCACCATCGTATCAGCTATCGGGCCCATTAAGGAGACCAAATGGCCTCGACCTCTACAATCCAATCCAGCTCAAAGGGATCTTAACCAGATGTACAAATATCATGGAACTCACGGTCATAGAACGGAAGATTGTCGACAACTGAGAGAAGAAGTAGCCCAACTATTCAACAATGGGCTCCTTCGAGAATTCTTGAGCGACCGAGCCAAGAATCATTTCAGGAACAGGGATTCTAACAGACAGACAGAACAAGAAGATAAACGAGCTCTAGAGGAGCTCAAAAGATACTTATCGAGCCCACCGCTGCTTTACACACCAAAGACAAATGAACAACTGTACTTGTACTTAGCTGTCTTAGAGATAGAGGTAAGTGTAGTCTTGATTCGGGAAGAGCAAGGTACAAAATTCCCAATTTATTATGTTAGCAGGATTGGTAGTGGAAGAAGGACACTCCGATACAAACTCAATGAGCCTGACTTGGTACTGGAGGAATAAGTATGTGGAATATCTCAGGACCAGAAAACTGCCCCCGAACATAAAAGAATCGAGAGTCCTGCGTATGAAGGCAGCCCGATTTAGCATGTCCGAAGACGGAACCCTATTTAGAAAAACATTTGATGGCCCACTTGCAATATGTCTAGGGCCGGGGGATACTGAGTACATTCTGAGGGAAATCCACGAAGGTACTTGTGGAAATCAATCGGGCGCTGAATCACTGGTTCAAAAAATAATCAGAGCTAGTTACTACTAGATCGACATGGAAAAAGATGCAAAGGAGTTCGTTCGAAAATGTGATGAATGCCAAAGGCACGCTCTGATGATTCATCACCCTAGGGAGCTGCTGCATTCGTTCTTGTCACCATGGCTTTTCATAAAATGGGGGATGGACATCATCAGCCCTTTCCCGCGGGCACCCGGTAAAGCTCAATTTATTTTATTTATGATTGACTATTTCTCTAAATGGGTGGAAGCACATACATATGAGAAGGTCAGGGAAAAAGAACTCATTGACTTTATCTGGGACCACATCATATGTCATTTCGGAATACTGGTCGAGATCATGTGCGACAACAGGATATAATTTATTGGCAGCAAAGTAAGTAAGTTTTTCGAAGACCATAAGATCAAAAGGATCTTTTCTACTCCCTATCACCCTAGTGGGAATGGACAAGCTGAATCTACCAACAAAAACATAATCCAAAGCCTTAAAAGAGGTTAACCGACATAAAAGGAAAATGGAAGGAAATGCTGCATGAGGTCCTATGGGCGTACCGTACGACCTCGAAGTCCAGTACCGGGGCCACCCCATTTTCTTTGGTTTATGGCATCGAAGCTTTAATACCAGTCAAGGTCGGAGAACCAAGAATCAGAATCCGATATGCAACGAAGGAATCAAATGACGAAGCTATGAGTACGAGCCTGGAGTTATTAGATGAAAGGCGTGAAGCCGCCCTTGTCCAACTGGCCGCCCAAAAACAGTGGATCGAAAGGTATTACAATCGAAGGGCCAACCTTCGACACTTCAATACCGGGGACTTGGTACTAAGAAAGGTTACACTAAGAACCCAAAACCTGAAAGAAGGGAAATGGGGGCCGAATTGGGAAGGACCGTACCGAGTTATCGAGATCACCGGGAAAGGATCCTACAAGCTCAGAACAATGAACGGCGAGCAACTACCAAACAACTAGAATATAACTCACTTAAAGTGATATTACTATTAAGATGTGGTCCCGTTCTTTCTTTTATTTACATTTTAAACTAACACTTACAGGTAACCAACAAAGGATGATTCGAGACCCTAGGTCTGAAAGCACGCGTTGCACTCTTTTTTGTTTGAACCGGCTTTATCCCAAATGGATTTTCCGGCGAGGTTTTTAACGAGGAAACAAGTAAATTATGCTAACTTAGAATCGAAGGCCGGTTACGAACCTGTGGCAATGATCACAACAGCATTCAAGGCCTTGCTTTGGTCAACCTCGAACACTGGGGTGCAATATCCTCGGATATCGAATTTAACAAGGCATATCAACTTTGTGATTGAAGGGCCTCGATCAATAGGATTTATTGTAAAGGCCAAACGGTCAAATGAACCATGCCCGCTCAAATAACTCAAGCCCTGGCACTAAATATGTATATATGCACAACTATTATGCACAAGAATAAAAAAGAAGACTCTTCTTTGCATATAAACATCTTGTCCTCAAAAACGTTTCTTGCATTTCTCAAGGAATTTCCTACACCTGATCCCCTGATCCCCTAAGGCCATTACCGGGTCAACGAAACCCGAGGGCACAAAAGCTTATTTGGCATTGCCTGAATTAAAAGGCTAAGGCCATTTTTGGTTGAACGAAACCCGAGGGCACAAAAGCTCATTTGGCATTGCCTGAACTAAATAGGCTACGGCCATTTTATCGCGACTAGGAGACGTCTGAAACTCGTAATGAAAACAAGGCCTTAGAAAAAGTCATATAACCGGTTTTAAAGCCTATATTACAAGCTATAAACCTAAATTATTCTGGGGAAAAGTTTTCGATAACACCGAATCCCTACAATGCCTTCGAACATAAGGCAAGGTTTGTTCGAACCTTCAAACATGACCTAATCATTTCATGCTAAGGTATTTCGACCTTTGCGAATACAAATAAAAAAGCAAAGGAAAGATTCAAAATCTATGAAAAGGAAAATCCTTATATATATATATATATATATATATATATCAAAAAAAATTTACAAGGGCTGAATAACCCCGATACATATTTTTTACAAAAGGCCAAACGGCCTCAACAAAAACATAGTACAAAAAGCAAAAAGATCCTAAATGGCCTAATCTTTATCGGGGGCTACATCATCGCCTATGAGTTTATCCCACCATCGGACCCACCCAACTCTTCAGACCCCTCAGAATCTTCCTAGGGATAAGCCAACTTCCGGGCCTTGGCTTCGCATATCTTGGCATTCTCGATGCTTAGCAATATGTCAAAATTCTGAGCATGGACTCCCTCAAGAGCCTCCCTTTGGGATTTCCACCTCGCATGCTTCACCATGTTTCTCGCTTGTTCTTGAATGGCCTCAACATCATCCTTGAACTGGGCCACTTTATCATCGGCCTGGGTCTTGGCCATAACGACCTCTAACTTGGATGCCTCAAGCTCTTTGTCCATGTTCTCTTGACCAGAAACAGCAGAGTTCAACTGAGATTGGAGTCCCTCGATCGTATTGGCCTGCACCGAATATTTTTCCTTTATAGATCGAAACTGAACCTCAGTGGAAGCCAACTGCGCTCAGGCAGTCTCTTTTTCCAAGGCCAGGCAGTCCATATTTTTCTTCCATTCTTCGGCCTCAGCCTTCACCGTGTCTACCTCCACCTGGAGCTGCTCGATCTGGTCAAGTCTCTTCTGAACCTGTGGGTTCGGGTCGTTAGCTAATGTGTCTGAATTATCATCACTAAGTTCGAATATTCGTCTTACCTGAGTCTCGGCCTCGTGACGCTTGAACTCCTCCCGATATCGGAGAAAGGCCTCGTGATGAAGCACCAATGCCTGAAAGCATAAAGGAAAATATTACGATTATTCATGATTAAATTTAAGTACACAACGAAAGGACATTCGAAATTATCCGATTCAGTGCCTGTTGAGCTTCGTTGAACATGCAAGGCTCTTCCACCTTGTTCATTCTAGCTTGATCCTCTTCTGTTACCAAGCACCGAAGGTAACTGGCAATCCTCATTGGGGCAGAGAGAACCCGGGCGTCCTATGGAATGGACATAAAAATTGCTCGTCTCCGAGTAGTATCAACACTTGGACCTGGGAGCTGATTCACTAATTTTGGGCTTGAAGAAGACCCGCCACCTCCCGGGGACAATGTAAGGCCCCGTGAAACTTTTTCTAAAAACCGGGGTTCTATGATGTCGTGGCAGACTTTTTGGATTTAACAGTGCGCTGGGGAGTTGAAGAAAATGTTGGACAGAAGTAGGCATTTCTTCGGCCTATTATGCGACCGCAGAATGGTCCTAGAGTGGGTTAGTTTTCTGGGTCATTTTGATGTCAATTTCGCGGCCATTATGCGACCTCATAACCACTTCGTGGGCTGCACTCTTGTCACATATCTCGCTTTGGGATCTTTTGGCGAGAGGTTGTGCGGTGCACTATGCGATCACAGAACCATTCTGTGATGCATTATGCGACCGCAAAATAGGTATGCGGGCCGCATAGTGACCGCAGACCGGGTCAGTCACGCCCAGTTTTGGAGGCCGAATTATGCGGCCGCTATGCGGATAGCATATCAATTATGCGATCGCAGACCTTGTTTCGGAGCTTCATTTTTGAGTTTTTAAAACCCGACCCTACTTCGTTAAAATAGATGTAAGGGACCATTTTTGAGCAAAACTTGATACTTTAGAGTGAGAGAGAGTTCTTAGAGTAGGGGAGTAACCTTCAACGTGTTATCCATCAATTCTTGCCCAATCATTGAGGATAAACAAAGGAAGTCTTCATCCGAAAGGTAAGAATCTATGCCCTAGCTCTCAATTTAAAAAATTTACAAAAATGGGATAGTTAGGGAGACAATTCTTGGGTATGGGAGTTGTTATCTTGCATGCATGTGTTATCAAAGAATGTGGGAAGGCTGTGAAATAAAAATAGTAGATAATGGGTTGGGGAATGATGCAATCTTTCGCAAAAGGGCCTTAAGACATAAAAATTGCTCGTCTCCGAGTAGTATCAACACTTGGAGCTGGGAGCTGATTCACTAATTTTGGGCTTGAAGAAGACCCGCCAGCTCCCGGGGACAGTGTAAGGCCCCGTGAAACTTTTCCTAAAAATCGAGGTTCTATGATGCCGTGGCAGACTTTTTGGATTTAACAGTGCGCTGGGGAGTTGAAGAAAATGTTGGACAGAAGTAGGCATTTCTTCGGCCTATTATGCGACCGCAGAATGGTCCCAGAGTGGGTCAGTTTTCTGGGTCATTTTGATGTCAATTTCGCGGCCATTATGCGACCTCATAACCACTTTGCGGGCTGCACTCTTGTCGCATATCTCGCTTTGGGATCTTTTGGCGAGAGGTTGTGCTGTGCACTATGCGATCACAGAATCGTTCTGTGATGCATTATGCGACCGCAAAATAGGTCTGCGGGCCGCATAGTGACCGCAGACCGGGTCAGTCACGCCCAGTTTTGGAGGCCGAATTATGCGGCCGATATGCGGATAGCATATAAATTATGCGATCGCAGACCTTGTTCCGGAGCTTCATTTTTGAGTTTTTAAAACGCGACCCTACTTCGTTAAAATAGATGTAAGGGACCATTTTTGAGCAAAACTTGATACTTTAGAGTGAGAGAGAGTTCTTAGAGTAGGGGAGTAACCTTCAACGTGTTATCCATTAATTCTTGCCCAATCATTGAGGATAAACAAATGAAGTCTTCATCCGAAAGGTAAGAATCTATGTCCTAGCTCTCAATTTCAAAAATTTACAAAAATGGGATAGTTAGGGAGACAATTCTTGGGTATGGGAGTTGTTATCTTGCATGCATGTATTATCAAAGAATGTGGGAAGGTTGTGAAATAAAAATAGTAGATAATGGGTTGGGGAATGATGCAATCTTTCGCAAAAGGGCCTTAAGAACTTTAATGCACACCTAGTGTTTGATAAAATACTCAAATGGGCTAGAACTATGATCATTCTCCTAATTTTGATTCAATTTGTTACATTTTCAAAATAGATTGAAGTTACTAAGATTTCTGGAATATTTTAGAGTGTAAGGAAGCTCAATTGAGGTATATTGACTAAATTTTCTCTCTTAGAGTCGAATTTCATAATGTTCCCGTCAGTTTCAAAGTATGGGTTGCGTATTAAAATGTTATGGCTTGATTCGTATTTCAAATGAAAGATAGCATGCCAAATTGTGTGAGAAAATCTCAATATTCTTAAGACTCTTAATTGCTCATATGTTTACCTAAAGTCTTAATTGGAAATGTCTTATATTTGATAATCTACGAAGATGGTTGGAAATAAAATAATTGAATTTGGGGGTATAGTGTGTGGCCAACGTGCCAAGAAGTTAAATTATGATTGTGGCTAATAGTGAAAATGATTTGAAATGAGCCTCGACTTAATTGTTTAAAAACGATTTCGAATATAGAATTACCTAAAAGTTTTTGTACTCAATTCATGTGCATAAGAGGCTGCTTTAACTAATGCTTTGCTTTAAAAAAATATATCCAGTGTGATTCGATTTCCTACATACTCAGGTGTTTAAATTATATATTGTCATTTCTTGGAAGGATTATTGCACGAATAAATGGTGTATTGATTGCTTATGATTTTGATGTGTGCTTGTATTGCTGGTCGGTATGCCCCATTATTTGGGAAGAAACCTTGTGTGTTTAAAGTTCCTATTACCAGCAAGTTTGAGTTATATGATTGCTAAAATATTTTATATATTGATATTTGATGCTGATCTTTGAAATTGAAAGAGGTGAAAGTGTGGAATATGAAATACGGCTACCGTGCCAGGAATAAAGAATCTTGTAAATAGCCAAATGAGCCAAGGAAATATTGTTGTTGTGAGTGTCTGGAAATACTAATAAGAATTTATACAATGTGAAAAATATTGAGGTGAGTACAATTGTCTTTATGTTACCTTGTGTGCAAATCAAATTAAAAATGTTTTTGGGAGCATCATTAGCAAAAAACAAGGAAGGGTGGGTCATAAGGCCCACACCTGAAACTACATGTGCCGATATAGAGGTGGATTGTGATTATTCCCCTTATTTGTGATGAAATTTAAATATTGGAGAAATTATGATATAATTCCCCCTAATTGGGATGAAACTGGTAACAATTGTGGATTGGAAAAATCAACCCACACGGCATATGTAGGAAGGCGGCCTCGCTGATCGGACGCCATGCTGCGCACATGGTGGTACTACACTTGGTAACAACTTTCTTTCGAATCACTCATCAAACCACATCGGTCGTGGGGAGATGGCCTAGCCGATCGGGCGTGATCAAATGCCGTGCTAACACAAACGGTGGCATATCGGTGCTAATGATCTCCCAACCAAAAATTGTATATGAAGTTCGTATTTTGAAAATTATTATGTTTTAACTGGACATTTGGATATTGTTGATTGTGACTTGCTATTTCTATGTGTTGTCTTTTCTTACATGGTCATTCTATTTCTAAAGAGGACTTTTAGCTTTATATACTAGTACTATTCGATAGTACTAACGTCCCTTTTACCGGAGACGCTGCATCTTTAATAGATGCAGGTGGTTCTACAGCAGGCGGCATTGATCAGTGATAGCAGTACACTCTTTTCAGCTGATTTGGTGAGTCCCACTTCATTTCGGGGTCATGTATCTTTTATTTCTCATATACTGTATTTTGAGGTATAGCCGGGGCCTTATTGCTGGCATTTCCATATTACTCTTTTATTGTACTTAGAGGCTCCGTAGACAGGTTGTGGGTTGTGGTTGATGTTGGGAATTGAACTAGAAATATTGGTATTTAGAAATTATGTTTTTCATTAATTCTATAAACTCATAATATTTTGGAAATCATGAATGAAGATGCTAATGAGAATGAAATGGAAGTTGTTAATAATTTTTTTTCAGTGTTTGATTAATGGAGTACATCTCCTATTTATTCATGGATGAGTTTGGGTAGAAGAAAATCTAACTGGCTTGCTCGGCCGGGTTCTCTCGGTTGAGCGCCGATCGCGCTCCCCGAGTTTGGGGCATGACAGACAATATCTTCTTTGGTACCGGTAAGTCGCCCAACACAGTGTTATCCTTCGAAGCAGTGGAATCTAGGCCATCGAAGAAATTATGAAAAGAATCGGCTGCTCCTTGGGCCCCTTCGTCGAGGTTACCTTTCAATGTATGAGCCTCATTTATCATAGAATCGATAAACGAAGGCGACCCATAGAGATCGATCACCCCAAGCGCCTCCTCAGGCACATTATCTTCTGACCGAGAAGTTCCAGTCACAGTCTCTTTTTCGACCTCCCTAGCCTGGGGCAAAACAGTCTCGACCTTTCCTGGTTTAGAGACTTCAGCCACTGCTTCTTCTACGGCCTCCATGGCTTGAGGCAGTTCGAAACCGCTTCTCACAAGGGCCACCAATTTAGAATCTTCTTCTTCTTCTTCAGACTCATCCCTCAGCCGATGGAGTGAGTCCGATGAAAGTTCTCGGGTGCTGGCATTCTTAGGTTTGCGCGTTAGCTGCTTCCTCGGTCTCTTCTTTTCAGGGCTCGAGGAACTCAGAGCTTTTCTTCTTTTCTTCTATTTATCCTGATTCGGAGCAGGAGGATCGATGTATATGTCATCATCGGCTGATGGAGGCCTCATTTTGACAACTTTTGGTAAACCTGCAAAAAGAAAGTAAAACGATTCAGAAATCAAAGATGTGAAAGTAAGATCAAATATAACTTAGAGAAAAAATTCTCACCATGGTTACGGGCCTCTCATCGGCCCTTCGAGAGCTTATGCCATAAGCGCTCAGAATAAGGTCTTTGTGTCGCAATGGTCTCGACTCACTCCTTGAGTCAAGGAACGGCATCCGGCATCTGGGCAACAGTTGTATCATCACATAGCATTGATGAGAAGGGAGGGAAAAGAGAAGCTATAAAAGAAATCTTGAAGGCGAAGTTATACTTACGTTTCATGTTCCATTTCTCAGAAAATGGCATATCCGCAGCTGGGATTAAGTCAGAGGTCCTCACTCGAATGAATCGGCCCAACCATCCCCGGTCCCGATCCTCGTCGATTCTCGAGAATAAGGCCTTAGTGGCTCTACGTGTGAGCTTGATTAATCCCCCTTGATAAAGTCTAGGGCTATACAGGCGCATGAGGTGGTCGATGGTGAATGGATACTCCTCGAGCTTGCTCACAAAGAAACGAAGCAGAATAACAATCCTCCAAAATGAAGGATAGATCTGCCCGAGCGTCACTTCATACCTTTTGCAAAAGGCTATGATAACTTGGTCTAAAGGACCCAGCGTGAAAGGGTAAGTGTAAACATTTAAAAAACCCTCCACGTAGGCGGAGATCGATTCCTCAGGGATAGGGACCACTACGAGTTTATCTTTCCAGTTGCAGTCCTCTTTGACCTTACCGAGGATGCTAGCAGTAATAGTACATATATACCTCGAGACCGGCTCGCACCGGCCCGGTACCAAGGAATTTTTCTCGATCTTGAAGTCGTCCACGGTTGGGCACCCCGAAGGGACATACGACTTTAGAGGGGGTTCCGGTGTTGGTTCCTCAGTAGCTGCAGGCGAAACATTTTCAGATGGTTTCGAGGAAGAAGGGGTTTCTTTTTGAGGAACATATTTTTAAGTCTTTGCCATTTTTGATAAATAATGGAGAACAAAGTGTTGGTAAAAGAGGATGCGTGCTTAGCAAAATAACTTATGTAAATTCTCAAAAACACTAGAAGAAAAGAAGTTTTGAGGTTAAACTAGAAAACCAGAAGATGAAGATGATAAAGATTTCTTAAAACACAAGAACAGATGTTTGAATGTAAAAGTTCTAATGAATGGATGAAATGGGGTATTTATAATTTTCTCAAAAGGCGGTTCGCATCCTGTAGTGGTCGACCATCAACTGACACATATTTAATGCCTTGAAGAATGGACCGACGGGACGTTTCAATTGTTCCTATCGCTTACTTCACGAATCCGTCGTCATGATTTGTCGGAGTGAGAATCGGGAGCTCGTAATGTTTTTCATCATTTACTCTCCGAAAAATAAAGGGATTTGACATCGTATTTTTGTCTCTTATGTCATGATATATCGAAATGAAAATCTGAGGCTCGTATCATTTTTCGTCACCTACTCTCCGAAAAGCGAGGGGACTATCTGTGTACGGGTAAAATCGAGTTCGGTGTTCGACCGAGCTAGTAAAACGGAGGGCCAAGGTCGGTACATCTGTAATTGGGTAAAAATGGAAGTCCGAGTTTCGATCTGACATCCAACATGGTCAGCCGAGGGCAGAATATAATATTCAAGATCGGACCCAAAGTATCATCAAAACTAGCCATCGAGATTATCAGATTTGCCCTCAAGTTTACCGAAGGCGTAACCGGTCCTGTTTCTGACGATCTCGAAGAAAGATCTGCCAATTCATTCGACAAGGGTCCGTGATTCTTGCCATTAACCAATCATTATGGCAGAAATCACAGAATTAGTCAAAAAGGGAACCAACGGTCTTCAAAATCAAGGACTTATATTTTTTATAGTACAATAAAAAAATACCCTAAAGAGTAGGTCTCCCTCAATATATAAAGGGGACTTGACAATTCATTAAACACATTGTAACAAACATCAAAATGCAATATACTGTTATCTCTAGCTTTGTCAAAGTTCATTTTACTCCGGTACCGGTAATATTATTTCTAGCTTGAGTGAGATTAATCTCACAAGCTTAAGATTGTTCAAGTTGTGTGGTTTGCATTTATCTTTTGTCTTTTATTCCCATAATTAATCTGATTTATTACTCTGTATTAAATTAGATCACATATTCTTAAAACAGCGAACAAATTCAATTGTTATCCGATTTTGAGGGTAAACAATGTATAAATCATGTACCTTTATAAGGTATGTTCATAGAAATGAGGAAAAAAAGAAGAAGAAGGAGAACTTCAATCACTCAAACAAAGGTACCTCGATAAGTTGTTATTTTTGGAGGTTGACAACTTTTAAATTCAGTAATCGTGTATAGACATGCCTGCACATTATTATAGAGGGCAGCCCATTAAGGCGATAGGAAAAGTGGATTAGATTAAGTCGATAATAATTGCATGGTTAAAGGATAACTCAATTGTACTCGGGGGCGGAGCTACAATAGTGAGTACGGGTTCGGGCGAAACCAGTGACTTTTTATAAGACCTTGTATTTATGTTAAAAAATTTATTGTTTCTATATAGATATACTACGCCGTACCCAGAAACAAAATATCTCTGGGTTCAGCGATCAGTGTTCTGGGTTCAGAGACAGAGGACGCGGGATCGATTCCCCCTGAAAGCAGTTTATAATTGTTTTACAACCTCTTCCTTTTTCTATATAAAAGAACCACAAACTTAATTAAGACATACATGAAATCAAGAAGCCCATCGAGACTTGATAACAAAGAAACCCATTTAGTACCTTTTATTTTTTGGTAAGAAAATATAAATCAAATTAAACTGCTCCTCTAAACAAAAAAAAGACATGTTCCTTCACCCAAATCAAAATCCTAAAGAAAGTTAGGGTTCTGCCATCACGCTAATACCGTCGGTATCGGTGTAAATACTCTTTCTCCTTTCATTTCTCTTTTCGATTATTTTTTTTTCCGATTTATTTCCCTTTTATATTTCACATATTTGTGTTAATAATTTATACAAAATTTAATTTTTAATCTTTGATTCTGGGGTTGTTCTATATTTTGATATTTATTCTCTTTGTCAATTTGTACCTTTGTGCTTCCCAAAATTTTATACATCGAGTTCCGCAGATTATCAACTTTTGTATTTGATTGATTGTTGTCCTCTTTTATTATTTGTTTAAATAAAGTAATTGGTTGCTATGATTTAGGATAGTTAAGATGCCATATTTGTAAGTGAAACATTAAGAGAGTATAAACAATAGCAATAAAGAAAGAAGAATAATATGCTGGATTTATTGTTTAGAGCCCATATAAACTTTCATGATTATGTATTAAGTTGCACCAAAGACTGACCAGCTATAGGACCCACGAATTGTTTCTTATGTGAAATTAGTTGCAAAACTTCATTGAGCAGATGATGTAGTCACTGATTTTCTCTTTGTTGGAAAGGCAATTGTATATTGGTGCATATTTTTCTAAATGATAAGTCGGAGACTAGTGTACTTTTATAATTATTCTAATATTCAAAATAATTTTTGACTATGATAACTACTCTATATGAAACATGCAGATGCCTTACTTCAGAGGTTTAAGGGTGAAGTTACTTATAACTCGTACAATTAGGACTATTTATGGAAAGTAAATATTTAACTGAACTGATTATTCATCTTGACGGTTTTGAAGTGAGTATAATAGCTAAAATCACTACTAGAAATTCGTTAAAAACCGACCAAAAAAATCGACCAATGTTGGTCGGTTATAGCAAATTACCGACCAAAACGCGACCATTACGGTGTGGACGGTGTTTTGATGGACGGAATGGCTTACCGACCAAAGTTGGTCGGAAATTACCGACCAACTTTGGTCGGTATATTAAAACGACCATCTGACAAGTTTAATTACTTACCGACCAACTTTGATCGGAAACATATTTTATTAATTTAATTTTACGGACCAAAGTTAGTCGGTTTAACTAAATTATATTTTTTTTTATTAATTATTAAAATTAAAAAAACCGACCAACTTTGATCGGTAATTGAAAATATATATTTTTTAAAAATAATTAAAATTAAACATTACCGACCAACTATGGTCGGTAATCTCAACAATGCAAGCAAAATATCGACCAAAGTTGGACGGTAATGTTGAATTCTGGGAATTCAATGTTCATTAACCGACCAACTTTGGTCGATATTTTGGAATAATTTATTTTTTTTATTAAAAACCGACCAACTTTGGTCGGTTTTTTTGGGTTTAATTTTAGCATAAAATGTCTGTTTTGGCAGCTACACCACCTGCCAGCATACCAATACAACAACATAACAACAACAACAACAACAACAACAACAACAACACAACAACAACACAACAACAACAACAACAACAACAACAACAACAACAACAAAAACACAACAACAACAACAACAACAACACAACAACAATAACAACAACAACAACAACAACACAATAACAACAACCAAAACATTCAATAAATACTTTAAAACTAACAAATTAAAGTTCAATTGAACATAAAAATCCAAAACCAAGTTAAAACTAATTACAACTAGTTCAAAACTGGTTCTATTTATCTAGTTCAAAGTATATAAAAGTCAAGGGGTGTTTTCTATAACATCATCATCACCGTCTGATGAACTTTCATTTACAAGACGATATAGAGAACGGTCTTGTGGAGGACGGAAAGCACGATCACGGGGAGGACGGGAGGAACGATCACGAGCAGGACGGGAGGGACGATCACGTGGAGGTCGACCCTCTGGAGATGACTCACGAGATCGGGGCAACGGAAAAGCTCC
This sequence comes from Nicotiana tomentosiformis, assembly GCF_000390325.3. NCBI lineage: Eukaryota > Viridiplantae > Streptophyta > Magnoliopsida > Solanales > Solanaceae > Nicotiana > Nicotiana tomentosiformis. The sequence continues at coordinate 53,596,750 of NC_090823.1, forward strand.
ACTAGATAGGAGAGTTCTGATCTGAGCTTGCATGCCAAGGAATTGAGTATCTCTAAGCCTTTCTCTTTCCTTGGCCGCTTCTAGCTCTGATGTGAGCTTTGTCACTGTCTCCCGCATAGCGGAGAGGCTCTCCCTATTAAGTTTCTCGCCTTGCGAGGAAGTCCCTATTTCTCGCATTCCACACTTATAGCGATGGAAGTTTTTAGTAGGCAACCCGTATACCTTCCCCCATTTTGGACCGCCAACAGACTCCAACCATATTCTTTCAGCATCCTCGTCCGAAGGTTAGGTTGGCTCACCCGATTCACCAGTTGGATGACTACGGATGAATTCCTTCATGTTACTTTGGTAGCGACCCTATATTATTTTAAATTAAATTAGTATTTCAAATTTTTTTATAAAAGTAAATTATAATACTTAAATAAAATTAAAAGCTTATATATGCAGTCGAGGCCCGGTCCTCGACCCACCTATCTTGATCCCCCTCTTTCTTCATCTTCACAATATGTGTCTCCTTGAATAGCTCATTATGACTCATTGGATGCCCATACTTCTTTTCCTGAAAATAAATTAATTTAGTTAATAAACAGAATAGATATACTTAGAAAAGTAAAATAATTTAAGAAATTACGTACCAATCTTATTTTTATTGTCCCTAGGCTGATCGCACCTCCAGTGTGCAAGGAGCCTCCCTTCTCGGATGCGCGAGCTTTCTTTCCTTTTTCGCTCCTCTATAAGAACTCTGTGGTAAGCCATTGCCTTTGCAAATCATTCCACAAATTCTCAAGTAACCAGCCAGGCCTCTTGTTCTTCTTTCTAGCATCCGAGAAAGCATCCGCCAATCTCTTGCGAGCTTTATGATGAAAATTTGTAGCCACTTCCGCGCTATAGCGGTTTTCCCATACACACTTGCTCTGTATTTCAAAAGTTAAATATTAGATGGAAACATCATAAATATAAATTATTAAACTGTTTAAAAGAACATTTATACCTTAAAATTGATTGAAAATTTGCTCCTTCAGTGAGAATGGGCAATCAGTCCAAGTCGCATAAGGGCCATCATAAAGCTTTCTAATGGCATTGGTGATTATCCTCGTAGTCTTATTACCCGGCCTGGACCTGTAATTTAATAATAAAAATACATTAATATCTTAGTAAAAATGTTACAAATCAATAGATGCAAAAATAATGAATAACACTTACCCATCACCCTAAGGGACTATGATGATCCTGCCATATCGATCATAATGCACTACCTCGTCATAACCATCCGAAGCATGTGTATCAGAGGCATGTGAAGACGGTGTAGGCGGGTCAGAGCTAATGCCTCGCAGGCGAAGGCCTGCAATAGATGGAGTCGATGATGAAGATGGTTGCGATCCCTGTGACTGTGACATAGCTGGATGCGACCCAAGTGGATGTGATACCGATGGCTGTGACTCGAGTGGCTGTGACATGGGTGGATGCGATCCATGTGGCTGTGATATGTAGGGATGTGATCCATGTGGATGTGATGCAGATGGTTGTGAGGCAGCTGGACTGTATGTCGGACGTATAGTCCTATGGCCCTATGATGGAAGACTGGGTGTCTGAATGAAGGTGTACGGCTCGTGATGCTGTGGCAGCTCAGTATAGCCGTGTGGTGGAGGATAAGACATAAGCATCTCTGAAAAGGGTGGACAAGAGGGAGTATTATTTTCTACCCTCCTCTTTCCCTTCCTACCCTTTTCTCGACCCTGAGAACTAGTAGGGTCATTGTTACCTTGACCCTTGCCTGCCATCTGCATAATATAATACTCATTTAGATTGAAACATATAAGAAACTAGCTATAAAACGAGAGTGCTTTAAAAAACCAACTTTTTAATCCTCATCGACGTATTGTTCCTCGTCCGAGAATTCTTCGTCCTCACTTGTTTGAGCTTCATCAGTTGATTCTTCGTCCTCATTTTCTATAATTGTTACTTCATTTATATCAACTTCTTCCAATATGCGTTCAGGATGTTCCAAATTATTTTCTAACTGATCGTCCACTATTTGGTGAACATTGGAGATATCGTTTTGATATGCAACATCTAACACATTCTCGACTTCCACCCTACCTACATGCTTAGTTTTTATTACAACCCACCAATCGGACTTATTCCGCCGCAATGGATAAGGAGCATAATACACTTGCCTAATGTTATGTGCAATTATGAAAGGATCATAACGATCATACTCCCTCGTATGATTAACCTCAATTATGTTGTATTGGTTGTGTACTCTTGTACCTCTTGTTGGATTTAGGTCAAATCACTTGCATCTAAAGAGTATCAATTTCTTATATGGCCAACCTGTATATTCTAGTTGTAATATTTCTTTGGCCACACCATAATAATTAATATCTCCAACTTGGTTGCCATCACCACCTTGAACCCACACCCCGCTGTTGTTGCTATTTTTATTTTTAGAGCAATCCTCTGTATGAAACTTATAACCATTCACTACGTACTTAGACATTGTTGCGACCTGAAGCCCAGGTCCCCAAGTTATATCTTTCAAAAATTGATTTACACCATTATTTGGATTATTTACCTACATAGAGTTAAAAAAATTCATAAGTTAGCACAACTTATGAATCAATTTTTATACATTCACTACATATGTGTATATATATATATATATATATATATATATATATATATACACTTACAAACTGTTTGAACCACGTATCAAATCTCGTATATACAGCATCATAGCCAAATTGACCCATGAAGTGACTGTGACATATCAAATATTTTTAGTAGTTGCATAAATATGTAGTCACGGTAAATTTTACATTTTGATAACTAATAAATCAATACTTACTTGAGAAATGGTACAACTTCGGGACAATTTAGCAACACATGAAGTGTAGCTGACTTGTACTCCATATCACTCAAACTTCTCTTTTTAACATCCTTAGAAAATCGGCCTGGTTGATTGAATATGGACATTGGTGGATATGATGGATCATTCACACATTCGACCGTGTGCCTATTGGGCCTAGCAAAATCTGGATATGTCCTATCAAAGTGCTTCCAAGCTTCTCCATCTGAAGGATGACACATAACATTAGGTGGTCTTGTATTTTCAAAGTGCCATCTCATATGAGGAGCAGAACTCATCGATGCATATAACCTCTTTAACCTAGGTATAAGAGGTAAATAATGCATCGCCTTGACAACGACCATATTCCCGCTGGAAAGCCTCTTGAAACGAGGCTTTTCGCAAAATTTACAACTGTCTAAAGTTGCATCATCTTTATAATATAACATGCAACCATCTTCACAACAATCAATTCTCATTGACGAAAGTCCTAACTTAGAAACCAATCTCTTCGCCTTATAGAAATCACCAGGTAAGTTGATATTAGGGTTAACTAGTTCACTCATAAGGTCAATGAAAGAGTCCATGGCTGCTTGAGAAATATTCCAATTAGATTTGATACTTAGTAATCTAACTGCAACAGACAGCTCAGAGTGCGGACTTCCTTCACGTAGTGGACGACTAGCTTCCTCTAACTGTTCATAAAAATATTTTGCGTCATCATTAGGAGTTTGTTCAACATTTTCATTGGGCTCACCCCCAAAAGCATCCGCAACCATATCCTGAATTCTAGAATCAAGATTTGTATTCTCCACCGACCTACTACTTTCACCAACAACCATGTTATGAAATATCCCACGGCTACCATCGATCTCTCCATGATTAGTCTACACAAAGTAATTCTCTATAAACCCCTTCCTATAAAGATGAAGCTTAACTTCCTCCGATTTTTTAAACTTCATACAATCGCACCTGATACAAGGGCACCTAATTACTCCTTCACTTTGGTATGGTAGAAGTGATATTGCATGTCTAATAAAGTCATCAACCCCTTCTACAAAATTCTCCCGCAATCTCCGCCGATTAGGATAATTTCTATTGTACATCCAAGTACGATGTTCCATCTATACAAATAAAACAAGAATAAATTAATTTATTCTATAATTATAAATTAATTATATCTTTTTTAGTTAATTCAAGATAATTATTTTTTCCTAATTACACCAATTTATATCCTAAAAGTTCAATTCATATCCAAATGGTCCAATTCATATCTTAAAAGTTCAATTCATATCCTAAAAGTTCAATTCACAAGAACAAATCCTAAAAACTAAAATTTCAATTCATATCCTATGAGTTTAAACATAAACTAACTAAACTAAAGAAATTCAACCCATACCCTAAAAGTTCGATTCACAAGAACAAATTAATTTATTCTACAATTATAAATTAATTATATCTTTTTTAGTTAATTCAAGATAATTATGTTTTCCTAATTACACCAATTTATATCCTAAAAGTTCAATTCATATCCAAAAGGTCCAATTCATATCTTAAAAGTTCAATTCATATCCTAAAAGTTCAATTCACAAGAACAAATCCTAAAAACTAAAATTTCAATTCATATCCTATGAGTTTAAACATAAACTAACTAAACTAAAGAAATTCAACCCATACCCTAAAAGTTCGATTCACAAGAACAAATTAATTTATTGTACAATTATAAATTAATTATATCTTTTTTAGTTAATTCAAGATAATTATTTTTTCCTAATTACACCAATTTATATCCTAAAAGTTCAATTCATACCCAAAAGGTCCGATTCATATCTTAAAAGTTCAATTCATATCCTAAAAGTTCAATTCACAAGAACAAATCCTAAAAACTAAAATTTCAATTCATATCCTACGAGTTTAAACATAAACTAACTAAACTAAAGAAATTCAACCCATACCCTAAAAGTTCGATTCACAAGAACAAATTAATTTATTCTACAATTATAAATTAATTATATCTTTTTTAGTTAATTCAAGATAATTATTTTTTTCTAATTACACCAATTTATATCCTAAAAGTTCAATTCATATCCAAAAGGTCCAATTCATATCTTAAAAGTTAAATTCATATCCTAAAAGTTCAATTCACAAGAACAAATCCTAAAAACTAAAATTTCAATTCATATCCTATGAGTTTAAACATAAACTAACTAAACTAAAGAAATTCAACCCATACCCTAAAAGTTCGATTCACAAGAATAAATTAATTTATTCTACAATTATAAATTAATTATATCTTTTTTAGTTAATTCAAGATAATTATTTTTTCTAATTACACCAATTTATATCCTAAAAGTTCAATTCATATCCAAAAGGTCCAATTCATATCTTAAAAGTTCAATTCATATCCTAAAAGTTCAATTCACAAGAACAAATCCTAAAAACTAAAATTTCAATTCATATCCTACGAGTTTAAACATAAACTAACTAAACTAAAGAAATTCAACCCATACCCTAAACTAAACTAATTCATAACTAATTGACTAATTAACAAAACTAATTAGTTAATAAAACTAATTAACAAAACTAATTAAAACAAGACCTAAACCCTAATCCTCAATAAAATGCAATGTTCAAATAATTGAAACACTAATCAATTGAAACTAATTCATAACTAATTAACAAAACCTAAAAATAATAAATAAATTGATTGTAATTCAAACCTAGAATTTTTAGGAGATGGAGAAGGAGAGGGGCGGCAGTGGCAGCGACAGCGGCGACGGCGACGGCACGACGAGGGCGAGGGCGAGGGCGAGGGCTGGACGGCGAGGGCGAGGGCTGGGAGAAGGAGAGAGGGGAAGGTTTTGAGTGAAGAGGGGAAAATTTCAGAGAAATGGGGGTTTCCCCCATCATCAAGCCTCTGAGGGCATCCCATCATATCATCTCGGCTACTATGGGCAAATTGTCAATATATACCAGCTGATCAGGTGGTGGTGCATATATAACGCCGTAACCTTTTTCCATATCCCATATACATATAATAAACACGTATATAACGTCATCTGGTCATGGGTCAATGTGCATGTATAACTGCATGAAATGCATAAGAAATACGTCAGTAAGATTCCTCAGAATATCATAAGATCAGTATGCCTTTCGGATAAACTTTATTAAATACGTATTTTTCTAAGACCCATGAACAGAAGATATAATAATAATTCACATGGGGAATCCAGAATATAGACACCCCTAATACTTCTATGAATAGAGTCATTTATGGAAATTATGCATTTGCTCGTTTCGTTTGTATCGTATTGATCATACCAAAAAGAAAGAAGGGACAGCCTTAACATACCTGAACCGATTCTCTTGAAAATCCCTCTAACACACGTTAATTGCGAAAAAATACATGATGGCGAGATCGAAGTAGGGAAAATCCATATGATATTCTTGATATCATAGCACGTTATTTCTTATCCGACTAATGTTCACTCCATTGAAAGATAACATTTGAAATGACGAATATCCATTAAACTCGTTAATGACCAATGTTGCTGGTCTATGTTCTAAAGTGGCAAGCATGCCATAACTCCATTCTTATTTTTCCAAGCTATATTATCAATAAATAGACCAAGCAAAAGTTCCAAGAATCCTTACGTGTAACCAAGGCATTTTATGCAAGCCTATGTATTTCCTTAATGAAATAGGGATGTCTTAAATTGTTGGTTTTGGGAGCTTCATCGGTTAGCATGCTTAGTAGGTGTAAACATCTATCATTTTTGTAAATTAAAGAGATCTTAAGTCTTTGGTGGTGTGGCCCCACTTTGTAAGACTTGGCCACCAAACATCCTCCAATTTTTGCCACCTTATTATGTGATTTATGAGTCATAATTCAAGAACTCTTTGGCTGCCACATTCCATAATCTCACGTAACTTGCCCCCTAATACTTATCCAAGATAATTATCCTCAAACTTTTAATTAATTTATTAACTTCTCACTCAAATCAATAATTAACCAAATATCCACATAATTAAGAATTATCTCGAATTACTTAAAATACCACTCACTTTTAAAATACCACATATACTTCACTATCATGGTCATGTGGTACCTTGTATGGCACTAGTCCATAAATACGGGGCATTGTAGCTTGGACCGTATTTTATCTCAAAATGACAAATTTCGACGAAATTCATTTTCTTCGATTTGCTTACCCTCTCACCTTCACGAATTTACTCATCACTTATTTGAAATAGCATAATTCTTATAATCTCAAAATAATCTCATTCCCCAACTTACGTCGATTAACTTACGACGAAACTTTAACGTACGAAAATGCAGGATGTAACATCTAATTTATGAGCATCCATAAATTTCTTTATAGCGTACTTTCACGTATGAAAATATAGGGTATAACAATAACATACGTGTGGAAACATACCCAAGACATACACACACACACACACATACACACACACACACACACACACACATATATATATATATATATATGTGTGTGTGTATGTGTGTGTGTGTGTGTATGTATGTATGTGTGTGTGTGTAGAATACGGCAGGGCGAGCAGACAAAGCTGATATGGACAACTATATATCAAAATAGAAGTCGACAAGGCCGCACACTATCCAACTATACATGACTGTCTACAGACCTCTAATAGAGTGTACAACTGTATAAAGGACGGGACTGCGCCCCGTCCCATCATACCCAATGTATGTATAAAAAAATATCGTACCAAAACTGAATAGCAGCTCCAGATCAAATGGAGCACACCAACTCTTGCTGAACAAGGATCCTAAGAAGGGGGACTGTCAGCCTGTCTAGCTGGACCTGTAGGCTTGAAACGCAGGCCCCAGGCAATAGGGGCGTCAATACGAATAATGTACCGAGTATGTAAGGCATAAAAATTAGTATATAAAAGACATGAAAGAAACACGGAGTAAAATACTAAACTTATAAGTCTAAATAGCTCTGTGAATCATGAAACATTTATAATGTCATGCATATATGTATAAATGTCATATCATGTATAGGTATACGTGTACATAATAACATCAAGACTTTGAGGGCATCCCATCATATCATCTCGGCCTCAGTGGGCGAAATCATCAACGTATACCAACCGATCAAGTGGTGGTGCGTATATAACATCGTAACCTTTCCCCACACCCCGTGTACATATAATATACATGTATATAATGCCATCTGGTCATTGGTCAATGTACATGTATAAATGAATGCAATGCATAAGAAGTAAGTCAATAAGATCTCTCGGAAAGCCATAAGATCAATATTCCTTCGGTTAATATCACAAAATAAACTTTATCAACTTACGTATTTTCAAAGAACCATGAGCAGACGATAGAATAATAGGACATATGGGGAATAGAGTCATTTGTGAAATTTGCGTGTTTGCTCGTTTCGTTGTATCATATGTAATGAAAGTAACTTAATCTGTAACTTAACCTGTAACAAAACGGGCAACATTTCTCCTGATGTTACTGTTTCTTAAGTCTACTATAGGTGAGCATACAACACAATACAATCAGTAACACAAAAACAACCTAACTACAATTCGGGGCCTTTAATACAATAAAAAGCCCAAGTATACCATAACACACCCAATCGACAAGTTATCAATTAGCCTGAAATTATAATGACGAGTGACCGGCCTACTACTCTGCCATATGTGGTGTTTCACCAAGACTTTTATCTTTCCAAACTCCATAAATTAGCAGCACAATAGGACAACATGAGTGGACTACAAAACAGTCCACTAAAAGTGGAATAAATCGAACTCACGGCTTCCGATCACCGTCCCGTGAGTTCTAACTATTAGGAAACAAATTTATCAACCTTCCTTAATATTTAAAAGATTAAATACAGAAATTAGGCATTTTCTTAACTATGAAGTACCTTCCAAAACTCAAACTACAAAGAAAAAGAGAGGTGGTATAATGATACTTATGTCGTATGGATCGTTCTAATGTAATAGCTTCTTGATTTCGCTATTCTCATCATTCTGGTCATCCAGGAGCGGCGAAGATGTACCATGATGTCAGGGAAATATACTGGTGGGACAAAATGAAGAAGGATATAGTAGAGTTTGTTGCTCAGTGCCCTAATTGTCAGCAAGTTAAGATGGAGCATCAGAAACCTGGTGGTTTATTTCAGGTTATAAGGATTCTGACTTAGATATGAGAAGTAATTTATGGATTTCCTCATAGGCTTACCTCGTGCCCAGCGTAAGTTCAATTCTATATGGGTGATTGTTGATAAACTTACAAAAGCAGCCCATTTTCTACCTGTCAGGACTATGTATTCAGAAGAGGATTATGCAAGGCTTTAGATTAAGGATATAGTACAACTTCATGGTGTCCCTATATCTATTATCTCATATAAAGGTGCTCAGTTTACAACTAATTTTTGAAGTTCCTTCCAAAAAGGATTGGGGACTCAGGTAAGTCTTAGTACAATATTTCATCCCAGACAGACGGCGGGGCTAAGAGTACTATTAAGACACTTGAGGATATTCTACGAGCTTGTGTTGTAGAATTCAGGGGTAGCCAGGATGATCATTTTCCCCTTATTGAGTTCGTATATTATAATAGCAATCATTCTAGTATTCAAATGGCTCCATACAAAGCTCTTTACGGACGAAAGTGTAGGTCACCTATCGGATGGTTCGATGTTGGGGAAACTAAGTTAGTAGGACCAGAGTTGGTACAATAGGAAGTTAAGAAGATTAAGCTTATACATGAAAGGCTATTAGCAGCTCAGAGTCGTGAGAAGTCCTATGCAGATAATCGATGATGAGACTTGGAGTTTCAGGTAGATGACTGGGTATTCCTAAAGTTATCACTGATGAAAGCCATTATCAAATTCGGTAAGAAAGGAAAGCTTAGCCCTCGGTACATTGGACCTTATAAGATCATACTAAAAGTAGGCTAGGTAGCATATGAATTAGACTTGCCTTCTAACTTGTAGTCTGTACATCCAGTCTTTCATGTGTCTATACTCCGTAAGTGTATCAGAGATCTTTCTAGAGTCGTTCCAGTTGACGATGTCTAGGTCACAGAGCAGCTATCATATGAGGAAGCTCCCATTGCTATACTAGATAGACAAGTTCGGATATTGAGAACTAATGACGCAGCTTCAGTTAAAGTACCTTGGAGAAACAAGAATTTGATAAGATGATGTGGGAAGCTAAAGAAAACATAAAGTCTGGGTATCCTCACTTGTTTACGCTTCCGGAGGAGGAGAAGACTGAGACATCATAGCCTTTAGGTGCGTATATGTTACTATCATTGGTCGTGTGAGGCCATTGGTGTTATTGATGATTGTGGCCCCGTGTGGCTTTGTATTGCTAGGTTTGCTGCATGACAGCTTGATAGTAATACTGTTATAGAAGAGACTCTGGAAATATATCTATAGATCTCTGGGAGTTTAACATTCGAGGACGAATGTTTCTAAGGGGGAAAGATTATTATACCTTGTGCGTCCCAAGGTGACGTATAATAAATATGAGACATGTTAATCATGATTTAAATGAGTGTAAATTCATAATATGACTATATATGATGTTTTTATATAAAATATAAAGTTTGGGAAAAATCGAGTTTATGTTGCAGAAAAACCGACTAAGGAATTGCCTTGTAATTCAGCTTTTTGAACAATACATTTTGTGTGTTATATTAGGTCTTTTTGGGACATATTATATACCAAATTTAAGGTCTTGGAATATAGTTTCCAAAACTCTTAACCGTTCTTTAATACGGCATCCGAATAAAAAGATATAAGCATCTGAAGAAGGGCCAATGCTAGGGTGCCAAGCTAGCACCTCTTTGACTTTTCAAAAGTTGATATATATAGGTCTTAAGTCATCTTTCTCTTCATTTTTCCATAGAACACAAACATAGAACCCCCATAAACCTATCCTTAAGCAATCTACATGGATTTCAAAAAAGATTAGCATCCCGGATATGAAATCAAGAAGCAGTAGCATTAGAACGATCCCTACGACGTAAGTATCATTATACTGCCTCTTGTTTTATTTGTAGTTTGAGCTTTTAAAGGTACTTCATAGTTATTAAAACGCATAATTTATGTATTTAAGCTTTTAAATATCAATAAAAGTTGATAAATTCATTTCCTAATAGTTAGAACTCATGGGACGGTGATTGAAAACCATTCGTTGTCATTAAACACTAAACCCAAAGGTAGTAATGAATATCAATGGATTAAAGGCTAAGGGTAGAGTTCCGCTCGAAGTCAAAGCCCCCTTTGAATCCCCTGACACTTTAAAGTTCCCCAGGGTCTCAAGGCCTAGGGCAGCGCTTGTGCCAGGGAGTGCAGTCCAACCAACAATTAAACTTTACTCCCAAATACCCCTAATCACTGATGACTCATTCTTCCCCACAGGTTTAAGTGCCAATGAGGCACTTTAAATGTAAACCAATCACCATAGCAATGCCATACCACATAAGTATATACCGCTCTTAATAAAGTCAACCAGAATACCATGAGAACACAAAATAGTTTATTTACACCATCATAACCATGTTTCCAAATCAAGTAGATGATTAACCCATTAACAGGTCAAAAGGCTGAGTCTCAGACATACATAGAACCATAGACATTATCATGTTACTATCAAAGAACCAAGCACCTGAAATAAGGTATCTTGAAGGTAGAAAAGCCTACAGTTAAATCGTTCAACAGTTAATGAATGCAAATGTATGTTCCTTTAAGTCACCTTAATTAAACCAAAGCACTTATTGTTTTCACTCAAGTCTGGTTTTAACACACACTAGTTAATGAGACTATTGGAAGCATTGAAAGTATCAACCAAGGTTACAGACAAATAGTCATAGTCAGATACTATTAGAGATACCAAAATACACCTGGAGTTTCAATCAAGACTACTAGTTTACAAATTTAAATAGAACTCCCAAGAATTCTTGACAGAAACTCATGCCACTAGTCTTTCTAAGAATGTTAACCCTTACTAAGAATAAGCAGACTGCTATGTTCAAGCAAGAATAGCAGGAGGTTTACCTTAGAATTCTCAAACTAGATTCAAATCACATAAAGGGAAAAGAGAACTTGATATAGGTTTTAATGGTGTTGTACACGCAAGCATGGATATAGAGGACAAAAGAGATGGACACAAAATTCTAATTCAAGTTATACATAGGATGTTCCAGCCAAGGATTTTACCAAGTAGGATTGAATTTAATTCAATACAAGGTCAAGTCAGTAATAGCATTCGAGAAGTTCAGTATAGGAGAGACCTTATACTAAGCGTGTTTAGCTTAACTGTACAGACTAGAGAGTGGTAGTTTAAACCTGATGGAATTCATTTCAACTTACTGACACAGTAATTGATACTCAGCCACAACTAGTACGATTTGTAACCTAATTCATATGAGATGACTTAATATGACGGAGAACATATAAAAATAGTCACTGAGGTTCGTCAAAATTGGTCTGGTTGCCTTAATGAGGCTGTTTCATATGATAAGGCTTACATATGTGATTATCAGTAGTATAAACACAAAACGTTCATAGTAATGACCCAAAGCCTGCTTCAAATTATCAAACAATTATGTGAAAAAGGAAAGCACTTTAAACATTTAAGCTTAACATACTTTAACTCATTAGTAAATGATTAAACCCTGAGCATTCATATCCCTCTTAGTTAAAATCATTAAATAACAACTTTAAATATAGATAACGTACTACATTAAACAGAATTAGTATAATAGGCATGAAGAGCACAATAGAACATTTAAAGAAAACTTGAAATCAGAATAAGTATGGGAAGCTATAAAGATACATTAAATAACTTAATTTTATAGGTTGTTTGATTCAGAGTAGCAGTCCTCAAGGTCACATAATGACTTGATCAAATTGACTCGAGACACATAAAAGCATAACAATCAACCATGATTTAGTATCAAATCATTATGAGCAGGATCAAATAATTAAGAGCTAATAACAAACATCATAAACGAAGGACGTCAATAGAAAGATAGCAGTAGGTTCATAATTTTAAATGAAACAGTCATAAGAGATGGAGTGGAGTTATACTGACCTCCTTGTGTGCAGCAGACAAGGCACGAATTCAACTTAGCCGTGTAGGAACCAAAGCTTCAAGCTTTGAGTAGTGAGAGAACTCAGAATCAAAGAGAAACAAACATTAAAGATAGAGAGAGAGAGAGAGAGAGAGAGAGAGAGCCTAAGCTTTGAACTTTTGTGATTTTTGATACTCGTATTAGGATTTTTTGGTTCTTGTTAGGTCTATTCGGATTTTTGTTAGGATTTTTTTGATACTCGTATAGTGCCATTTAATGGCTTAGGGTTACAGGATTCAAACTAGGATAGTGGAAGATGATGGGTAGTAGATGATACGAGCATACTCGAGTGAAAATAGAAATGACATTCGTGAGAGTAAAGATAACTCGTACCCGAGAGAGGAGAACTGCTAGTTGAGAACAAGAATCCATTGGATAAAGTCCCAATGTCAAGAGGTCTCTACGCTTGACCTTTGGACCAAGAATAACAATGATGGTACAGTAAAATGGCCATGCATGCCACCGATTTTGACAAAGTACAAAGAATTCCTGAGGTTTCGACAATGCACCAATTAGCTTTGGGTTTTGGATTAGGAGTTTTTGAAACTCAATCAACGTAAAATGGAAATATGATCTCAGACTTCCTAGCCCAGGGACAAGGCGATTTTGACTCTACTAGTTGGATTTGAGAGCAAAGATGGAATGGTGCTTCGATTTTAGAGACCCAGGCTTTGGCATTTCTGATTTGGTGAACAAAACGGAAAGTCAACGGGATTTGTTGGTAATGAAGCATGAATGGACGATTTGCTAAGGGTCTCATGACCTTGAACAAATTTGTGCAAGGTTGTGTTGATTGATTGTTCATGGTGGTCTGAGAGAAGAAGATGAAAGAGGAAAGGGGGGTGGCTGTGAGAGATACGAATGAATTAGGGTTTGAGATATTGGGGGGAGGGGGTTCTCTGTGTTAAGGATAAGGGAATTAATCGGTCAACGACCCTTGTAATTCAAGCATTAAAAGATTATTATGAGGAATTATGTGAGTCATTGGATATATGTGTTTCAATGGCTGAGATTAGATCTGCGAGGTGTTAAAATTAAAGGGAAAGTAGGATAAAACATGGTCATTGATCAAATGATTTAATGGTCCAGATTAGATGTGTTGCTTGTGTGAGTGTGATGAAGGGGTGACGCGGAACAATTTGATTAGCTCAAATGAAGTGACATGGATTGCCAAAGTGAACATGGGGGGGGGGGGTATTGGACTAAGTATTTTCGGATATGGGCTGGTGTATTGGCAACAATTCATTTAAATGGTAGCCAACCCATGTTTAATTAGAAATTACAATTATAGCCTTTTATCATTTTAATCGTTAATTTAAATAAACTTCATTATTTCCAATAAAGTGTAGTAAAATTATAAATATCAAATATACCAATATTATTGTAATTAATTATTTATAAAATACTTTATTTTCTAAATTATCGCACTAATTTTGAAATATTAACCTAGTTATCCAATTAATCAAAATTTAAGAAATAATACATTAAATTAATTATAAAGCCTATGTGGTGTATTTTAAAAATTATTTTAATAGTATTCAAATAGTAAGTATATTTGTAATTACATAATACTAATACTAGATTATTAATTTCAAAATTAATACTTAAATAATTTTTTAAAACCATGTATTTATTGATAGAAAATACTTTCAAAACATTAATTGTTAATTATTAAGTACAAATAAATTAATTTTAAAAGAGAGAGTCAAAATTATGCGTCAGTAGCTGCCCCTATTTGACCGGAGATGATGAAAGAATTTTCGGACAAAGAAATTGAACCAAAGCCAATTTTGTCCCGACTTTAGGCATGCATTGCAGGAATGGCACGAGGATTATGAGCTGTAAGATTTAGAAAATGTTTGTAGAAAACGTGGGGAATCGGGCCGAATTTCTAGCTTTGAATTGCTTACATACCTCGAGCTTAACGAGGATCAGGCCTCATGTAGTTTTGGGGTGAGGACTTTGAGAAAGCGATGCTCCTATCAATTGCCCTACTATCGTATTATGATGCTATTGCGAGATGGAAGATTCGGTACTCATGACAGTTTTGAATTTGCGACTTGACTCGAATGATTTGAAAAATTTGAGTTCTACTGATCATTTCGAACTTGAGCTCGAATCCTTGGCCTGCTAATGAATTTGATGTCCCTCATAGTGTTATAGTTTGGTGTGCTGCTTAGAAGGAGTTCCACGTAATGATATTTGTTCCTACAAAAAATAAAATACACACATACCCATATATTGCAATGCAGAGTATATTAAGATGTGATGTAAACGATGCAGGAATGATGATGCATGGCTGCCCGCGAGCCGTTATTTGGGATCAGGATGATAGGATACTTGAATTTGACTCGATTTGTTAGCCAGGTTGTGTACCATTCCTCAGCTGTCGGAGCATTGAGTTTCCTCGTGTTGGGAGTAGTTGTAGAATGAATCTCCGCTTGTTGGGGGAGTTTTGCATTGAAAAGTGTCTCCGCTTGTTGGGAGGGCTTGATTTGTTGAGTGCGTCTCCACTTGTTGGGAGAGCTTTGTACTGAAAATGTAAAGTAATCTCCGCTTGGGAGTGATTGACTTTAAAAAATGCAATCATGCTTGAAGATGCACGAGAAAACCATCAAAACATTCAAGATAATAACAAAGGAAAAGAAAAGCATGCCCAAGAGAGACTCTTGACTATGAAGCTAAGCTGCGACCATCGATTGGGAGAATGTTGGTGACGAGGTTTGCGATTGTCTATTCTGTCCTCCGATGTGACAGAGCAATGGTGCGGATTGTTCTGTTGACGGAGTGAACAATTTACTATATACAAGGCTTTGATTGGCAAAACCGACGTTTAATTTGTACAAAAAGTGCTGATCGATTGAGCTTACAGTTTGCTAAATACAGGGCTCCAATTGGTGAAGCTGGCGGCTCGTTTAGTACAAGATGCTCCAATTGGTTGAGCAGATAGTTTGCTATTTACAGTATGCCTTTTATGCACCAGTGGTATGACTCCAAGATACATGCAAAGGATTCAAGAATTAGATTAAGTTGTCCCGGAAACATTTAAATAAAGGAAGAGGATGATAATCTTGAGAGAGTGGCGGATCCGTCATTTGCCCCAGTGTATTCCCAACATTTCCTTGCGTCCTGTTCGCCTTCCACTATAAGAACAATTCTTAGTAGGAGGGGTGTTGGTTTGTGTCGACCACAGTATTGTTTTTGCCTCAGCCCTGGATATGGTTACGCCACAAAGTTCAGTAGGTGGAACAAATTACTACATTTTGAAAACATTTTTAAATATCTTTGTTTTATGGCAAGTGTCGTCGTTCTGTATTTTGACATGCTATGAAAGTTTCTCTGAACACGAGCGTTGCTTTTTTGAAAAATCTATCTCGTTGATGTCGATCTTCCACAATGCTTCTGACAACGAGACTGCTTGCCATTGCGACTGCATCCTAATTCGAAGTAATGTATTACAAAGGTTTCCTAAAGCTATGACCGAACCCTTTCTGGTTTCCTACATATCCAAAACGGAATCAGGTCTGAGCGTAGTTCGTGGATGATGATAAAAATATGATGAATAAGATAGAGCCTGACTGAGGCAGCCTACGTGTAAGGCCCCGTAAAATTTTGCAAAAGAAAATAATGTTACGTGGTGCCGAATCGGTTTTACGTGTTGAGTATTACAGGAAAATAAAGGAAAATATTTTGGCGGAAAAGTACATTTCTGCGGTCCATTATGCGACCGTAGAATAACTCTGCGGACCGCATAATGGCCGCAGAGTGAGGCAGTTAATTGGGTCAGTTTGAAGCAGTTATGCGGTCGACTATGCGATCGCATAACTGTTATGCGGTGCACTATGCGACCGCAGAACAGTTATGCGGACCGCAGACTCAGGCAGATATTTGGTCATTTTGGACACCAATTATGCGACCGATATGCAGTCTATATAACTATTATGCGGTCGCATATGCGACCGCAGAACCTGTTCCGGAGCTTTATTTTTGGATTTTTAAAACTCATATGCGACCGCAGAACCTGTTCCGGAGCTTCATTTTTGGATTTTTAAAACTCGACCCTACTTCGTTAAATACACGTTATCTAAAATTTTAGAGTGAGAGAGAATGCCATAGAGTGAGAAGGTGTACTTCAAAAATTGTTCTTCAATTCTTGCTCAAGTTTGGAAAATTAAGAAGGCAAGCTCACTAGGTCTTCATCCTAGAGGTATGATTCTACACGCTAAACCCTAATTTCGAAATCATCTGAAAATGGGTAATTAGCAAGATAATTTTTGGGCATGAGAGTTGATTATTTTACATGCATGTGATATCAAGGGGCGTAGGAAGATTGTTGAACTAAACATGGTAAAGATTGGGTTGTGGGATGATAGAATCCTCCATAAAAGGACCTTGAAACCTTGTGCACACCTAGTGTTTGATAAAATGCTCAAATGAGCTAGAACCATGATCATCTTCCTAATTTTGATTCAAATATTATATTTCTAAAATAGACTGAAGTGGCTAAGAATTCCAGAATGTCTTAGAGTTTAAGGAAGCTCAATTGAGGTATGTTGGCTAAACTCTTCTCTTAAAATTGAATCCCACGATATTCATGTAAATTAAGTAAGTCCCGAGTGATTCATTATGAAATTGGCTATTCCGAGTAAGATTGGGTTGAAATATATATGTTCAACAATCATTCCAAATGCTCTATTCGTGTTATGTTACCAATTGAGGATGTGATAAAATATGGGTTGTGCATTAATAATGTTTCGACTTTAAGTCAAGTTCAAATGAAGGCTATTATGCCAAATTTTGTGAAATATATCTATGTGCATTAGACTCTAAATTGCTCACATGTGTACTACACACTTTGATTTGAATTGTGTTTGTTGTTTATGATGAGGATGATATTTGAAATTGATAAGATGAGCATTAAATACCGAATATGGCAAACGTTTCAAGAATGATCTTATAATTATGGCCACTAGTGCCAATGAAATGAAAAGATGTGAAAGTATTATGAAATCCGATGATTGATATAAAAAGGTTGATGTATCAAATAAGACAACCGAGCGGATCGGATTATAATCGGACACCATGCCGCATACATAGTGGTGATTGTGCTGAAAATTATAATTGAATTTGTGATTGTGGTCGACGTCACTAATGGATAGCCTAGCCGATCGGGTCGTGATCGGACTCCGTGTTAAAGACGGTGGTATTGATATTGAGAGTAATTGTGGTTGATGTCTCTAATGAGATAGCCTAGCCGATCGGGTCATGATCGGACTCCGTACTGAGAATACGGTGGTGCTGGTATTGTTGACAATGGTATATCTATACTAAAAATCTCCCAATGTGAGATATGGAAATTAATTTGAACACTGTCTTGATCCTAAATTGAGGTTTGATGTTAATTAAGGCTTTCATTGATATTATGATAATCTTGTTTATATTATTTGTCATTCTATTGAGAGGGTGTTTAGTTATACATACTAGTGCTATTCGAAAGTACTAACATCCCTTTTGCAGGGGGCACTGCATCTTTTAATGGATGCAAGTGGTTCTACAGCAGAAGATATTGGTCAGTGATAGTAGTGCACCTTCTTTCCAGCTAACTTGGTGAGCTCCACTTCATTCCGGGGTCATAAATCTTTTGTACTTTGTGTATTCTGTTTAACGTATTGCCGGGGCCTTGTTGTCGGCATTATCATTGTACTCTTCTTTATCTATAGAGGCTCCGTAGACATAGTGTGGGTCGTGTATTGGTGCTGGGAAAGACAAACTATGCTATGTTGTGGTTGTATTACTTGTTCATTTGAGACTTTAAAAATGGTGAAACTTATGGTAAGAAATTGGTAATTGCAGATATGACCACTTTATTGTTTAATTAAGGAAAACATATATTCTCTTTATTCATGAATAAGTCTGGGTAGAAGGAATCTAACAGGCTTGCTCGGTCGGGTACACTTGGTTGAGCGCCGGTCGCACTCCTCAGTTTTGGGGCGTGACAAACTTGGTATCAGAGCCTAATGTTTTAAAGTGATCTAGTATGTCTCAGAGCCGTGTTTAGTAGAGTTCTTATTATCGGTGTGTTGTCGACCACATCTATAACTAGGATGCTACATGGGAATTTAGGAATAATACCCTTATTTCATGTTCTTGATCGTGCGATAAAGCTAGTTGTAAGATTGCTCCTCCTATAACTCCTGAGTTGCTCTAATTTTCAGTACATGGCACCTAAGAAGAAGGCAAAAACTGGCCAAAGAGCCAATGTCACCCCAGGAGTGACAGTTGGTTCTATATTTGATGATGCGGGTGAGCACCCGAGGGGGGAGGATATTCACCCAGTTACTACACTGCCTGACTCTACTACAGCTGATCAGACCGCACCTGTCCCTACACCTACTGAAGGTGCAATAGTTCCTCCAACTGATATACCAGTTCCACCTCCAGTTTCAGCTTCCGATTTTTGTGTTTCTGATGTTGATATTAGGGGAGCCATACAGATGTTGGCTCAAATAGTGGCATCCCAGGCCCAGAGATCAAATGTTGCACCCACTTCTTCCAGTCAGCAAGGGGATTCTACTAGTTCCAGGGTGAACAGGTTTTTCTAGTTAGATCCTCCAGTGTTCACAGGTACTAACCTAGAGGAAGATCCCCAGGACTTCATTGATGAGATACACAAGACTATTCGAGTTATGTGTGCTACTGAGATAGAGGCAATGAAATTTGCCTCCTACTGCCTGAAAGAGGTGGCATATTCTTGGTTTGAACTATGGAAGGAGTCCCGTGAAGAAGGGATCCCTCCACCGAGGTGGGGCGAGTTTGCTGATGCCTTCATTTATCATTTCTTGCCTGCTAAGACTAAGGCAGCCCGTGCTGCTGAATTTGAGAACTTGAGGCAAGGTAGCCAGAGTGTGTGTGATTACCATATGATATTCACGTACCTGTCTAAGTATGCTATTTACATGCTACCCACTATGGAGGCTAGAGTGCGCCGATTTGTACAGGGCCTTAGTCCCTTGGTAATTAATGAGGCTGCTACAACTACCTTGAATTCTGATATGAACTATGGAAAGATGGTGGCATTCGTTCAAGCTACAGAGACCCGCAAATTAAGGCATTCGATCACACCTTATGTTGCTATGGAATTTGAGATAGAACCAGAACAGCTTTATGAGCCGTTCTCTAAATCTACTCCGGTTGTTGAGTCTATTTTGGCCGCGCGGGTTTATTAGGATTGTGTTGTCATGTTACATGGTCGGGACACTGTGGCTGATCTTATTGAATTAAGAATGTTTGATTTTGATGTGATAATGGGGATGGATTGGCTTTATTATTAATTTGCCAAGCTTGATTGCCGAACCAGAACTGTTAGGTTCGAATTTCCAAATGAGCCAGTTATTGAGTGGAAGGGTAATGATGTAGTGCTGAAGGGTAGGTTTATTTCTTACCTTAAGGCGACGAAAATGATCAACAAGGGATGTATTAACAATTTGGTCTGGGTTACGGACACCGATGCTGAGGCACTTACACTTGAGTCTGTGCCTGTTGTGAATGCATTTCCGGGAGTCTTTCCGGAGAAATCCCTAGGATCCTACCAAACAAGGAGATTGATTTTGGTATTTATGTAATGCTAGACACGCATCCTATATCTATTCCATCCTACAGAATGGTACCGACAGAATTGAAAGAGCTAAAAGAGCAATTGAGAGATTTGTTAGAAAAGGGTTTTATCCGGCCAAGTGTGTCACCTTGGGGTGCACCGGTCCTTTTTGTAAGAAAGAAAGATGGGTCGCTGAGAATGTGTATTGACTATCGAAAGCTTAATAAGGTCACAATAAAGAATAAGTACCCACTACCAAGGATAGATGACTTGTTTGATCAATTGCTTGGTGCCAGGTACTTCTCCAAAATTGATTTACGATCCGGGTATCACCAATTGAAGATCATGGAGCGAGATATTCTGAAAACAGCTTTCAGAACCCGATATGGGCTCTTTGAATTTTTGGTGATGTCTTTTGGGCTAACAAATGCCCCAGCAGCCTTCATGGATCTTATGAATCAAGTTTTTAAGCCATTCCTCGACTCTTTTGTGATAGTGTTTATTGACGATATTCTTATATATTCACGAAGTCGAGAAGACCATGCCGATCATCTTAGGGTAGTTCTGCAAACCCTACATCAGCACCAGTTATATGCAAAGTTTTCAAAGTGTGAATTTTAGCTTGAATCAGTTATATTCTTGGGTCATGTAGTTTCTAGTGAAGGAATTAAGGTTGATCCTCAGAAAATTTCAGCTGTGAATAATTGGCCGAGGCCTACAACTCCAACAGAGATTCGCAGTTTCTTAGTCCTAGGTGGATATTACAGGATGTTTGTGGAGGGGTTTTCTACTCTTGCCTCTCCATTGACTAAATTGACGTAGAAGGCAATTAAGTTCCAATGGTCAGATGCCTGTGAAATGAGTTTTCGAGAATTGAAAGCAAGATTGACTACGGCACCAGTGTTGACTCTACCAGAGGGTATAGATGGATTTGTGGTATATTGTGATGCTTCAAGAATCGGGCTTGGATGTGTATTAATACAACATAGGAAGGTGATAGCTTATGCTTCTAGGCAACTAAAGAATCATAAAAAGAACTATCCAACACATAATTTAGAACTTGCGGCAGTGGTATTTGCATTGAAAATTTGGCGTCATTATTTATATGGGGTCCATGTGGATATATTCACGGACCATAAGAGCCTTCAATATATTTTCAAATAGAAGGAATTGAATCTGAGGCAGAGAATATGGCTTGAATTACTCAAGGATTATGACATTGATATTTTATACCATCCGGGGAAGGCTAATGCTATGGCGGATGCTCTTAGCCGAATATCTATGAGTAGCTTAGCACACTTGGAGTCATATCAAAGGCCATTGGCCAAAGAAGTTCATTGATTGCCTAGTTTGGGAGTTCGTCTTGTGGACTCTAGTGTAGGAGGGGTAATTGTGCAAAATAGGGCTGAATCATCGCTTGTTGTGGAAGTCAAAGAGAAACAATACAATGATCCATTGTTGGCCAAATTAAAAGAGGGGATTCATAAACAAAAGACCATGGCCTTTTCTCTTCTCATGGATGATGGTACACTAAGGTACCAAGGGTGGTTATGTGTTCCAAATGTAGATGGTCTCCGTGAAAGAATTTTGACTGAAGCTCACACTTCTATGTATTCCGTGCACCCAAACAAAAATGTATCATGATCTTAAGGAAGTCTATTGGTGGAATGATATGAAGAGGAATGTGTCGGACTTTGTGGCAAGATGTCCGAATTGTTAGCAAGTGAAGGCTAAACACCAAAGGCCTGGTGGGTTGGCACAAAACATAAAAATTCTAATGTGGAAGTGGGAAATGATTAATATGGACTTTGTGGTAGGATTACCGCGCACTTCATGCAAGATTAACTCAATTTGGGTGATTGTGGATCGACTCACGAAGTTACACTTTTTTCCGGTTAAGTCTACCGACACAGCGGAGCAGTATGGTCAGTTGTATATCAAATAAATAGTCAGGTTGCATCGCACCCCAGTTTCCATCATTTCTGATCGAGGGGCACAATTCACTGCTAATTTTTGGAAGAAATTTCAGCAAAGTTTGGGTACAGCTTTTCACCCACAGACTGAGAGGCATGCAGAGCGGACTATTCAGATGCTTAAGGATATGTTGCGTGCTTGCGTTCTAGACTTCAAAGGTAGTTGGGATGATCATTTACCACTCATATAATTTTCCTACAACAATAGCTATCACGCTATCACTCAAATGGAACCGTTCGAGCCTTTATATGGTAGGAGATGTAGATCTCCCATTGGGTGGTCTAAAATTGGGGAAGCAGAGTTGATAGGGCTAGACCTCGTGCATCAGGCCATGGTAAAAGTTAAAATCTTTAAAGAGCGGTTGAAGACTACTCAGAGTCATCAAAAATCCTATTCGGATGTTCGTCGAAGGGATTTGGAGTTAAAAGAAGATGAGTGGGTATTCTTGAAAGTTTCCCCCATGAAAGGGATAATGCAATTTGATATGAAAGGGAAATTGAGTCCGAGGTATGTCGGACCGTACAAAATCATTCAGAGGATGAGGTGACGTACAAAGTTGAGCCACCACCTGAGATGTCATTAGTACATCCGGTGTTTCACATGTCTATGTTGAAGAAAGTAGTTGGAGATCCGACATTCATTGTTCTGGTTAATACTATTGAGGTAAATGAAAAATTGACTTACGAAGAGATTCCGGTTTCTATTATAGATTGGTAAGTCCAAAAATTAAGAAATAAATAAATTGCCTCCGTGAAAGTATTGTGGCGAAACCAACAGGTTGAAGAGGCTAATTGGGAGGCCAAGAAATAAATGAAGAAAAAGTATCCTTATTTCTTTGAATAACTATGTATTTATAAAGTTATGATCTAGGAAATTTATAAGACTTATTTTCTATGAAATTTGTATCAATTGTACAATTGGCGTTAAGGGTGTTCCTTTCTAGAAATACATTGCTTTTGAGGCCACAATTGGTGTTGTTTTATATTATGTTATGTTGTTGGATTACCTATATGTTGTTAGGATGTGTTTCTAGGGCTCTCTGATAGGTGGATAGGCCTAGTTACAAAGGAAACTCTGTCGAAATTTTTGGAAATTTAGGGAGTTAGTCAAATTTGGGGCTGCTGGTGTGTGATATGAAAAACTGAGTTGCATAAGATGCTAATAATAGATTTTGACCCTCATTCGAGGACAAATGATCCTATGTGGGGGATAATGTAAGGCCCTGTAAAATTTTGCAAAAGAAAATAATTTTTCGTGGTGCCGAATTGGTTTTACGTGTTGAGTATTATAGGAAATTAAAGGAAACTTTTTGGCAGAAAAGTGCATTTCTACGGTCCATTATGCGACTGCAGAATCACTCTGTGGACCGCATAATGGCCGCAGAGTGAGGCAGTTAATTGGGTCAGTTGAAAGCAATTATACGGTCGACTATGCGACCGCATAATAGTTATGCGGTGCACTATGCGACCGCAGAACAGTTATGCGGACCGCAGACTCTGGTAGATTTTTATTCATTTTGGACACCCATTATGTGACCGATATGCGGTCCGCATAACCATTATGCGGTCGCATATGCAACCGCAAAACCTGTTCCGAAGCTTCATTTTTGGATTTTTAAAACCCGACCCTACTTCGTTAAATACATGTTTTCTGACATTTTGAGATATAATATGATATTTTAGAGTGAGAGAGAGTGCCCTAGAGTGAGAAGGTGTTCTTCAATAATGGTTCTTCGATTCTTGCTCAAGTTTTGGAAGATTAAGAAGGCAAGCTCACTAGGTCTTCATTTTAGAGGTAAGATTCTACACCCTAAACCCTAATTTTGAAATCATCTGAAAATGGGTAATTAGCAAGATAACTTTTGGGCATGAGAGTTGATTATTTTACATGCATGTGATATCAAGGTGTATAGGAAGATTGTTGAACTAAGCATGGTAATGATTGGGTTGTGGGATGATGGAATCTTCCATAAAAGGATCTTGAAACCTTGTGCACACCAAGTATTTGATAAAATGCTCAAATGAGCTAGAACCATGATCATCTTCCTAATTTTGATTTAATTGTTATATTTCTAATATAGATTGAAGTTGTTAAGAATTCCGGAATGTTTTAGAATTTAAGGAAGCTCAATTGAGGTATGTTGGCTAAACTCTTCTCTTTGTATTGAATCCCACGATATTCATGTAAATTATGTAAGTCCCGACTGATTCATTATGAAATTGGCTATTCCGAGTAAGATTGGGTTGAAAGATATATGTTCAACAAGCATCCCAAATGCTCTATTCGTGTTATGTTACCAATTGAGGATGTGTTAAAATATGGGTTGTGCATTAATAATATTTCGACTTTAAGTCAAGGTCAAACGAAGGCTATTATGCCAAATTTTGTGGAATATATCTATGTGCATTAGACTCTAAATTGTTCACATGTGTACTACACACTTTGATTTGAATTGTGTTTGTTGTTGATGATGAGGATGATATTTGAAATTGATAAGATGAGCATGAAATACTGAATATGGCCACTAGTGCCAATGAAATGAAAAGATGTGAAAGTATTATGAAATGCAATGATTGATATAAAAAGGTTGATGTCTCAAATAAGACAGCCTAGCCAATCGGGTCTTGATCGGAAACCATGCCGCACATATGGTGGTGATTATGCTGGAAATTGTAATTGAAATTATGATTATGGTCGATGTCCCTAATGGATAGCCTGGCCGATGGGGTCGTGATCAGACTCCATGTTAAAGACGATGGTATTGATATTGAGAGTGTTTATGGTTGATGTTTCTAATGAGATAGCCTAGCCGATCGAGTCATGATCGGATATCGTACTGAGAATACGGTGGTACTGGTATTGTGGACAATGGTATATCGATACTAAAAATCTCCCAATATGAGATATGAAAATTAATTTGAACACTGTCTTGATCCTAAAATGAGGTTTGATGTTAATTAAGGCTTTCATTGATATTATGATAATCTTGTTTGTATTATTTGTCATTCTATTGAGAGGGTGTTTAGTTATACATACTAGTGCTATTCGACAGTAAAAACGTCCCTTTTACCGGGGGTGTTGTATCTTTTAATGGATGCAGGTGGTTTCACAGCAAGAGATATTAGTCAGTGATAGCAGTGCACCTTCTTCCCAGCTAATTTGGTAAGCCCCACTTCATTCCGGGGTCATGAATCTTTTATACTTTGTGCATTCTGTTTGAGGTATAGCCGGGGCCTTATTGCCGGCATTATCATTGTACACTTCTTTATCTATAGAGGCTCCATAGACATAGTGTGGGTTGTGTATTAGTGCTGGAAAAGACAAACTATGCTTTGTTGTGGTTGTATTACTTGTCCATTTGAGACTTTAAAGATGGTGAAACTTATGGTAAGATATTGGTAATTCCAGACATGACGACTTTATTGTTTAATTGAGGAAAACATATATTCTCTTTATTCATGAATGAATTTGGGTAGAAGGAATCTAACAGGCTTGCTCGGTTGGGTTCACTCGGTTGAGCGTTGGTCGCGCTCCTCAGTTTTAGGGCATGACACTGCGTATCTAAATGGAATCAGGTCGGGAAGTAGTTCGATTACAATAGATGCAAAATGATGAGATTAAGAATGAAATGGCCAAGTCTGACTCAGGCTGCCTACGTATCCAAATGGAATCAGGCCAGAACATAGTTCAATTACAAAAGATGATTGAATCTGATGAGTATTGCCTACGTATTCCTTCCCAAGTAAATCAAGTCGGTGTATCTCCAGTGCAATCCTACAAAATGATATTTGGATTTTCTATTACAAAAGAAAGGGGGGAGAGAAACCGAACCCTACGTTGGTTTCCTACGTATCCCTCCGTGGGAAGTCAGGTTGAAGGTAGTTATATTATAGCAAAACCTATCTCTATTTGCCTCCAAACATAGTATCTCTTGATTGCATCTATGTTCATGGGCTTCGTGTTGATTCTTCCATCCATTTCTGCCACGATTAGAGCACCACCCGATAGCACTTGGTGAACCACATAAGGACCTTGCCAATTTGGTGCAAACATTCCTTTGGCTTCTTCCTGGTGGGAGGATTTTCTTCTGAACTAACTTCCCCAGTGTGAACTGGCGAGGCTTCACCCTTTTGTTAAATTCACTGGCCGTCCTATTCTGATATAGCTGACCATGGCATATTGCATCCATTCTCTTCCCTTCAATGAGCATGAGTTGCTCTTGTCTGGCCCATATCCACTCTTCATCGTCCAATTTGACCTCTTGGATGACTTTTAAGGTTGGTGTATCGACATCCGTGGGTATCACAACTTCGATGCCGTATACTAACATGTACGGTGGTTCCCCAGTGGATGTTCTCATGGTGGTCCGATAACCCAGTAAGGTGAAGGATATTTTCTCATGCCATCGCCTGTGATTGTCCTTATATTTTGCAGAATTCTCTTGATATTCTTGTTGGCTGCCTCGACTGCCCCATTCATTTGTGGTCTGTAGGTTGTGGAGTTGTGGTGGACAATTCTGAACTTCTCCCAGATTTCCCTCATGAGATCGCTATTGAGGTTAGTGTCATTATCAGTGATGATTGACTCAGGTATCCCAAATCGGCAGACGGTGTTATTTTGGACAAAATCCGCCACTACCTTCTTTGTAACAGCCTTGTGGGTAGATACTTCTCCCCATTTGGTGAAGTAGTCAATGGCTACCAAGATGAAGTGGTGCCCATTTGATTTAGTAGACTCTATATGTCCAATCACGTCCATGCCCCAAGCAGCGAACGACCAAGGCGAACCCATCACATTCAACTCATTAAGCGGAACATGGATAAAATCCCCATGGATCTGGCACTGGTGACATTTCTGCACATAGGGGATACTATCACTTTCCATTGTCTTCCAAAAGTATCCAGCTCTCAGGATCTTTTTGGCTAATATGAACCCATGCATGTGGGGTCCGCACATTCCTGCATGTATTTCTTACAATAATCTGGTTGCCTCAAGGATATCTACACATCTCAACAAACACAAGTTAGGGGTCGTCCTATATAGGACTTCCCCGTTAAGGACAACGTGATTCGCCAATCTTCTGAGTGCTCGTTTCTAACTATTAGTAGCATTCTCCGGGTACTCTTTTGTTTCGAGGAATCTCTTAATATCGTGGTATCACGGTTTATTGTCTAGCTCTTCATCTACATGAAAGCAATAGGCATGTTGATCCCTGATCCCTACCTCGATAGGGTCGATGTAGTCCTTGTTTGGATGCTGAATCATGGATGATAGAATTGCAAGGGCGTCAGTGAACTCGTTCTGGATTCTGGGAACGTGCTTGAACTCAATCTTCGTGAACTTCTTGCATAACTCTTTTACACGGTGCAGGTACGAAAGGATATTGATGTTTTTGGTAGAGCACTCCCCTTGGACTTGGTGTATCAATAGATCGGAATCCCCTATGACCAAATGTTCTTTGATGTTCATGTCAACTGCCATTCTGATCCCAAGGATGCATGCTTCGTATTCAACCATATTATTGGTACAAGGGAATCTTATCTTTGCTGATGCTGGATAGTGTTATCCAGATTCCGAAATTAGGACTGCCCCAGTTCCTACTCCTTTGAAGTTCGCTGCTCCGTCAAAAAACATTCTCCATCCATGGTATGACTCTGCAATATCTTTTCCGGTGATCAATAACACCTCATCATGAAAGTACGTAGCGAGCGAGTCGTAATCCCTGTCCACTGGATTCTCTGCGAGGTGGTCGGCTAAAGCTAGTCCCTTGATAGCCTTTTGGGTTATGTACATAATGTCAAATTCACTAAGGAGAATTTGCCATTTAGCTAGCTTTCCAATAGGCATCCTGAAAAATATACTTGAGAGGGTCGAGCCGAGATATAAAATGTGTAGTGTATGCTGACATGTAATTACTTAATTTCTGGGCGATCCAAGTCACAGCACAGCAAGTGCGCTCTATCAAAGTGTATATGGCATCGCATGGTCTGAACTTCTTACTTAAGTAGTAGATGGCATGCTCCTTTGTCCCAGTTTCATCATGTTGTCCCAACACATATCCGTAAGCATTATCCAAGATTGATAGATACAGCAACAATGGCTTCCCAGGCTCCGGGGGAACCAACACTGGTGGATTTGACAAATAGTCCTTAATTCAGTTGAAGGCTTTGGGACACTCTTCTGTCCACTTTGTGGCAACGTCCTTTTTTAGCAGTTTGAAAATAGGTTCACAAATTACCGTAGAATGGGCTATGAAACGATTGATGTAATTCAGTCTACCCAGGAAAACTCATCACATGTTTCTTACTCTTGGGCGATGGCAACTCCTGAATGGCCTTGATTTTAAATGGATCCAATTCTATCCCTTTTCTGCTTACGATGAAGCCTAACAATTTTTCAGCAGGGACAGCGAACGCGCATTTTGTCGGATTCAATTTCAAGTTGCCGGATTCTTTAAATTGTCCAAATGTTCTGAATATTTCATAGACTTGATGATGACTTCATCCACATATACCTCGATCTACTTGTGAATAATATCGTGAAAGAGCATCGCCATGGCCCTCATGTAAGTGGCACCAGCGTTCTTGAGGTTGAACAAAATGACTCTGTAGCAGTAAACTACCCAAGTGGTGGTGAAGGCTATCTTTTCTGCATCTTCCTCATGCATCAAGATCCGGTGGTATCTAGCGAAACAATCCACGAACAACTCCAGTTCATGCTTCACGCAGTTGTCGATGAGGATGTTGATATTTGGTAAAGGGAAGTCGTCCTTAGCGCTAGCTTTGTTGAGATCTCGATAATCCATGTATATCCTAATCTTCCTATCTTTCTTGGGTACCGGGACAATATTTCCTAACCAACTGGGATAATTGGTGATCCTTACTACATTTGCCTCTATCTTATTTGTTACTTCTTCCTTTATCCTCAGACTCATGTCGGGTTTGAATTTTCTAGGTTTTTTGCATGACTGGCAGTCTGACAGGATCAGTAGGCAATCGATGCGAGCCGATGTTAGTACTTAATCTAGGCATGTCATAATATGACCATGCGAACACATCGTTGTATTGTAGGAGGAGCTCAACCAGTTCTTCCTTCTACTCTTCTTCTAGATGGATGCTGATTCGTGTTTCTTTTAAGTCTTCCTGGCTTATGAGATTGACCACTTCTGTTTCTTGAACGTTAGGCTTTTTCTTACTTTTTAGCTGTTCGATCACTTGTGGGAGATTTTCTGGCATTATACTCTCATCGTATTCCTCGTAATCTAGATCGTTTTGCTTGATGGTTTTGTTACAGGTCACAATCGCAGAATGCAGGTTTTTATCATTATGGTTATTGAAAAGAAAAACTAGGTATAAATGAAGCGATAAATAAAGTTGTAATATTTTAAGAGATCAATTCTTTTTTTTATTTCATCAAAAGAGGAACGTCTAAGGTACATACACAGTGTAGGCCTCAATTGATCATGCACTTTTCATAAGAAAACTTTTACATTTCCACACTACCAAGACTCCCGGCGAATCAAAGACGGGTTGGCTGTTCAATTCCGCAGTTCCTCTCCTGGTTTGGCATTCCTAATGGTCGGTGTCTTGATGTCAGTTCGTTCAAAACATGCTCTGGCACAACTCTTTTCCCGGGGCTACCGGTACAAGTTTTCCCAACCGGAGGCTGATAACCTATGCCAGCTCTTCCTTTCTTCCCCATTTGGCTCGAATGGTTCTGTAATCCCATCTGATCTGGCTCCCAGCCCGGTCCCTGGTATGTATCCATATTTCATCATCTCCCTCATGGACATCTTAGATCTATACGACTATTTTATTCCCAAGTTTTGCTTAGTCTCTTCTATTTCGGTGGTCTGCATGATTTCTACTATAGGGAAAGCAACTCTGTCTAGCTCTTCAATGAACGGGATTGCATACTCCAAATAAGCTAATTGGCCCCATTCACCGTGGACCACGATCTCTTGACAACCCCACTCAAATTTCATACGTTGGTGTAGGGTGGATGGGACTGCTCCTACCATGTGTATGCAGGGTCTTCCCAGCAGTAAGTTGTATGAAGAGAAAATATCCATCACTTGAAATAGTATGGGAAATTCAACTGGTCCGATCTGCAAAGCCAAATAAATTTCTCCAATGACATCGTTCTACGATCCATCAAAAGCCCTTACCCTCACATGGCTTTCCTTGACTCCCCTCAGGGGGATTCCCAACTCTCGCACAGTAGAGAGCGGACAGATATCAACTCCTGATCTTCCATCAACCAGTACTCGGGACACTACCTTGTCCCCACATTGACAGTGATGTGTAGAGATTTGTTTTGACTCACGCCTTTGCCAGGAAGCTCATATCTTCGGAAAGTGATCATATTTGCTTCGACCATTTTCCCAATAGTTGCAGTCAGTTCTTCACTTGTGGTATTTCTTGGCATACTTACCCCACTTAGTACTCTCATCAGGGGAATCCATATGACTATCGGAGCTTATCAGTAATTCCATGATTGATATTTGCACCGGAGTTTTCTTTATCTGTTCCTCCACGGAGTGTTCTTTGGTCGACATTCTCTTCCAGAATTCTGTGGCCTGGGGATGTGTTGTATTTCTTCTTTGAATCTGCTCTATTCCCAAATTCCCTCGATTTGCATCCTCAGGAGCTTAGCATCTCCTTGACCTAGTCATACCGTGGGATGTGGCAGAGTCTATCATATTTGCTTTCCCCTTTTGCTAATATGTCCATGGGACAGTTTTGTATTCCTGACCCTCTTCATCCCCGGTGGCAACGGTAGGTTGTCGCTGATAAGTCTGAACCGTCACTGTCGATCTCAATTGTACTTTGATCATCAGAGTCCTTGAGGTGGGACCCTTACGGCCTCTACATTTCCTATCATGACAATGGTTCCTTTCAAATCATATTCTTCATCCAAGGCGATCATGTTGACCCCCTGATTCCGGTGATTTGGAAGTGAATTGCGATTCACATTGGGTGGAGCCGGGGTAAATTGAATGGCTCTGCTTTGGTCAATATTTTAATTTCATTTGTTTAGCTTAAAACAATCTTCAGTATCATGCCCAGGCACGTTTGAATGGTACACGCACCTTTTGGTTACATCAAAATACTCTGAGGGATACTCAGGAACCCTTCCTTCCACTGGATGTATCAATCCTGCTCTCCTCAGTCTTTCAAACAGTTGAGCCAGAGGCTCAACAATCGGGGGTATAATTTCTCGGGCCCCTCTCTTCAAAATTTGGACGAGGGCATGGTGCATAAGTGGGTCGGTTTTGATGAGTGGTTGTTTGGACAAGAGCATATGGCCGTTTTGGATTCAGGTAGTTATGGGCTCGAGGCAGGTTATATTGAATTTGGGGGTGGTAATATGGCTGTGTGTTGTAGACTTGAGTGTAGGCGGGTGATGGCGAATGGTTGTTTGGGGAAAGAGAAGCGTTTCCATGATGTGGGCTAGGTTGATAATATGGGATGACTACTGAGACATCTTCCTTTTTCTTCTTTCTGCTACCGATTAACCCTGATTGGATTGCCTTGTTAGCTGCTTGTAGTGCAACCATGGATTGTACTTTGCCAGATTTTATGCCTTCTTCTAAGAAATCTCCCATTTTTCCCAGTTCGGTGAATTTTTGTCCCATCATACCCATCATTTTTTCATAGTATATTCCTTCATGTGCCATGATGAAATACTTAGTCAATTCTTGTCGTCCAACGGAGGGTGTGCCCTGACAGCTTGCGATCTCCATCGACGTGCATATACTTGGAATGACTCAGACGGCTTCTTCTGCAGGTTTACCACTGCGAACCTGCCATGTCCTCTGGTTTTGCGCATCTTGTCGAGTATTTCACATAAGTGCATCTTTTATGAGGCTTCTTATGAACAACTTCGTCCTCAGCTTCTCATTTCTTGCCACTCCAACTAACTTGTCACAATATGCCCTTAAATGTACACGGGGATCACCCGTCCCGTCAAAGATATCGAACTTTGAAGGCTTATACCCTGCTGCATATCCACATCCGGATGGATACACAGATCCTCATGGCGACTGATAGTATTGGTTTCCTCCCTATAAATGGCAGCTCCGTGAAACTAGTAACTTCTTCCTATGTCGGCACTAACTCACAATCAGCAAACTTGAACACCACCTTGGCCGGGTCCCAGAACTCTATCAGTAGGCGAGTAAGAACCTTGTCTGCTCAGATGTTTAGCAAAGCGGTCAGTGTCCCCAGATGTGTCCAAATTTCATCTCCGTGCTCTCGACGGATATTCTTCCACCAGTACTCCGGCTTGTGTGGTGCTACCATCACCATATTGATCTCGGGAATGTTTTTGCTGATTTTCATTTGTTAAGTAGGTAAATAAATGTTTTGGTAAGTGTTTGCTTCAGATCTTTAGGTGTCTCGTCAGGTTTGTTCGTCTTTCCACATAAGTCATATTTTTGGGTGCATGACCTATTGACATTAGGGTGGCTTTCATAATGGTGTGTCAAGGCTAAGGACCGACTCACCTAAGGTTTATGTAATATAACCTATGTTTGCTAGAGTGGAGTGTTTCCTACTTTGGAATTAGATTGAAGACTGCGAGAAGTTATGTTAGTTGACCTGAGAAAGCCATTCTCTGAAACTAAAGAGTTTTGAAAAGAAGGTTCGGAGGGGTGTAAAAGACAACCCTCGCGTGCCATTATGTGTGATAGTATACGGCTAAGACTCGATAGGAAGAAGTGTGATGACAGTATATATAAAGAGGTAACAGATAAGGGTATAACAATAATAGGCATGATAATAAGCAGACGTAAGGAACAAATAAAGCAGGTAAGCACGTAATTAAAAATTAAATACAGTTAAAGCAATGTACAAACAAATCTAAGTACCAAATTCAGTCTAAGTCTGCTAAGGTCAGAACCTAAGTGTGAAGTCCCCAGCGGATTCACCATGTTGTTGCACCCTATTTTGCACTAGTCAAAATAAGATTCAACTTTTGGTTTCTCTATTGTTGATGAAAGAGAGTCGCCACCTAATATTTAAAGGTATACTAGGGTACCTGCTTAATTACTGAAGTCATGTTCTTTTATTGGTCTGCTAACTGGTAAGATTATGGGTATGGGATCTTGTTCTTCTACCTCATGTAGCTCCATAGGACTTAGACTAGATTAAAGAGTTTGTCGTTTGTATTATGCTTAACTAGTATTAGAGAGGCATCATATTATGTATCAATTTTTAAAAACATAATACTTGAAAAAGGGTGTGCGGTTTTTAAAGGACATAGGTTTAGAAAAAAGCTTTGAAGATAATGTTATATATATACATATAATTAAAAGATTTTAGATTATTGTACATAATGCTCGTATTTATAAAACGTATGAGATGAGGTGAAGTTGTAAATACTTTGTATTTAAAAAAATATGGCTATTTGTGTAACTCTAGTGAAGTAAAATATTGTGGGAAAATAGGTCAAGATATACCTTAGTCGCTAAAATTATTTAGATCTTAGACTAAAGGAGATGTTGAAAATCTCGGTGGGCGGCAGTTCCTAACTTTAGAAAGAGTCAATTCCTTTCTGAAAGCTAGCTTTCCATTTCTTTCTGGTTTTGAAAGGGGATTGCCGGCTCTGCTAAGTATTTTTTAGGTTTAAAATCTTCAATAAAGGGTTAGCAAAACACAACAAATTAATGATGTGAGTAGCTTATGATTAGCGAATGGAGGATTAACTACTAACTAAAGAATATAGATAATGAAATATTAGTAAAGCAGAAAAGGACGAAGAATGACTTTGGTTTGGGCCTGAAAGAGGTAGGCCCAATAATCAGCGGGAAGGGACAGCAACAGCCTCCAGACTTCAAATGCAATGATGCGAGGATCGGTCTTGAGTTCTTTAAGAATTCAGTAGGCCCAACAGTTGTACGTGTTGAAAAGAAAGTGAGAAAGTCATTAGAAAACAATGTTATATACATTTATCCATACATGAAATATGCGAGAAAAGGACTTAAAAAAAATATAGCAACTAACAGTACCTAAATATTATGAAGGGTCATACTAATGAGGTGGATTTGCATAGCAAATGATTTACATTGAAAACCTTTCGTTGTCATTAAACACTAAATCGAAAAGGAGTAATGAATATCAATGGATTAAAGGCTAAGGGTAGAGTTTCACTCGAAGTCAAACCCCCTTCTGAATCCCGTGACACTTCAAAGTTCCCACGGGTCTCAAAGCCCAGGGCAGTGCTTGTACCAAGGAGAGCAGCCCAACCAAGAGTTAAACTCTACACCCAAATACCCCTAATCACTAATGACACATTGTTCCCCACAGGTTTAAGTGTCAATGAGGCACTTTTAATGTAAACCAATCATCATAGCAATGCCATACCACATATGTATATACCCCTCTTAATAAAGCCAAACGGAATACCATGAGAAAACAAAATAGTTTATTTACACCATTATAACCATGTTTCCGAATCAAGAAAATGACTAACACATTAACAGGTCAAAAGTCTAAGTCTCAGACACACATAGAAGCAGAGACATTATCAGGTTACTATCAATGAACCAAGCACAAGAAATTAGGTATCTTGAATGTAGAGTTAGTGAATGCAAATGTATTTTCCTTTACAGCCCCTTAATTAAACCAAAGCACTGATTGTTTTAACTCAAGTCTGGTTTTAACACACACAAGTTATTGAGACTACTGGAAGCTTTGAAAGTAACAACCAAGGATTTCAGACAAATAGTCATAGTCAGATACTGTTAGAGATACCAAAATACACTTGGAGTTTCAATCAAGACTACTAGTTTACAAATTTTAAATAGAACTCCGAAGAATTCTTGACAGAAACTCATGCCACCAGTCTTTCTAAGAATGTTAACCCTTATTAAGAATAAGCGGAATGCTATGTTCAAGCAAGAACAGCAGGAGGTTTACCCTAGAGTTCTAAAACTAAATTCAATTCACTTAAAGGGAAGAGAGAAATTGATGTAGTTTTAAAATAGTGCAGACATACACGATATCATGAAAAACACACAGAAACATTTAGGAACCACAATGAACCTAAGATCACAAGAAGGAACATATACAAAGGAACTTAGCAGAGGTTGCAAACTAGATCATGACTCATATTAGATGTTGTTTCTAGCTTCATTTAGGATCCTCTCAAAGAGCATCTGTAGAACTACTTGTCTTGGATAACAGGCCAGTATTACCTAAGGCATATGACATGGCTACATTCTTTTCAAAGAGCCCTACATTTTACATTCATGCTATCCTTATTTTAGGGTTAAAGCATACTGCAATATTCAGGCAAAGCAGACAATCTAAAAGTTTTTCATTAGTTCTAATAGTGGATTACAGTAGACCCAAACAAACTTAGAAGGTTTTAATGGTGCCGTATACAC
The DNA here is from genome assembly GCF_000390325.3 of Nicotiana tomentosiformis. Taxonomy (NCBI): domain Eukaryota; kingdom Viridiplantae; phylum Streptophyta; class Magnoliopsida; order Solanales; family Solanaceae; genus Nicotiana; species Nicotiana tomentosiformis. Next base: position 53,632,706 of record NC_090823.1, read on the forward strand.
AAGCATGGATATAGAGGACAAAAGAGATGTACACAAAATTCCCATTCAAGTTATACATAGGATGTTGCAGCCAATGCTTTTATCAAATAGCATGTTTAACTTCACTGTACAGACTAGGGAGTGGTAGTTTAAACATGATGGAATTCATTTAAACTTGCTGATGCAGTAATTGATACTCAGCCACAGAAGGTACGATTTGTATCCTAATTCATAAGAGATGACTTAATCGTGACAGAGCACATACAAAAATAGTCACTAAGGTTCATCCGAGTTTGTATGGTTGCCTTCATGAGGATGTTTCATATGATAAGGCTTGCAGATATGATTATCAGTTAAGTATAAACACAAAACTTTAACAATAATGACTCAAAGACTGCTCGAGATTATCAAACACTTATGTCTAGAAGGAAAGCACCTTAAACATTTAAACATAACATACTTCAACTCATTAGTAAAGGATTAAACCTTGAGCATTCATATCCCTCTTAGTTAAAATCATTAAATAACAACGTCAAGTATAGAATAACGGACCACATTAAACAGGAATGGTATAATAGACACGAAGATCGCAACAGAACATTTAGAGATACTTACCTCAAAGAAGCTAGATCGTTAATCTAAAATGACCTTCTCGAGTGAAACAACCTCCGGACGGCTCTAATCTAGCCAAAATAACTTTAAATAATAAAAAAAAACTCATAGGAAACAATTTCGGATAATTAAGCTTCAATAATTAACAAGAACTAAAAACTCAACCCTCGGGACTGCAACTCGGAACCCAATAAAATTCACAAACCCGAACACCCATTCCAATACGTGTTCAACCATACCAAAATTATCAATTTCCAACATCACTTCGTCCTTTCAAATCATCATTTTACATTTTGAAAGACTTATACAAATATTTCCCAAATTTCAATTTAATTCACTAATTAAATGATGAAGATAACAATTGATTCATGAAATATAATAAGATGCGGGTAAATAAAACTTACCCTGATGAATTTCATGATATACCCACAAAATATCTCCTAAAACTGAGGTCTACAACTAAAAATATGGAAACAATGGCAAACCCTCGAATATAACCTCTCTACTCAGCACTTTCCGCATTTGTGGACAATAGGTCGCTTTTGTGACTAAAATGTCGCTTATGCGGATGATCACTATATTGCACTGCCTTCATTTCTGCAAGACTAGGCACCGCACCTGCGATGGCGCAAGTGCACAAGGATTCTCGCTTCTGCGAGCACACACACGACTGCCATTTTCCGCTTCTGCGTCTTCATCTCCGCATCCGCGATCACGCAGGTGCAGAAAATACTTTGCACCTGTGACACTGCCCAGTTTTTCCCCTTTCTCTTATGCGATCATTGCCTCACCTATGTGGTGGTGCACCTGCGACCAAATGCATCGCAGGTGCGACGACACCAGTCCAGAACCCCTCAGCATTTGTTAAATCAAAAAATCTGATCCGTTATCCATCCGAAATCCACCCGAAGCCCCCGGGACCTCAACCAAATATACCAACACGTACTAAAACACGATACGAACTTAGTCGAGGCCTCAAATCACATCAAACAACGTCGAAATTACGAACCTCACCACGAATCGAACTTATGAAATTCCAAATCTTCCAACTTCTAAAACTCATGCCGAAACATACCAAATCAACCAGGAATGACGTCAAATTTTGCATGCAAGTTCCAAATGACATAACTGAGCAAATCCAACTCTTAGAATCGGAATTTGAGCCCGATATCAATAAAGTCAACTCCCGGTCAAACCTCTAAACCTTCCAGAACTTCAACTTTCCAATTTTTGCTGAAATGCTTCACTCTACGGACCTCCAAATCAAAATCCAGATGCACGCCCTAAGTCCAAAATAACCATACAGATCTATTAGAATCATCAAAACACCATTTAGGAGTCGTCTACATAAAAGTCAAAACTCTGGTCAACTCTTACCACTTGAGCTACTAAAGCAAGAATCCTTTTTCCAAATCGACCCCGAATCATCCAAAACATCGAACTCGACCACACACGTAAGTCATAACACATAATACGCAGCTCCTCGAGACCTTAAGCCGCCAAACGAGACGCTAATTCTCAAAATGACCGGTCGGGTTGTTATATTCTCCCCCTCTTAAACAAATGTTCGTCCTCGAACGTGCCTAGAATCATTGCGAAGTTATCAAATCACTGAATGTACTCATCATACCTATACTCACGGGTGATCCCACGTCACCCCAATCCACATAGGCCTGACAACACCATCTTAAATGAAAATTATTCCTTCCACCTACACTAATAAACCTTAGAATCAAATTTCTCACCACCCAATCATTTCCAAGAGACCCAATCCCTTTATGAACACACGGTTTCAGCCTCAACCAGCTGTAACAACTTATGCCTACACCCACACGGTACAACCACCCGACGTAATACCTCACACATATGCCCATAACAATAACTCTGGCCATAATAGCTACCTAAAATCAAATGCAGCACCGACGAGTACCCTTATCACAACTAAAACCTCGTCCCAGACCTCCACAACATCGAAAACGATGTAAGAAACATGAAGATTCCATGACTATTCACTCAAATTAAGAAGTCATACCCAACATCACTTGGGCACATACCTCGCAAGTTAAAACTCACTAAGCACATCACGAATATGACTGAATATACAAGGAAATACATGAAAGACCTATCAAACAAGCCCGACAGGCATCACTCCCTATCAGTACCATACTACGAATCTATTTAACAAGGGAGAATTAAAACACATGAACTAATCGCAAGAATCTAATCCTGATATAACTCCACCGCGACATACAGCCCGGTTCAAACACATCAAATCACATGAAACCGCGAGGGTCACCCTCAACTTTGAATCACAAGTAGAATACACACCGTACAAACTGAAACCTTCCACTAATTTATTTCCACCAACAAAATCACAACACATACTGAACTCCCACACCAGTAGAGCATCTAAATCATAAATCGAAACCAACCACCCAGAAATCACATGAAACCTACCATAATTGGTAATAAAAAGTCACCTCTACTCTCCTAGCTCCCAGTAATGAATTAAAACAACACGATAAACACAAGCTGCCACTATAGAATCTCCCAACAGGGGTAAACAAATAAGCAAAGTACCAAATCACGAAACTGAACCATATAAGAAGCAAGATAGGAGGACTCACCTCGATAAGCAGAAATAAAACAAAATACGAATGATGCTCCTACATAAATCGAAACCATACCTGTATGACATCATCTGGTGCAGCAGCCTCAACCCTACCATAGAAAACACATCAATGGGCCAGGCCTTCCCCTCTTGGGTACCCTCTACTCGCCTGACCTGCACCCCAAGCTAGTGGTGCAGGGATATCAGCAACTGGAGTAGAACTCATAGCCTTAATACCCCGCCTAGACATATCTGTCCGGTGTCTGGGACAATCTCTCATCATGTGGCTGGTATCTCCACACTTAAGGCAACATCTCCGCTGACGTGGCTGTGGAAGTTGTCCGACACAGGGACCCTGATTCCCATGGGTACTTGAAACACCGTGCGAAGCCTGAAGTGCAAAATGAATTGGATGACCCAAAAACCTCTACCATGCCGTACCCTTCCTAAAAAATAGGGGACCAATAGGTATCTCCGGTCTACGAGGACTCTTAGCCTTCCCGACCCCGCATGTCCTCTCTCTCCTAATCCCACATGCCCTCTAATCGGTGAGAGATCTTTATCACCTAATAAACTTGGCATCTTGTGCCCCCATTACAACTCATAATCGCATGGATGACTCTCGTGCCAATAGAACAATTCTCACACATAAGGCAAATAGACAAGAGTACATATAATGGTCAATAACGTCAAGATTCATATTCAAAAACCGATATAGGGGATTTAATTATGTGTATGCTTGTTCAAGTGTTCTACCACAATTCAAGTCAACAAATAAGAGTAGAGACAAAGAATTGCACAAAAGAAACGATCACCATGAAATGTACAGCATAATAAAAGCAACAATGAAGTTGAAGTAACGACTAGCACGACAAGACTAGATACATAGAACTAAGCAAGTAGTGCAACACGGAGGAAGACAATTAATAGTATGCTAAGGAGGCAACAATCTAAGACAAGTACAAAAGAATGGGGAAATGACAACAAGATCCCTATCGAGGTACGACCTCTTAGTCTCAAATCATAAAATGAATCACAAACTTTCCTTATATCACCGTAGGAGCCTTTACATTTAATTTATGAAAATTATTTTTCCCGAAATAGCATCGCGCGTTTTAGCCCACCTTGTGACACCGCATGGCTTCTAGTTGTTCCCCTACTAGCCACGTGTTTTAAGCCCACCTTATCTCACCACATGTATTTCAACACCCAGACCTTATACCAGTGCATCCGTATCAATAACTATAACAGCACGGTAGAAACCTCGTGCAAACATCATAATAACAGCACGGCAGAAACCTCGTGCAACAACATAGAAACAGCACGGCAGAAAACCTCGTGCAAACAACATAACAATTCTCTCAACAATAACACATGTGCCAAAACATAACAACTCAAATAAATGACTTTCACAATAGGTTCCCACGTGCCACAACATTTCCTCAAATAAACTCAATATCACACCAACGCATAGCACTTAGTCGGATCAACAACACTAAGTACAACAGCAACAAAAACAATAACACGAGAATACGACAAGTAAATCAAACAAGAACTTCAGAACACAAAGAAACGGAAGAACGTACCCACAAAGAAAGACACAACATGGGAAATAATAGTCTTAACAAGAATAGTTCAACAAGGGAGAGGTAATGTATAACAATGATTCCACGAAAGTACAATTCGATAACAAGAGAGATAGCATGCATCAATGACCCTAAATAAGAATACGTCAACAATGAAAGGGATAACAAACTTCAATTCAGGATAAGCAATTACAGAATAGATAATAATTGTTTCAATTAAGGTTAAGCAATTATGGGAAGGATATCATGACAGGAAAAGAGGCAACAATTTCAGTAAAGCCACATAAGAGATAAGTCGTCAATAAGGGTAGGATGTGAAGCAATTAATTCCAATTAAGATGTGTAAGGGTGAATTTAGTAAATGGGGGATTTAACATGACAAACAACTTAATATCGAATGAACATAAGAACCTAAGAGCACTGAATAGTCAAATTTCCACAAATACGCTAGAGCACGTACTCGTCATCTCGCGTACACGGCCTCCACATGACTCAATTAGCACAAATGACTCAAATCCTAAGGGGTAGTTCCCCCCCCCCCACAATGTTAGAAAAGATACTTACCTCGAAGAAGCTAGACCGTTACTCTAAAATGACCTTCTCGAGTGAAACAACCTTCGGACGGCTCATTCTGGATAATAAAGCTTAAATAATTAACTGGAACTAAAAAGTCAACACTCGGGACTACAACTCGGAACCCAATAAAATTCAAAAAACCCGAACACCCATTCCGATACGAGTTCAACCATACCAAAATTATCAATTTCCAACATCACTTCGTCCTTCAAATAATCATTTTACATTTTGAAAGATTTATACATTTTTTCCCCAAATTCCAACTTAATTAACTAATTAAATGATAAAGATAACAATGGATTCATGAAATATAATAAGATATGGGTATATAACACTTATCCCGATGAATTTCTTGAAATACCCACAAAACATCTCCTAAAACTGAGGTCTTCAACTAAAAATATGGAAAAAATGGGAAACCCTCGAATATAACCTCTCTGCCCAGCACTTTCTGCATTTGCGGACAATAGCTCGCTTTTGCGACTAAAATATCACTTATGCAGATGATCACTATATTGCACTGCCTTCACTTCTGCGAGCCTAGGCACCGCACCTGCGATGGCGCAAGTGCGCAAGGATTCTCGTTTCTGCGAGCACACACACGACTTCTAGCTTCCGCTTCTACGTCTTCATCTCCGCGTCCGCGATCACGCAGGTGCGGAAAATACTTCACACCTATGACACTGCCCAGTCCTTCCCCTTTCTCTTCTGCGATCACTGCCTTGCCTATGTGGTCGTGCACCTTCGACCAAATCCATTGTACGTGCGACGACACCAGTCCAGAACGCCTCACCATTTGTTAAGTCAACAAATCTGATCCGTTATCCATCCGAAATCCACTCGAGGTCCCCGGGACCTCAGTCAAATATACCAACACATACTAAAACACTATATGAACTTAGTCGAGGCCTCAAATCACATCAAATAACGTCAAAATTATGAACCGCACCTCAAATCGAACTTATGAAATTCAAAATCTTCCAACTTCCAAAACTCGTGCCGAAACTTACCAAATCAATCAGGAATGACGTCAAATTTTGCATGCAAGTTCCAAATGACATAATGAAGCAAATCCAACTCTTGGAATTTGAATCTGAGCCCGATATCAACAAAGTCAACTCCCGGTTAAACCTCGAAACCTTCCAAAACTTCAACTTTCCAATTTTTGCCGAAATGCTTCACTCAACGTACCTCCAAATCAAAATCCAGACGCGCGCCCTAAGTCCAAAATAACCATACGGACCTATTAGAATCATCAAAAATCCATTTCGGAGTTGTTTACACAAAAGTCAAAACTCCGGTCAACTCTTACTGTTTGAGCTTCTAAAGCGAGAATCCTTCTTCCAAATCGACCCCGAATCATCCAAACACCAAACTCGACAACACACACAAGTCATAACACATAATACGCAGCTCCTCAAGACCTTAAGCCACCAAATAAGACGCTAATTCTCAAAATGACCGGTCGGGTTGTTACATTCTACCCCTTTTAAACAAACGTTCGTCCTTGAATGTGCCAAGAATCGTTCTGAAGTTATCAAATCACTGAATGTACTCATCATCCTATACTCGTGGGTGATCCCACGTCACCCCAATCCACATAGGCCTGACAAATCTATCTTAAATGAAAATTATTCCTTCCACCCACACTAGTAAACCTTAGAATCAAATTTCTCACCATCCAATCATTTCCAAGAGACCCGATCCCCATATTAACACACAGTATTAGCATCAACCAGTTATAAAAACTCATGCATACACCCACACGGTACAACCACCTGACGTAATACCTCACACATATGCCCATAACAATAACTCTGGCCATAATAGCTGCCCAAAATCAAATGCAGCACCGAAGAGTACCCTCATCACAGATAAAACCTCATCCCAGACCTCCACAACACCGACAACTATGTAAGAAACATGAAGATGCCATGACTATTCACTCAAATCAAGAAGTCACACCCAACACCACCTGGGCACACACCTCGCAAGTTAAAACCCACTAAGCACAGCACAAATATGACTGAATATACAAGGAATTACTTGAAAGAACTATCAAACAAGCCCGACAGGCATCACTCCCTATCAGTACCATACTATGAATCTATTTAACAAGGGAGAATTAAAACTTATGAACTAATCGCAAGAATCTAATCCTAATATAACTCCACAATGACATGCAGCCCAGTTCAAACACATCAAATCACATGAAAAAGCAAGGGTCTCACCCTCAAATCTAAATCAAAAGTCGAATACACACCATACAAACTGAAACCTTTCACTAATTCATTTCCGCCAGAGAAATCATAATACATACTGAAATCCCACACCAGTAGATCATCTAAATCACAAATCGAAACCAACTACCCAGAAATCACTTCAAAACCTACCGTAATGGGTAATCGAAAGTCACCTCTACTCTTATAGCTCTAGTAATGAATTAAAACAACACGATAGATACGGGCTGCCACTATCGAATCTACCAACAGGGGTAAACACATAAGCAGAGTACCAAATCACAAAACTCACCCATATGTGAAGCAAGATATGAGGACTCACCCATAAACAAAATACGAATGATGCTCTTACATAAATCGAAAGCATACCTGTACGACATCATCTGGTGCAGCAGCCTCAGCCTTACCGTAGAAAATACATCAACGGGTCGGGCCTTCCCCTCTTGGGTACCCTCTACTCGCCTGACCTGCACCCCAAGCTGGCTGTGTAGGAATATCAGCAACTGGAGTAGAACTCATAGCCTTAATACCTCACTTTGACACAACTGTCCGGAGTTTGGGACAATCTCTCACCATGTGGCTGGTATCTCCACACTTAAGGCAACCTCTTCGCTGACATGGCTATGGAAGTTATCCGGCATGGGTACCTTGAGACCCAAGGGTACCTAAAACACCGTATGAAAGCTGAAGTGCAAACTCAACTGGCTAACCTACAAAACCTCTACCATGCCGTACCCTACCTAAAAAAATAGTGGACCAATAGGTCTCTTCGGTCTACGAGGCATGTTAGCCTTCCTGACCCCGCATGACCTCTCCCTCCTAGTCCCATATGCCCTCCAATCAGCGAGAGGTCTCTATCACCTATTGAAATGGAAGATCCGACTCCAACTCCAGAGCCATGCTGAACTGGATATCACGAATGAGGCCCCTAATAAACCTGCTGACTCTCTCTCTAGCTGTAGAAACCAAAGTAGGTGCAAGTCTGGACAATTCATTGAATATAACGGCATACGATGACATTGACATAGCCATGGCGCAACTACTCAAACTCCACGTGCCATGCATCTCAAAGGGTCTGGGGAACAAACTCTCTCAAGAACATTCCGAAAAATAGAACCCATGAAAGTGAAGCTGCATCGGCCGGGCTACCCAATTCATACGCTCGCCACTACCGATTTGCCGCTCCCTTAAGCTGGACCATAGTAAAAGTGACCCCACTCATCTCCATAATACCCATAGTGTGTAGAATATGGTAGCACTCCCTTAGAACCCATAAGGTCATTTTGCGGTCAACCATGCGAACGCATAATCATTTTGTGGGCCACACATATGTCACAGAACCAGCATCAAGATTGAATATGGCACCGATGTTGACTCTACCAGAGCGTACGGATGGGTTTTTAGCATATTTTGATGCTTCAAGAATCGAACTAGGGTGTGTATTGATGCAACATGGCAAGGTGATCACTTATGCTTCTAGGCAACTCAATAATCATGAGAAGAACTATCCAACACATGACTTATAGCTCACAACGGTGGTTTTTGCATTAAAGATTTGGTGTCATTATTTGTATGGGATCCATGTGGATGTATTTATGGACCATAAAAGCCTTTAAATATATTTTCAATTAGAAGGAATTGTATATAAGGCAGAGAAGATGGCTTGAGTTACTCAAAGACTACGATATTGATATTCTCTATCATCCAGGAGAAGATAATGTTGTGGCCGATGCTCTTAGACAGAAATCTATGGGTAGTCTAGCTTACTTGGAGTCATATAAAAGGCTGTTGGGAAAGGAAGTTCATCGGTTAGCTAGTATGGAGGTTCGTCTTACGAACTCTAATGAAGGATAGGTAATTATGCAAAATAGGGATCCCATTAGGTTGTTCGAGATTTGGGAAGCGGAGTTGACAGGGCCATACCTCGTGCATCAGGCGATGGAGAAGGTTAAGATCATTAAGGAAGGTTTGAAAAATGACCAGAATCATCAAAAGTCCTATTCGGATGTGCGTCGCAGGGATTTGGAGTTCCAAGAGGATGATTGGGTATTATTGAAGGTTTCCCCCATAAAGGATATAATGTAGTTTGGTAAGAAGGAAACATTGTGTCCGAGGTATGTCGGACCGCACATAATCATTCAAAGGATTGGTCAGGTGGCTTATAGGCTTGAACTACCTCCAGAGATGTCTTTAGTTCACCCGATGCTTCATGTATCCATGTTGAATAAGGTGGTTGGAGATCCGCCGCTTATTGTTCCGGTTGAGACTATTGAGGTTAATGAGGAATTCACTTATGAAGAGATTCCAGTTGCCATTCTTGATAGGCAGGTCCAAAAGTTGAGAAATAAAGAGATTGCCTCCGTGAAAGAGTTATAGCGAAACCAACAGGTCGAAGAGGCCACCTAGGAAGCCGAAAAAGAGATGAAGAAGAAGTATCCTCATTTGTTCCAGTAGCTATGTAGTTGTGTCTATGAAAACTATAAAAAGCTAACTTTCTGCAAATTATGTTTCCCATGTACAGCTTATGTTAAGGATACTCCTTTTGGTAATGTAATGTTTATGGCATTGTGGCCGGTGTTGTTTCCATATTGTTTTACATCATTGTGTTATGGTTATGCTGTAAGGACTAGTTATGTGATTCTCTGGCAGGTGGATAGGCCCAATTAATGGAGAGACTTTGGCGAAATTTTTGAAAATTTAGGGAGTTAGTCAAAATTTGGAACTGATAGTGTGAAGTAACAGTTGGGTCATATTGGATGCTAATGGCAGATTTTGGCCCTCATTTGAGGACGAATGATCCTAAGAGGGGGAGGATGTAAGGCCCCGTAAAATTTCACCTAAAACCCGCGGTTTCGTGGTACCGAGGTAGGCTAATCTATTTGAGGGTTGTAGAAAATATTCGCGTCTATTAAGCTCGCCACGGTATGGACTTTTGGGGTTGAACTATGCATTGGGGAGTTAACGAAAAATTGTTGCAGAATAGGGCATTTATGTGGTCCATTATGCTACCGCAGTACTACTCCGCGAACCGCAGATCCGTCGCGGAGTGAAGCAGAGAAATGGCCAATTTTGGAGGTCATTTTGCCGTCAACTATATGACCGCATAATCGTTTCACGGGCCATGCATCCATCATAGAACCAGCATGAAAATTTGCGGAGGGAGATTCTGCTGTCCATTATGCGGCCGAATAATTGATATGCGAGCTGCAGACCTGGTCGCATACTAGACCAGACCAGCTCAGTTATTGGGACCATTTTTGCGGTTCATTTTACGGGCCCCAGACCTGATCTGTGATGCACTCTGCAACCGCAAAGTTGAGTTTGGAGGGTCCATTTTTTTATTTTTTAAAACCCGACCCCATTTGATTAATAACCATTGGGTCTCGTTGCCATTTTAGAGTGAGGGAAGTTCTTTATAAAGAGAGGAGGAAGCCCCAAGTATTTTGTTTATCAACCCTTACTCAAGCTTTGAAATTCAACAAGGAAAACTCGCAATGTCTTAACCCAAGTGTTAAGATTCTACTCCCTAGCCCTCAATTTCGGGATTGGATTGAAACTAGTTAATGAGAAGTGTGATTCTTGATTGTTATTTATGTATGCATGTACCATCAAGGTTGGTGGGAAGGTTATTGAGCTCAAATGGGTAAACAATGGGTTGTGGGATGAAGGAACACACCATAGGAGAACCTTGAAACCTTAATGCACACCTATTGCTTGATAAAATACTCAAATGGGCTGAAACCCCGAGTATCTTTCTAATTATGGTTCAAATGTGCCATGTTTCTAATAGATTGAAGTCGCCAGGATTTTCGGGACATTGTAGTAATTTTAAGGAAAATCTCAAGCGATGTATGTTGGCTAAACTCCTCTTATAGAATCAATTTCCATGATATCCTCGTAAGTTGCAGTTATGATTGGCTCAATTCCTTATTTCTCATGTTTTGAGTCCTTCCTAATAGATTTGAGTATTCTAAAATAAGTGTTGTATTGAAATATGTATGTACTCAAATTGTGTTCCAAATATTCCTATCATATCATGATTCCCTCCGAGAATGTAATCTAGTATAATCAATGTACCAATGGTGTTGTGATTTAAAAAAAATGTTTCAACTACAAGTTAGTATGCCTAATTATGGAAGAGAAACTCAATGTGCTTAAGACTCTTGTTTGCTCATATGTGTACTTAATGTCTTGATTTGAAATTATCTTATTGATGATAATCCATGGTAACGCTTGAAAGTTATAGGGGTGAGTATGAAATATGAAATACGGCCGACGTGCCGAGTATGATATTACAATTGTGGCCCCTAGTGCCAATGATATGGAAATATGTGTGAAAGGTTATTAAATGAGTTGTAAATACTTTAAATAATAAATTCTTTGGGAGTATTGTTCAGTCACCGAGGAAGGGTAGGTCGAAATAACCTAACCCCGAATCTAAACGTGCCGATGTAGCAGTGATTGAGGGGTAAATCCTCGTGTTGATGCGATGAGATTATTTCCCCTTATATGGGAGGAGATTGATGTGTTGAGATATTTACCCTTAAATGAGATGAGATTATTGATAGCGAGATGTGATGTGATGTCGACCCACACGGCATTGTGGTGAGACGGCTTAGCCGATCGGGCTGAGATTGGAGGCCATGTCGCGCATATGGTTGTGGTGTGGTTGGATGTCTCGGGGTTAGATGTCTTAGTTGTTCGGGCTAAGATCATACTCCGTGCTAAAAGCACGGTGGTGTATCGGTACTAAACATCTCCCAACTTAAAAATATTGAAACTTACTTGAAATTTACTTTTCTCCTAACTTGACACTTTGATATTATTTGAGGCTCCCATGGATTTCATGTTTCCTTCTCATTTTACTGTTACTCGTTCTATTGAGAGGGTGTTTAATTTTACATACTAGTACTATTTCATATGTTATAATGTCCCCTTTGCCGGGGGTGCTGTATCTTTAATGGATGCAGGTGGTTCCACATCAGGCGGTTTTTATCAGTGATAGCAGTATACCATCTCCTCAGCTGACTTGGTGAGCCCCACTTCATTTTGGCGTCTTGTATCTCTTGTTCTCTATGTATATTGTTTTGAGGTATAGTAGGAGCCTTGTTGCCGGCACCATCATGCTACTCTTTTGTATCTATTAGAGGCTCCATAGACATAGTGTGGGTGGTATCGTTGTTTTTGGAAAGTCAAACTAAAGATGTTGTATTTGTATCACATGTTCCAATTCTAAACTATGAATGTGTAATGCAATATTTTGGAAACATATAAATGGCGTAATTATTGGTAATTTAATTTTATGTTGTTCATGTGATCTTCTTAGTCTAATTAATGAAATATATCTTCTTTTTATTCGTGGGTGAGTTTAGGAAAAAGGCATTGTATAGGCTTGCTTGGCCGGGTTATCTCGATTGAGCGCCTGTCGCGCTCCCCGAGGTTGGGGCATGACAAGCTTGGTATCAGAGCCTAAGGTTTATAAGTGTCTTAGGATGTCACGGAGCCGTGGCTAGTAGAGTCCTTCTTATCGTTCTGTTGTCGACCACATCTATAATTAGGAGGCTGCTTAGGCATTTAGGAATAATACCGTTCTTTGATGCTCTAGATCGTGCGATAGAGCTGATTATAAGACTATTCCTCCTCTAACTCGTGCATTGCTCTAAATTTTAGTATATGGCGCCTAGGACGAAAGCAAGAATTCACCAAGGAGTCAATGCCCCAGAAGTGGCAGTTGATTTTATACCTAATAATGCGGGTGAGCACCCGAGGGGTGAGGATATTCCCCCATCTACTACACCGCTTGATTCTACTAATCCTGCTCCGACTGCACCAATCCCTACTCCTATTGAGGGTGCAACTCTTCCACCTCCTACCCCAGCTTCTGGTCCCGGTGTTTCTGATGGGGATCTTAGGGGAGCCATACATTTGTTGGCTCAGATAGTGGCTTCCTAGGCCCAGAGATTGAATATTGCACCTACTTCTACCAATCAGCAAAGGAATTCCACTAGTTCCTGGGTGAACAGGTTTCTTCGGTTGGATCCTCCAGTGTTCACATGTACTGATCCTGAGGAGGACCCCAGGACTTTATTGATGATATGCACAAGACCTTTCGAGTTATGCGTGTTACAGAGATAGAGGGAGTGGAGTTGGCCTCCTACCCTCTGAAAGGCATGGCATATTCATGGTTTGAGATGTGGGAGGACTCCCGTGAGGAGGGGAGCCCTCCGGCAAGGTGGAGTGATTTTGACGATGCCTTCATTGACAATTTCTTGCCTACCGAGACTAAGGCAGCCCATGCAGCTAAGTTTATGGGACTAAAGCAGGATACCATGAGTGTGTGGGAGTACCATATGCGATTCGCGTGCCTGTCCAAGTATGTCATTTACATGTTGTCCACTATGGAGGCAAGAGTGCGCCGGTTTGTGCAGGGCCTCAGTCCCTTGGTTATCAATGAGGTTGCTATAGCTGCCATGAATTTTGATATGAAGTTTGGGAAATTGAAGAATAGAATGGAGCGAGAGGGTAGCAATAAGGCCTAGTCATTTGCTCCATTGGTGGTTCTTCCAATGGTGGTTGTGATAGGACAACATTCAAGGGGTGGGGGGTCGTCAGGGCCATCCCAGTCATTTGCTCAGTCTTCGGTTAGTGCACAGCCATCAGGGCCCAGTCAGCAGCAGTGGAGTCATTTCAGGCCCAGTCAGGGCAACAGGGGACACTACCAGTAGGGTTGGTACTGGAGGGAGATTCCACCAGCATCGGATGCCCCCATGCCCTAGGTGTGGGAAGATGCATTTTAGGGCCTGCATCATGGACCATCCCATATGCTATGGGTGCGGTACCAGGGGTCTCATTTAGATGGAATATCGTTCGTCCCACCAGAGTGTGGGCAGGGGTATGACACAGCCAGCCAGGTTTGCAGCCACTACATTTGCAGCACCTCCTCTAACTCGAGGCACTCCAGCACCTGCAGGGCGTGGTGCAGCCAGGGGTGGTGCATAGAGTTCGGGAGGACCCAGCCATTTCTATGCTATGAGGGGTTGCCAGAGTTTAGAGGCTTCTGCAGATGTTATCACAGGTATATTGACTGTCCAATATCATGATGTATATACTCTTATTGATCATGGTTCCACTTTGTCCTACGACACTCCTTATGTTGCTATGGAATTTGGGATAGAACTGGAATAGCTTCATGAGCCGTTCTCCGTATCTACTCTGGTTGGTGTGTCTATTATGGTCGCGCGTATTTATAGGGATTGTGTTATCACGGTGCTTGGTTGGGATACCATGGCCGACCTCATTGAATTAGGAATGGTCAATTTTGATGTAATAATGGGGATGGACTGGCTTTATTCATGTTTTTCCAAGCTTGATTGCCTAACTAGGACCGTTAGGTTTGAATTCCCAAACGAGCCAATTATTGAATGGAAGGGGGATGATGTAGTGCCGAAGGGTAGGTTTATTTCCCACCTTAAGGCCACGAAGATGATCAACAAGTGGTGTATTTACCAGTTGGTCCGGGTTACGAACACCGATGCTGAGGTACCTGCACTTGAGTCTGTGACAGTGGTGAATGAATTTCCGGAGGTCTTTCTTGATGAGCTCCTTGGGATCCCACCAGACAGGAAGATTGATTTTGGGATTGATGTGATGCCATGCACGCAACCTATATCTATTCCACCCTACAGAATGGCAACGGCAGAATTGAAGGAACTGAAGGAGCAGTTGAAGGAATTGTTAGAGAAGGGTTTCATCCGGCTGAGTGCGTCACCTTGGGAAGAATCGGTTCTCTTTGTAAGGAAGAAAGATGGGTCGCTAAGGATGTGTATCGACTATCGGCAGCTCAACAAGGTCACAGTAAAAAAAAAGTACCTACTACCAATGATAGATGACTTGTTCGATCAGTTGCAGGGTGCTAAGTATTTCTCCAAGATTGACCTAAGATCAGGGTATCACCAATTGAAGATCAGGGAACATGATATTCCAAAAACAGCTTTCGGGACTCGATATGGGCACTTCGAATTACTTGTAATGTTTTTGGGCTAACAAATGCCCCGACAGCTTTCATGGATCTTATGAATCGAGTCTTCGAGCCTTTTCTTGACTCCTTTATGGTAGTGTTCATTAACGATATTCTTGTATATTCACAAAGTCTAGAAGACTATGCCGATCATCACAGAGCAGTTATGCAGACTCTATATCAGCACAAGTTGTACGCGAAGTGTAAGGCCCCGTAAAATTTTTGCAAAAGAAAAATATTGTTAATAATGTTTTGTGGTGCCGAATTGGTTTTACATGTTGTGTATTATAGAAATTATAGGTTCGGACTTTTTGGGTTGAACAATGCATCGGAAAGTAAAGGAAAATGTTTGGCAGAATTACGCATTTCTGCGGTCCATTATGCGACCGCAAAATCACTCTGCGGACCGCATAATGGCCACAGAGTGAGGCAGTTTTTGGGTCATTCTGGGAGCAATTATGCGGTCGACTATGCGACCGCATAACTATTATGCGGTGCATTATGCGACCACGTAACTGTTATGCGGGCCGTGTACATCCTTTTGGTCGTTTTTGTCAGCAATTATGCGACCGATATGCGGTCCGCATAATAGTCATGCGATCTATGCGATCGCAGAACCTATTCCGTAGATTCAATTTTGGGGTTTTTAACCTGACCCTATTTCTCTAAAACACACCCCATGGACCATTTTGAACATATTTTCTGATATTTTTAGAGTGAGAGAGAGGGACCTAGAGGGAGAAGTGATCTTCATCAAATTGTTCTTCAATTCTCACTTAAATCTTGAAGATTATCAAGAGAGGAACCTAGGTCTTGTTCCTAAGGGGTAAGATTCTATCACCCAAACTCTTAATTTCAAAGTGTAACTAGATTGGGCCATTAGTGAGGTAATTCATGGGGATGGGAGTGCTTACCTTGCATGCATGTATCCTTGTAGTATGTGGGAAGATTGTGAGCTAATAATGGTAGAGAGTGGGTTGGGAAATGATGGAATCTTCCACAAAAGATCCTTAAAACATTGATGCACACCTAGTGTTTGATAGTATGCTCAAATGAGCTAAAACTATGTTCATCTTCCTAATTTTTGGTTCAATTTTTTTATATTGCTTAAATAGATTGAAGTTGCTAAAGTTCCGAAACATCTTAGAGTCTTAAGAAGCTCAATTGAGGTATGTTGGATAACCCCCCCTCCCCCTTTCTTAGAATATAATCCCACGATGTTCATGTAATCGGAGTAAGTCCTTGATCATTATCAAATTGGCTTTTCCTAATGTGGTTATGTCGAACGATGTTTGTTCAATGTTTATGCTAAATGCTTCATCATGTCATCTTTCCAATTGAGAATATGTTCAAAATGCTGAATATGTGTTAGGAATGTTAAGACTTCATGTCAAGATTGAAATAAAGGTTGTTTTGCCAAGTTGTATGAAAGACCCCAATGTGCCGGAAATTGTGAATGAAATTGTGGAAATGTTCCCAAATCAGATGGCCTAGCCGATCGGGCCAAGATCGGACTCCGTGTAAGAACATGGTGGTATTGTGAATGGAATTATGGTAATGTCTCAAATGAGATGGCCTAGCCGAGCGGGCCGAGATCAAACTCCATGTAAGAACACAATGGTATTGTATTGTGAATGGAATTGTGGTAATGTCTCAAATGAGATGGCCTAGCCGATCAGGTCGTGATCGAATGCCATGCCGCACACATGGTGGTACTGTGCTAGAAAGTTATAATGAAATTGTGGCAATGTCTCAGATGAGGCGGCCTAGCCGATCGGGCCGAGATTGGACTCTATGTAAGAGTACAGAGGTATGGTGAATTGTGGAATATCGGTACTAAAGGTCACCCAACCTAGTAATACGGAAATTGTCTTGAAAATGTATATGATCCTTAATTAGTTGTTTTACTATTATTTGAAGCCCTTATTGAGTTCCTGACAGTTCCTCTTGTATTATTATTCATTCTATTGAATTGGTGTTTAGCTATACATACTAGTGCTATTCGACGGTACTAACGTTTCATTTTTCGGGGGCGCTGCATCTTTAAATGGATGCAGGTGGTTACATAGCAGACAATGCAGATAACAGATAGTGCTGCTCCTTCTTCTCAGCGGACTCGGTGAGCCCCATTTCATTCCAGGGTTATGTATTGTACCTTATGTTTATATTATGGTCACCTTTTGAGGTATAGCCGGGGGCTTATTGCCGGCACCATCTTTACTCTCTTTTGTATCTTTAGAAGCTCCGTAGACACTATGTGGATTTTATATGAGTGTTGGGAATGTTAAACAGGATATGTTGTGTTCGATTACTTGTTCCACTTGAACTATAAGAAATGTGTATTTTGGAACATAAAAGCGAAATGACTAATGAAATGATTTAGGATTGTATGAATGAGACTCATACTGTATAATTAATGAAATCTCATCTTCTCTTGATCATGGGTTAATTGGGTAGAAAGTATCTAATAGGCTTGCTTGGCCGAGTTCACTCGGTTGAGCGCCGGGCGCGCTTCCCGAGGATGGGGCGTGACAAAATTGGTATCAGAGCCTAAGGTTTTATAGTGTCCTAGGATATCTCGGAGCCATGTCTGGTAGAGTCCTTCTTATCAGTGTGTTGTCGACCACATCTATAAGTTTGAGGCTACTCGAACATTTAGGAACAATACCCTTCTTTGATATTCTGGATCATGCAATGAAACTAAATGTGCAACTGTTCCTCATCTTACTCGTACATTCCTTTAACTTTCAGTATATGGCACCTATAAAGAGAGCAAGAACTAGCCAAGGAGCCAACATCGCCTTAGGAGTGGCAGTTGACCCTTTATTTGATGAAGCGGGTGAACACCCTAGGGGTAAGGATAATGCCCCGACTGCTACACTACTGGATTCCACTTCACCACCCCAGGCCACACCAGTTCCTACACCTACTAAGGGTGCGATGGTTCCTCCACCTGGCATTCCGATTCCACCTCCAGCCTCAACTTCTGGCTCTCGTATTTCTGATAGGGATCATAGGGGTGCTATTGTCTCAGATAGTGGCTTCTCAGGCCTAAAGGTCGAATGTTCCTCCTACATCTTCTAGCCAGCAAGGGGATTATACTAGTTCTAGGGTGAACAAATTTTTGCAGTTGGATCCTCCGATGTTAACGGGTGGTAATCCCGAGGAGGACCCATAAGACTTCATTGATGAGACGCATAAGACTCTCCGGGTTATGCGCGCTACTGAGACGGAGGGAGTGGAGTTGGCCGCCTACCGCTTGAAAGGGGTGGCCTGTTCTTGGTTTGAGCTGTGGGAGAACTCTCGGGAGGAGGGGAGCCCTCCAGCGGGATGGAGTGAGTTTGCGGATGCCTTTATAGACCATTTCTTGCCTGCTAAGACTAGGGCAGCTCAGGCCGCAGAGTTTGAGAATCTTAGACAAGGTAGTAGGAGTGTGTGGGAGTATCACATGGAGTTCGCGCGCCTGTCAAAATATGCCATTCTCACATTGCCTACTATGCAGGCTAGAGTGTGCCGGTTTATGCAGAGCCTTAGCCCCTTGGTTATCAATGAGGCCGCTACAGCTACCCTGAATTCAGACATGAACTATGGGAAAATGGTAGCATTTTCTCAAGCTACAGAGGACCGCAAGTTGAAGAACATGATGGAGCGAGAGGGTACCAGCAAGGCATGGTCTGCAGGCAACTGTGGCGACTCATTTGGTGGGGGAGATCAACTTTCAGGTGAGGGTCATCAGGGCCAACTCAGACTCATGCTCAGTCTTCAGCCAGTGCATCGCCAGTGGGGCACAGTCCGCAGCAGGGGAGTCACTTTAGGCCCAATCATGGCAGTAGGGGACCCCATCATCAGGGCCGATCAAGTGGGAGATTCCCGCAGCAGCGGAAGCCACCATGCCCTAGGTGTGGGAGGATGCACTCGGGGATTTGCTACATGGACTTACCTATATGTTACTGGTGCGGATTGAGCGGTCATATTCATAGGTAGTGTCATTCATCCCGCCAAGGTGCGGGCAGGGGCATAACACAACCATCAAGTTCTTCAGCTGCTACATCTTTAGCACCCCCTCCAGCTCGAGGCACTCCGGCACCAGCAGGGCATGGTGCAGCTAGGGGTGGTGCGCAGAGTTCAGGAGGACCCAATCGTTTCTATGCTATGAGTGGTCGCCATAGTGCAGAGGCTTCTCCAGATGTCGTCGCAGATATATTGATTGTCCAAACTCATGATGTATATGCTTTTATTGATCCCGGTTCAACCTTGACGTATGTAAACCCCTTTGTTGCTATGGAATTTGGGATAGAACCGGAACAGCTTCCTGAGTCATTCTCTATTTCTACTCCGGTTGGCAAGTCTATTGTGGCCACACGAGTTTATAGGGGTTGTGCTGTCACGGTACGTGGTCGTGACACCGTGGCCGATCTCATTGAATTGGGGATGGTTGATTTTGATGTAATTATGGGTATGAGTTAGCTTTATTCATGTTTTTCTAAGCTTGACTGCCAAACTAAAACTGTGAGGTTTGAATTTCCTAATGAGCCGATTATTGAGTGGAAGGGGGATAATGTGATGCCAAAAGGTAGGTTTATTTCTTACCTTAAGGCCACGAAGATGATTAACAAAGGGTGTATCTATCACTTGGTTCGGGTTACGGACACCACTGCTGAGGGAGATTGATTTTTGGATTGATGTGATGCCAGGCACGCAGCCTATAACTATTCCTCCCTACAGAATGGCACCAGTAGAATTGAAGGAACTAAAGAAACAGTTGAAGGATTTGTTAGAGAAAGGTTTCATCCGACCGAGTGTGTCGCCATGGGGCGCACCGATTCTCTTGGTGATGAAGAAAGATGGATCACTGGGGATGTGCATTGGCTACCGGTAGCTCAACAAAGTCACAATAAAAAACAAATACCCACTGCCAACAATAGATGATTTGTTTGATCAGTTACAGGGTGCTAGATACTTCTCCAAAATTGATTTACGATCCGGGTATCACCAACTGAAGATCATGGAGTATGATATTCTGAAAATAGCTTTTAGGACATGGTAGGGGCATTTTGAATTTCTGGTAATGTCTTTTGGGCTAACAAATGCCCTAGCAGCTTTCATGGATCTTATGAATCAGGTTTTCAAGCCTTTCCTCGACTCCTTTGTGATAGTGTTCATTGATGACATTCTTGTGTATTCATGAGGTCGGGAGGACCATGCCGATCATCTAAGAGCAGTGTTGCAGACTTTTCATCAACACCAATTGTATGCAAAGTTTTCAAAGTGTGAATTCAACTCAAATCTGTCACATTCTTGGATCCTCAAAAGATTTCAGTAGTAAAGAATTGGCCTAGACCTACAACGCCTATCGAGATTCGCAGTTGCTTAGGCTTAGCAGGGTATTACAGGAAGTTTGTGGAGGGTTTCTCTATTCTTGCCTCTCTGTTGACTAAATTGACTCAGAAAGTAGTTAAGTTCCAATGGTCCGATGCTTGTGAAAGGAGCTTCCAGGAGTTGAAATCAAAATTGACTACATCGCCGGTGTTGACCTTGCCAGAGGGTACAGATGAATTTGTGGTATATTGTCATGCTTCAAGAATTGGGCTTGGGTGTGTATTAATGCAACACGGCAAAGTTATAGCATATACTTCCAGGCAACTCAAGAATCATGAAAAGAATAATCAAACACATGACTTAGAACTTGCGGCAGTGGTTTTTGCATTGAAAATTTGGCGTCACTATTTGTATGGGGTCCATGTGGATGTATTCACGGACCACAAGAGTCTTCAATATATTTTCAAACAAAAGGAGCTGAATCTAAGGCAGAGAAGATGGTTTGGGTTACTCAAGGATTACGACATCGATATTCTATATCACCCGGGGAAAGCCAATGTTGTGGAGGACGCTCTTAGCCGGAAATCTATGGGTAGTTTAGCACAATTGGAGGTATATAGAAGGCCATTGGCCAAGGATGTCTATCAACTGGCTAGTTTGGGAGTTCGTCTTACAGACTCTAATGAAGGAGGGGTAATTATGCTAAATAAGACCGAATCATCGCTTGTTGTGGAAGTCAAAGAGAAGCAATACCACGATCCATTTTTGGTGCAATTGAAGGAGGGGATTCAAAAACATAAGACTATGTCTTTTGCTCTTAGCATGGATGATGGTACACTAAGGTACGAAGGGCGACTATGTGTTCCGAACGTAGATGGTCTCCGAGAAAGAATCATGACTGAAGCTCATGATTCTAGGTATTCCGTGCATCCAGATTCTATGAAGATATATCACGACCTCAAAGAAATCTATTGGTGGAATGACATGAAAAGGAATGTGGCGGACTTTGTGGCAAGGTGTCCGAACTGTCAGCTAGTGAAGGCCAAACATCAACGGCCTGGTGGGTTGGCACAGAACATAGAAATTCCAATATGGAAATGGGAGATGGTTAACATGGATTTTGTGGTAGGATTACCACGCACTCCGTGCAAGTTTTACTCAATTTGGGTGATTATGGACCGACTCACAAAATCAGCACACTTCTTCCCAGTTAAATCTACCGACATAGCAGAACAATATGCTGAGTTATATATCAAGGAAATAGTCAGGCTACATGGCACTTCAGCGTCCATCATTTCTGATCGAGGGGCTCAGTTCACGGCCAATTTTTGGAGGAAATTTCAGCAAGGTTTGGGTACTCAGGTGAATCTTAGTACACCTTTCCATCCACAGAGCGACGGGCAAGCGGAGCGGACTATTTAGACGCTTGAGGACATGTTGCGTGCTTGTGTTCTTGATTTCAAGGGCAGCTGGGATGATCATTTGCCACTCATAGAGTTTGCTTATAACAACAGCTTTCATGCAAGTATCCAGATGGCACTGTTTGAGGTATTATATGGTAGGAGATGTAGATCTCCCATTGGGTGGTTCGAGATTTAGGAAGCAGAGTTAATAGGGCCAGACCTTGTACACCAGGCTATGAAAAAAGTTAAGATCATAAAGGAGTGGTTAAAAACTGCTCGGAGTAGACAGAATTCCTATTCGGATGCTTGTCGCAGAGACTTGGAGTTCAAAGAAGATGATTGGGTATTCTTGAGGGTTTCCCCTAGGAAGGGTATTATGCGGTTTGAGAAAAAGGGGAAATTGAGTCCGAGGTATGTCAGGCCATGCAAAATCATTCAGATAATCAATGAGGTGGCGTACAAGCTTGAGCTAACACCTGAGATGTCATGAGCTAACACTTGAAGAAAGTAGTTGGAGATCCGTCACTCATTGTTCCATTTGAGACCATTGAGGTTAATGAAGAATTATCATATGAAGAGATTCCAGTTGCCATTCTTGATAGGCAAATCTGAAAGTTGAGGAATAAAGATATTACCTCCGTGAAAGTGTTATGGCGAAACCAGCAAGTTGAATAGGCCATGTGAGAGGGCTAGGAAGAGATGAAGAAGAAGTATCCTCACTTGTTTGAATAGTTGTGTAATCCTTTCTTTTACGAACCTGTAACCTAAGAATTTTGTATCACTTGTTCAGTTAATGTAAAGATGCTCCTTTTGATTATATGTTGTTTACATGAGGCCACGGTTGGTGTGGTTATGAGTTATGCTATGTCGTTGGGTTCTATAAATGTTTGTAAGATGTGTTTCTATGGCTCTCTGATAGGTGGATAGGCCTAGTTACAAACGAAACTCGAGCAAAATTTTTGAGAATTTAGGGAGTTAGTCAAATTTGGGGATGCTGGTGTGTGGTATGAAAACTGAGTTGCATAATATGCTAATAACAGATTTTTTTACCCTCATTCGATGACGATTGATACTAAGTGGGGGATAATGTAGGGCCCCGTAAAAAGTTTTGCAAAAGAAAAATAGTGTTAATAATGTTTCGTGGTGTCGAATTGGTTTACGTGTTGTGTATTATAGAAATTTTTCGCGGCGAGCTTGCTCGCCGGGGTTCGGACTTTTTGGGTTGAACAATGTATCGGAAAGTAAAGGAAAATGTTTGGCAGAATTACGTGTTTCTACGGTCCATTATGCGATCGCAGAATCACTCTGCGGATCACATAATGGCCGCAGAGTGAGGCAGTTTTTGGGTCAGTCTGGGAGCAATTATGCGGTCGACTATGCGACCGCATAACTGTTCTGCGGTGCATTATGCGACCGCAGAACAATTATACGGGCCGCATAGTGACCGCAGACATGGACATTCTTTTGGTCGTTCTGGTCAGCAATTATGCGACCGATATGCGGTCTGCATAATGGTCATGCGATCGCAGAACCTATTCCGGAGCTTCATTTTTGGGGTTTTAAACCCAACCTTATTTCGTGAAAACACACCCCATGGACCATTTTGAACATATTTTCTGATATTTTTAGAGTAAGAGAGAGGGTCCTAGAGGGAGAAGTGATCTTCATCAAATTGTTCTTCAATTCCCACTTAAATCTTGAAGATTATCAAGAGAGGAACCTAGGTCTTCTTCCTAAGAGGTAAGATTCTATCACCCAAACTCTTAATTTCAAAGTGTAACTAGATTGGGCCATTAGTTAGGTAATACGTGGGGATGAGAGTGCTTATCTTGAATGAATGTATTCATGTAGTATGTGGGAAGATTGTGAGCTAATAATGGTAGAGAGTGGGTTGGGAAATGATGGAATTTTCCATAAAAGAGCCTTAAAACATTGATGCAC
Organism: Nicotiana tomentosiformis; assembly: GCF_000390325.3. Classification (NCBI taxonomy): domain Eukaryota; kingdom Viridiplantae; phylum Streptophyta; class Magnoliopsida; order Solanales; family Solanaceae; genus Nicotiana; species Nicotiana tomentosiformis. The sequence continues at coordinate 53,656,990 of NC_090823.1, forward strand.
ACCTAGTGTTTGATAGTATGCTCAAATAATCAAAACACATGTTCATCTTCCTAATTTTTGGTTCAATTTTGTTATATTGCTTAAATAGATTGAAGTTGCTAATGTCCCGGAACATCATAGAAATTTAAGAAGCTCAATTGGTGTATGTTGGCTAAACCCTCCCCCCCCCTATTCTTAGAATCGAATCCCACGGTGTTCATGTAATAGGAGTAAGTCCTTGATCATTGTCGAATTGGCTTTTTCTAGTGTGGTTGTGTTGAAGGATGTTTGTTCAACGTTTATGCTAAATGCTTCATCATGTCATCTTGCCTTTTAAGAATATGTTCAAAATGTGGAATATGTAATAGGAATGTTAAGACTTCATGTCAAGATTAAAATAAAGGTTGTTTTGCCAAATTGTATGAAAGACCCCTATGTGCCGGAAATTGTGAATAAAATTGTGAAAATGTCTCCAAATGAGATGGCCTAGCTGATAGGGCTGAGATCGGACTCCGTGTAAGAACACGATGGTATTGTGAATGGAATTGTGGTAATGTCTCAAATGAGATGGCCTAGCCGATCGGGCCGTGATTGGACGCCTTGCCGCACACATGGTGGTACTGTGCTGGAAAGTTATAATTAAATTGTGGTAATGTCTCAGATGAGGCGGCCTAGCTGATCGGGCCGAGATCGGACTCCGTGTAAGAGTACGGAGGTATAGTGAATTGTGGAATATCGGCACTAAAGGTCACCCAACCTAGTAATACAAAAATTATCTTGAAAATGTATATGATCCTTAATTTGTTGTTTTACTATTATTTGAAGCCCTTATTGAATTTTTGACTGTTCCTCTTGTATTATTATTTATTCTATTGAATTGGTGTTTATCTATACATACTAGTGCTATTCGACGGTACTAACGTCCCTTTTGCCGGGGGCGTTGCATCTTTAAATGGATGCAGGTGGTTACATAGCAGACAGTGCGGATCACAGATAGTGTTGCACCCTCTTCCCAGCTAACTCGGTGAGCCCCATTTCATTCCGGGGTCATGTATTCTACCTTTTGTTTATATTATGGTGACTTTTTGAGGTATAGTCGGGGCCTTGTTGCTGGCACCATCTTTACTCTCTTTTGTATCATTAGAGTATCTGTAGACACTCTGTGGGTTGTATATGAGTGTTGGGAATGTTAAACATGATATGTTGTGTTCGATCAATTGTTCCACTTGAACTATAAGAAATGTGTATTTTGGGACTTAAAAGCGAAATGACTAATGAAATGATTTAGGATTGTGTGAATGAGACCCCTACTGTATAACTAATGAAATCTCGTCTTCTCTTGATCATGGATTAATTGAGTAGAAAGTATCTAACAGGCTTGCTCGACAAGGTTCACTCGGTTGAGCGCGGGTCACGCTTCTCGAGGATGGGGCATAACACGAAGTTTTAAAGTGTGAATTTTGGCTTGAATCTGTCACGCTCTTGGTTCATGTCGTCTCCAGAGAAAGAATTAAGGTTTATCCGTAGAAGATCGTAGTTGTGAAGAATTGGCCAAGGTATACAACTCCAACAGAGATTAGTAGTTTCTTGGGCTTAGCTCGGTATTACAGAAAGTGTGTGGAGGGGTTCTCTACTCTTGCCTCCCCATTGACTACGACACCGGTGTTGACCCTACCAGAGAGTACGGACGGGTTTTTAGTGTATTGTGATGCTTCGAGAATCAAACTAGGGTGTGTATTGATGCAACATGGTAAGGTGATCGCTTATGCTTCTGGGTAACTCAAGAATCATGAGAAGACCTATCCAACAAATGACTTAGAGCTCGCGACGGTGGTTTTTGCATTAATGATTTGGCATCATTATTTGTATGGGGTCCATGTTGATATATTTATGGACCATAAGAGCCTTCAATATATTTTCAAACAAAAGGAATTGAATCTGAGGCAGAGAAGATGGCTTGAGATACTTAAAGACTACGACATCAATATTCTCTATTATCCGGTAAAGGCTAATGTTGTAGCGGATGCTCTTAGCTAGAAATCTATAGGTAGTTTGGCTCACTTAGAGGCATATCAAAGGCCATTGGGGAAGGAATTTCATCGATTAGCTAGTATGAGGGTTCGTCTTACGGGCTCTAGTGAAGGAGGGGTAATTGTGCAAAATAGGAATCATCGCTTGTTGTGGAAATCAAGGAGAAGTAGTACAACAATCCGTTGTTGGTTCAATTGAAGTAGGGGATTCTTAAAGATAAGACTATGGCTTTTTCTGTTGGCATGGATGATGGTACGCTAATCACGACTGAGGCTCAAACTTCTAGGTATTCCGTGCACCCAGACTCTACAAAGATGTATCATGATCTTAAGGAAGTCTACTGCTGGAATGATATAAAGAGGAATGTAGCGGACTTTATGGCAAGATGTCCAAATTGTCAGCAAGTGAAGGCCGAACTCCAAAGGCCCGACGGGTTGGCACAAAACATCGAGATTCTAATATGGAAGAAGATAATCAACATGGACTTTGTGGTAGGACTACCTCGCACTCCTCGCCAGTTCAACTTGATTTGGGTGATTGTGGATCGACTCACGAAATTAGCACACTTCTTGCCTGTTAAGGCTACCGACACAGCGGAACAGTATGCTCAGTTTTATATCAAGGAAATAGTTAGGTTGCATGGCACCCCAGTTTCTATTAGCTTCGACCTAGGAGCACAGTTCACAACTAATTTTTGGAAGAAATTTCGACAAGGGTTAGGTTTACAGGTGAATCTTAGTACAACTTTCCATCCACAGACTAACGGGCAAGCAGAGCGGACCATTCAGACCCTTGAGGATATGTTGTACTCTTGTGTTCTTGACTTCATGGTTAACTGGGATGATAATTTGCCACTCATAGAATTTGCCTGCGACAACAGTTATCATGCTAACATTCAGATGGCACCGTTTGAGGCTCTATATGGTAGGAGGTGTAGATCTCCCAATGGGTGGTTCGACCTCATGCATCAGGCTATGGAGAAGGTTAAGATCATTAAGGAACAGTTGAAAACTGCCCAGAGTCGTCGAAAGTCCTATTCGGATGTACGTCACAGGTATTTGGAGTTCCAAGAGGATAATTGGGTATTCTTGAAGGTTTCCCCCATGAAGGGTATAATGCGGTTTGGTAAGAAGGAAAAATTGAGTCCAAGGTATATCGAACTGCACAGAATCATTCAGAGGATTGGTCAGGTGGCTTACAAGCTTGAACTACCTCCAGAGATATCTTTAGTACAGCCGGTGTTTCATGTATCCATGTTGAAGAAGGTGGTTGGAGATCCGTCGCTTATTGTTCCGGTTGAGACTATTGAGGTTAATGAGGAATTCACTTATGAAGAGATTCTAGTTGCCATTCTTCATAGGCAGGTCCGAAAGCTAAGAAATAAAGAGATTGCCTCCATTAAAGAGTTATGGAGAAACCAACAGTTTGAAGAGGCCACCTAGGAAGCCGGGGAAGAGATGAAGAAGAACTATCCTCATTTGTTCGAGTAGTTATGTAGTTTCGTCCTTGAAAAATGTTAAAAGCTAACTTTGTGCAAATTATGTTTCCCATGTACAACTTATGTTAAGGATACTCCTTTTGGTAATGTAATGTTTATGGCGTTGTGGCCGATGTTGTTTCCATGTTGTTTTACATCACTGTGTTATGATTATGTTGTAAGGACTGGTTCTGGGATACTCTGGCAGGTGGATAGGACCTATTACAGAAAAGACTCTAGTGAAAGTTTTCGAAATTTAGGGAGTTAGTCAAAATTTTGAACTGCTGATATGAAGTAACAGTTAGGTCACATTGGATGCTAATGACAGATTTTGACCCTCATTCGAGGACGAATGATCCTAAGTGAGGGAGGATGTAAGGCTCTGTAAAATTTCCCCTAAAACCCGGGTTTTTGTGGTGTCGATGTTGGCTAATGTATTTGGGGTTGAACAGTGCGTTGGGGAGTTGAAGAAAAATTGTTGCAGAACAGGACATTTCTGCGGTCTATTATGCGACCGTAGAACAACTCCGCAGACCGCAGATCCACCGCGGAGTGAAGCAGAGGAATGGCTAATTTTTGAGGTCGTTTTGCGGTCAACTATGTGACGGCATAATCATTTTGTGGGCCGCACATCCATTGCAGAACCAGTATGATGATATTCGAAGGGAGATTATGTGTTCTATTCTACGACCGAATAATTGTTATGCGGACCGCAAACCTGGCCGCAGACTGGACCAAACTAGCCCAGATTTTGGGACCATTTCTGCGGTTCATTTTTCAGGCCGCAGACCTAATCTGCGGTGCACTCTGCGATCGCAAAGTGTTCGGAGGGTCGATTTTCTAATTTTTTTTAAAACCCGACTCTATTTGATTAAAAACCTTTGGGTCTCGTTTAGAAGGTAAAAATCTGCCATTTTAGAGTGAGGGGAGTGCTTTAGAGAGAGAGGAGGAATTCCTAAGTACTTTGTTCATCAACTCTTGCTCAAGCTTTGAAATTCAACGAGGAAAACTTGCAAGGTCTTCATCCAAGAGGTAAGATTCTACTCCGTAGCCCTTAATGTCGGGATTGGACTGAAAGTAGGTAATGAGAAGTGTGATTCTTGAGTGTTATTTATGTATGAATGTACCATCAAATGATCATGTATTAGAGGCTTGTAGACAAATGTCATGTATATGGATACTTGTATGGCCTTGTCGGCCTATGTTTTGAGTGTACAAGTGATCATGCCGGCCTTATAGGCCCGTATGTCACGTTTACAAGTTTGTATATTATGTTGGGTCATCCTATATCGAGTATTCCCTTATGTTTTATTCTAGTTATCTCATGACGGACTTTCATGCTCATTTACCCATGATAGTATGATAGGAAAGATATGTTACGTTGGTACTCGGTTGAGTAAGAAACTAGGTGCTCGTCGCGGCCCTTCGGTTTGGGTTGTGACATTTACACACTAGGGTTAGGTTAGAACCCTAGAGAAAATCTAGCTACTCATGGTAGAAATTTATGAAAGTAAATAAGAAGATCTAATTAAAGCTATAAAACAAGATTAAATTGATAAAACAAATATTTCTTCACCCAAAATAGTCACTAATTACCCAAAATAGTAAAGCATAAAGGGTACAACACTAAATGTTGATGTAACGACCGGACCAGTCATTTTGAGAATTAGAATCCTGTTTGGCGGCTTAAGGTCTCGAGAAGCTACGTATTATGTGTTATGACATACGTGTGTGGTCGAGTCCGGTTTTCTGATTATTCGGGGTCGATTTGGAAGATGGATTCCTGCTTTAGAAGCTCAAGCGGTAAGAGTTGATAGGAGTTTTGAGTTTTGTGTAGACGACTCCAAAATGGCATTTTGATGATTCCAATAGGTCTGTATGGTGATTTTGGACTTAGGCGTGCGTGCGGATTTTGATTTGGAGGCCCGTAGAGTAATTTGAAGCATTTCGGGGAAAATTGGAAAGTTGAAGTTTTGGAAGGTTGAGAGGTTTGACCGGGAATTGACTTTGTTGATATCGGGATCGGATTCTAATTTCGAGAGTTGGATTAGCTCCATTATGTCATTTGGAACTTGCATGAAAAATTTGACGTCATTCCGGGTTGATTTGGTATTTTTCGGCACGAGTTTTGGAAGTTGGAAAATTTAGAATTTCATAAGTTCGATTCGAGGTGCGATTCATATTTTAAAAGTTGTTTGATGTGATTTGAGGCCTCGCCTAAGTTCGTATCGTGTTTTAGGACGTGTTTGGTATATTTGGTTGATGTCCCGTGGGCCTCGGGTGGATTTCAGATGGATAACAGATCGGATTTTTGGACTTAAGAAATGTTGAGGGGTTCTAGACTGGTGTCCTCGCAGCTGTGATGGATTTGGTCGACCACATAGGTGAGGCAGTGATTGTAGAAGCAAAAGGGGAAGGACTGGGTAGTGGTCGCAGGTGTAAAATATTTTCTGCACCTGCGTGATCACCGATGCGGAGATGAAGACGCAGAAGCAGAAGCTGGAAACCGTGTGTGCATTCACAGAAGCGAGAATCCTTGCGCACCTGCGCCATCGCGGTGCCTCGGCTTGCATATGTGAAGGAAGTGCAAGAGAGTGGTCATCCATAGAAGCGACATTTTAGTCGAAAAAGCGAACGTCGCAAAAGCGACCTATTGTTCCCAAATGTTGAAAGTGCTGGGCGGAGAGATTATATTCGAGGGTTTCCCATTTATTTTCCATATTTTGAGTTGTAGACCTCGATTTTGGGAGATTTTTCGTCGGTTTTTAAAGAAATTCAGAAGGGTAAGTGTTCTTTACCCAAATCTTATTATATTTCATGAATCCATTGATATCTTCATCAGTTAATTAGTGAATTAAGTTGGAATTTGGGAAACAATTGTAAAGATCTTTCAAAATGTAAAATGATGATTTGATGGACAAATTGATTTGGAAATTGATAATTGTGGTATGGTTGAACTCGTATCGGAATGAGTGTTCAGGTTTTGTGAATTTTATCAGGTTTCGAGGTAAGGGCCCGGGGTTGGACTTTTTAGTTATTTTTAAATATTGAAGCTTTATTATCCGGAATTGTTTCCTGTGAGTTCTATTTATGATTTGAAGTTATTTTGGCTAGATTTGACCCGTCCGGAGGTTGATACACTCGAGAAGGTCATTTTATAGTAACGGTCTAGCTTCTTTGAGGTAAGTATATTACCTAACTTTTCGTGGGGGAACTACCCCTTAGGATTTGAGTCATTTGTGCTAATTGTGTCATGTGGAGGCCGTGTACACGAGGTGATGAGTACGTGCTCAGCCTTATTTGTGGAAATTTGACAGTTTAGGGCTCTTAGGTTCTTATGTTCATTAGATATGAAGTTATTTCTCATGATAAATCATCCATTTACTAAATTCATCCTTACGTGTCTTAATTAGAATTAATTACATCATGTTCTACCGAAATTGCCGATTAAACTCTTATGTGCCTTAACAGAAGTTGTTGCCTCTTTTACTGTGATGCTATCCTTTCCGTAATTGCTTAACCTTAATTAAAATCATTATTATCTCTTCCGTAAATATTTAGCCTTAATTGAAGTTTGCTATCCCTTTCATTATTGACGTATTCTTATTTCGGGTCGTTGATGCACGCTATCTCTCTTGTTGTGGAATTGTACTTTCGTGGAATCTTTGTGTTCTGAAGTTCTTGTGTTGATTTACTTGTTGTATTCTCGTATTATTGTTGTTGTATTCAGTGTTGTTATGCCGAGTTCTATGCAGTGTTGTGATATTGAAACTGTTTGAGGAAATGTTGTGGCATGTGGGCACATATTGTGAAAGTCATTTATTTGAGTTTCTATGTTCTGGCACACGTGTTATTGTTGAGAGAATTGTTATGTTGTTTGCACGAGGTTTCTGTCGTGTTGCTGCTATGTTGTTGCACGAGGTTTCTGCCATACTGTTGTTATGATATTTGTACGAGGTTTCTACCGTGTTGTTATTGTTATTGATATGCATGCATTGGTAGAAGGTCTAGGTGTTGAAAGGCATGCAATTAGATAAGCTGGGCTTGAAACGCATGGCTAGTAGGGGAACTTCTAGAATCCATGCGGTGTGATAAGGTGGGCTAAAACGCGAGATGCTATTTCGAGAATAATTATTTTCAAAAATTAAATTTAAAGGCTCCCGCGGTGATATAAGGAAAGTTTGTGATTCATTTTATGATTTAAGACTATGAGGCGGTACCTCGGTAGGGATCTTGTTGTCATTTCCCCATTCTTTTGTACTTGTCTTTGATTGTTGCCTCCTTAACATACTATTAATTTTCTTCCCCCTTGTTGCATTATTTGCTTAGTTCTATGTAGCTAATCTTGTCGTGCTAGTCATTACTTCAACTTCATTACTGCTTTTTTTACAATGTACATTTCGTGGTAATCGTTTCTTCTGTTCCATTCATTGTCGCTACTCTTATTTTGTCACGACCCAAACCGATGGGCCGCGATGAGTGCTCGAGTCCTACATGTCGAACACCCTTAAGCATGCGTCTGTGATATAAACATGAATAACATACGTGAGGGAAACCTGTCAAAAAGACATATATACATATATATGCGGAATACAGTGAGGCGAGCCAGCAAGGCTGCTATGGACAACTATATACCAATCCTGGAAGCAAACAAGGCCACATCAGACCTCTAACAGAATATACAACTGTACAAGGACGGGACTGGGCTCCGTCATACCCATATATGTATGCAAACATATCGTACCAAGGTCAAAAACATCTCTGGATCAAGTGGAGCACACCAACTCTCGCTGATCAAGGATCCTAAGGAGGGGACCGTCAGCTTGTCTACCCGCACCTGCGGGCATGAAACGTAGGTCCCAGGAAATAGGGCGACAGTACGATTAATGTACTGAGTATGTAAGGTATAAAAATCAGTACATAAACGACATAGATGAAACATGGAATAAAGAATTCCACCTGTAAGTCTAAATAACTTTGTAAATCCTTAAACATTTATAATGTCATACACATGAATATAAATGTCGTGTCATGTATAGGTATAGGTATACATATTATCATCAAGCCTCTGAGGATATCCCATCATATCATCTCGGCCACTGTGGGCAAAATCATCAACATATACCAACTGATCAGGTGGTGGTGCGTATATAACACCGTAATCTTTTTCCATATCCCATATACATATATTATACATATATATGCTTATATAATTCCATCTGGTCATGGGTTAATGTAAATGAATGCAATTCATGATAACTACGTCAATAAAATCTTTTGGATTGTCATAAGACCATTATGCCTCTGATTAATATCATGAAATAGACGTTATCAACTTACGTATTTTCTGAGACCCATGAACAGACGATAAAATAATAAGACTTATGGGAAAACAATAATATACGCATCTCTAGCGTTTCTACGAATAGAGTAATTTATGAAAGTTGTGCATTTCCTCATTTCGTTTGTGTCGTATAGATCATGCCAAAAGAAAAAAGGGATAGCCATAACATACCTGAGTTGATTCTCTTGACAATCCTATATCACACGTTAATTTGCGGCAAAACACAGAATAAGTTGTATGAAAAGCTCGAAGCAATCACGTTGCTATGCAAAGAAAATCTTGGCTGAAACTTTTCCTTAAAAATTTAGCAATAATGTTGCTATACAAGGAGATTTTGGAAAATGATTTAACATTACTATGTAAGGAAGCTTGGACTCTTCGAAAGAACGCTACTATGTAAGGGATATTTGCTGAAAACTCTTTAGCAATTCATTTTTAGCAATCCATTTCGGACCAAAGAATGTTACCTTTATCTTTAGGTGGGCCCTACTTAGGATGACTAAGCCACTTTAGATCCTCCAAAGTGTGACATTTAGGCAAGACTTAAGAGTCATCTTAAATTAAAAAGGGGGCTGCCACGTTCTTGGCCTTTTAGGCTTATCTTAAAGACTTAATTATTAATTATTTACTATTATCTTATTTAACTAATTAATCCCCCATTAACCAATAATAAACCAATTACCCATATAATTAAGAATTATCTCAAATTATTAAAAATACTACTTACTTTTAATACACTGTATGTACCCTACTATCGTGGTCATGGGGTACCTTGTATGGCACTAGTCCATAAATATCGGGTATTATAGCTCGGACCGTATTCTATCCCATATTGACAAATTTTGACGAAACCCACTTTCTTTGATTCGTTTACCCTTTAACCTTCACGGCACTTACTTATCGCTTGTTATAAGTAGCATAAATGCTTATAACCTCAAGATAATCATCCCCGAGTCTACGTCGATTAACTTACGACAAAACTTTTACGTACGAAAATATGAGATGTAACATATTTGTTAACTTGAATTGTGGTAGAATAGTTACACAAGCATACACGTAATTAAATCATCCATATCGGTTTTGGAAGATGAATCTTGACGTTATTGACCATTATGCGTAATCTTGTCTACTTGCCTTTTGTGTGAGAATTTTCTATTGGCACGAGAGTCGTCCGTGCGGTTATGAGTTGTAATATGAGCTATGTTTATGAGGTTCAGTACCTCGTGGAAATGCTTGAACAGATCTGGTGTGAAAGCGGTTGTTTTATTGAGTTGTTGCTGGTTTTCCTTTATTTGGTTTCACCCATCTTAGACTGTGTTCAGCTTATGCTATAGCATTACGGAATGACTACTTCCTATTAAATATTGTTGTTACTAGTGTACCATTGCAAGTATTGTTTAGTATTCCTTATCATGCTTAGCTTTATATTAATATTATTTCTCTGTTAGTTCACCTTCACACTTGTTCAGGTTTTTTAGTCTGGTAGGTATCTTGACTGTCCCTCGCCACTACTCCACCGAGGCTAGTCTTGATACTTACTGGGTACCGCTGTGGTGTACTCATACTATACTTCTACACATTTTTGTGCAGATCCAGGTGCCTCGGTTATTGTGAATTATTAACTGACTGGTCAAGCATTGTTGTGGAGACTCAAGGTAAACCTGTCATCGTGTTCGCAGTCCTCAGAGTCACCTTCTGATATTTTACTTGTACTCTATTAATTCTATTCCGAATAGTTGTATTTAGGAATTTTCTAGCAAACTCAGTAGAGCTTATGACTTGTACAACCGATAAAAATTGGTGCCTGTGTGGGGGCTTGTTCTAGACAGGTTGAAGTTTTGGGATAGTCTCAATTGCAGGTGATACTCTGCCGAAAAGTTTAAGAATTTAGAGAGTTAACCAAATTTTGGGGGCCTTAAGGACGTCGAAATTTTGGAAGAATATCTAAGACCCATATGAAGTCAGGAATGATTAAGAATGATGGTTAAGGTGAAAATAGGATAATGATGTTCCTAATAATGACTTGCAAAACATTCGAGGACGAATGTTCTTAAGTGGGGAGAGAATGTAACACCCCGAAATATTTCGAAGAGTTTTAAGACCATTAAGAAGATTGGCGGGGTGATAATTATATTAATTCAAGTATGAACAAGACTGATAATTTGAATCATATCAATTGATCATGATAATATATGTATGAGGTGCATTAAGAATTATTTATGGTCTAAAAAGAGCCCTAAGACTGAGTCAAGTTGAAAATTACATGATAGGATAAAGTTTCAAGTGAGTTCACACAAGACCTAACTTCAAACAATTATACCTCTCAAGATATGGGGCGTTATACGGTTTATAACCTATCAAACGAAAGGTATATGTGTCTAGTTTCTATTTCTTCAAACCGTTTGTGATTTGGAGATTTCTACAAGAAGTTATGACCTTTTTATGAAAGGGTGGCGGAACAGCTACGCGAGTCTTGCGTAGCCTACGCACCATTGCGTAGGCAAATCCAGCAGCTTCAAGGGTCATTTTAAGGAGCTGAAAACGTGGGTTTAGAGAGAGAATGTGTTAGTTCTTCATTTTGGAATGGATTTCTAGAGAGACGGAGGAGCTCTTCCACCATGGATACACTTCAAGGCAAGGGATTGTAAGTTGTGTAATATGATTTCTATTTCATATTTATCAGTGGGTGGTTAAATTCTTCTATTAATCAAGAAAGTGTTAGGCTTACCTAGTCATAGAGACTAGGTGCCGTCATGACATCCTACGAAGGAAAATTTGGATCATGACAAGTTGGTATCAGAGCTCTAGGTTCATAGGTGCTACGAGTCATAAACGAGTTTAGTAGAGTCTTGCAGATCGGTACAGAGATGTCTGTACTTATCTTCGAGAGGCTACGAAACTATTAGGACAGTTTCACTTCCTTTATTCCTATCGTGCGAGTTTATTGATCTTAAAGTTTTAACCTTTGTCATTCTATTCTCTCACAAATGGTGAGGACACGAGCTGGAGTTACCGACGATGCTACCCCCAAAGCCGGTGTTGCTATCACGACCCAAACCAATGGGCCGCGACGGGCACCCGGTACCTTACTCAACTGAGTACCAACTTAACATAGCTTTTTGTATCATACTATCATGGATAACTGAGCCGGAGAGGCTGCCGTGAGATAAGTAGAATACAACATGAAATACCAACTTATACATAAGACATATGGGCCTATAAGATCAAAATAACCACTCGTAGACTAAACATAGGCCGACAAGGCCATACAATCGTTTACGTACAAGGCATCTGTCTACAAGTCTCTAAGAATACATAATTGTTGTGAAGGTCGGGACAGAGCCCCGCCATACCAAACAATACATGTCTAAATCATACTGACCAAACAAGCAACTCCGGAGCAAACAAAGCACACCAACTCCTTCCGTTGAGCTGATAGCCTACTTGTAGGACTCTCGACCTATCTATCGAGACCTGCGGGCATGAAACACAACGTCCTCAGGAAAAAGGGATGTCAGTACAAATAATGTACCGAGTATGTAAGGAATGAAAATGAGTAAATTATAGACATGAGAGAAACATGGAGTAAAAGACTCAACATATAAGTCTGAACAACTCTGTGAATCATTAATACTTATAATGTCATGCATATGCGCATAAATGTCATACCATGCATGGGTACATGCGTTCATAACATCATCAAGCCTCTAAGGGCATCCCATCATATCATCTCGGCCACTGTGGGCAAATCATCAATGTATACCAGCTGATCAGGTGGTAGTGCGTATATAACGCTATAACATTTTCCCATATCCCATATACATATAATATATGCGTATATAACGCCATTTAGTCATGGGTCAATGTACATGTATAAATGCATTAAATGCATAAGAAATACGTTAATAAGATTTCTCGGAATGTTAGAAAAATCAATATGCCTTTCAGATAAACATTATTCAATACTTATTTATTTTTTGTGACTCATGAACAGAAGATATAATAATAATTCACTTGGGGAATCAAACATATAGACACCCTTAGTACTTCTATGAATAGAGTCATTTTTTAAAATTGTGCGTTTACTCGTTTTGTTTATATTGCATGAATCATTCCAAATGGAAAGAAGAGATAGCCTTAACATACCTGTGCCGATTCTTTTGACAATCCCTCTAACACACATCAATTGCGACAAATCAAGTAATGACGGATCGAAGTAGGGATAAATCTGTATGATATTCTTGAGAAAGATTGTACCGTACTCCCTTAGAATCAAAATCTCACATTGCGATAACATTAGGTAGACTTCGTATGAAATCTTTGAATAAGTTTCGTTGCTATTGCAACATTAGCTTTGCTGAAACTTGTTACGTTACTATGAATATATCTCTCTTTTGTGAATTTATCAAAATCTCATATGACTTTGTTGAATTAGAGAAGTCTTTCATGACTTGGTTGAAGCAGAGCGTTGCCCTTTTCCAATTCTTTGTAAATTTGAGTCTTTTATGGTTTTAGCCAAGATTCCCTCTAAAGGTGCCACCTAGCCTCACAACATGGTTAGTCACCTTAGGCTTAATTAAAGCTTCACACATGCTGCCACGTTTTTGGCTATATCCAAAAGCCTTAATTAATCACCCACCAATTTTTAATTAACTAGTTAATTTCCTATTAACCGATAATTAGCCAATTACCCAAATAATTAAGAATTATATCAATTTACATAAAATACTACTCACTTTTAACACACTTCATACACCTCACTATCATGGCCTTGTGGTACCTTGTATGGTATTACTTCAAAAATATCGGGTATTTTAACTCGGGCCGTATTTTATCCCAAAATGTCAAACTTTGACGAAATTCATTTTCTTCGATTTGCTTACCCTCTCTCCTTCAGGAATTTACTCATCACTTGTTTGAAATAGAAAAATGCTTATAATCTGAACTTACGTCGATTAACTAACGACGAAACTTTAACGTACGAAAATGCGGGATGTAATATCTCATTTTCGAGCTTTCATCAATTTACTTATGGCGTATTTTTACGTACGAAAACATGGGGTGTAACATCATTCCCCCCTTTGGAATATTTGTCTCGCCCCAACCACGGGGAGCGCGACCGGCGCTCAACCGAGTGAACCCGGTCGAGCAAGCCTAGTAAACCTTTCCTACTCGAATAATTCATGATCCAAAAAGGGAATGCGTCACCATTTGTAAAACAGAGGAGAGATCAGTTATATAAATATATAAACGTTGCTAGTTCATTTTTCATTATATGTATTATGCCATTGTTAAGTTTCCAAAATATAACTCGATCCAACGACCACCCCAACATACATACATGACCCACAAAAATGTCTATGGAGCCTCTAAGGATACAAAAGAGCAACATGACAATGCCGGCAACAAGGACCCGGCTATACCTCAAAATGTGAAAACTTATACAAAAGAAGGACTACATGACCCCTAGGAGAAATGGGGCTCACCAAAACTATTGTGAGGAGAGAAAGAGAGCACCACTATCTGCGATCGGCACTATCTGCGATGGAACCACCTACATCTATTCAAAGACGTAGCACCCCCGGCAAAAGGGACGTTAGTACTGTCGAATAAGACTAGTATGTAAGGCAAACACTAATCTTAGTAGAATGAACAGTGAAGTAAGGAGAAGGCAGTCATAATAATCAATAAGTACTTCATAGAAATACAAAGAAAACACCAAGTAAGGATCATATAGTTTCCAATTCAATCTTTCCATCTTTTTAGATTAATAATCTTTAGTGCCAAGACACAACTCACAATGCCATCGTGTTTTTACACGGAGTCTGGTCTCGGCCCGACCGGCTAAGCCATCTCAAGTGAGACATATCCATATCCACAATGTAAATCAATAATTCCAAAACAAATGCCACCATGTGTACGGCATGGCGTCCGATATCGACCCGATCAGCTAAGCCATCTCACTTCAGACATAACCTCTTTCAAGTATTCACTCAATTCACATGTCTTTCCCATATTTCATTTCATGGCACATACAACCTCATTTATTAAATAGTTCTTGGCACTTTGGCACATTTTAAAAGTCAAGTCTATGAGTACCTTAACATAAGGCATTTCACACATAAGGGAAGGAGCTTGGAAAATCATAGTTACGTTCTCAAGTAGCATGATGACATGGTAAACATCTAAAACAATTGGGGAACATGAATCTTCCAACCCAACACACTAAGGCAAACAATTCTAGTATGATCAAGTCGGAACATACACCAAATATTCGGATACCAGGTGTTCGATTCTAGGAAGAAGAGAATTAGCCATACGTACCTCAATTGCGCTTCTTTAGATTCTACATTCATGGTTTTAGTTACCTTTTCCACACTCTTTTTACCACACATGCATGCAAAATAAACAACCCTCATACCCATGGGCCATCTTATTAATTACTCATTTTCAGTATAAGTTTCAAACATTTAGGGCTAGGGTGTAGATTCTTACCTCTAGGATAGAGGCCTAGATTGCTTTCCTTGATAATCTTCAAAGTTTCAAGCAAGAATTGAAGAATAATTGATGAGGATTACTTTCTCACTCTAAGGCTCCCTCTCTCACTCTATAGTATCAGAAAATGAGCTCAAAATAAACTAAATGGGGTGTTTTAACAGAATGGGGGTCGGGTTTTAAATTAAGGAAAATGGTGCCCCGACACAGGTCTGCGGTCGCATATGCGACCGCATAACGGTTATGTGGTCCGCAAAGTGACCGCAGAAATGGCCCTCAGGGGCCTGAACTTATGGCTCAGGTATGCGACCAGTATGCGGTCCGCATACTCGTTCTGTGGTCGCATAATGCACCGCAGAACTCCCTCTGCAAAAACTCAAGAGGGATTATGTGATCGATATGCGGTCCGAATAGTGGTTATGGGGTCTCACAATCGACCGCAAAGCTGACCTAAAACTGGCCAACATACTACTTCACTCTGCAGCCATTATGCGGTCCGCAGAGTGATTATGCGGCCGCATAATGGGTCGCAGAAACGCGTCATTTTGCAAAATATTTTCTCTAAGTCCGTAGGGTACTGTTCAATCCAAAAACCTCGAGTTTTTGGTTAAAATTTTTACGGGTCCTTACATCCTCCCCCACTTAAGATCATTCATCCTCGAATGAGGATCAAGGTTCACTTAACACAGTTCCAGTCATGCCACATACCATCAGCCCCAAATTCGCCTTACTTTCTAACATTTTGAAAATTTTGCTAGAGTTACCTTTGTATTTTGGCCTATCCACCTGTCGGAGAGCACCCGAAACACACCTTAGCAACTTATATAGAATTAAACGACACAACATAATGCAAAATAACACCAACCGAAGCCTCATAGGGGGACATATAACTAGAAACTAGTGCCTTTATATTAGCCGAACAAGTGATACAAAATTTTGGGGGGGAAACAACTTCATAGAACTATTACATGGCTATTCAAACAACTGAGGGTACTTTTCTTTCATTTCATTCTCGGCTTCCCAAGTAGCTTCTTCGACTTGTTAGTTTCCCCATAACACCTTCACGGATGCAATTTCTTTGTTTCTTAACTTTCGGGCCTGCCTATCAAGAATAGCAACTGGAATCTCTTCATATGACAATTCTTCACTAACCTCGATGGTCTCAACCAGCACAATAGCGGACGGATCTCCAACTACCTTCTTCAACATGGACACATAGAAAACCGGGTGTACTAATGACATCTCAGGTGGTAGTTCAAGCTTGTACGCCACCTGACCTATCCTTTGAATGACTTTATATGGCCCGACATACCTCGGACTTAATTTCCCTTTCTTTCCAAACCGCATGATCCCCTTCATGGGAGATATCTTCAAGAACACCCAATCATCTTCCTTGAACTCTAAGTCTCTACGACGAACATCCGAATAGGATTTTTGACGACTCTGAGCAGTTCTCAACCGCTCCTTTATGATCTTAACCTTTTTCTTAGCCTGATGCACAAGGTCTGGTCCAGTTAGTTTAGCTTCTACAACCTCGAACCACCCAATCGGCGATCTACATCTCCTACCATACAAGGCCTCAAACGGTGCCATCTGAATACTGGCATGGAAGTTGTTGTTATAAGCAAATTCTATGAGCGGAAAATGATTATCCCAGCTACCCTTAAAGTCAAGCACACACACACGCAATATGTCCTCAAGCGTCTGAATAGTCCGCTATGCTTGCCCGTCAGTCTGTGGATGGAAAGCCATGCTAAGATTTACCTGTGTACCCAAACCTTGCAGAAACTTCTTCCAGAAATTAGCTGTGAATTGATCCCCTCTATCGGAAATGATGAAAACTGGAGTGACATGAAGCCTGACTATTTCCTTGATATACAACTGAGCATTTTGTAAGTCGATCCACGATCACCCAAATTGAGTCAAAATTACGTGGAGTGCGTGGTAACCCTACCACAAAATCAATGTTGATCATTTACCATTTCCATATTGGAATTTCTATACTCTGAGCTAACCCATCGAGCCTTTGATGCTCGGCCTTCACTTGTTGATAGTTTGAACACTTTGCCACAAAGTCCGCCACACCCCTCTTCATGTTATTCCACCAGTAAACTTCCTTGAGGTCATGATATATCTTTGTACAATCTGGGTGCATGGAATATCTAGAAGTATGAGCTTCTGCCATGATTCTTTCCCGAAGACCATCTACGTTTGGAACACATAGTCGTCCTTGGTACCATAATGTACCGTTATCAATGCCAAGAGAAAAAGCTGTAGTCTTATGTTTATGAATCCCTTCCTTCAGCTGCACCAACACTGGATCAGTGTATTGCTTCTCCTTGACCTCCGTCACAAGCGATGATTGCGCCCTATTCCGCACAATCACTCCCCCTTCACTAGAGTCTGTAAGATGAACTCCCAAACCGGCCAACTGGTGAACCTCCCGGGCCAAGGGCCTTTGACATGTCTCCAAGTGAGCCAAAGTACCTATAGATTTCTGATTAAGAGCATCCGCCACCACATTAGCTTTCCCCGGATGATACAAAATGTCGATGTCATAATCTTTGAGCAACTCAAGCCACCTTCTCTGCCTTAAGTTCAATTCCTTTTTCTTGAAAATTTATTAAAGACTCTTGTGGTCTGCGAATACATCTACATGGACTCCATACAAGTAATGACGCCAACTTTTTAATGTGAAAACCACCGCCGCAAGCTCTAAGTCATGAGTTGGATAGTTCTTTTCATGATTCTTAAGTTGCCTTGAAGCATATGCTATTACCTTACCATGTTGCATTAATACACACCCAAGACCGGTCCTTGAAGCATCGCAATACACCATAAACCCCTCGGTACCCTCTGGTAGGGTCAATACTGGCGCCGAAGTCAATCTTGATTTCAATTCCTAAAAACTCCTTTCACAAGCATCGGACCACTGGAACTTAACCGTCTTCTGCATCAATTTTGTCAATGGGGAGGTAAGAATGGAGAACCCCTCCACGAACCTCCTATTATACCAGGCCAAACCCAAGAAACTGCAAATCTCTGTTGGAGTAGTAGGTCCAGGCCAATCCTTCACCGCTGCAATCTTTTGAGGATCGACCTTAATTCCTTCTCCGGAGACGATATGACCCAGGAATGTGACAGATTTAAGCCAAAATTCACATTTCGAGAACTTTGCATACAATTGGTGTTGGTGAAGAGTTTGCAAAATTGCCCTGAGGTGATCAGCGTGGTCCTCTCGACTTCGTGAATACACAAGGATGTCGTCAATGAATATTATCACAAAGGAGTCGAGGAACGACTTAAAGACACGATTCATAAGATCCATGAAAAATGTCGGGGCATTTGTTAGCCCGTAAGACATTACCAAAAATTCAAAGTGCCCATACCGGGTTCTAAAAGCTGTTTTTGGAATATCCTGCTCCATTACCTTCAATTGATGGTACCCGGACCGCAAATCAATTTTGGAGAAGAACTTAGCACCTTGTAATTGATCAAACAAATCATCTATTCTAGGCAATAAGTATTTGTTTTTTATTGTGACTTTGTTGAGTCGCCGGTAATCAATACACATCCGCAGCAATCCATCCTTCTTTCTGACAAAGAGAACCGGTGCGCCCCAAGGTGACACACTCGGTCGGATGAAACCTTTCTCTAGCAAATTCCTTAGTTGTTCCTTTAGCTCTTTTAATTCTGCCGGCGCTATTCTATAAGGTGAGATGGATATAGGCTGCGTGCCTGGCATCACATCAATCCCAAAATCAATCTCCCTGTCTAGAGGAATTCCAGGGAGCTCATCCGGAAATACATCGGGGAATGCATTCACAATTGGTACATATTCAAGGGTAGGCGCTTCAACACTGGTGTCCATAAGTCGAACCAAATGGTAAATATACCCCTTCCTAATCATCTTTGTGGCCTTAAGGTAAGAAATAATCCTACCTTTTGGCATAACATTATTCCCCTCCCACTCAACAGCTGGCTCGTTAGGAAACTCAAGCCTCATGATTCTGGCTCGGCAATCGAGTTTGGCAAAACATGAATAAAGCCAATCCATTCCCATTATTACATCAAAATCAATCATTCCTAGTTTAATAAGAGAAGCCATGGTATCCGGACCATGCACCGTGACAACACAATCCCTATAAACCCGTGCAGCCATAAATGACTCGCCAACCAGAGTAGATATAGAGAACGGCTCATGAAGCTCTTCCAGTTCTATCCCAAAGCTCGTAGCAACATAAGGAGTAACATATGACAAAGAATATCCTGGATCAATAAGGGCATACACATCATGAGATTGAACAGTCAATATACCTGTGATGACATCTGGGAAGCCTCTGCACTTTGTCGACCACTCATAGCATAGAATCGACTAGGTCCTCCTGAGCTCTGTGCACCACCCCTAGCTGCACCATGCCCCGTGGATGCTAGAGAGCCTCGAGCTGGAGGGCGCGCTGAAGATGTGGCAGCCATTGGACTGGATGACTGAGTTGTGCCCCTGCCTGCACCCTGACGGGATGCACGACACTCCCTCTGAATATGACCTCTCATTCCGCATCTGTAACATACTAGCATGTCCATGTAGTAGACTCCTGAATGTATCTTCCCACACTTAGGGCATGGGCCCCTCTGCTGCTACTGGAATCTCCTTCCTGATCGGCCCTGATGGTGGAACCCCCTGCTGCCCCGACTGGGCCTAAAGCGACTCCCCTGCTGCTGACCGTGCCCTGATGGCAGGGCACTAGCTGAAGATTGAGCATAAGACTGGGATAACCCTGATGATCCTCCACGAAAAGCTGATCTTCCACCTTCGAATGAGTCCCCAAGGTTGCCCGCTGATCGGGCCATACTACTACTTTCCCTTTCCATCCTGAGCTTTAACTTTTGAGCCTCCGTAGCTTGGGCAAATGCCGCCATCCTTCTATAGTTCATGTCTGAATTTAGAGCAGTTGTGGCAGCCTCATTAATAACCAAAGGGCTAAGGCCTTGCACAAATTGACGTACTCTTACCTCCATAGTCTGCATCATATGAACAACATACTTCAACATGCGCACAAACTCCATGTAATACTCCCACACATTCCTACTATTCTATTTAAGGGTCTCAAACTCCACAGCACGGTCTGCCTTGATCTCGGCAGGCAAGAAATGGTCTATGAAGGCATCCGCGAACTCACTCCATCTTCCCACATTACAAACCAGGAATATGCCACCCCTTTCAGACGATAAGAGGCCAACTCAACTCCCTCTACTTCAGTAACACGCATAATTCGGAGAGTTTTATGCATCTCATCAATGAAATCCTGAGGGTCTGCCCCAGGATCAGTACCTATGAACACTGGAGGGTCTAACTGAAGGAACCTGTTTACCTTGGAACTGGAAGAATCCTCTTGCGAGCTAAATAAGGTCGGTGCAAATTTGACCTATGGGCCTGAGAAGCTACTAACTGAGTCAGCATCTGAATAGCTCCCCTAAGATCCCCATCAGAAATACCGGGACCTGGAGCTAGGGCTGTAGGTGGAACAGGTATATCGGCGGGAAGGATTGTGGCACCCTCCGCAGGTGTAGGATCTGGGGTAGTCTGTTCTGGAGTAGACGAATCAGGCAATGTGATAGTAGGGGGATTATCCTCACCCGCATTATCAAGTAAGGGATCAACAACCACTCCTGGTGTGGCATTAGCTTCTTGGCCAAATCTCGCTCTCTTCTTAGGTGCCATTTACTGAAAGTTAGAACAATGCACGAGTTAGGGGAAAACAACTTCACATTCCGATCTATCGCACGATATAGAACAACAATTAAGGGTATCATTCTTAAATGTCCTAGTAGCCCCCTAATTATAGATGTGGTCGACAACACACCGATAAGAAGGGATCTACTAGACACGGCTCCGAGACATCCTAGGACACTTTAAAACCTTAGGCTCGGATACCAAGTTTTTCATGCCCCAACCTCGGGGAGCATGACCGGCGCTCAAGCGAGTGAACCCGGTCGAGCAAGCCTAGTAAACCTTTCCTACCCAACTCATTCATGATCCAAAAAGGGAATGCATCACCATTTGTAAAACAGGGGAGAGATCAGTTATATAAATATATAAACGTTGCTAGTTCATTTTTCATTATAT
This sequence comes from Nicotiana tomentosiformis, assembly GCF_000390325.3. Taxonomy (NCBI): domain Eukaryota; kingdom Viridiplantae; phylum Streptophyta; class Magnoliopsida; order Solanales; family Solanaceae; genus Nicotiana; species Nicotiana tomentosiformis. Next base: position 53,678,443 of record NC_090823.1, read on the forward strand.
GCATTATGCCATAGTTAAGTTTCCAAAATACAACTCGATCCAACGACTACCCCAACGTACAAACATGACCCACAAAACTGTCTACGGAGCCTCTAAGGATACAAAAGAGCAACATGACAATGCCGGCAACAAGGCCCCGGCTATACCTCAAAATGTGAAAACTTATACAAAAGAAGGACTACATGACCCCAGGGAGAAATGGGGCTCACCAAAACTGCTGTGAGGAGAGAAAGAGAGCACCACTATCTGCGATCGACACTATCTGCGATGGAACCACCTAAATCCATTCAAAGACATAGCGCCCCTGGCAAAAGGAACGTTAGTACTGTCGAATAGTACTAGTATGTAAGGCAAACACTAATCTTAGTAGAATGACCAGTGAAACAAAGAGAAGGCAGTCATAATAATCAATAAGTACTTCATAGAAATACAAAGAAAACACCAAGTAAGGATCACATAGTTTCCAATTCAATCTTTCCATCTTTTTAGATTAATAATCTTTAGTGACAAGACACAACTCACAATGACACAGTGTTTTTACACGGAGTCCGGTCTCAGCCCGACCGGCTAAGCCATCTCAAGTGAGAAATATCCATATCCACAATGTAAATCAATAATTCCAATACAAATGCCACCATGTGTACGGCATGGCGTCCGATCTCGACCTGATCGGCTAAGCCATCTCACTTGAGACATAACCACTTTCAAGTATTCACTCAATTCACATCTCTTTCCCATCTTTTATTTCATGGCACATACAACCTCGTTTATTAAATAGTTCTTGGCACTTTGGCACATTTTAAAATTCAAGTCTATGAGCACCTTATCATAAGGCATTTCACACATAAGGGAAGGAGCTTGGAAAATCATAGTTACGTTCTCAAGTAGCATGATGACACGGTAAACATCTAAAACAATTAGGGAACATGAATCTTCCAACCCAACACACTAAGGCAAACAATACTAGTATGATCAAGTAAGAACTTACACCAAATATCGGATACCAGGAGTTCAATTCTAGGAAGAAGAGAGTTAGCCATACATACCTCAATTGCGCTTCTTTAGACTCTACAATTATCCGGAACCCTTAGCAACCTCCATCTATTTTAGCAATATACAAATTGAACCCAAAATTAGGAAAACATTCATGGTTCTAGTTCCCTTTTCCACACTCTTTTTACCACACATGCATGCAAGATAAACAATCCTCATACCCATGGACCATCTTATTAATTACTCATTTTCAGTATAAGTTTCAAAAATTTAAGGCTAGGGTATAGATTCTTACCTCTAGGATGGAGGCCTAGATTGCTTTCCCTGATAATCTTCAAAGTTTCAAGCAAGAATTAAAGAATAATTGATGAGGATTACTTTCTCACAATAAGGCTCCCTCTCTCACTCTATAGTATCAGAAAATGAGCAAAAAATAGACTGAAGGGGGTGTTTTAACGGAATGGGGGTCAGGTTTTAAATTAAGAAAAATGGTGCCCCGACACAGGTATATAGTCGCATATGCGACCGCATAACAGTTATGCGGTCCGCAAAGTGACCGCGGAAATGGCTCTCAAGGTCCTGAACTTATGGCTCAACTATGCGACTAGTATGCGATCCGCATAACGGTTATGTGGTCCGCAAAGTGACCGCGGAAATGGCCCTCAAGGGCCTGAACTTACGGCTCAGGTATGCGACCAGTATGCGGTCCCCATACTCATTCTGCGGTCGCATAATTCACCACAGAACTCCCTACGCAAAAAGTCAAGATGGATTATATGATCGATATACGGTCTGCATAGTGGTTATGCGGTCGCATAATCGACCGCAAAGCTGACCTCAAACTGGTCAACGTACTGCTTCACTCTACGGCCATTATGTGGTCTGCACAGTGATTATGCGGCCGCATAATGGGCCGCAGAAATGCATCCTTCTGCGAAACATTTTCTCTAAGTTTTTACTATAATAATATAGGAATCTAACTTGGCACCATGAAACCCCGAGTTTTTGGTTAAAATTTTTACGGGTCCTTACAATATTCGTCCTCGAATGTTGACTAATGCATTTATCATTTTCATAACTTATGTCTTCCGAATACTTTAATATTCTCCTTTCCATTTAGGCAACTGTTCTTTGAATAAATCCAATGGCTAGGGCATTCCTTCCCTTAAGCCTCGTTCTCACACTACAACTTTTAGTCGGAATCCTTCTAATCTCGTAACTGTTGCTACCTTCTATCATGCAGCCTGTACGACTCTAACTTTGTATATGCGCCTATGCGACTCTTCTCTTCTCTTTCTTCCAGCTTTTAGCCAATCTCTAGGCTTCACTTTGTGTTCATATATAAAATTATGTCAAGTTGTCCCTCTGGGCGTCATTAGCTTTACTTTATCTAATTAGGCCATACTATACCATAATTCTTACTTTGATTTATCGTTACTGAGGTCTGCTACCATACTCCAGGTTACTCTCATTGCTTTTAATGCTTCTTCATTAATGTCCATCTTAAGACTGATGGCCTAATCTCATCTCGTACTTTGTAGCTTTTACCCATCCATTGTTGATTTACCTCAATGTTGATCTACAATCTTCCATTGATAACTTGAAACTTCTTATGTAATATATTGCCACTAGGGCTTACGCTGCATTGTGGAACATTTGAAGTGATTTTCCGGATCCACTTAGCGGTGATAATGTACTTCAATAACCGTATTTTATAGCATCCCAATGTGATTCACTTAAGTGGATATTTTAATCCCGTACAATTCATGAAATCCTCTTCAAATCATTACTCAATCGAAGGCCCAATCGTCATCCTTTATCTATCATAATTACACCCTCATTGTACTATCAGGGCAGCATTCCGTCTATTCTAAATGCCATTAGTCTTAGACTCCTTTGAGTTCATTCAGGCTATACTAAGCTTTGTATAACTTAGAGAAACCAGCAGCTCTTCTTGTTTTCATGGGCTTAATCCCGAGGACTTATCCATTCTCGTCACCTTCTCACTCGCCCTTTCTTATCCTTACTCCTGTCTTCTTAAAACCTTGTCGTTTTACCTTACTTTAGCTTGCGACCTACACATATCTATTTATGCTACTCGCAACCTTCCTTCAACTTGCTTGCATCATAGGTTTCCTTATGTCATCCTGGAACATCAAGCGAGATATCATATCGTCTCTAACTCTTCTTTAATTTCTTAATTAGACCTCTCAATACTTAGAAACCATAGGTCGGAAGATATACCTCTGACGACGCCGCTACCATTCCTGGATACTGAATCCTAGAGTTTCAAACCTTCTATCTGTTGTATGGATTATTCACAACCTTCTGCATATGAGTATCTTGTACATTGTTCACCTTTACCTTACTTACCTTAAAATCCCGCATCACGTCTTCCATCTTATTCATGACCTTGCTTTAACACATGTATGATTCACATCCACAACTTGAAGCTCTATTATAATACTTGCACCTCTGGTGCATACACAATCCAGTGAGAGCTTCATGCGGACTTCTTATGAGGCTGGTACTCTTCTGACTGGATTTATCTTAGAGTCGTTATAGTATATGGCTATTGTACTATCTCTCTTGTAACTCTAATATTAAGAGTGATTCTGCAATGTCCTCAATCACGATTTCTATAATTTCCTGTGTCCAATAATCAGACTCGTGATTTAGTTTGTTGATGTAACTCTTTAGTTTCCTCTTCTTTTTGATCAGCCTTTATGTAGGCATAAGCTATCTTTCGATCTGCAGCTCATGGTATGAGTTATTACTTTAGCCTTTCATAGATGCTATGGAATATCCGTGATACCATCATTTAGTAACTCAATCCCTTGTCTATGATGTGGACTCAATTCTTTCTTTTAGCTTATACCAGAGTCTTCTACAGCTGTATGATGGTCAACATATATGCTGCATGGATAATACTCTGAAATCTGAAGTGCATTCATAACGTAACTCACTACGGATCACTGATCGTATAATTCCTTTCGTTCCTTCTCAACTTTCTTTAAATGTAAGCAATTACTTTTCCTGGTCATTTTTTCTAGTTGTTGCATGAAAGGTTAGCTTATCTTAGTTCCCACGCATGCCGAAATTTTCGTGCATCTCATATGATCTCAAATATTACTTTTGATTTTTCTTCCCATTCCTTAGCCACGGTAAGTGCCACTTTCTCATGGAGTGCGTACAATGTTGTAATGAGACTATTTTTTTTACAGGACCATTTTCTCTTTAGGTCACTATGCTTAGCTTGAAGCCTTCTTCCTTATTTCCTCAGCTAGTATTTCGTTGTAGTACTTTGGGAAGACCTTTTGACTCTTGTAAAGCTGCGAGCTTATTACATCGTATACTTGACGTAATTTTTGAGGTTCTTCCTCGCCTATAATTATCCGTAATTACTTAGTTCCACGCCCCTGTGCTTGTAGGGTTGCTCCTGAACTGAAGTTTTGACTGTCTTCCTAGTGAGACTATCTTTTATTTTCATAACATTCATACGGTACCATTAACTACCCCAACTCTTGTCCGAATATTTTTCAAGGGTCACGATATCGTATCTGTGAGACTGAATTCACATGTTGGGGTTCACTATGTTTATCCGGCATGATCTGTTGATTTGTCTATAACCTCCTGCCTAGCCATAACTAGACTCTTCCTGAATCAACTACTAACTGCTCGTTGGTCCATTCCCATATTAATATTCCGCATAATCTTTCTTGGGTTATTTCCTTTGTCTTAACTTACATCTCGCACTGGCTCCTTATCTATTAATAACATCTCGGACAGGAATCCTTACTTCCTCTCCTTGACGTTGTGTTTGCATAATGTCCTAGAATCGTTGCATGTCTATACGATTTGAATGAGTACAATCTCATCCTTTTCTCATTTTTATCACATTCTCCCTTTTACCATTTCGTAGTTACTAAAACCACTAAATTCTAACTTAATGCCATATCACTCCATATTCCCCCCTTTTAGGGGAATACTAATATTTAGATATACGACGCCCATAGATGTTTTACCTCTTCATTTTTGGCATCCTTTCACATCATCGATGACCGTTACCCGCCTTGCGGTAATCCTTCTGTAACGAGGATAACAAAATCCTTACTCACGAGGGTGACACCTAGTATAACTGGCACACATAGTCCCTTAAGCTTAACTTTTCTCACATTATTTTCTTTAGGGAAACGTCTTCCTGAATGACCATTCTCTGAATTTCTCATGAATCTTCTTCTCTTATCTATTCTATTATCGCCGGAACGCAATCTGAAATCCTTATGATGCCGACCATTATCAATTCACTTAGTCCCTAATTCATGTTTAGTTTATCTTGTTCACCAGCCTATACTAATTTCTATTATTCTGGGTCTAACTTTTCCTTCTGGTAGTCACATTAGAGTCACGAACTTATTTCTCAAAATGAGGATATGACTTTATGGCCTATACTCTTTTGGTGTCTTAAGGCCTGTCACCTCTCTTATTTTCCTTCACTTGACTATAGACTCTGTAATACTATCATCTTTTGATCTATTGTTGTCATCCATGTATCATATCTTACTCATAATGCTTCATTAACTCTTTTCTTATTTCCCGCTAACATTTCTCTCTATCACTTTATTTTGAAAATTTCAACAAGATATCCTTTTGCTTTTAGCTCCCCTTGCTCTTTCTACTGGCTCTTCGAGTTGCCTAACATTCTTTCTTTACTAGGGACGGGAGTCACACTAAGGTAATATTTATCCCTTTCAAGGCTTCCAGTGCCTATCTTTATAGTACTCGTATCTAGCTGTACTATTTTAGAGTGCACCATATGGGTGTCTCACAAGGAGATCTATTACCACATTTGCAATATCCTTCGGAAATGTCAGCTAACGCTAACAATCCATCAACCATTTTGGGTTACCCGAACCCTAGCTAGATCCCGATATCCTTCCTTCTCTTATACTACTCAAAAGGCTTATATTCCTCTGCGATAATCTTCATTAGTTGGGTAGCTCATACCCATTTACATCTTGCTTCTTTTACGTGCTGAAACTTGTATCTACCTTCCGATTCTCTTATTCCTTTTTACCATAAGAGTGGATTGACATTCTTGCCGTAGGGATACTTATCAAGAAGTTTACATACCTTAGTACACACATGATCTGCTGAATACCTCATATTTATCCATCATAAACATGATGCAAAAATTGAGTTCCTCTGACTCAACTCTTCCACAACCACATTCAATCTCTTACCAACTATCTTTCTAGATGTAGGGATCGTCGTATTCTAAATAAGATAGAGATTAGGAAATTGAGTTCTTATAACTGAGCTCTACTACACGATCTAGAGTAAGAAGAAAGAGTGATAGTCCTAAATGCCCAGTAGCCTCCTGCTTATAAGTGTGGTGCATAACACACTCATAAACAAGACTCTACTAGACACGGCATGTAGACTCCCTAGGACAGAACTGCTCCGATACCACTTTTATCACGACCCAAACCGATGGGCCGCGACGGGCACCCGGTACCGTACTCAACCGAGTACCAACATAATGTATCTTTTCGTATCATACTATCATGGATAACTGAGCTGGAGAGGCTTCCATGAGAAAAGTAGAATACAACATGAAATACCAATTTATACATAAGACATACGGGCCTATAAGACCAAAATAACCACTCGTAGACTGAACATAGGCCGACAAGGCCATACAATCTTTTACGTACATGACATCTGTCTACATGCCTCTAAGAATACATAATTGTCATAAAGGTCGGGACAGAGCCCCGCTATACCAAACAATACACGTCTAATTTATAATGACTAAACAATCAACTCCGGAGCAAACGGAGTGCACCAACACCTTTTGCTTAGCTGATAGCCTACTTTGAGGACTCACGACCTGTCTATCGGGACCTGCAGGCATGAAATGCAGCGTCCCCAAGCAAAAGGCACGTCAGTACAAATAATGTACCGAGTATGTAAGGAATGAAAATCAGTAAATAATAGACATGAGAGAAACATGGAGTAAAAGACTCAACATATAAGTCTGAATAACTCTGTAAATCATTAATACTTATAATGTCATGCATATGCTTATAAATTTCATACCATGCATGGGTACATGCATTCATAACATCATCAAGCCTCTGAGGGCATCCCATCATATCATCTCGGCCACTGTGGGAAAATCATCAACGTATACCAGCTGATCAGTTGGTGGTGCATATATAACGCCACAACTATTTTCCATATCCCATATACATATAATATACGCTTATATAACATCATTTGTTCATGGGTCAATGTACATGTATAAATGCATAAGAAATACGTTAATAAGATTTCTTGGAATGTCATAAAAATCAATATGCCTTTCGGATAAACTTTATCCAATACATAATTTTTTTCTAAGACCCATGAACAGAAGATATAATAATAATTTACATGGGGAATCAAAAATATGGACACCCCTAGTACTTGTATGAATAGAGTCATTTATGAAAATTGTGCGTTTACTCGTTTCATTTGTATCGTAGGATCATGCCAAAAGGAAAGAAGGGATAACCTTAACATACTTGTGTCGATTCTTTTGATAATCCATTTAACACACATCAATTGTGACAAATCACGTAACGGCAGATCGAAGAAGGGCGAAATCCGTATGATATTCTTGAGAAAGATTGTGTTGTACTCCTTTAGAATCAAAATCTCATGTTGCGATAACATTATGTAGACTTCGTATGAAATCTTTGAATCAATTTCGTTGATATTGCAACATTGGCTTTGCTGAAGCTTGTTACGTTACTATGAATATATCTCTCTTTTGTGAATTTATCAAAATCTCATATGACTTTGTTGAATTAGAGAAGTCTTTCATGACTTGGTTGAAGCAGAGCGTTGCCCTTTTCCAATTCATTGTAAATTTGAGTCTTTTATGGCTTTAGCCAAGATTCTCTCTAAAGGTTCCACCTAGCCTCACAACATGGTTAGTCACCTTAGGCTTAATTAAAGCTTCACACATGCTGCCACGTTTTTGGCTTTATCCAAAAGCCTTCATTAATCACCCACCAATTCTTAATTAACTAGTTAATCTCCCATTAACCATTAATTAATTAATTACCCATATAATTAAGAATTATCTCAATTTACTTAAAATACTACTCACTTTTAGCACACTTTATGCACCTCACTATCATGGCCATGTGGTACCTTGTATAGTATTAGTCAATAAATACCGGGTATTTTAGCTCGGGCCGTATTTTATCCCAAAATATCAAACTTTGACAAAATTCATTTTCTTCGATTTTCTTACCCTCTCTCCTTCACGAATTTACTCATCACTTGTTTGAAATAGTAAAATTCTTATAATCTCAAAATAATCCTATTCCCGAACTTACGTCGATTAACTTACGACGAAATTTTAACGTACGAAAATGCGGGATGTAATATCTCATTTTCGAGATTTCATCAATTTACTTATGGCGTATTTTTACTTATGAAAACATGGGGTGTAACAATTGCTAGTGGCCGAGACAGAGGCGTAAGCAGAGGCCAAGGAGGAGCACGTGCTGCAGCTAGAGCACCTGTCAGAGCAGCTGTTGAGGAGGCGCTAGTAGCTCTTTTTAGGGGACAGGTACCAGAGGCGTCTGTTGTGACCCCAGGACTTCAGGAGACTTTAGCACAGTTCCTGAGCATGTTTGGTACATCGGCTGAGGCAAGGTTTATTCCGGTTGTACCAGCTACTTCACAGATTGGGGAGAGGAGCTCAGACTCCCGCCGCCCGTACTCCGGAGCAACGAGTCCACATTGGTCAGGTTCCAGTCATCATGCCGACATAACCTGTTGACCCAGTTCAGCCCGTGGTTAGGGCAGCAGCATATGAGGAAGAACAGCTTATACTTGCAAGGTTCAATAGGTATTGCCCTGCTACTTTCAGTGGTTTGGCTTCATAGGATGGGTTCCAAAATGGGTCATTTCTCTGCTTCACTCCACGACTGATTTGTGGTGCGCAAAGTAGTTCTGTGGTCACATAATGGGCTGCAGAAATGCCCTGTTATGCAACAATTGTTCTTCAACTCCCCAGCGCACTGTTCAAACCCAAAAGTCCGTACCGCGGCGAGCTTGTGAGCCACAAAGATTTTTTATAAACCTCAAATACATTAGCCTACCTCGGAACCACAAAACCCCAGATTTTAGGTGAAATTTTACGCGGCCTTACATTAAATTGGGGTTGTAGGCGTCACATATATATCAAGATATCTCAACCACAGGGTCCCATAGGGAGCTGCTTGCGCACTCTCGCAAAAATGTGAATATCTCTCTACACCAATGTTGCATCGATGAACTATTTAATGCGTTGGAAACTAGACTCGTAGATATTCAATTTGATAGGTGGATCATTGCGTAATTCCAAGTATATTGGGAGAAAACCTCAGCCACATTTGATCTAATGTTTAGCACATTTATGAATAAAACTTGTGATGACCTTTCATCGACTTTTGTTCCACAACTCGCTTGACTACAAAATGTAACACACGACTATCATACGACTACAATAGTCCCAAAGTCTGGTTCGTGCATTATGGCAATATCAACATATAACACTAGATCCATAGGTCCTCCACATCCTCCACCTCCTAACGAAATCAAAAGTAAGGGTAAAGGAAAGATGGACGATTTGAGTGGCAACAGGAAAGACAATGCTCCTATAGCAGAAAATATAGAGACTTCGGATGGAAGAAGTACACCGGGACAGGACGAACTGGTTCTGTGATTAGAGCAGAAGATTTTGGAGTTATAGGGTGAGCTCGACCAGGTCCACAACCTCGCTAACCTCTTCCTCACCTTAAACGTCCCCGACATCAATCACCAGAACACCACCACTCAAAACTAGACACAACTCTAGAATCCACAACCTCAAAATCCACAACCCCAAGATCCACAAAATCACCCTACTACGTAACAATAAAACAACCCCACACTCCCACATAACCTAATCTCCCCCACCATTACAAGCTCCTCAACAACATCCTCATAATATGACCTAATATCCGCAAATCACCATCTACCCTACTCCTCAAAATGCACCATAACTTACTCTCGACCCATCTCGGGTGTCCGTCAATGATCACCCATACACTTAAGTCCCTGTAACATACCACCCCATATACATTGAAACCCTACCATACCCCCCTCAACAAACACTATACACGCCTAAATCTAGCAAGAAGGACCTGCTCATTAGGAACATGACTGAATAACTGAAGAAGTTGTTTGGAAGGTCCAGAGTGTCGAGGGATGAAAGGTCATGGAAGGTTTTAATTATGAATATTTGTGTATCAAACCGGATGTGGAGCTACCTAAGGGTTACAAGCCCCCGAAGTTTGAAATATTTTATGGCACCGGTGACCCAAAGGTGCATTTGAGGACTTACTGCGATAAACTCATGGGTGTAGGCAAGAACGAATAAATCCGCATGAAGCTATTCATGTTATGTATCACTGGGGATGCTTTATCTTGGTACTTCAGTCAAAATCCAAAGAAATGGCCTAATTGGGAAAGTATGGCATCCAACTTTAAGGACAAATTCAGGTTCAATACCGAGAATGCACCAGATGTTTTCTATATCGAGAATCTCAAGAAGAAATCCACAGAGCCTTCTGCGAGTATGCCACTCATTGGTGATCAGAAGTTGCCAAGGTAAGACCGCCGCTGGAATAAGATAAATGAAAAAGTTCTTTGTCCGAGCTTAGGACCCACCATACTATGAAAAATTGATGGTCATAGAGTATCATAAGTTCTCTAACGTCATCAACTTGGGAGGAAGAATTGAAGAGGTTATCCAGAGTGGCATAGTTACCAACTTTGAAGCTCTGCAGGTTACTAATAAAGCTTTGCAGTCTGGAGGTATTTCTAAGAAGAAATAAGTTGGTGTCGTGATGGTAGCCCAAGGGCCAAAGTCTCTTCTCACCCACGAAATACCATTATCCTGCTACCACCTACTATACCTACAATACCCAGCCAGCCTACTACCATTCATCTCCACCTGCCCGTCAGAACTACCCTAAACCCCTACCAAATTTTATCCGTAGAGCTCCTAGACAATACACTCTTATCGCCGAACCCATAGCCTAATTATATTAAAGACTAAACGTTGCCGGCTATGTCACTCTCATTCCTGCAGCCGCAATTGAAAATCTTTCTCAGTGGGCCAACCCCAACAAAACTTGTGCCTATCATTCAGACATGAATGGGCACACCATTGAGGAATGTCGCATGTTGAAAGACAAGATCCAGACATTGATTAACACTAAGGCGACACATGCAAAGGAATCCGTGCCTAATGTCTGCAACAACCCCTTTCCCGACCACAGGGGTGAGGGAGTAAATATGATCGAGACTGATGGAGAATGGGACCAGGAAGGATCCATCAGTGTTATTCAATAAGGAGACACTACTATGACCTCTCCTTTCACACTCTCACCGATTATGGTGCAAACTAAGGCACCGTTCGAGGTTGAAATGGCTACATCTAGGCCACTGTTCACCGTGATGATAGCTCCATCGCCATCCTACCAATATGATGTTGTACCATGGGATTATGTGGTAGAGGCAAGAAGGAAAGAGAAAGCCAAGATGGAAGAAACAGGTGTTGCCCAAGGATTGACTAGAACCAGCAGAGTCTACATGCTGGAAAATCTCACTCAGAGAGGGAAGGAGACTGTACTGATCCACGTCAAATCCACGCTCAATAGTGAGTGAAAATAGTCGTTAGAAGAATAGTACCCAACAAGAGTCGGGATCGATTTTTATAGGGAGTTTAATATGGGTGTTAGGGTGTACACTTGATGAGAGTAAATTAAATAGCTCAATTGCGCTTCAAAACAAGGGATTTTGTTCTCTACTTCTAAAATTAAGACTAACAATTTTCAACTAAGGAGAAAAGACAAGAAAAACGAGTAATTGTTTTTGTTGTTTTTATCACATGGGTAGAAAGCCTAGAGATGTAACCTTCACCTAGGTGTTAGCCTAATGGGTAAATCATGTTAATGCTTTTTTTAGTGATCAGGGTGTATTATAACTCTCAACACTAGATTACCCACTCAATACTTCTCGGTTATAGAGTGATTTTTCTCAAATTGGCTTTCTCAAGCCCAATTTGGTTTTTCAATTTTCTCAAATTTTGTTGGTGCCAAATGAAACATGAATAACTCTTTTTAAAGAATGACTTAATTAGGGTTTTTATTCATTACTACTACTATTATTACTACCTAAACACAAAAACGGATTCATTTCCTTAAGAAAGTTGTCACACCATCCATCCTCGGGAAGAGTCACCCGGTTCACACAAACACTATCTTTGGAAAAAACCATTCCATTAAGAAAACCAAAGGATTATTGTCCACACTACTATGAAAAACATGAAAACTACTAACATAAAAAGAAGCTACTAACAAAAACAAAAATCGAAGTAAACAATTGAAGAAGCTAATGAAAGCAATAAGTAACTAAAGATAGATAAAATAAAAAGAAACATAATCATCTAATTATTACAGTCCAAATGCATCCAAATGTGTCAAATATATCATAAAATAAGCTCCCCCCCCCCCCCCCGCGAATAAAAATAAGCATTGGACCCAATTCTTAACAAAATAAGAGTAAAAAGAGTGAGGGTGAAGAAACTCCCTAAAACCTTGGACATCTCAGTGTCCCATGCAACATCAACATATCTTGGCTCAGCCAACTGAATATCATCATCATCATATCTCAGAGTGGCGGGAGTGGTGACATCGTATGCACTGCGTCATCAGTGTCGGGGGCAATGAATGGCTCCTCAGAGTGTCCACCTGGAGCAACTTGTGCAGATGGATTTGGGGCGGACTGGTCTGGGTCAAGAAGCATATCAAAGGGAAAATCCCAAGCTGTAACTAGCCGGATCACCTCAACTCATAGCTTGTCCACTAATCTCTTGCTTGCTTGAGACTTCCTCATCTTCTTGACGTACTTGGTCAAGCCCTCAATAACTGAACCATGATGTACCAAAGTGTCCATAATGACCTTCTGGTTGTCTTGAATCTTGCCCAGCATCTCATCAAGCTCAGTAGAATCCTGAGGTGCATGTGTGGATGACTGCCCTACAATAGTACTAGATATCTCAGACAGTTTTGAAGTAGCTGTGTAACGACCCGGCCGATCGTTTTGAGTGTTTTAACCCCGATCCCCTATTTATTGTATCTTGTATGCTATATTGTGGATATGTAAGTTGCCAGGGTTTTCGGTCTTTGTCTCGGGTGAATTTTGGAGTGAACTGGGACACATAGTCCCTAAGTGGAGATTTAATTTGTAAATGTTGACCGTAGTTTGACTTGTTTAAAGATGACTGTGGATTTTGGTATAATCGGACGGGGCCCCAGGTGTGATTTGGATCGAATCTGGAACAAAATTGGACTTATTGGATTGTTGAAGATTTCCAGCTTCTGGTGTCATCGCACATGCGGAGGGCCTGGCCACAGGTGCAGACTCGTAAAAGGGAGCATTGGATCGGAGAAGCGGAGCTGGCCATGCCCAGCTGGGTTCGTAGAAGCGGGCTGGTCTCTATAGAATGGAGGACGTTTCTGCAATTGAAGAAAGCACATGCATGAGATGGTTCGCAGGTGCGACGTATTCACCACAGGTGCGCATGCGCAGATGCGCAGATGAGGCCTTGTTCTCGCATAAACGGAGGGTGCTGAGTTAAGTCATGGCCGCACTAGCGATGGGAATTCCGCATGTGCGGAGCCGTAGATGCAGTAGTTGGGTCGCAGGTGCGAATTATGTCACGACCCAAACCGATGGGCCGTGACGGTCACCCAGTACCTTGCTCAACTAAGTACCAACATAACATATCTTTCTTATTACATCATCATATACACGTGACATACGGGCCTAATAGGCCAACATGATCATTTATAAACTCTAAACATAGACCGACAAGGCCATACAAGTATTCGTAAACTTGACATCCATCTACAAGCCTCGAAGAGTACATAAGTATCATAAAGGTCGAGACTGATCCCCGCCATACCAATGAATACATGTCCAAATTATACTGACTAAATAAGCAACTCCAGAGCAAATGGAGCGCACCAATATCTTTCGCTGAGCTGATAGCATACTTGGAGGACTCTCGACCTGTCTATCGGGACTTGCGGGCATGAAACGCAGCGTTCGCAGACAAAAGTGATGTCAGTACAAATAATGTACCGAGTATGTAAGGAATGAAAATCAGTAAATAATAGACATGAGAGAAACATGGAGTAAAAGACTCGACATGTACGTCTGCACAGCTCTGTGAATTATTTCATTTTTATAATATCATGCATATGCGTATAAATGTCATACCATGCATAGGTATAGTGTTCATAACATCATCAAGCCACTGAGGGCATCCCATCATATCATTTTGGCCACCGTGTGCAAATCATCAACGTATACCAGCTGATCAGGTGGTGGAGCGTATATAACGCCATAACCTTTTTCCCATATCTATATACATATAATATACATATATTGTCATGCCCCAAAGGCTGGGAGCACGACCGGTGCTCAACCGAGTGAACCCGATCGAGCAAGCCTATTAAACCTCTCCTACCCGACTCATTCATAATCCAAAAAGGGAATGCGTAACCATTTGTAAAATAGAGGAGAGATCAGTTATATAAATATATAAGTGTTTCTAGTTCATTTTTCATTATATGCATTATGCCATTGTTAAGTTTCCAAAATACAACTCCATCCAACGACCACCCCAACATACATACATGACCCACAAAAACGTCTATGGAGCCTCAAAGGATACAAAAGAGCAACCTGACAATGCCGGCAACAAGGACCCGGCTATACCTCAAAATGTGAAAACTTATACAAAAGAAGGACTACATGACCCCTAGGATAAATGGGGCTCACCAAAACTATTGTGAGGAGAGAAAGAGAGCACTACTATCTGTGATCGGCACTATCTGCGATGGAACCACCTACATCCATTCAAAGACGTAGCGCTCTCGGCAAAAGGGACGTTAGTACTGTCGAATAGGACTAGTATGTAAGGCAAACACTAATCTTAGTAGAATGAATAGTGAAATAAAGAGAAGGCAGTCATAATAATCAATAAGTACTTCATATAAATACAAAGAAAACACCAAGTAAGGATCACATAGTTTCCAATTTAATCTTTTCATCTTTTTAGATTAATAATCTTTAGTGCCAAAGCCAAAACTCACAATGCCACCGTATTTTTACAAGGAGTCCGGTCTCGGCCCGACCGGCTAAGCCATCGCAAGTGAGACATATCCATATCCACCATGTAAATCAATAATTCCAACACAAATGCCACCATGTGTAAAGCATGTCATCCGATCTCGGCCCGATCGGGTAAAACCATCTCACTTGAGGCATAACCTCTTTCAATTGTTCACTCAATTCACATATCTTTTCCCATCTTTCATTACATAGCACAAACAACCTCATTTATTAAGTAGTTCTTGGCACTTGGGAATATTTTACAATTCAAGTCTTTCTCTTTTTATTAGCTCAAATAACATCATAATTCATGTCGATAAGTACCATCACATAAGGCATTGCGCACATATGGTAAGGAGCTTGGAAAATCATAATTACGTTCTCAAATAGCATGATGACATGGTAACCATCTAAAACAATTAGGGAACATAAATCGTTCAATCCAACACACTAAGGCAAACAATTCTAGTATGATCAAGTTGGAACTTGTACCAATTGTTCGGACACCAGGAGTTCAATTCTAAAAAGAAGAGAGTTAGCCATACATACCTCAATTGCGCTTCTTTAGACTCTACAATTATCCGGAACCCTTAGCAACCTCAATCTATTTTAGTAATATATAAATTGAACCCAAAATTAGGAAAACATTCATGGTTCTAGCTCACTTTTTCCCCATACTCTTTATCATACATGCATGCAAGATAAACCACCCTCATACCCATGAAGTATCACCCTAGTACACAATTATAGTTATGTTTGAAATTAAGAGCTGGGGTGATGAAGCCTTACCTTTTAGGATGAAGAATTTGGTGCTCTACTCAATAAGTACCATCACATAATGGGCTGCAGAAACACGTTCATCTGCTAAACATTTTCCTCTAAGTCCGTACGATAATCTTCAATCCAAAAAGTCCGAACCGCGGAATCTATCTTGGCACCACGAAATCCGGAGTTTTTGGTTAAAATTTTTACGGGTCCTTACATATATACGCGTATATAATGCCATCTAGTCATGCGTCAATGTGTATATATAAATGCATGAAATGCATAAGAAATACGTTAATAATATTTTCTCGGAATATCATCAAAATAATATGCCTTAAGAAATACGTTAATAAGATTTTATCGAAATGTCATAAAAATACTATACCTTTAGGCTAAACTTTATCAAATATGTATTTTTCTGAGACCCTTGAACAGAAGATATAATAATAATTCACACGGGGAATAAAAAATATAGACACCCCTAGTATTTCTATGAATGGAGTCATTTATGAGAGTTGCGTATTTTGCTCATTTCATTTGTATTATTTGGATCATGCCAAAAAGAAAAAAGGGATAGCCTTAACATACCTAGAGTAGGGAAAAATCCTTGTGATATTCTTGAGAAGGATTACACCGTACTCCCTTAATATTGCAAAATTTCACAACAATAACATAAATCCAATGCCTACTAATTGCTCCATCGTGGTAATTTGGTACTGGGGTATGAAAGTATTATGGTTTTCTTCAATTATGGTCTGCTTCAAGTTTCTTATGGAAAGAAAAGTTAATTTTCATGTCCTTGAATTTTTAAGAGACTAAAATGAAGCCAAATGGTCTCAAATCTTTAAAGTGAGCTTGAATGGAATGTGGGCCCACTTCAAGTGGTGACTAGCCACTTAAATCTTCAAAATTTGACACATTGCAAGACCTTTTAAGAGTCATATTATTGTTAAGGGGGTGGCTTCCACGTTTTGGACCCTTAAGACTTATCCCCAAAGTCTTAACTAATTACCCACTAATCCTTAATTAACTAGTTAATCTCTTACTAATCAATAATTAACCAATTATCCACATGATTATGAATTATCCCAAATTACTTAAAATATTGCACATCTTTGGCATACCTTATACACCTCACTATCATGGCCATGTGGTACCTTGTATGGTACTAGTTCATAAATACCGAGTATTTTAGCTCGGGCCATATTTTATGCCAAAATGTCAAACTTCGACGAAATTCATTTTCTTTGATTTGCTTACCCTCTCACCTTTACGAGTTTACTTATGCCTTGTTTGAAATAGCATAATACTTGTAACCTCAAAATAATCTCATTCCCGAGCTTTCATCAATTCACTTATGGCATACTTTCATATACGAAAACATGGGGTGTAACATCATTACCCCCTCTGGAACATTCGTCCTCGAATGTTGACTGATTCACTTGTCATTTTCGTAACTTATGTCTTGCGAATACTTTAGTACTCTCGTTTACATCTAAGCAACCATTCTGTGAATAATTCCAAAGTCTAGGGCATTCCCCCCCTTTAGTCCTCTTTCTCATACCACGACTTGTGGTCAAAATCTTTTCAATCTCGTAACTGTTGCTATCTTCTGTCATAGATCCGTTTATCCATTCGTATGACTTTACTATCATAACTCATACTTTGATTAATCGTTACTGAGGGCTTCTACCGAACTCCAGGTTACTTTCGTTGCGTAGCCCATATGTATAAATCTAAGTCATTTAATGCTTCCTCATTACTGTTCATCTTTAAAATGGCGGCCTAATCTCATCTCATACTTTGTGACTTTTGTCCACCCATTGTTAATTTACCTCAATATTATATTACAATATACCACTGATAACTTGAAACTTCTTACGTCATACCTTGCCACTAGGGTTTACGTTACATCGAGGAATATTTGAAGTGATTTTCCTAATCCACTTAGGGGTGATACAGTACTTCAATGACCGTATTTTATAGCATCCCAATGTGAATCACTTACATGGGTATTTTAATCTCACACAAACCATGAAATCCTCTTCAAATCATTACTCACTCGACGGCCTAAACGTCATCCTTTATCTATCGCAATCACACCCTTATTTAACTACTAGGGAAGCATTCCATCTCTTCTAAATGCTACTAGTCATAGACTCCTTTGAACTTATTCAGGCTATACTGAGCTTTATATAGTTTAGAGAACCCATCAGCTCTCTCTCATTTTCATGGGTTTAATCCTGAGGGCTTATCCATTATCGTCACCTTCTCACTCGCCCTTTCTTATCCTTACTCATGTCTTCCTACAATCTTGTCTCCCTACCATACTTTAGCTTGTGACCCATATGTATCCATTTATACTACTCGCAGCCTTCCTTTAACTTCCTTGCACCATAGATTTCCTTGTGTTATTCTAGAACATCAAGTGACACATCACATCATCTCTAACTCTTATTTTACTTTCTTAACTAGACCTCTTGATACCTAGAAATCATTGGCTATAAGATATGCCATTGACGATGCCGCTATCATTCTTGGATATTGAATCCCCATGCTTCTAGCCTTCTATCGGAAGTATGGACTATTCACAACCTTCTTCATTTGAGTATCTCGTATGTTGTTCACCTTTACCTTACTTACCTTAAAGTCTCACATCACATCTTCTATCTCCTTCATGATCTCCCTTCCACATAAGCATAATTCACATCTACAACTTGAAGCTCCGGTATAATACTTGCACCTCTGGTGCATACACAATTCGATGGGAGCTTCATACTGACTGCTTATGAGGCTAGTACTCTTCTAACCGGCTTTATCATAGAGCCATTATAGAATATGGCTACTGTACTATCTTTCTTGTACCTCTGATATTAAGAGTGATTCCGCAATGTCCCCAATCACGGTTTCTATAATTTTCTGGGTCCAATAATCAAACTCTTAATTTACTTGGTTGATGTAATTCTTTTGTTTTCTCTTCCTTCTGATCAATCTTTATGTAGGCTTAGGCTATCTTCCGATCTGTGGCTCATGGCATTTAGTTATTACTTTAGCCTTTCGTGGGCACTATGGAATATCCATGATACAATCTTTTAACAACTCAATCCTTTGTCTATGACCTGGACTCAATTCTTTCTTTTAAATTATACTGGAGTCTTCTACGTCTGTATGATTCTCAACAAATATGCTACATGGATAATACTCTGAAATCCTAAGTGTGTTCATAATGTAACTAATGTTGTTTCTCAGCTTTCTTTAAATGTAAGCAATTACGTTTCCTGGTCTTTCTGCCCCTTGTTGCATGCATACAATGTTGTTGTGAGACTGTTGTTACAAGACCATTTCCTCGTTAGGTCACTGTGCTTAGATTGAAGACTTCTTTCTTATTTCCTCAGCTAGTCTTTCATTGTAGTACATAGGGAGGACCCTCCGGTTCTTGCAAGGCTACGAGCTTATTACATTGTATACTCGATGGGATTTAATGTTTGTACTCATATATAATTATCCGTAGTTACTTACCTCCACGCCCTTGTGCTTGTAAGGTTGCTTCTGAACTTATATTTTGACTGTCTTCCTAGTAGAATTCTCTTTTATTTACCTTTAACTACCCCAACTCCTATCTGAGTATCTCTCAAGGATTACAATGTCATATCTGCGAGACTGAATTCCCCATGTTGGGGTTCACTATGTTCGTCTTGCACAATCTGTTAATTTGTCAGTGTCCTCCTGTTTAGCCATAACTAGGCTCTTCCTGAATCAACTACTAACTACTCGTTGGCTCATTCTCATATCAATATTTCGCGTAATTTTTCTTGGGTTATTTCCTTTGTCTTAACTTACGTCTCACAGTGGTTCCTTATCTATTAATAACATATTGGGTAGGAACCCTTACTTCCTTTCCTTGACATCGTGCTTGCATAATATTCTGGAATCGTAGTATAACTATAGGATTCGGATAAATGTAATCTCATTCATTTCTCATGTTTATCGCATTCTTCCTTTACCATTCCATAGTTACTAAAACCACTTAATTCTGACTTAATGCCACATCACTCCATATTCCCCCCTTTAGGGGAGTACTAGGAGTTGGATCCATGAGGATCTACCTATAGATATTTTACCTCTTCATCTTGCATTTATTTTTTTCAAATCATCGATGACCCTTACTCGCCTTGCGGCAATTCTTCTATATCAAGAATAATAAAATTCCTTATTCGTGAGGGTGACACTTAATATAACTGGCACATACAGTCCCTTAAGCTTAACTTTGCTCACATTGCTTGCTTTAGGGAAGCTTCTTCTTGAATGACCATTCTCTGAATTTCTTATGAATCTTCTTTTGTTGTCCATTCAATTATCGCCGAAACGCAATCTGAAATTCCCATGATGCCGACCATTATCAACTCACCCAGTCCCTAATTCATGTTTAGTTTATCTTGTTCACAAGCCCATACCGATTTCTATTATTCTCGGGTTTAACTTTTCCTTCTGGCAGTCGCGTTGGAGTCACGAACTTATTTCTTTAAATGAGGGTATGACTTTATGGCCTATACTATTTTGTTGTCTCAAGGCCTGTCACCTCTCGTCTTTTCTTTCCCTTGACTATAGACTCTGTAATACTGTCATTTTTCTTTCTACTGTTGTCATCGATGCATCACATCTTACTCATAATGCTTCGTTATTTCTCTTCTTATTTCCCTGCTAATATTTCTGTCTATCACTTTATTCTAAAAACTTTAACAATACATTCTTTTGCTTTTAGCTCCCCTTGCTTCATATGTTGGCTCTTCGGGTTTCCTAACATTTTTCCTTTACTTGGGACGAGAGCCACACTAAGATAATATTTATCCCTTCAGGATTCCAATGCCTATCTTTGTAGTACTCACATCTAGCTGTACTATTTTAGAGTGCACCATCTTGGTGTCTTACAAGGAGATCTATTACCACATTTGCAATATCCTTCGGAAATGTCAACTGACACAAATAATCTATTCACCATTTTGGGTTACTCTAACCCCATCCGCATTCTTATATCCGTCCTTCTCTTAAACCATATATATTAGCTCCCATAAGGCTTAACTTAGATCGGTGTGGCCAATTGTACATACCTCTGTTACTGTTGAAGGTGACTCAAAAGGCTTATATTCATCTGCCTGAGTTGTAAATACTGTTATTCTTCATTAACTGGGCGCCTCGTACCCTTCTTTATCTTGCTTCTTTTACTTGTTGAAACTTGTACCTCCTGATTCTTTCATTGCTTTTTACCATAAGAGTGGATAGGCATTCTTGCCTTAGGGATCCATATCAAGAAGCTTACACATATTAGTATACACGTGATCTGGTGAATACCTCATCTTTATCCATCATAAGTATGATGCAAAAATTGAGTTCCTCTTACTCAACTCTTCCACAACTATATCCCTTACCAATCATCTTTCTGGATGTAGGCATCGTCGTATTATAAATAAGATAGATTTTGGAAAATTGAGTTCTTACAACTGTGCTCTACCACACGATCAAGAGTAAGAAGAAAGAGTGACTGTCCTAAATGCCCTGTAGCCTCCTGTTTATAAGTGTGGTTCATAACACACCCATAAACAAGACTCTACTAGACACGTCTTGTAGACTCCCTAGGACAAAACTGCTCTGATACCACTTTTGTCACGACCCAAACTGATGGGCTGCGACAGGCACCCGGTACCTAACTCAACCGAGTGCCAACGTAACGTATCTTTCTTATTACATCATCATATCCACATGACATACGGGCCTAATAATCCAAAACGATCATTTATAAACTCTAAACATAGACCGACAAGGCCATACAAGTATTCGTATACATGACATCTGTCTACAAGCCTCTGAGAGTACATAAGTATCATAAAGGTCGGGACTGAGCCCTGCCATACCAATCAATACATGTCCTAATTATACTGACCAAATAAGGAACTCTGGAGCAAATGGACTGCACCAACATCTTCCACTGAGCTGATAGCCTACTTGGAGGACTCTCGACCTGACTATCGGGACCTACGGGCATGAAACACAACGTCCCCAGGAAAAAGGGACGTCAGTACAAATAATGTACCGAGTATGTAAGGAATGAAAATCGGTAAATAATAGACGTGAGAGAAACATGGAATAAAAGACTCGACATGTACGTCTGCATAGCTTTGTGAATCATTTCATTTCTATAATGTCACGCATATGCATATAAATGTCATACCATGCATAAGTATATATTTCATAACATCATCAAGCCACTGAGGGCATCTCATCATCCCATTTCGGCCATTGTGGGTAAATCATCAACGTATACCATCTGATCAGGTGGTGGTGCGTATATAACGCCATAACCTTTTTTCATATCCCATATACATATAATATACATATATACGCGTATATAACACCATCTGGTCATGGGTCAATGTATATGTATAAATGCATGAAATGCATAAGAAATATGTTAATAATATTTTCTCGGAATGTCATAAAAATAATATGCCTTAAGAAATACGTTAATAAGATTTTCTCGGAATGTCATAAAAAAATATACCTTTCGGCTAAAGTTTATCAAATACGTATTTTTCTGAGACCCATGAACAGAAAATATAATAATAATTCATATGGGGAATAACAAATATAGACACCCCTAGTATTTCTATGAATAGAGTCATTTATGAGAGTTGCGTATTTTGCTCGTTTCATTTGTATTATTTGGATTATGCCAAAAAGAAAGAAGGGATAGCCTTAACATACCTGGAGTAGGAAAAAATCCGTGTGACATCCTTGAGAAGGATTATACTGTACTCCCTTAATATTGCAAAATTTCACAACAGTAACATAAATCCAACACCTACTAATTGCTCCATCGTGGTAATTTGGTACGGGGGTATGAAAGTATTATGGTTTTCTTCAATTATGGTCTACTTCAAGTTCCTTATGGAAAGAACAATTAGTTTGCATCTCCTTGAATTTTTAAGAGACTAAAATGAAGCCAAATGGTCTCAAATCTTTAAAGTGAGCTTGGATGGAATGTGGGCCCACTTCAAGTGGTGACTAATCACTTAAATCTTCAAAATTTGACACATTGCAAGACCTTTTAAGAGTCATATTATTGTTAAGGGGGTGGCTGCCACGTTTTGGACCCTTAAGACTTATCCCCTAAGTCTTAATTAATTACCCGCTAATTCTTAATTAACTAGCTAATCTCTTACTAATCAATAATTAATCAATTATCCACATGATTATGAATTATCCCAAATTACTTAAAATATTGCTCATTTTTGGCATACCTTATACACCTCAATATCATGGCCATGTGGTACCTTGTATGGTATTAGTCCATAAATACTGGGTATTTTAGCTCAGTCCATATTTTATCCCAAAATGTCAAACTTTGACGAAATATATTTTTTTCGATTTGCTTACCCTCTCACCTTCACAAATTTACTTATGCTTTGTTTGAAATAGCATAATACTTGTAACCTCAAAATAATCTCATTTTCGAGCTTTCATCATTTCATTTATGGCATACTTTTATGTACGAAAACATGGGGTGTAACAAATTACCTGGGCAAAAAAGGGGAAATTCCGAGGGTTTGATTCATAATTCTTTTTTGGACTTAGGGAGCTCTGTGGGAGGCGATTTTTCGAGGGTTCTTCAAGGAAAACTTTGGGGTAAGGAATCCTAATTTGGTTTTAGTTAATTTACATGAATCTATTATTAATTGAATCATTAAATTATTGTTTTGGAGTTAGAAATTGGGAAAGATGGTAGAAACTTCTTAGGCTAAAATTTGAGGATTTGAAAGGTGATTTGAGGTCGAATTTGAGTAATTCTCATATGGTAGAACTCGTTATTGAATGGGGGTTCGAATTTTGTAATTTCAGTCGGGTTCCGAGACGCGATCCCGGGTTGACTTTTTGAATTGACTTTCTATTTCTTTGGAAAAATCATAACTTTACTATTCGAATTAGTTTCCTATAGTTTATATTAATAGTATAAAATTAGTTTGGCTAGATTCGAGCCGATCGGAGTTGAATAATCGAGGGAAAGGCCTTCTAGTTGATTTTTTTAGTGTGGTTTGAGGTAAGTGACTTGCCTAACCCTATGTGGGGGAATTACGCCTTAGGATTGATGTAGTTTGTGATAATTTTGATATGTGAAAGCCGTGTATGCAAGGTGAGGAGTGTGTACAAGGGCTAAATGTAGAAATTTCCAGTTTTAGGTATGTAGATCCCTTCCTTTCCTTAATTTAGTTGCCTTTACATGTTATAGTCATCAGTTTTAGTCTAATTTAGCATGTCTACTTGCCTTATTTCTTACTTGCTAATTGCCCTACATGTTTAGTTGAAGTTCTTGTTTCCTTTATTCCGTATTCATTATTTAACTATTGAATTCCTTACCTGAAATTTCCATTCTTGGAATATCTTGTTGTTGAAATTGGTATTGAGTTGCAAAGGCCGTGATTCCTATCGAGGCAAAGTGTTAAGTTGTGAAATATCATTATATCGAGTTATTCTTTTGATTGTTATTGTTGAGACTTTGTGTACATTGTGGTTGAGCCGTGGACTCTTTATTGTGAAATTCTACCATTGTTTGGTTTCTATGGCAAGTTGTGACATTGGGCACTTTGAGGTACGATTTGTGATACGTTGTGATATTGATACCCATGCGGTAGTATAAGGTATGGGGGTTGAAACGAATGCGATGAGATAAGGTGAGCTTGATACGCGTGGCCTGTAGGGGAACTACTAGAAGCCATGCAGTGTGCTAAGGCGGGCTAAAACGCGGGATGCTATTTTGGGAAAAATAATTTTCAAAACTAAATGTAAAGGCTCCCGCAGTGATATAAGGAAAGACTATGAGTTACTTTTTTTTATTTGGGACTACGAGGCGGTACCTCGGAAGTGGCCCTTGTTGATCTTTCTCTATTTCCTATACTTGTCCTGGTTCTTTGTATCCTTAACATGTTACTCCTTGTTTCCTTCTGTGTTGTACTATTTTCCTTGATTCTATATAGTTAACTTTTAGTAAATTCCTTATTTGTTTCATTTCCATTGTCATTACCATTGTATTTTTATATCTTTCATCATGTTTCTTATTATTTCTAGTAGGTCCTTGACCTAACCTCATCACTACCCTACCGAGGTTAGACTTGGCACTTACTAGGTACCGTTGTGGTGTACTCATGTTACGCTTCTGCACATTGTTTGTGCAGATCCAGGTACTTCCTATCAGTCGCGGAACTAGTGAGCTGAGTTTGCATATGGAGACTTCAAGGTACACTTGCCCGCGTCCGTAGGCCTCAGAGTCCCCTTCTATCCCTTTTTATATTTTTCCTTCTTTATTAGACACAATTGTATAGTAATGGTTTTGGTATTGTCATAGAGCTTGTGACTTGTATTACGCTATGTTTTGGGCTATTGTACACACATTGAGTTGTAGAGATTTCCCTTTTTATATATGTTATTGCGTTTTGAAAATTTTAAACTATTGTTTCATTCACTTCCGCATGTTTGTTAGGATTACATAGCCTTAGAGACTAGGTGCCATCATGACATCCTACGGAGGGAAATTGGGGTCGTGAGAAGTTGGTATCAGAGCTCTAGGTTCATAGGTGTTAGGAGTCACAAGCAAGTTTAATAGAGTCTCGCGGATCAGTACGAATATTGTACTTATCTTCGGGAGATTATGGAACTTTTAGGAAAAGCTTCAATTCTTTGATTCCTTATCGTGCGGATTTGTTGACTTCGAGATTCTAAATTTTTGTCTTCTTATTATCTCACAGATAGTGATGACATGGACAACCGGATTGGATGACCAGACACCCGCGCCTCCTGCTAGAGCAACGAGAGGCCGAGGCCGGGTTAGAGGCCAAGGACATCCATATGGTGCAGCCAGAGCACTTGCACGAGCTGCTACTGAGGAGCCACCAGTAGCACCAGTTGGAGAGCAGGAACCTGAGATGCATGTTACTGCCCCAGCACTTCAGGAGACCCTCGCCGAATCTTTTAGCATGTTTGGCACTCTGACTCAGGTAAGGTTGATCCTACTAGCTCTTGCCACCTCTAAGGTCAGGGGAGGAGCACAGACTCCCGCAGCCCGTACCCCAGAGCAGCGGGTCCAGGCTGACCAAGTCCCTGAAGTCATAGCAGTACAGCCGGTCCCCCCAGTTCAGCCCGAGGTTAGGGCAGCAGCTTATAAGGGGAAGCAGCTCAGGCTCGATAGGTGCAATAAGTACCACTCTCCTACTTTTAGAGGGTTGGAGTTAGAGGATGCCCAGGGTTTTTTTGAGAAGTGCCACCGTATCCTCCATACTATGGGCATTGTGGAGTCTAGTGGGGGTTGCTTTCTCTATATTCCAGCTTAAGGGAGCGGCTTATCAGTGGTGGCAGGCGTATGAGTTGGGTAGCCCAGCTGAGGCAGCTTCACTCACCTGGGATCAGTTCTTAGAGATATTTATAAGGGAGTTTGTTCCCTAGAGTCTTATGGATGCATGGCTCGTAGAGTTTGAGAAGTTGCGTTAGGGTTCTATGACCGTATTAGAGTATGCAGTTCAATTCACTGATTTGTCCAGGCATGCACCGATTTTGGTTGCTACTGTTATAGAGCCGTGTACTCAAGGTGACGAGTTTGTACACAAGCTAAATGTGAAAATTTCCAGTTTTAGCTATGTAGATCTCTTCCTTGCCTTAATTGAGTTGGCTTAACTTCTTATAGTCATCAATTTTAGTCTAATTTCACATGTCTACTTGCCTTATATCTTACATGCTAATTGCCCTACATGTTTAGTTGAAGTTCTTGTTTCCTTTATTCTGTATTTATTATTTAACTGTTAATTATTTAATTTAAATTGCCATTTTTGGAATATCTTGTTGTTGAAATTGGTACTGAGTTGCAAAGGCTATGATTCCTATTGAGGCAAAGTGTTAAGTTGTGAAATATCATTCTATCGAGTTATTCTTTCGGTTGTTATTGTTGAGACTTTGTGTACATTGTGGTTGAGCCATGGGCACCTTGTTGTGAAATTCTGTCATTGTTTGGTTTCTCTGGCAAGTTGTGATATTGATACACATGAGGTGGTATAAGGTCTAGTGTTGAAACGCATGAAATGAGATAAGGTGGACTTAATAAGAGCGGCTATAGCGGAACTGCTAGAAGCCATGCAGTGTGATAAGGCGGGCTAAAATGCAGGATGCTATTTCGGAAAAAATAATTTTCAAAACTAAATGTAAAGACTCCCGCGGTGATATAAGAAAGGACTGTGAGTTACTTTTGTGACTTGGGACTACAAGGCGGTACCTCGGCAGTGGTCCTTGTTGATATTTCTCTATTTGTTGTACGTGTCCTGGTTGTTTGTTTCTTTAACGTTTTACTCCTTCTTTCTTTCCGTGTTGTATTATTTTCCTTGATTCTATGTAGTTAACTTTTAGTAATTTTTGTATTTGTTTAATTTCCATTGCCATTATCATTGTATTGGTATATCTTTCATCCTGGTTCTTATTATTTCTAGTAGGGCCTTGACCTGGCCTCGTCACTACTCTACCGAGGTTAGGTTTGGCACTTACTGGGTACCGTTGTGGTATACTTATGCTACTCTTCTGTGCATCTTTTTGCCAAGATCTAGGTACTTACTATCAGTCCTGGCACTTGTGAGTTGAGTTTGCATTTGGAGACTTCAATGTACACATGCCCGTGTCTGTACGCCTCGGAGTCCCCTTCTATCCCTTTTTATATTTTTCCTTCTTTACTAGACACAGTTGTATAGGAACAATTTTGGTATTGTCATAGAGCTTGTGACTTGTATTACGCTATGTTTTGGGCTATTCTATACACATTGAGTTGTAGAGACTTCCCTTTTTATATATGTTGTTGACTTTTGAGATTTTTAAATTATTGTTTCATTCACTTCCGCATGTTTGTTAGGCTTACCTAGTCTTAGAGACTAGGTGTCGTCACGACATCCTACGGAGGGAAGTTGGGGTCGTGAAAAGTTGGTATCAGAGCTCTATGTTCATAGGTGTTACGAGTCACAAGCAGGTTTAGTAGAGTCTCGCGGATCGGTACGGAGATGTCTGTACTTAACTTTGTAAGGCTATGGAACTGCTAGAAAAAGCTTCACTTCTTTAATTCCTTATGGTGCGGATTTGTTGACTTTGGGATTCTAAATTTTTATCTTCCTATTCTCCCACAGATGGTGATGACACAATCGGATCGGATGACCAGACACCCGTACCCCCTGGTAGAGCCGCGAGTGTCCGGGGTCGGGTTCGAGGCCGAGGAGATCCACGTGGTGCAGCCAGAGCACTTTCACGAGCTGTTGTAGAGGAGCCACCTGTAGCTCCAATTGGAGAGTAGGGACCTGAGTCGCCTATTACTTCCCCAGCACTTCAGGAGACCCTCGCCCAGTTTCTGAGCATGTTTGGCACTCTGGCTCAGGCAGGGTTGTTCCCCCTTGCTCCTGCCACATCTCAGGTCGGGGGAGGAGCACAGACTCCCGTAGCATGTACCCCAGAGCAGCGGGTCCAGGTTGACCAAGTCCCTGAAGTCATACCAGTATAGCCGGTCGCCCCAGTTCAGCCTGAGGTTAGGGCAGCAGCTTATGAGGGGAAGCAGCTCAGGCTCGAGAGGTACAAGAAGTACCACCCTCCTACTTTCAGTGGTTTGGTGTCAGAGTATGCTCAAGTTTTTCTTGAGGAGTGCCACCGTATCCTCCATACTATGGGCATTATGGAGTGTAGTGGGGTTGCTTTAACTTCGTTCCATATAAAGGGAGCGGCTTATTAGTGGTGGCGGGCGTATGAGTTGGGTAGCTCGGCCGAGGCAACTTTATTCACCGGGGATTAGTTCTTAGAGATGTTTGTGAAGGAGTTTGTTCCCCAGAGTCTTAGGGATGCATGGCGCGTAGAGTTTGAGCAGTTGCACAAGGTTTCTATGACCGTATCGGAGTATACAGTCTAGTTAAGTGAATTGTCCAGGCATGCAGCATCCTTAGTTACTACTGTCAGAGAGCAAGTTTGTTGATTTATCAAGGGGCTCAACCCTGGTATCGGAGTCAGCATGGCCCGAGAGTTGGAGATGGACATCTCATACTAGCAGGTAGTGGGGATCGCTAGGAGGTTGGATGGTTTGTGTGTCCGGGAGAGAGAGGAGAGGGAGGCCAAGAGGACTTGAGATTCTGGCACATACATTGGTGCACATGCCCTAGTTGCAGCCCGTCATGGCAGGAGCTATTTGAGCCGCGCTGTTCATTCAATACTTCCAGCTTCCAGCGGTATTCTGGCCACTCTACGGCCCCAGGTTCCCCATTATGCACCACCATTTTCAGGCTCACCTCCTGCACGGAGTGCTTTCAGTGTTCAGTCCAGCCGATCAGATCCGAGTCAGTTCCAGCAGCCACGTCCTTCAAGGGCTTATTTTGAGTGTAGTGACACTCGTCATATTGTGAGGGACTACCCCAGACTCAGAAGGGGTGCACCTCCAGGGACTACTAAGGCCCCACGTATTCCACAGGGCCCTCGGGCTTCTCAGGCCCTGGTTACCACACCAGCTGCCACTCCACCTACACAGCCAACCAGGGGTGGAGGTCTGGCACGTAGAGGTCGCCCTAGCGGGGGAGGCCAGACCAAATATTAGGTGTTTCAGTTATCACAGTTATTGTTCTGGTTTGTCATAGAGGTGCATCAATCTTATTTGATCCGGGCTCTATTTATTCCTATCATGCTATCCTTGATTGTCACTCCACGATGGTGACATCGGCTATGCCAAGGTTGGAGAGGTACTTTAGATTATGTTCCTAGCAGGGTGG
Organism: Nicotiana tomentosiformis; assembly: GCF_000390325.3. Taxonomy (NCBI): domain Eukaryota; kingdom Viridiplantae; phylum Streptophyta; class Magnoliopsida; order Solanales; family Solanaceae; genus Nicotiana; species Nicotiana tomentosiformis. Next base: position 53,708,286 of record NC_090823.1, read on the forward strand.
TGCCTTTCCTTAAGGCACAACGGATGGTTGAAAAGGGATGTGATGCGTGTCTAGCATATGTGAGAGATGTCTGTGTTGATACTCCTACCGTTGAGTCAGTTCTGTAGTGAGGGATTATCCATATGTATTCCCGGCGGATCTTTCGAGCATGATGCCTGACAAGGATATCGATTTTGGTATTGATTTGTTACCGGGCACTCCCATTTCTATTCCTCCATATCGTATGGCCCCACCAGAGTTGAATGAGTTAAAGGAGAAGTTACAAGAGTTGCTCGATAAGGGTTTTATTTGGCGCAGTGTATCACCTTAGACTGCTCCAGTCTTGTTTGTAAAGAAGAAGGATTGTTCTATGTGCATGTGTATTGATTATGTCTAGTTGAACAGGGTTACCGTGAAGAACAGGTATCCATTGCCATTTATTTATGACCTATTTAATCAGCTACAGGGTACCTGAGTGTTCTCCAAGATTGACTTGCGTTTAGGCTATCATAAGTTAAAGATTCGGGAGCCAGATATCCCGAACACTGCCTTCAGGACTCTGTATGGTCATTATGAGTTCCTTGTGATATCATTTGGGCTGACCAACGCCCTAACAATATTCATGCACTTGATGAACAGTGTATTCCGGCCCTATCTTGACTCATTCGTTATTGTGTTTATTCTGGTGTACTCCCGGAGCTGGGAGGATCATGAGCAGCACCTGAGGACCGTGATTCAGACCTTGAGAGAAAAGAAGTTGTGTGCAATATTTTCAAAGTGTGCATTCTAGCTTGATTGGGTGGCATTTTTGGGTCATGTAGTCTCGAGTAAGGGGATCAAGGTAGATCCAAAGTAGTGCAGAGTTTATCCAAACCATCTTCAACTATTGAGAACTGGAGTTTTATTGGTTTGGCAGGGTATTACCGTCGATTCGTAGAGGGTTTCTCATCTATAGTTGCACCCATCACCAAATTGACCTAGAAGGGTGCTCTGTTCAGGGGGACCGAGGAGTGTGAGGAGAGCTTTCAAATGCTCAAGACTACTTTGACTACAGCCCCAGTCTTGGTGTTGCCAATGGGTTTGGGGTCTTATAGTGTGTACTGTGACGCGTCAAGTATTGGTCTCGGCGCGATGTTGATGCAGGACAGTAGGGTTATAGCCTACCCATCTAGACAGATGAAGGTGCATGAGAAGAACTATCATGTCCATGACCTTGAGTTAACAGCTATTGTTCATGCCTTGAAGATTTGGCGGCACTATTTGTACGGCATCCCTTGTGAGGTGTATACCGACCACCGGAGTCTACAACATTTCTTTAAATAGAAAGATCCTAACTTGCAGAAGCGGAGATGGTTAGAGTTTTCTTAAGGATTATGATATCACCATTCCATATCATCACGGGAAGGCCAATGTGGTGGACGATGCCTTGAGTCATAAGGCGGAGAGCTTGGGTAGTTTAGCATATCTTTCGGGAACAGAGAGGCTATTAGCCTTGGATGTTCAGGCCTTGGCCTACCAGCTTGTTAGATTGGATATTTCTGAGCTGAGTCGAGTTTTGGCTTGTGCGGTTACTCGGTCTTCTCTATATGATCGCATCCGAGAGCGTGAGTATGATGACCCCCGTTTTCTTGTCCTCAAGGACACGGTTCAGTACGTCGATGCCAAAGAGGTCACTATTGGGGATGACAATGTGTGACGGATGCATGGCAGGCTATGTGTGCCCAATGTAGATAGTTTGTGTGAGCTGATTCTTTCGGAGGCTCACAGTTCACAGTACTCCATTCATCCGGGTGCCGCCAAGATGTTTCAGAACTTGAGGTAGCACTATTGGTGGAGGAGAATGAAGAACACAATGGAGTATATAGCTCGATGCCTAAATAGCCACCATGTGAAGTATGTGCATCAGTGGCCAGGCGGATTTCTTCAGAGACTAGAGGTTCCAGAGTGGAGGAAGTTTGATACAGTATAGGTGATTGTGGATAGATTGACCAAGTCAACTCATTTCATTCAAGTGGTGACTATTTATTCTTCAGAGCAGCTGGCTCAGGTCTATATTCACGTGATTGTCACGATTCATGGCGTGCCGATATCCATCATCTCTGACCGGGGTACGTAGTTTACATAATAATTCTTGAGTGCCGTACAGCATGAGTTAGGTACGCCGGTTGAGTTGAGTATAGTATTTCACCCTTTGATAGAGAGACAGTTCGAGCGCACTATTCAGATACTGGAGGATATGCTTGGTGGAGTTTGGGGGTTCTTGGGACCAGTTATGGCCTCTTGCGGAGTTTGCCTACAACAACAACTAACAGTCGAGCATTCATATGGCTCCATATTAGGCTTTGTATTGGAGGCGGTGTCGGTCTCCGATGGGTTGGTTCGAGCTAGGTGAGGCTAGGCTATTGGGTACAGACTTGGTTCATGATGCTTTGGAAAAGGATAAATTGAATCAAGATCAGCTTCGCACAACCCAATCTAGACAGAAGAGCTATGCAGATCGGAAGGTTCGCGATGTTGCATTCATGGTTGGGGAGAAGGTCTTGCTCCAACTTTTGCCCATGAAGGGTGTTATGAGGTTCGGGAAGAAGGGCAAGTTGAGCCCTAGGTATATTAGACCTTTTAAGATTCTTGAGAGAGTTGGAGAGATAGCCTACAAGATTGCACTACCACCTAGTCTAGCTGCAGTTCATCTAGTGTTCCTTGTTTCTATGCTCCAGAAGTATCACGGTGATTCGTCCCATGTCTTGGATTTTAGCTCAGTCCAGTTGGACAAGGATTTGTCTTGTGTTGAGGAGCCGGTGGCCATTTTGGATAGGCAAGTTCGAAAGTTGATGTCGAAGAACATTGCTTTAGTGAAGGTTTAGTGGAGAGGTCAACCAGTTGAGGAGGCAACTTGGGAGATCGAGCATGATATGCGCAGCCGTTACCCTCATCTTTTCACCACTTCAGGCATATCTCTATACTCGTTCGAGGATGAACGTTTGTTTTAAGAGGGGGAGGATGTAACGACCCGGCCAGTCATTTTGAGTATTTTAGCCCCGATCCCCTATTTATTGCCTCCTCTATGCTATATTGTGGTTACGTAACTTGTCGGGGTGTTTGGTTTTGGTCTCAGGTGAGTTTCAGGGTGAAATGGCACACATAGTCCCTAAGTTGGAGGTTTAAGTTGTAAAAGTTGACTGTAGTTTAACTTGTATGAAGATGACTCTGGAATGGAGTTTTGATGGTTCCAATAGCTTTGTATTGTGATTTTTGTCTTATGAGTGTGTCCGGATGTTGATTTCAAGGTCTGTAGGTCATTTCGACATGAATTGGCGAAAGTTGAAAAATGGAAGATTTTGGAATGTTTGGCCTGGAGTTGACTTTATTGATATCGGGGTCGGATCCGGAATCCGGAAGTTGGAATAGGTTTGTAATGTCAATTATGACTTGTGTGCGAATTTTGAAGTCAATCGGAGTTGGTTTGGTATGAATCGGCATCGGTTGTGTAATTTGGAAGTTCAAAGTTCATAGGCTTGAATTTGGGTTGCGATTTGTAGAATTTATGTTGTTTGATGTTATTTTTGGCCTTGATTAGGTCTGTTATATGTGTTTGGAACCGGTTGGTATATTCATACAGGGTCCCGGGGGCCCCTGGTGTGATTCGGATCGAATACAGAACAAAATTAGACTTGTTGGATTGCTAAAGATTACCAGCTTCTGGTTTCATCGCACCTGCGAAGGGACTGACTGCAGGTGTGGACTCGCAAAAGCGAGCCGTGGATCGCAGAAGCGGAGCTAGCCATGCCCAGCTGGAGTCACAGAAGCGGGTTGGTCTCTGTAGAAGCGAGGTCGCTTCTGCGATTGAAGGAAGCGCAGTTGCGAGCTGGTTTACAGGTGCGACGTATTCGCCGCAGGTGCACATGTCCAAATGCGGCCTTGTTCACGTAGAAGTGGAGGGTGCTGAGTTATTTCATGGCTGTACCTGTGATGGGAATTCCGTAGGTGCAAAGACGCATATGCGACAGTTGGGTCGCAGGTGCGAATTACCTGGGCAAAAAAGGGGAAATATTGAGGGTTTGATTCATAATTCATTTTTGGACGTACGACGCTCGTGGGAGGTAAAGTTTCTAGGTTTCTTCAAGAAAAACATTGGGGTAAAAAATCCTAGCATGTTTTTGGATAATTTACATGAATCTATTATTAATTTAATCATTAAATAAGTGTTTTGGAGTTGGAAATTGGTGTAAAATAGTAGAAACTTCATGGGGTAAAATTTGAGGATTTGAAAGGCGATTTTAGGTTAGATTTGAGTAATTCTCATATGGTTAGACTCGTTGTCGAATGGGGGTTTGGATTTTGTAATTTTGGTCGGGTTGTGAGACGCTGGCCCAGATTGACCTTTTGAGTTGACTTTTTAGTTCTTTGCAAAAATTTAAAATTTATTATCCCCCGGCCCGAGAAGTTGCTGATGCGGCCGAAACAGAGACCGCCTGAGCAAGGCTGGTACAGGCGGTCAGAATCTGAGCAAAGGCCTCCTGAAGGCCTTGAATCAGAATAGGCACAGGTGGTGCCTGAGTTGGTGCATAAACAACTGGAATCTGGTCCTGATCTAGGGCAACTGGTGGATCTGTAGGTACTACCCCAGCTGTTGTGCGGGCTGCACATCTGCCCCTACCACTGCCTCTACCGCGGCCTCAGCCTCTCGCGGCCCTGGCTGGTTGTACTGGTGGCTGGCCCTCCTGACTAGTAGTACGAGTCCTCACCATCTGTGAGAGAATGAAACAACAGATGTTTAGCTACTAGAATCAACAAATTCGCACGACAAGAATTCAAGAATGTGGAGTTTCCTAAGGGTTCTGCAGCATATCGAAGATAAGTACAGACGTCTCTGTACCGATCCGCAAGATTCTACTAAACCCGCTCATGACTCCTGAGACCTATGTAACCTAAGCTTTGATACCGACTTGTCATGACCCAAAACCTAACCCGTCGTGATGGCACCTAACATGGTACTAGGCAAGCCGACCATTCCAAAACACTTTCAAAATTTAACATAAATGAATTAAGATATTTAAAATAACCGGAGTTTCTCATAAATACGGGTAAAACCCAAATAAAATGCAAGCGCGGAAAAAAATAGCCCGACGTCGGGGTGTGACTAAGTCATGAGCATCTAATAACCAATCTAGAAACAGAGTCTACTACAGTATGTGCCAAATGCCAATACAAGAGAGAAAGGATAATAAGAAAGGAGAAACAAGGATTGCGGACGCCGGCAACTACCTCGTAAGTCTCCGATAATCAGCCCTCGCACGAACTCAGCGACCGTCAGAACCGTACACACCAGGATCTACACATAAAGTGCAGGGTGTAGCATGAATACAACAAACTAAGCAAGTAACAGAATTAAATAAGGAACTGAGAAGCAGTGACGAGCTGAAGAAAATACAGATCATTTCAAAAGTTTTCAGTAAAGAATGAACATACTTTCAAATCCGGTGGTATAAGTCTAATCAGTTCGAGCTCAAGTAACACAGATATGAATCTTCCAGAAATTTCACAACAACAACAGATAACAACATAAGTGCATCTACTAATAAAAGCAAGTACAACCTTTCAAGGCAACAATCACTCAGCTTATCACAACAACTCATACTCTCGGCTCTCAGCCCTCAACACACACTCTCAACAGGTACCTGCGCTCACTGGTGGTGCACAAATTCCGGAGGGGCTCCTACAGCCCAATCGCTATATATTGCAGCGGCGTGCAGCCTGACCCAATACTGTTGCGGCGTGCAGCCCGGTCCATATATTGTTGCGGCGTGCAGCATGATCTGATATATGGCCCGAAGACTTGTTGCGGCGTGCAACCCAATCCAATATTGCTACGGCGTGCAGCCCGATCCAATATATCTCACACAGCTCTCAACCCGGCACTCCAGCCCTATCTCAATTACTAACCTCTCCAGCCCCTCGGGCTCACAGAATATCATAATAACAAGCCCAAACAGGGAATACAACATGTATCAACAAGAAATGAGAGGAAAACGGAGACATATCACACAATAAGGCTGTGACTGAGTAGAAGACAACAATTAGCAATCAATTCAACAAGTATACGACCGCTGCAGGTCCCAATAGTGATATCATATAGCCTAAGCATGGTTTCTAACATGAAAGGCAGTCAATTGCTCAAAGACTAGGAAAAACAAGTAATAACAATGGCTATTCGACTTTACAGTCTCACGGGACGGACCAAGTCACAATTCCTCACGGTGCACGCTCACACGCCTGTCACCTAGCATGTGCGTACCATCCAAATATTCACATCATACAAATACTCGGGATTTCATAGCCTCAAAACCCGATTTAAGATAGTTACTTACCTCATTCCGAGCAAAAATCCTACTCCGCAATGCCTTTGCCTCTCAAATCGGCCTCCAAACGTCCCCGAATCTAGCCACAAGCAATACAATACGATCAATATAGGCTAAATGAATCAATTCCACAAGCAAAATACCAAATTATAGCCAAAATATGGAATCGGCTCAAACCCGGGCCCCGGGCCCACGTCTCGAAATCCGACAAAAGTCACAAAACTTGAAAGCCCATTCACCCCAAATCACAATTTAGATGATAAAAATGAAGATATAATCGTGGTATTTAAACCAAAACCATGTGAAAAATACTTACCCCAATCAACTCCGCAAAATCCCTTCAAGAATTACCCAAATCCGTGATCTCTAGCTCAAAATATGAAAAATGAGCTCAAACCCTCGATTTTTTTATTTTAACACTGCCTGCCTAGATCCCTTCTTCGCGAACGCTCCACTTTACTCTTCGCGACCATGACAACTGCCTCGTGAACGCGACAACTGCCTCGCGAACGCTACAACTGCCTCGCGAACGCAATGCATTACTAGCTCAAACATTCACGAACGCGACCCTCACCTGGCGAACGCATAGACCAAGAACCGGGGGGGGGGGGCAATAGCCTTACTCATCTTCGCGAACGCGACACCACACACGTGTTCCCGGTGCACAAACTGCCCTACCCTTTGCGTTCACGTCCTCACCTTCGCGAACTAGTAGAATAAAAATTCACCATCTCAGAAACACTCTTCGCGAACGCGTTAGAGGAAACCAGAACCAAGATACAACAGCAAATCTGCTATCTTACCAAGGCCAAAAATGATATGTTAATCACCCGAAACTCACCCGAGGCCCTCGGGACCTCAACCAAACATATCTACGCATCCTATAATATCATACGAACTTAGTCGAACCTTCAAATCACCCTCAACAACACCAAAAACATGAATTACACACGGATTCAAGTCGAATGAACTTAGAAATTTCCGAATTCCACAAACGATGCCGAAACCTATCAAACCACATTCGAATGACCTCAAATTTTGCACACAATTCTAAAATGACACTACGAAACTGCTCCAACTTCTGGAAATCCATTCCGACCTGATATCAAATTTTTTATTGCCGACCAAAATCACCAAATATCTAACTTTTGCCAATTCGAGCCTAAATCTACCATGGACCTCCAAATCACATTCCGAACTTGCTCCTAAGTCCAAAATCACCTAACAGAGCTAACAGAACCATAAAAATTCAAATCCGAGATCTTTTACACATAAGTCAACATCCAGTTGATGTTTCTAACTTAAGCTTCTAATAAAGAGACTAAGTGTCTCAATTCACTTCGAAACCACTCCGGACCCGAACCAACTAACCCGACATATCATAATATAGCTGAAAAACACAAAAAAGAAGTAGAAATAGGGGAACAGGGCTATAACTCTCGGAACGACCGGTCGGGTCGTTACAGTGGCCTTCTTCCGAATAGTCTTGGGCACACTAAGGGGCAAGGCACCTCTGCCTCGACCCCTAGAAGCCTCTCCTCTACCCTTGGAAGTTTTGTCGTAGCCTCCTGATCGAACCATTGTCTGTATCAACACAAAAAAGATTGTTAGTTGCACGTCATCATTCAACATAGTTAAGACTCATGTAAGTAAAGGTGAACCTTATAGACATAGTAGGGCTACAACAGGATGACATGCTGCAGAAACTAGGATCCGCAGTTCGCAATTTTCTAATGTTCGCCCATAGAATGGGAGTGCGGATCGCATATTTTCATGTACGGCCGCATTTCTGACAAGAAAGTTCAGAGGCTCATGTGCTCTTCTCTGAAGACAGTGCGGCTGCAGATGAAGTGTGGTCCGCACAATTGAAGGAGTGCGGACCCAAAATGTAGCCTCACCAGTAATTCTACGGTCTGCACAATTGAAGTGCGGCTGCAGAATGCACTTGCCTTCACCAGTTACCAAAATGACTAAACTGCGGAATGCATAAATTCAAGATCGGCTGCAGATTTAAAAATTTTAATGAACATGTCTTTTTCTTTTTACATAGATTTTGCAAATACTAGTCCAAATCTATGTGGCAACATGGTATACACATGAAATTTAACTAACCCAACCCATTTTAGTATGTATTAATGACTACCTAGTACAGATCTACCCCACATGGATACATGGATAAACTCTAATAATAGATGGCCTAAAAAGAAGCTAAAATTTCAAAAATTAAGCTAATACAAAAGATTAACATGAAATGAAGCATACCGGATGAAGTGAGTGTACTAAATAGTGTGAGCAGAGATGGGTGTGTGTGTTTGACAATGAAAAATCCTCAGTGAAGCTTCTAGAGTAACAGTGATTGGAAGGAGGGTGAAGAGTGTAAAATGAATAAAGAAATCCAATTTATACTCATAACTGTTGAGAGGTTAAAAGGCGCAGTGCGGCAGAACAAATCCAAGTGCGGTTCATGCTCCTTCCCCTCAGCAACAATGGGTTGTGTCACTTGTGCAGTCCGCAAAATTTTGGGTGCGGCCGCACAATTCCTCTCGCGGTCACAGATGAGCCCCACAGAGATAGGCTAAAAGTTAATAGAGTTTGAAATTTAACATTTTGTTGAGCTTCAAGAAGTGTGGTCTGCATGTGAAATATGCGGCCGTACCAGCTCTTCTCCTGTGGCACAATTAATTCTGCTGCCGCACAATTAAAATGTGTGGTTCGCATTTCCTTCAACACTTAGCCAGTTTGTCCACCCTTCTAGCATTCAGCACAAAACTTTAGCACACTTCAAGTCAAGTTAGAAACAACAAATAACACTAACTACAAAAGAAAAAGGAAAAGAATCTTGGTTTCCTCCCAATGAGCGTCTGATTTAGCATTGCAGTTCGACGTAATGTTTAAGCATCTTTAATTGAAGTAAAGGACCATCACCACGTGGCTCTCTCCAACTTTACCCAAATAGTGCTTCATCGAATACTTCATTGTTCTTGTTCTTCAAGTCCAATGCACCGAAGGGTGTCACACCAATAATTTCAAACGGACCACTCCACTTGGACTTGAGCTTCCCGGGAAAAATCCTCAATCTTGAGTTAAACAACAATACAAAACCACCCCCTTGAACTCTTTGTTCTAAATGTATTTGTCATGAAGATATTTCATCTCTTCTTTGTACAAGAACGAACTCTCAAATGTATGATACTGGAACCCATCTAATTCATTCAAGTGTGCATCCCGCAAATTAGCGGCTACATCCCAATCAAGGTTCAATTTAATTAAAGCCCACAATACCTTGTGCTCTTGTTTCACCAGAAGATGACAAGCTTTCCTGAACACTAACCGGTATGGAGAAATTTCGATTGTTGTTTTTTAAGCCATCCGATAAGCCCATGACGCATTATCAAGCTTCTTGGACCAATTTATCCGATTAGCATTCACCGTTTTAGACAATATACTCTTTATCTCCCGGTTGGAGACTTCCACTTGACCACTAGCTTGTGGATGATAGGGAGTCGTGACCTTGTGAGTAATGCCATACTTGCTAAGTAAAGTGTCAAAAGCCTTTATGAAAAAGTGTGATGCCCCATTGCTTATGATTGCACGTGGAGTACCAAATCTTGTAAAAATATTCTTCTTCAAGAAAGCCACTACACTTCTTGCCTCATTGTTGGGTAAGGCGACGGCCTCAACCCATTTGGACACATAATCCACCGCGACCATGATATAAGTGTTTCTACAAGAACTCATAAAGGGCATATTAAGTCAATGCCCCAAACATTGAAAATATCAATATCCAAGAAGGTTATGAGAGGCATATCATTTTTCTTTGAAATACCACCGGCCCGTTGACATTCATCACATCTTTTCACTAAGTCACTTGTATCCTTGTAAAGAGTAGGCCAATAAAAACTACAACTAAGAACATTGGTCGTCGTTCTTGTTCCATCATGATGACCATCATATGGAGAAGAATGACAAGAGCCAAGAATATGGCCTTGCTCTTCTTCCGGTACACACCTTCTAATAACCCCATCCGTACAAATCCGGATAAGGTATGGTTCATCCCAATAATATTCTTGACAATCTCTTTTGAGCTTCTTCCTTTGGTTTGAAGAGAACTCATTCGGAATGATTCCACTCACAAGAAAATATTCCAAGTGTGCAAACCAAGACACCTCTTTCGTTGAAATTGCCAAAAGTTGCTCATTGGGAAATGATTCATTGATTTCAAGGCCATTATGTGGCCTCCCCTCCTCCAAACGAGAAAAGTGGTCCACCACTTGATTTTTACTACCTTTCCTATCTTGAATATCAATATCCAATTCTTGCAACAAGAGTACCCATCTCATCAACCGAGCTTTAGAATCCTTTTTGCTCATAAGATAGTGAAGCGCCCCATGATCCGTGTGGACAATAACCTTGGCACCCATCCAGTACGGGTGAAACTTCTCAATTACAAACACAATAGCAATGATCTCTTCTCATTAACAGTGTAGCTGTCTTGGGCACTGTTCATGGTCTTACTAGCATAGTAAACCGGATGAAAAACATTGCTAATACATTGCCCCAAAACAGACCCAACAGCTACGTCACTTGCATAACACATGAGTTCAAAAGGCAAACTCCAATTTGAAGCGGTAATGATAGGATTAGTTTCAACTTGAGCTTCAATAGTTCAAAAGCCCTCATAAAATCATCATTGAAATGGAACTTGGCATCCTTCTCAAGGAGCTTACACAATGGGCTCACCACTTTAGAGAAATCTTTGTTAAAGCGCCTGTAGAAACCCGCATGACCTAGGAAATTCCGCACACCCTTCACCGATATTGGGGGTGGAAGCTTAGAAATAACCTCAATATTCTCCTTGCCAACTTCAATTCTGTCCCATGAGATTTTATGGCAAAGGACAATGCCTTCCTCAACCATGAAATGGCATTTCTCCCAATTGAGCACCAAATTGGTCTCTTCACATATAGCCAAATTTGTAAGACAATGATCAAAAGAATCCCCAACCGCCGAGAAGTCATCCATGAAAACTTCAAGGTAGTCCTCCACTATGTCCATGAAAATAGCCATCATACACCGTTGAAAAGTCGCCGGTGCATTACACAAACCAAAGTCATCCTCTTGAAAGCAAAAGTGCCATAAGGACATGTAAAGGTTATTTTCTCTTGATCTTCCGGAGCAATAAGAATTTGGTTGTAGCCCGAGTACCCATCAAGAAAATAATAGAAAGCACAACCGGACAATCTATCTAGCATTTGGTCTAAGAAAGGAAGTAGAAAGTGATCCTTCCTTGTAACTTTCTTGTAGGAATCAACTCATTCTTATCTTTTTTAACAACCGTCATGCCCCCCTTCTTTGGGACACATTGAACCAGAGAGGTCAATGAACTTTTGGAGATGGGGTAAACAACCCCGGCATCCAACAACTTGATATCTCTTTCTTGACAACTTCTTGCATAGCTTCATTGAGTCTTCTTTGATGTTCAATGGACGGTTTAGCACCATCCTCCAACTTTATCTTATGCATGCAAAATGCGGGTCTTATCCACCGAATATCTGCCAATGTCCACCCAATATCCTTCTTCCTCTTTAGCAACACCGCCAATGTGGAATTAACCTACACATTAGTCAAACAAGAGGAATGAATAACCGGTAAAGTACAACAAGGGCCAATAAATCCATACCGAAGGTGTGGAGGCAATGACTTCAACTCCAAAGTAGGTGGCTCTTCAATAGAAGGATTTGTATGAGGAGTCTTCCTATTCTAAAGATCCAAGATAATTTTCGGGGTGCATAGTTGTATAACTCCATTCCTTGCAAAGATTTCACACACTCCTAGAAACCATCCATCTCGACATCATTAAAATTGAGCAAAACGGCTTTTAACATATCACCAACATTGATTGTAGCATTTGTATCATCAATATTAACATTGGTCATAAAACCACAAAAGAACACACCTCGTTGCTATTTGGTTGCCGCATATTACACACATGGAATACCACTTGTTCATCACCAACCCGAAAAGAGAGCTCTCCGCCTTCCACATTACAAATATCCTTACACATTGCAAGGAAAGATCTCCCAAATATGATAGGCACTTCATAATCAACTTCACAATCTAGAATAACAAAGTCCGCTGAAATAATGAATTTATGAACCAGGACCAAAACATTATCAATCATTTCCAACAGCCTATTTATTGTGCGATAGGCCATTTGCAACCTCATAGACGTGGGTCTTATTTGAGCAATTCCCAAAGTTTTGAAAGCCGAATAGGGCATCAAATTTATACTCGCCCCAAGATCACAAAGATCTTTAGAAAACGGGGCACTCCCAATTGTACAAGGAATTATGAAAGCACCAGGATCCTCCAACCTAGGAGCCATAGAATGAACAATTTCACTCACTTGATGAGTGACCTTGAGAGTTTCAAAATTCATTGACCGCTTCTTGGTCACAAGATCTTTCATAAATGCTTGATAATCGGGCATTTGTTCCAAAGCTCCTACCAATGCCACATTAATTGAAAGACTCTTCATCATTTGAATGAACTTATTGAATGTATTCTCACCATTTTGCATGGCATGTCTTGAAGGATAGGGAGGTGGAGGCTTAGGCAATGGTGCCTTGGCCTTTTACACTACCGGCTCCAGTATATCAATGATGTTCTTCCTAGATGGGTTTACCTTCTCTTGAGTCTCTTCAACACTATCATCGATATCAATCTAAACCTCATAATTTTCTTGAACAACATTGTTGGGATATCCTCCTCTTGTACCACTTGGTCATCATCTACAAGTCACCTTTCACTTAAGGTGGGTGTATTCCCACTTCTTCCACTTGGTAGTGCACCCTTAGGACGAGAATTTAGAGCTTGAGAGATTTGCCCCATTTGAAGATCTAGATTACGGATTGATGTATTGTGTGAGGTAAGTTGTGCATCCGAATCGACATTATTTTCAATCATTGCTTAAACATATTCTCAATAGGACCTGTCTCATGGTTTGAATAACTTGAACCATGGGAAGGATAATGAGGTGGGTTGTTCGGTTGTTGATACATTGGTTGCCTTTGAAAATCCGACCCTCGGTTTCCTTGATTGTTTCCTCAACCACCTTGATTTTTGCCTCCCCAATTTCCCTGGTTGTAACCACTCCAATTTCCTTGATTGTTGTTATTATGCCAATTTCCTTGATTGTTAGTACTCCAATTGACTTATTTATTTTGTGGCCGCCATTTTTGTTGATTTGAGACTTGGAAGTTAATTATCTGCCCTTGAAACTTGTTGACATATTGAACTTCCTCTTCTTGCTCATGATAAGAATCTTCTTGATCAAAACCACCACCATCTTGCATATAATTCTCCACTCTGGTTTGCATTTGTGAACCCTTGGTCCTCTTCTTGTTCACCAATACATTTACTCCCTCCATAGCATGAACTTGCTTAGAAGATTGCACTTGATTAAGTTGGGCCTTTGCTAGTTGAGTCATGGTTGTTGTCAGTTCGATAATGGGTTGCCCATGATCTTGCAACTCTTCGTGGAGGTATATAATTTTGGGATCACCTTGTGGAACATTAGCTCGGGATTACCAAGACGGCGACGTTTCCGCTATCTCATAAAGAATCTCACATGCCTCCGCATAAGGTGTTGTCATAAGGTTGCCAGCGGTTAATTGATTGACCACACATTGGTTCGTAGTATTGATACCACTGTAGAAAGTTTGTTGGATCATATTATCGGTCATATCATTGTTTGGGCACTCCTTCACCATTGTCTGATATCTCTCCCAGATCTTATGCAACGGTTCACTGGGCTCTTGCTTGAGAGACAATATTTCATCTCTAAGAGTAGCCATATGACCAGGAGAGAAAAACATAGCAAATAAACTTCGCCGCCAATTCATTCCAAGTATGTTTTGAATGATTAGGCAAACGTTCCAACCAATCTAAAGCTTTAACCCATAGAGATAAGGGAAAAATCCCTAGCCTCAAAACAACCTCAAAAACATTAGTTTGCGTGCTCCCCCAACACATATCCACAAAGCCCTTCAAATATTTATAGGGATTTTGACTTGGCGCACCGGTGAAAAAGCCTCTTTGCTCTAGCAAAGTGAGCATCATATTATTAATTTGAATGTTTCCCTCCCTAATACAAAGGAGGGAGCATTGCACTAGCATAACCTTCGTTGGGCAATATCCGGTGTTGTGCCGCTTATGGTTGTGGTGGTGGAGGTGGGGCTGGTACAGGCACATTGCCTTGTTGACCCTGGCCTTGACTATTCGGTCATGGCACTTGAGGTACCTCATCGAGTTGTCCCTCTTCGCCATCCAAGTCCCCCAATGGCATATTTTCGAGCTCATTATTCACCATTTTGTACCTACGATTTCATCAGCAAGTTAGTGAAACAGAAGGGAAAGAAGATATTTCAAGAACACACTCAAATATATAGCTAACATCGTTAAAACTCCTCGGCAACGACACAAAAAATTGATCCACGTCCAATCCACACTCAATAGTGAGTGGAAACGGTCGTTGGAAGAATAGTACCCAACAAGAGTCGGGGTCGATTTCCACAGGGAGTTTATTATGGGTCTAGTTTCTTCTACAAGCAGAAGAAACTAGAAAAACAATTAATTGTTTTTTTATTAAGTGGGTTAAAGGCCTAGGGATGTAACCTTCACCTAGGTGTTAGCCTAATGGGTAAATCTCGTTAATGCTTGTTTTAGTGACTAGGGTGTATTATAACTCTCAACTCTAGATTACCCACTCAATACCTCTCGGTTAAAGAGTTATTTCGCCCAAATTGGCTTTCTCAAGCCCAATTGGGTATCAATTCAAATAGTTGTTATGAGCTCAAGTCGGGTTTTCTATATCTCTAGTTCAAACCCTTTAATTAGACTAGCAAAAATTGCCTAATTTCTTGCTAGCCAAGTTTTCCTAGACTAAGTCCCTCTTTGTCATGTAAGAACCAAGTCAAATAGGCATGAATCAATATTTTCAACAATTAATTCTAGAAATAATTCATGAATAAGGATAAATAATAAACACCAATCATAAACAAGGATTAAATTAGTCACCCCTAATGTTTACCGTTACACCCATGTTTTCGTACATGAGAGTACGTCGTAAGTCAATTAATATAAGCTCAGAAACTGGATTATATTGGCAAGTATATAAAGTAGGTTAATTGTGTTGCCTTGGAGGTTAAATATTTACGATCATGAATAATAAGTACCAAGAGGGTTGGAAGGCTTAAAAGCTAAACGAATTGAAGAAAATAAATTTTGTCAAAAGTCGACATGCTGGGAATGTTATAACATGTACTTTTGGGTAAGTTTAGGGTTCTCAACATGATAAGGATATTATATTATGAGCTTTTTTAGTCTGATGATAGTCGTGTGTTACATTTTGATGTCAAGCGAGTTATGGAACAAAAGTCGACGAAAGGTCATTAATAGTTTTATTCATAAATGTGTTAAACATTAGGTCAATTGTGGCTGAGCATTTATCGCAGTATACTTAGATATACAGGATGATCCATGTATAAAATTAAATATATACGAGTCTAGTTTCCAATGCATTAAACCATTCATCAATAAGTCATCAGAGTTAAAAGATATTCGCATTTTTGGGAGACTGCGGAAGCAGCTCCCTATGGGACCCACTTAGGCAGTTGAGATATCTTGATATATATGTGACGCCTAAAGACCCAT
The DNA here is from genome assembly GCF_000390325.3 of Nicotiana tomentosiformis. Classification (NCBI taxonomy): domain Eukaryota; kingdom Viridiplantae; phylum Streptophyta; class Magnoliopsida; order Solanales; family Solanaceae; genus Nicotiana; species Nicotiana tomentosiformis. The sequence goes on from NC_090823.1 coordinate 53,724,338, forward strand.
TTTTCACTTTATTCAGACCCTAGACACCTAAAAACTTCTCTCAAAGTTCCCTCATGATCCAAGACCCAAACCAAGGGCAAACAACACTAATCAAGTAACGGGAATCCCGTGGCGTTTTTGAGTTTCTTGTTCTTCCTGTGGTTGCTGATTTTGGTGTGTTTCCAGCTCGTGTGGGGAGTTGTTTAGAGTGGTTTAAGTTTTGTATAATACTTTCCCAAGGTTTTCATATAAACCCTAGGTGATTTCAAGTCTTCCAAAGTGATTCTAGTGTCGAGAAACCCGAATTGATTGCTAGTTTTGCTTCCTTGTTCTTGTGGCTGCGTTGGAAGGATATTTTCTGGTGAACTAAGCTCAAATTGGAGTTTTTCTATCTGTTTAAAGGTAAGTAACTTCTTACTTTACATGTATTTAAGCTTATCCAAGTTACGGCTAAGTCGTTGAAGCTAGAACTTGTGAGATATCAATCGAATGGCTTATTAGTAATGTTGTTGATTGTTGGACTATTTGGGAGGTGTTCTTGCAGCGTTTTATGGATGGAAAATTCATGGAATAACCTGAGTATATTGTATTGTTATTATAAACATTTTACTGAATATAAATAAGAGGGAAAGGGCTCAAAATATAGTGTTATTAGACATGAACTCGACGTGTTATTGTGTTGGTTGTGTTCCATATAGCTAGTGATTGTTGTTTGCGCTCTTTGGTGACTTTTAGTAACTTGTGGGATGTAGTAAAAACAGGGGAGGTGCTGTCCGTTTTCTTGTAGAATATTGGTTTTGATATATGAGAGTTACAACGCTTATATGATGACGACGAATTCGGTTTACTCATTGTAGATGTAAGACGATCATATTGAGCTTGGTTGACGATTGGAGAGAATATTGCAAAGGTATGTTAAGGAACTTCATTCTTTCTTTTTGCATGATCTAAAGTGAAATGAACATAAACGATACACTATTTCATAATGGATTTACGCCTAGCAACTAATGATGTCCATGTTGTTCTTTCCTTATAAAGTTGTTCAACGCAAATATGTATGATCCTTGAATCCTATTGAGTTTCATATTAATGGTATGGATGTCCATAATGTTAATCAAAAATACAACGACCTTACGTCATTCCAAAAGGTTTAGAATGTGGTTCTATGAGTTTAGCATGCATTATATATATGTATCTATTTTGCTCTACTGAGCCGTGCTATAGTCGGTCGAGTACGAATCCTATTGTGGAACTACTGATCACTTAGGTTTTACCGAGCTCCACGTGGCCGGGTATGATTCTACTGAGCCTTATGATGTACGGGTACATTTTTACTGAGCCTTTTTCCTGGGAACGCTGCGTTTCATGCCCGTAGGACCCGATAGACAGGTTGATAGTCCTCCTAGTAGGCTATTAGCTCAGCGGAAGGTGTTGGTGCACTCCATTTACTCCGGAGTTGCCTATTTGGTCAGTATGATTTGGACATGTATTGATTGGTTTGGCGGGCCCCCGTCCTGACCTTTATGTCATTTATGTACTCTTAGAGGTTTCTAGACAGATGTCATGTATATAGATACATGTATGGCCTTGTCGGCTTATGTTTTGAGTGTACAAATGATCATGTCGGCCTTATAATCCCGTATGTCACATGTATAAGTTTGTATATCATGTTGGGTCATCCTATATTGAGTATTCCCTTATGCTTTATTCTGGTTATCTCATGACGGCTTTTCCGGCTCAGTTACCCATGATAGTATGATAAGAAAGGTATGTTACGTTGGTACTCGATTTAGTAAGGCACCGAGTGCCCATCGCGGACCTTCGGTTTGGGTCGTGACATACTTGATATCAGAGCAGTTATGTCCTAGGGAGTCTACAAGCCGTATCTAGTAGAGTCTTGTCTATGGGTGTGTAGTGCACCTCACTTATAAGCATAAGGCTAACGGGCATTTAGGAGTGCCACTCTTTCTTCTTATTCTAGATCATGTGGTAGAGCTCAGTTGTAAGAATTCAAACTCCTAAATTCTACTTTATTCGTAATACAACGATACCTACATCCAGAAATGTTACACTCCATGTTTTCATACGTAAAAGTACGCCATAAGTAAATTGATGAAAGCTCGGAAATGAGATATTACATCACGCATTATCGTACGTTAAAGTTTTGTCGCAAGTTAATCGACGCAAGCACGGGAATGGGATTGTTTTGAGGTTATAAGCATTTATGCTATTTCAAAACAAGTGATAAGTAAATTCGTGAAGGTGAGAGGGTAAACGAATCGAAGAAATGAGTTTCGTCGAAGTTTACATTTTGGGATAAAATACGGTCCGAGCTATAATACATGGTATTTATGGACTAGTACCATACAAGGTACCACATGATCATGATAGTAAGGTGTATAAAGTGTGTTAAAAGTGAGTTGTATTTTAAGTAATTTGAGATAATTCTTAATTATGTGGGTAATTGATTCATTATTGGATTAGTGGGGAATTAATTGTCTATGAAGGGAAAGGTTGAATATTTGGATAAGGCTAAGGAGGCATTAACGTAGTAGCACACTATGCTCATCTAATGACTCTTAAATTCAAGTGGAAAGGTGGCAAAGTTGGATGAATTTTGTTGGCCAAGTCTTACTAAGTGGGACCCACACTCAAATATTAAAATAGGCCTCTCTAATTCATTATTGAATCTCTACAAAGTTCAAAGAAGCTTCAGCAAACTCATTCATAAAAGATTAGATGATAGCAGCGTGATTTTGCTACAAAAATCATACGAGACTACGTAAAATTATAGTAACGGGATTTTGCGATTCTAAGGGAGTACGATACAATCTTTCTCAAAGAATATCATACGGATTTTCCCCTACTTCGATCCGCCGTTACATGTTTTGTCGCAATCAACGTGTGTTACAGGGATTATCAAGAAAATCGGTTCAAGTATGTTAAGGCTATCTTTTCTTTCTTTTGGCATGATCCATATGATACAAACGAAATTAGTAAACTCACAGTTTTCATAAATGACTATATTCATAGAAGTACTAGGGGTGTCTATATTCTTGATTCCCCACGTGAATTATGATTATATCTTCTGTTCATGGGTCTCAGAAAAATACGTATTTGATAAAATTTATCCGAAAGGCATATTGATTTTATGATATTCCGAGAAATGTTATTAACGTATTTCTTATGCATTTCATGCATTTATACATGTACATTGACCCATGATCAGATGGCGTTATATACGCGTATATTATATGTATATGGGATATGGGAAAAGGTTATGGCGTTATATACGTACCACCACCTGATCAGCTGGTATACGTTGATGATTTGCGCAGAGTGGCCGAGATGATATGATGGGATGCCCTCATAGGCTTTATGATGTTATGAACGTATATACCTAAGCATGGTATGACATTATACGCACGTGCATCACATTGTAAATATTAATGATTTACAGAGTTGTTCAGGCTTACATGTTGAGTCTTTTACTCCATGTTTATCTCATGTCTATTATTTATTGATTTTCATTCCTTACATACTCGTTACATTATTTGTACTGACGTCCCTTTTTCTTGGGGATGCTACGTTTCATGCCCGCAAGTCCTGATAGATAAGTCGAGAGTCCTCCTAGTAGGCTATCAGATCAGCGGAAGATGTTGGTGCGCTCCATTTGCTCCGGAGTTGCTTGTTTGGTCAGTATAATTTAGACATGTATTGTTTGGTATGGCGAGGACTTATCCAGACCTTTATGATAAGTATGTACTCTTGGAGGCTTGTAGACAGATGTCATGTATACGGATACATGTATGGCCTTATCAGCCTATGTTTTAAGTATATAATGGATCACATTGGCCTTAGAGGCCCGTATGTCACAAATATGAGTTTCTGTATCAGGTTGGGTCGTTCTATGTCGGGTATTCCCTCATGTTTACTCTGTTTATCTCATGACGCCCATTCTGGCCCACTTACATATGATGATGTAATCAGAAAGATACGTTATGTTGGTACTCAGTTGAGTATGGTACTGGGCGCCCGTCGCAGCCCATCGATTTGGGTCGTGACACAAGTTGTATCAGAGCTGTTATGTCCTAGGGAGGCTTCAAGCCGTGTCTAGTAGAGCCTTGTTTATGGGTGTGTTGTGCACCATCCTTATAAGTAGTAGGCTATAGGGAATTTAGGACTGTCACTCTTTATTCTTACTCTAGTTCGTGTGGTAGAGCTCAGTTGTAAGAACTCAATTTCCCCTTATTCATAATATGATTATGCCTACATCTAGAAAGACAGTTGGTAAGAAATTGAATGTAGCTGTGGAAGAATTGAGTCAGAGGAACTCGATTTTGTCATTCTTATGATGGGTAAATGTGAGGTCTTCAACATAACATATGTGTACTAAGACATGCAAGCTTCTTGATAAGGAGCCTTAAGGCAAGAATATCTACCCATATGGTGAAAAGTAATAAGAGATTCAAAAGGTAGATACAAGTTTCAACAAGTAAAAGAAGCAAGGTGGAGAAGGGTACGGGGAGCCTAGTTAATGAAGATTATCAGTATTTACAATTCTGGAAAAGAAATATAAGCATTATGAGTTACTTTCAATAGTAACGGAGATATATACAATTGATCATACCCATTTCAGTTATACCCTATGGGGGCTGACAGGTGTAGTTTAAGAGAAGGACGGGTTATCAGGATCCGGCTGGGGTTAGAGTAACCCAAAATGGTGAATGGATTGTTTGTGTTAGTTGACATTTCCAAAGTATATTGCAAATGTGGTAATAGATTTCCTTGTGAGACACCCAGACGGTGCACTTTAAAATAGTACAACTAGATATGAGTACTACAAAGATAGGAACTGGAAGCCTTGAAGGGATAAATATTACCTTAGTGTAGCTCCCATCCCTAGTAGAGAAAGAATGTTAGGCAACCCGAAGAGCCAGTAGATTAAGAAAGGGGAGCTAAAAGTAAAAGCATATCTTGTTCGAGTTTTCAGAATAAAGTGAGAGACATAGATGTTTGCGGGAAATAAGAAGGGAGTTAATGAAGCATTATGAGAAAGATGTGATACATGGATGACAACGGTAGATCAAAAATAATACAGTATTATAGAGTCTATAGTCAAGTGAAGGAAAATAAGAGAGGTGAGCGGCCTTGAGGCAACAAAAGAGTATAATCCATAAAGTCATATCCTCATTTCGAGAAATAAGTTTGTGACTCCAACGTGATTACCAAAAGGAAAAAAAATTAGACCCCAGAGTAATAAGAAATCAGCATGGACTGATGAACAAGATAAACTAAACATAAACTAGGGACTGAGTAATAGTCAGCATCATGAGAATTTCAGAGATTGCATCCCGACGATAATAGAATGGACGACAGAAGAATACCGTTTAAGGGTTATTCAGGAAGACGCTTCCCTAAAGCAAGCAAGGTGAGCAAAGTTAAACTTAAGGGACTGAATGTGCCAGTTACACTAAGTGTCACACTCGGGAGTAAGGAATTTCGTTATCCTTGGTACAGAAGGATTACCGCGAGGCTAGTAAGGATCATTGATGATGTGGAAAGACGCCAAAGATTAAGAGGTAAAAATATCTATACATAGATCATTGTAGCACTAAATCTTAGTACTCCCCTAAAGGGGGGGAATATGGAGTGATGTGGCATTAAATAAAAATTAAGTGGTTCGAGTAACTATGGAATGGTAAAGGAAGAATGCAAAAACAAAATGAGAAAGGAATGAGATTGAACTTATCCAAATCCTACAGATATGCTATGATTATAGAGTGTTATGCAAACACGACGTCAAGGAGATGAAGTAAGGGATTCAGCCCGAGATGTTATTGATAAATAAGGAGCCAGTGCGAGACGTAAGTTAAGACAAAGGAAATAACCCAAGAAAGATTAGGCGGTATATTGATATGAGAATGGGCCAACGAGTAGTTAATAGTTGATTCAGGAAGAGCATAGTTATGGCTAGACAAGAGGATATAGACAAATCAACAGATCGTGCAAGATAAACATAGTGAACACCAGCATGGGGAATTCAGTCTCGCAGATAGGACATCGTGATCCTTGAGAAATATTCAGATAGGAGTTGTGTCACGTCCCAAACTCGGGGAGCATGACCGGCGCTCAACCGAATTAACCCGGCCGAGCAAGCCTATTAGATTTCCTTCTACCCAAAATCATCCATGAATAAAGAGGAGATGCACTCCATAAATCAAACACTGAAAATATTTTATTAACAACGCCCATTTCATTCCATTAGCTACTTCATTCATAATTTCCAAAGTATTACAAGTTTATAGATATAATGCAAAACATGTTTGCCAAATAGCAACATTTTTAGTTCAATTCCCATCATCATACACCACCCACAACCTGTCTATTGAGCCTCTAAATATGACAGAAGAATTGTATGGAAGTGCCGGTAACAAGGCCCCGGTTATACCTCAAGACAAAATGTCTAACATCAAGTGATATCGGGCCCGGAATAGAATAGGGCTCACCAAAACCTACTGAATAGGGAGTAACTGCTAACGAGGACCAAAGTTGCACCGCTGATGAATCATCTGCATCCATCGAAGATGCAGCGCCCCCGGTAAAAGGGATGTTAGTACATATAGAATAGTACTAGTATTTAAAGCTACCTGTCCTCTTTCAAATTACAATACCAATGTAAGAAGGGGAAATCTATATAAACAACAAGTCACAATCAATGATATTCAAATGCCAAGTTAAAACATAATAATTTCCAAAAAATGAAGATAACACTGAGAAGTGATAATCAAATTATGATGATAATATTATTTTTGTTTGGGAGATCTTTAGCACCGATATACCACTATTCACAATACCAATGTTCACAATACTGATGTTCACAATACCAATGCCACCATACTTTTAGCAAGGAGTCCGATCACGACTCGATCGGCAAGGCTATCTCATTAGAGAAATCAACCACATTACTATCAATACAAATACCACCGTAATTTTAGCACGGAGTCCGAACACGACCCGATCGGCTAGGCTATCTCATTAGCGAATCAACCACAATTACTATCAATACCAATACCATCATAATTTAAGCACGGAGTCCGATCACGACCCGATCGGCTAGGTTATCTCATTAGAGAATCATCCACAATTACTATCAATACCAATACCACCGTAATTTTAGCACAAAGTCCGATTACGACCCGATCGGCTAGGCTGTCTTATTTGAAGACATCAACCAAAATCTCAATTTCAATTACACTTTCCATCACAATCACCACCATGTGTGCGACATGGTGTCTGATCACGACCCGATCGGCTAGGCTGTCTAATTCGAGACATCAACCCTTTTATATTAATCAATCTTATCCCAAATAAGAGGAATAATTTTATCACATCAATCTCATCCCAAATAAGGGGAATAATTCAGAGAAATAACATAGGTGCAAATGTATTTAGCTTATCATCTTCCACATTGTATAAATTTCCACTAGTATTTTCAACCAATAACAACAACAATATTTCCTTGGATCTTTTGGCCATTCATAAGATTCTTTATTCAAGGTACGATGGCCATATTTGTTATTCCACACTTTTATTTCTTTCCTCTCATGTATCATCATCATAAATATCAACATACATATAATATTCCGGAAATCACAACTTTAAGTTCATTAGAAATGAACAATTTAAGCACCATAGAGTTCTTTCCGAGAAATGGTATAAAATGATTGGCAATTGATGCGCAAGTTAAAATCATCAACAAATAACACAACATTTATTCTTTATACATTTTTCCCCACAAAGGGCAATACACAATTTCCACTCACGAATATGCAAGAATGCAAAACACATTGAAAATACTCACAATCATAACGTCTGTTAAAACAGCCACATATGAGTATGACTTGCGTTTATAGGCTATTAGAAAATTCTATTTTCGAAGTCAATTCGGAATAGTTGAATCAAGGCTCATTTCATAACCTTTCTCACATCATTTCATTTCATTGGCTCTGTTGGCCACAAGTATAACTTTCACTTATATCAATCATCGCATTTCATACTTCTTTCGCATCTTTTAATTCCATTGGCACCATTGGCCACAAGTATAACTTTCACTTATATCAATCATCGCATTTCATACTTCTTTCACATCTTTATAGGTTATCAACAGTAAGACATTTTCAATCAAGGGTTTAGGTACAGATATGAGCAATTGAGAGTCTTAAGTATATTGAGTTTTCTCACACAATTTGGAATCATAACCTTCATTTGAAACACAACTCGAGGACATAGCATTTTAATACACATATCATTCTTGAACATATTCCCAAAGAATAACATAATATGTTAGGAACATTTAGAACACGTTTTGAATACTTAATTCTCGACACTTTGCTTATTCAGGACAATCGAATTTATTGAGAATAACTCGGAACATAGAATAAGGAACTTGAAACAATCATACTTGAAACTTATGAGAACATCATTGAATTCAGTTCTAAGAGAGTAGTTTAGCCAACATACTTTGCTTTGAGATATCCTTAAATTACTACAACATTCAGGAAATTCTAGCAATCCCAATCTATTTTGAGACATAATAAAATTGAACCATTTTTAGGAATATATTCATGATCTCAGCTCATTTGTGCATTTTATAAAACACTAGGTGTGCAAATTTAACTACAAGATTCTTCTACAAGATTTCCTTCATTCCACAACTCAATCTTTACTTATTTAAGCTCAACAATATCCCCACAAACCTTATTGGTACATTTATGTATGCATAATACTCTCATACCCAAGAATCATACTTCTCATGACCTACTTTTAATCAAAATCCCGAAATTTAGGGCTACGGAGTAGAATCTTACCTATTAGATGAAGATCTTGTGAAATCTTCAAGCCATGAGCCAGAATTGATGAACAAAATAGCTAGGTCTTCTCTTTCTCTCTCTAAGATAGCTATCTCCTCTCTCTACAAAATCACATTTTACCTTGCATAATAATTATACAACAGCATATTTGCAGCATAATCAATTATGCGACAGCATAATTGCAGCATAATAGTTTTTCCGCCTTTGCTCCCCTTTGGGATGCTTATGCGGTCCGCGGAACCGTTTTGCGGTCGCGAAATTGATCGCAGATCCAACCTTTGGTAATTTGGTCATAAATTCGTGTAGGCATGTCCAAGTGACGAACGGTTTGAAGCGTTGGAATATAGAAACATAGATTTCTTTTGATAGGTAATACATCATATAACTCTTCATATCAAGAGAGGTATGCTCGTTTTAAGTTAGGTCTTGTGCGAGCTCACTTGAAACTTTATCCCATCATAAAATTTTTAACTTGACTTAGCCTTGGGGATCTTCTTAGACCATAAACCATTATTAATACACCTGATACATAATTTATCATGATCAATTAATATAAATCTTATAATAGCCCTTGTCTGCATACAAAATAATATAATTAGCGCACATCAACTTTCTTAATAGCGCTTAAATACTTCGTAATTTTTTGTGGTGTTACATTCTTCCCCACTTAAGAACATTCGTCCTCAATGTTTTAAAAGTCCCTTCTAAGGATAGATTTACCATCATTTTACCTCCAACCATTATATATAGGCACTTATGACTACATCGGTCTTATACATCATTTCCAAAATTTTAACTTACTTATGGACCTTAAGATTTGGCTATCTTTATAAATTCTTAAAAATTTCAATAGGGTTTCTCCTATAACTGGGCCTATCCACCTGTCAGAGACTCCTAGAAATCAATCCTAACAATATATCCATTACTCAACGATGCATCACAATATATATATCAACAACACCGATCTCAACATTAGGGCATTACATTAACAAAAGTGGTATCTTGACATGAAATGTACACATTTAAACCCTAATGCATAGAAGGTACGTTTTTGAACCACAACCATTTGGCTCTACAAACAAGTGAGAATTGTCACGCCCCAAACTCGGGGAGCGCGACCGGCGCTCAACCGAGAGAACCCGACCGAGGAAGCCTATTAGATTTCCTTCTACCCAAACTCATCCATGAATAAAGAGGACATGTACTCCATTAATCATTCACTGAAAAGATTTTATTAACAACTTCCTTTTTCATTCTCATTAGCAACGTCATCCATAATTTCCAAAATATTACGAGTTTATAGAATTAATGAAAAACATGATTTTCAAATACCAACATTTCTAGTTCAATTCCCAACTTCAACTACAACCCACAACCTGTCTAGGGAGCCTCTAAATACAATAGAAGAGTAATATGGAAATGCCAGCAACAAGGCCCCGACTATACCTCAAAATACTATACATGAGAAACAAAAGATACATGACCCCGAAATGGAGTGAGGCTCACCAAATCAGCTGAAAAGACTGCACTGCTATCACTGATTAATGCCGCTTGCTGTAGAACCACCTGCATCCATTAAAGATGCAGCGCCCCCGGCAAAAGGGACATTAGTGCTGACGAATAGTACTAGTATGCATAGCTAAAAGTCCTCTTTCAAAATAGAATGCCCATATAAGAAAAGGCAACACATAGAAACAACAAGTCATAATCAACAATATCCAAATGTTCAGTTAAAACATAATACTTTTCAAAATACGAACTTCATATACAATTTTGTTTGGGAGATCATTAGCACCAATATACCACCGTCTTTGTTAGCACGGAGTCCGATGACGGCCGATCGGCTAGGCCATCTCCCCACGAACAATGTTGTTTGACATGTGATGCGAAAGAAAGTTGTTACCAACAGTAGTACCACCATATGCGCAATATGGCGTCTGATCTCCACCCGATCAGCTAGGCCGCCTTCCCACATATGCCGTGCGGGTTGACTTTTCCAATCCACAAAGGTTCCAGTTTCATCCCAATTAAGGGGAATAATATCACAATCCACCGGTTCCAATTTCATCCCAAATAAGGGAAATAATCACAATCCACCCCTACACCAGCACGTGTAGTTTCAGGTGTGGGCCTTATGACCTACCCTTCCTCGGTTTTGCTAATGATGCTTCCAAAAATATTTTTGATTTGATTTGCAAACAGAAATATAATAAAAACAATTGTACTCACCTCAACATCTTTCACATTGTATAAATTCTCATTAGTATTCCCAGCCATTCATAATGAAAATATTTCCTTGGCTCATTAGGCCATTCACAAGATTCTTTATTCCTAGCACGATGGCCGTATTTCATATTTCACACTTTCACCTCTTTCAATTTTAAAGATCACCATTAAGTATCAACATATATGATATTTCATAAATCATATACTTCAAATCCATTTGAAATGGAAACTTCAAACACAAATGGTTTCTTCCCAAAGAATGAGGCATACCATCCAACAATAGAAACACACATGAAAATCATAAACAATCAATAAACCATTTATTCTTACAATGCTCTTCCCTAGCAATGACAATGTCCTAGTTCAACACATGAGTATATAGAACTCGAATCACACTCGATATATTTATAAAGCAAACCATTAGTTAAAGCAACCACTAATGGGCATAAATTGAGTACAAAAACGTTTAGGTAATTCTATCTTCGAAGTCATTTTTAAACCATTGAGTCGAGGCTCATTTCACATTCTTTATCGCATCTTCTCAAATTATTTGCACTACTAGACACAATCATAACTTAAATTCTTGGCATGTTGGCCACACTCTATATCCCAATTAACTTATTTCACTTCCAACCATCTTTATAGATTATCAACAATAAGGCATTTTCAAATCAAGACTTTAGGTACACATATGAGCAATTAAAAGTCTTAAGAATATTGAGATTTTATCACACAATTTGGCATACTATCTTTCATTGAAACACGACTCAAAGCCATAACCTTTTAATATGCAACACATACTTTGAAACTTATGGAAACATTATGAAACTCAACTCCAAGAGAGAAAGTTTAGCCAACATACCTCAATCGAGCTTCCTTAACTCTAGAATAATCCGGAATTCATAGCAATCCCGATCTATTTTGAGACATAACAAAATTGAACCACAATTAGTACGATATTCATGATCTCAGGTCATTTGAGCATTTTATCAGACACTAGGTGTGCAAATTTAACCACAGGGTTCTTCTACAAGATTTCCTTCACTCCACAACCCAATCCTTACTTATTTCAGCTCAACAATCTTCCCACAATTCTTATTAGTACATGCATGTATAAATAATAATGTCATACCCATGAATCATACTCCTAATCAACCATCTTCTATCCAAATTCGAAATTGAAAACTAGTGTATGGAGCCTTACCTCTTAGATGAAGAACTTGTGGGTTTTCCTTGTTAATCTTCCAAGATTTGAGCAAGAATTGATGAATAATTAGCCTAGGGTTTTCTCTCTCTCTAAAACACTCTCCCTTCTCTCTAAAACATCAGAATATTTGCTCAAAAATGACACTTTGCTTGTATTTAACGAAGTAGTGTCGGGTTTTAAAATCCATAAAAATGGAGCTTCAGAACAGTTTTGCGGTCGCATAAGCTACCGCATATCGGTCGCATAATTATAGACCAAAACGATCAAAAATCTGTCCGTGTATAAGGTCACTATGCGGTCCGCATAACTATTATGTGATCGCATAATGCATCGCATAACAGTTATGCGGTCGCATAGTCGACCGCATAATTGCCCCCAGACTGGCCCTTCTCCTGCTTACTTCTGTGGCCATTATGCGGCCCGTAGAGTGGTTCTGCAGTCGCATAATGGACCGCATAAATGCATTTTTCCGCCAAAGGTTTTCCTTTACTTTCCGGTGCATTGTTCAACCCAAAAAGTCCGAACCGCGAAACCTTGAATTCACTTGCGAAATTTACGGGGCTTTACACAGAAATACTTCAAAATTTTACGGGGTGTTACAAGAATATTTCCTTTCCTCAACACTTTCGTACTACGAGGTGATCTCCTCGACTCACAGACTTAGCCATAGTACTTGACGGAGGCAATCTTAACTTCCGGACTTATCTAACAAGGATAGCAAATAGTTGCTCCTCATAATCCAATTATCCATTAACTTCACCTTCAATAACCTCCACCATAACTATATACAAAGGATTTCTAGTTACCTTCTTATACATAGGCATATGAAACACCGGAGACACAGAGAACAATAATAGGGAAACATCATACTCGTAGTTTGGCGTATTTCCTATCAAGATTTCATAAGGCCTAATGTGACTACATATACTTTACCTTCCTTAACAATTCACATAATATATTCATAGACAAATCTTTAGAATAACTCGTTCACTTTCTTCCATTGCAAAGCTCTACGCCAAACACCCAAACTAAAACTTCTGCGATCTCCAACAATTACTCTAAGATGTGCTAGCATGAATGTGACCATAAAATTTTCTATCCAATATATTTAATCACGGAATAGTGCTTCTTCTTTGACATGTTTGAACCTTTAACCCCCATAGGTTTACTAAAAATAGGAACAACGATATTCAAGATTGAGCTGGAATTATTCAAGAATCCATCAATGTGCCGAGCACGGCATTTCAGGAGGTTATATCCTAAGAGACATGAAGGTTACTACCAATAGTGCTGACATGGTTAATCATTGTGATGACATCATTAATTCAACACATGAGGCATAGAGTTGCCTAGTAGGCATTGATAACGTAGGGATCATGTTCATGATTCTGAGATTTAAAAGAAATGAGTCATGAAAAGGACAACAACAATTGTTTCATTTCATATGTGCCTTGTTCGGCAATAGTAGACCTCAAAGAGAGATAGTCATGTATGTGACACTAGTCGCCTCTTAGAGTGTAGGAAAAATCAGTTTAACTCGAAATGCGAATATTCTAACACTCTGAATGTGATATGGGTTTCAAGATAAATAAAGTTGCATTACGCTCTTAACAGTATTTGACACGAAATCTATGCCACAAACCCATAAGGTTGAAAAAGAAGTTGAACACTTGTGAGGTTATTATCATTCTCACAGCTTAACATTTCCTGATAGTTGATCCTATATGAGAGGACTAGATATATGAAAAAAACTTGTCTTTCAAATCAATATGCTCATCATAAATAGTTTAACTTTCAACCACACACAAGTGAAATCATGTAGCTAGGACATCTTAATGTTGGGATGAAACCATGTATTGGTTAGAGAGAATGAACACTTTGTTGTGTGCTAGACATATTTTTACCATAACAACTCTCAAGCTGCAATACTAGGCCACTTCATAGGCAACTAAAATACTAATAACAATGTGAGTCACTCACTTAGGCATGATCTAGGTGGACATGAAAGTCATATTGGATGGGCGAACAAAAAGATCTTCTTGCGACAAATTCACGAAAACCTCAAATTCCCGAGAAACATTATATAGATAAGTGACCCCTTTCAATTGACAGGTACACATATGATAGGTGCTAAGATATGCCCTCATGTTACTAGACAGAGAAAAGGATTCATAATACTATTCATAAAGGAGTAAAGTGATTGTTCCAACCATAGGAGTAACATACACCGGAGAGAAAAATAGTGGCTCAAGAAGGATCTCAACACTAGGCTGCTTTACATTAGATTTGATACCGCATAGTAAATATTATGGTGGTGCATGCATAGGCACAAGTGAGCATATGTTATTCATTTGATTCAAAAGGTTCTGTAAGAAATTCATCGGATATAGTCCCTTGTTGAGAATTTTTGGAAGCAAATGGGATGTATTAATCCTAGAGTTATAACTCAATTCAAGGACATAATTATATAGCTCAATTCCACAATAGGTTGTAAATAAGAGAATTTGTGATAGAATGGATCCACGAATAATGCATCTCGTTCAAAGAGTAGGTACATGCAACATTTTGTGATTCAACGTTTTGGTTAAGACCATATTTATGTAGGCCCTTTCAATATGGATGTACATATATAACAAGGAAAATAATGTGGTGTTCTTAATGATGTACTAAGGAGTGACTTACTTGATGACTTTAAATTGACAGGCCAATACCTTATTTGATGCCCCTATATTCCACAACCATAACTTATTTCAAGAGTCATTCAACACGTCCCCAAGTGGTGTTTCTTCCAAATCAAACATTCCGACTTATTGGTACAAACAACCTCTTTCGTTTCTTAGGTGCTCTTGCCACATGATCCGGTGGCACGATAACATTAATAGGGACAAGTACACTTCCCTTAGCAAATGGTTCTCTCACTACCTCCTCACTAACTCGAACCCGTAGGTTGCTCATATGGAAAATAAGGCATGATGAGGAAACTAGCTTCCTATCTTGAGCTCTATCGCATGATCAGGAGTACCAAAGAAGTGTGAAATTCATAAATATCCAAGTATCCTCCTCATTATAGATGTGGTTAACAACACACAGATAAGAAGGACTCTACTACACACTGCTCCGTGACATCCTAGGACACTTTAAAACCTTAGGCTCTGATACAAAGTTTGTCACGCCCCAAACTCGGGGAGCGCGACCGGCGCTCAACAGAGTGAACCCGGCCGAGCAAGCCTATCAGATTTCCTTCTACCCAAACTCATCTATGAATAAAGAGGAGATGCACTCCATAAATCAAACACTGAAAATATTTTATTAACAACTCCCATTTCATTCCATTAGCTACTTCATTCATAATTTCCAAAGTATTACAAGTTTATAGATATAATGCAAAACATGTTTGCCAAATAGCAACATTTCTAGTTAAATTTCCAACATCATACACCACCCACAACTTGTCTACGGAGCCTCTGAATATGACAGAAGAATAGTATGGAAGTGCCGGCAACAAGCCCCCAGCTATACCTCAAGACACAAAGTGTAAAATCAAGGGACAACGGGCCCAGAATAGAATAGGGCTCACCAAAACCTGCTGAATAGGGAGTAACTGCTAACGAGGACCAAAGTTGCGTCGCTGATGAATCACCTGCATCCATTGAAGATGCAACGCCCCCGGCAAAAGGGACATTAGTACATATGGAATAGTACTAGTATGTAAAGTTAACTGTCCTCTTTTAAAATAGAATACCAATGTAAGAAGGGGAAATCCATAGAAACAACAAGTCACAATCAATGATATTCAAATGCCAAGTTAAAACGTAATACTTTCCAAAATATGAAGATAACACTAGGAAGTGATAATCAAATTATGATGATAATATTATTTTTGGTTGAGAGATCTTTAGCACCGATATACCACTATTTACAATACCGATGTTCACAATATCAATGCCACCTTACTTTTAGCACGGAGTCCGATCACGACCCGATTGGCTAGGCTATCTCATTAGAGAATTCAACCCCAATAACTATAAATACCAATACCACCATAATTTTAGCACGGAGTCCGATCACGACCCGATCGGCTAGGATATCTCATTAGAGAATCAACCACAATTACTCTCAATACCAATACCACCGTAATTTTAGCAATGAGTCCGATCACGGCCCGATCTGCTAGGCTGTCTTATTTGAAGACATCAACCAAAATCTCAATTTCAATTATAATTTCCAGCACAATTACCACCATGCGTGCGACATGGTGTCCGATCACGACCTGATCGGCTAGGCTATCTTATTCGAGACATCCACCCTTTTATATCAATCAATCTTATTCCAATTAAGAGGAATAATTTTATCACATCAATCTCATTCCAAATTAGGGGAATAATTCAAAATAATTACATAGGTACAAATGTATTTACCTCATCATCTTCCACATTGTATAAATCTCCACTAGTATTTTCAACCAATAATAACAACAATATTTCCTTTGCTCTTTTGGCCATTCACAATATTCTTTATTCAATACACGGTCGCCATATTTGTTATTCCACACTTTTATTTCATCCCTCTCATATATCATCATCATAAATATCAACATACGTATAATATTCCGGAAATCACAATTTTAAGTTCATTAGAAATGAACAATTTAAGCACCATAGATTTCTTTCCAAAAAATGAAGTAAAATGATTGGCAATTGATGTTCAAGTTTAAATCATCAACAAATAACACACCATTTATTCTTGACACATTTTTCCCCACAAAGGGCAATACACAATTTCCACTCACGAATATGCAAGAATGCAAAACACATTGAAAATACTCACAAATCATAACGTCTGTTAAAACAGCCACATATGAGCATGACTTGAGTTTATAGGCTTTTGGGCAATTCTATTTTCGAAGTCAATTCGGAATAGTTGAATCACGGCTCATTTCATAACCTTTCTCACATCATTTCATTTCATTGGCTCCATTGGCCAAGAGTATAACTTTCACTTATATCAATCAACGTATTTCATACTTCTTTTGCATCTTTTAATTCCATTGGCACCATTGGCCATAAGTATAACTTTTACTTATATCCATCATCGCATTTCATACTTATTTCACATCTTTATAAGTTATCAACAGTAAGACATTTCCAATCAAGGCTTCAGGTACATGTATGAGCAATTACGAGTCTTAAGCATACTGAGTTTTCTCACACAATTTGGAATCATAACCTTGATTTGAAATACAACTCAAAGACATAGCATTTTCATACACATATCATTCTTGAACACATTCCCAAAGGATAACATAATGTGTTAGGAACATTCGGAACACGTTTTGAATACTTAATTCTCGACACTTTCCTTATTCGGGACAATCGAATTTATTGGGAATAACTCGGAACATAGAATAAGGAACTTGAGACAACCATACTTGAAACTTATGAGAACACCATTGAATTCAATACTAAGAGGGTAGTTTAGCCAACATACCTTGCTTTGAGCTTTCCTTAAATTACTACAGCATTTCGGAAATTCTAGCAATCCCAATTTATTTTGAGACATAACAAAATTAAAACATTATTAGAAAGATATTCATGATCTCAGCTCATTTGAGCATTTTATCAAACACTAGGTGTGCAAATTTAACTAAAAGGTTATTCTACAAGATTTTCTTCATTCGACAACTCAATCTTTACTTATTTAAGCTCAACAATCTCCCCATAAACCTTATTGGTACATATATATATATATATGCATAATACTCTGACACCCAAGAATCATACTTCTCATGACCTACTTTTAATCAAAATCCCAAAATTTTGGGCTAGGGAGTAGAATCTTACCTATTAGGTGAAGATATTGTGAAATCTTCAAGCCTTGAGCAAGAATTGATGAACAAAATAGTTAGGTCTTCTCTTTCTCTCTCTAAGATAGCTCTCTCCTCTCTCTACAAAATCACATTTTACCTTCTAAAATGACCCCCTAAGGGCTTATATTAAAATTGGATCGGATATGAAAATTTTAAAAAATGATCCCCGAAGTCAATTATGTGGTGCAATTATGCTTTAGCATAGTCGTTTTGTGGGCAGCAGACTTGCAGCAAAAAGAATTATGCGACAGCATAACTGCAGCATAGTCAATTATGCTACAACATATTTGCAGCATAATAGTTTGTCCGTCTCTGCTCCACTTTGCAATGCTTATGCGGTCCGCGGAACCATTTTGCGGTCGCGAAATTGATTGCAGATCCAGCCTTGGGTAATTTGGTCATAACTTCTTGTAGGCATGTCCAAATGACAAACGGGTTGAAGCCTTGGAAACTAGACACATATACCTTTCTTTTTATAGGTAATACACCATATAACTCTTCATATCAAGATAGGTAGGCTTGTTTGAAGTTAGATCTTTTGCAAACTCACTTGAAACTTTATCCCATCATAAATTTTCAACTTGACTTAGCCTTGGTGCTCTTCTTAGACCATAAACCATTCTTAATGCACCTCATACATAATTTATCATGATCAATTGATATAACTCTTATAATAGCCCTCGTCTGCACACAAAATAATATAATTAGCGCACATCAACGTTCTTAATGGCGCTTAAATACTTCAAATTTTTTTGGGGTGTTACAAGTTAGGGTAGTTAAAGGTACCGTATGAGTGTTAAGAACGGCATGGAGATAAGGAAGAAACAATCTTACGAGTACAAGGGCATGGAGATAAGTAACTACGGATAATTATAGGCGAGGAAGGACATCAAAAATTCTATCCAGTATACGATGTACTAAGCTCACAGCTTTACAAGAGTCAGAGGGTTCACCCTAAGTACTACAATGAAAGACTAGCTAAGGAAATAAGGAAGAAGGCTTCAACCTAAATATAGTAACTTGAAGAAGAAATGGTCTTGTAACAACAGACTCACAGCAACATTGTATGAACTCCATAAGAAAGTGGCACCTACCGTGGCTAATGAACGAGATAAAGAAAAAAATCAAAAGGTGATATTAAAGATCATATGGGTTGTATGGAATTCCAATATGTGTGGGCACTAAGATAAGCCAAGTATTCATGCAACAAGTGGCAGAACGACTAGGAAAAGTAATTGCTTCTTACATTTTAAAGAAAGTTGAGAAGGAACGAAAGGAATTATTCGATCGATGATCAAGAGTTAGTTACGTTATGAATGCACTGAAGATTTCGGAGTATAATCCATTCAGGATATATGTTGACGATCATAAAGCCGTAGAAGACTTCGGTATAAGTTAAAAGAAAGAATTGAGTCCAGGTCATAGACAAAGGATTAAATTATTATAAGATTGTGTCATGGATATTCCATAGCGCCCATGAAAGGCTAAAGTAATAAGTAATACCAGGAGCTGCAGATCAAAAGATAGCTTAAGCCTACATACAGGATGATCAGAGGGAAGAGGAAACTAAAAGAGTTACATCAACTAAGTAAATCAGAAGTCTGATTATTGGACCCAAACAATTATAGAAATCATGATTGACATCATTGTAAAATCACTCTTAATATCAGAGGTACAAGAGAGATAGTACAACAACCATATTCTATAATGGATATATGAGAAAGCCAGTTAGAAGAGTACAAGCCTCATAAGAAGTCAGTATGAAGCTCCCACCGGATTGTGTATGCACCAGAGGTGCAAGTATTATAATAGAGCTTCAAATTGTGGATCTGAATGACACCTATGTGGAAAGATGTGATGCCAGACTTTAAGGTAAGTAAGGTAAAGGTGGACAACGTACGAGATACTCAAATGCAAAAGGTTGTGAATGGTCCATACTTCGGATAAACAACTAGAAGCGCGAGGATTCAGTATCCAGGAATGATAGCAGCATCGTCAGTGGCATATCTTCCAGCCTATGGTTTCCAGGTACCGAGAGGCCTAGTTAAGAGAATAAAGAAGAGTTTGGGACGATGTGATGTCTCGCTTGATGTTTCATAATAACACAAGCAAATCTATAGTACAAGCAAGTTGAAGGAATGCTGTGAGTAGTTTAAATAGATATGTGTAGGTCGCAATCTAAAGTATGGTAAGAGACAAGATTTTAGGAAGACAGGAATAAGGATAAGAAAGGGCGAAGTGAGAAGGTGACGAGAATCGATAAGTCCTAGGGATTAAGGCCATGAAAACAAGAGAGTTGATGAGTTCTTTAAGTTATAGAAAGCTCAGTATAACCCGAACGAACTCAAAGAAGTCTAAGACTAGTAGCATTTATAAGAAATGGAATACTGCCCTGGTAGTTGAATGAGGGTGTAGTTGTGATAGATTAAGGATGACGTTTGGGCCTTCAATTGAGTAATGATTTCATGAATTGTACAGGATTAAAAATACTCACATAAGATAAATCACATCGGGATGCTATACTCACATAAGATGAAAGCACGGAAATGATATATTACATCATGCATTGTCGTACGTTAAAGTTTTGTCGCAAGTTAATCAACGCAAGCATGAGAATGGGATTATTTTACGGTTATAAGCGTTTATGCTATTTCAAAACGAGTGATAAGTAAATTCGTGAAGGTGAGAGGGTAAGCGAATCGAAGAAATAAGTTTCGTCGAAGTTTGATATTTTGGGATAAAATACGCTCCGAGCTATAATACCCGGTATATATGGAGTAGTACCATTCAAGGTACCACATGACCATGATAGTAAGGTGTATAAAGTGTATTAAAAGTGAGTTATATATTAAGTAATTATTGGATTAGTGGGGGATTAATAGTTGATTAAGGAAAAGGGGTGAATATATGGATAAGGTTAAGGAGGCATTAATGTGGCAGCACACTATGCTCACCTAATGGCTACTAAATTCAAGTGGAAAGGTGGCAAAGTTAGATGAATTTTGGTGGCCAAGTCTTACTAAGTGGGGCCCACACTCAAATATTAAAAGAGACCTCTCTAATTCATTATTGAATCTCTACAAAGTTCAAAGAAGCTTCAGCAAACTCATTCATAAAAGATTATATGTTAGCAACATGATTTTGCTACAAAAATCATACGAGACTATGTAATGTTATAGTAACGGGATTCTGTGATTCTAAGGGAGTACGGTGCAATCTTTCTCAAAGAATATCATACGGATTTTTCCCTACTTTGATCCGCCCTATATGTTTTGTCGCAATCAACGTGTGTTTGTTACGACCAAAACCAATGGGCCGCGACGGGCACGCGGTACCTTACTCAACTGAGTACTAACATACCGTATCTTTTCGTATTCATACTATCGTAGATAACTGAGCCGGAGAGGCTACCATGAGATAACTAGAATACAACATGAAATATAAACTTATGCATAAGACATACGGGCTTGTAAGACCAAAATAACGACTCGTACACTGAACATAGGCCGACAAGGCCATACAATCTTTTACGTACATGACATCTGTCTACAAGCCTCTAAGAATACATAATTGTCATAAAGCATTCATAACATCATCAAGCCTCTGAGGGCATCCCATCATATCATCTCGGCCACTGTGGGCAAATCGTCAACGTATACCAACTGATCAGGTGGTGGTGTGTATATAAAGCCATAACCTTTACCCATATTCCATATACATATAATATATGCGTACATAATACCATCTGGTCATGGGTCAATATACATGTATAAATCCATGAAATGCATAAGAAGTATTTTAATAAGATTTCTTGGATTTCATAAAATCAATATGCCTTTCGGATAAGCATTATCAAATACATATTTTTCTGAGACTAATGAACAAAAGATATAATAATAATTCACATGGGGAATCAATAACATAGACACCCCTAATACTTTTATGAATAGAGTCATTTATGAAAATTGTGCGTTTACTCATTTCGTTTGTATCGTATGGATCATGCCAAAAAGAAAGAAGGGATAGCCTTCACATACCTGAGTCGATTCTCTTAACAATCCTTCCAACACACGTCTTTTGCGATAAATCACATAACGGCGTATCGAAGTAGGGAAAAATCCGCATGATATTCTTGAGAAGGATTGGACCGTACTCCTTTAGAATTACAAAATCCCGTTGCTATTATGTAGTATAACTTCGTATGAAATCTCACGTTTTTGAATTCTTGAAGATCCATGAAAGCTCACGTTACTGAATTATTGAAAGCTCACGTTATTGATTTATGCAAGCTCGCATTATTAATTTATGAAAGCTCACGTCATTGAAAGATGAAAACTCACGTTATTGAAAGATGAAAGCTCAAGTTATTGAAAGCTCATGTTGCACATGAAGTTATCTTGCTGAAGCCTTTTTTGGATATAATACACCTTCATTTTTGAATTGGAGAATGAATCTTAGTCTTGGTGGTGTGCCCCCCACCTTTCAAGACTTGTGTCATATTTATTCCTTAAAATGTGCCATCTTTCACTCTTTATTAAGAGTCATTTAGGTGGGAAGGGGTTGCTGCCACATTTTTTTGGGGGTTAAGTCTTCCAAAATCTTTGTTTATCCAAAGATTTTAATTAATCTCCCACTAAAAATTATTAATTATCCAATTATCCACATAATTCCCTAATTAATTAGGTAATATCCCATTATCTTATAATTAAGAATTGTCTCAACTTACTTAAAATACTACTCACTTTTAACATACCTTGTACACCTTACTATCATGGCCAAGTGGTACCATGTATGGTACTAGTCCATAAATACCGAGTATTTTAGCTCGGGCCGTATTTTATCCCACACCAACAACCTTCAATAAAACTCATTTTCTTTGATTCATTTACCCTCTTACTTTCACGAATTTACTTATCACGTGTTTGAAATAGCATAATACTTAAAATCTCAAAATAATCTCATTCCTAAACTTATGTCGATTAACTTACGATGAAACTTTAACGTACGAAAATACGGGATGTAACGTCGCATTTCTGAGCTTTTATAAATTTGTTTATGGCGTACTTTCGGGTACGAAAACATGGGGTGTAACATCATCCCCCCCTTTGCAACATTCATCCTCGAATGTTGACTGGTGCACTGATAGCTCTTATGAATCGTTTTAATACTGTCCTTGCCATCTAGGCAACTATTCTATGAATAAATCCGAAGTCCAAGGCATTCCCCCCTTTAGATGTCTTTCTCGCACCATGACTTGTGGTTGGAATCCTTTCAATCTCGTAACTGTTGCTACCTTCGGTCATGCAGCCTGTACGACACTGACC
Organism: Nicotiana tomentosiformis; assembly: GCF_000390325.3. Taxonomy (NCBI): domain Eukaryota; kingdom Viridiplantae; phylum Streptophyta; class Magnoliopsida; order Solanales; family Solanaceae; genus Nicotiana; species Nicotiana tomentosiformis. The sequence goes on from NC_090823.1 coordinate 53,747,813, forward strand.
TTGTAAGTGCGCCTATGCGATACTTCTCTCCTTTTTCATCCGGCTTTTAGCCAATCTCTAGGCCTCACTTTTGTAAACATATACAGAGCTTGATAATGTGTCCCTCTGGGCATCTATAGCTATACTTAAGTTCTTCGCTCGGTACTTTGTCGAACTTACGAATATTGCTACATCTTGATTTATCGTTACTGATGTATGCTACCAAACTCCAGGTTACATTTCGTTGCTTTATCCCATATGTATAAATCTATGTCCTTTAACGCTTCCTCATTATTGTTCCTCTTAAGAATGACGACCTAATCTCACCTCATATTTTGTGACTTTTGTCCATCCATTGTTGATTCACCTTAATGTTGATCTGCAATCTACTAGTGATAACTTGAAACCTCGTATGTAATACATTGTCACCCGGGCTTATGTTACATCGAGGAATATTTGAAGTGATTATCCTTATCCATTTAGCGGTGATACTGTACTTCAATAACCATATTTTATAGCATCCCAATGTGATTCACTTTACATGGGTATTTTAATCCCGTACAATTCATGAAATCCTCTTCAAGTCATTACTCAATCGAAGGCCCAAACGTCATCCTTTGTCTATCACAATTACACCCTTATTCTACTACCAGGGAACATTCCATCTCTTCTAAATGCTATTAGTCTTAGATTCTTTTGAGTTCATTCAGGCTACACTGAACTTTCTATAACTTAGAAAAACCATTAGCTCTCTATAACTTAGAGAAACCATTCTCGTCACCTTCTCACTCGCCCTTTCTCATCCTTACTCCTGTCATAAAACCTTGTTGCTTTACTATACTTTAGCTTGCGATCTATACGTATCTATTTATACTATTCGCAACCTTCCTTCAACTTGCTTGCACCATAGATTTCCTTATGTCATTCTGGAAAATCAAGCGAGACATCACATCGTCTCCAACTCTTCTTTATTCTTTTAACTAGACCTCTTGATACATACAAACCATAGGCCAGAATATATGTCACTGAGGATGCCGTTATCATTCCTGGATACTGAGTCTCACCGTTTCTAGCCTTGTATCTGAAGTATGGACTATTCACAACCTTCTGCATTTGAGTATCTCGTACGTTGTTTACCTTTACCTTACTTACCTTAAAATCTCGCTTTACATCTTCTATCTCTTTTATGACCTCCCTTCCACATAGGTATAATTCACATCTACAATTTAAAGCTCTATTATAACACTTGCACCTCTGGTGCATGCACAATCCGGTAGGAGCTTCATACTGACTTCTTATGAGGCTGATGCTCTTTTAATTGGCTTTATCGTAAAGCCGTTATAGAATATGGTTGTTGTACTATCTCTCTTGTACCTCTGATATTAAGAGTGATTGTGCTATGTTCTCAATCATGATGTCTATAATTTTCTGGATCCAATAATCGGACTCCTAATTTACTTTGTTGATGTAACTCTTTAGTTTCGTTTTCCCTCTGACCAACATTTATGTAGCCTTAAGCTATCTTCCGATCTGCGGCTCCTGGTATTAGTTATTACTTTAGTCTTTCATAGCCGCTATAGAATATCCGTGATACCATCATCTAACAATTCAATCCTTTGTCTATGACCTGGACTCAATTCTTTCTTTTAACTTATACCAAAGTCTTCTACAGCTGTATGATTGTCAATATATATGTTGCATGGATAATACTCCAAAATCTAAAGTGCATTCATAACGTAACTCACTCTTTATCACTGATCGAATAATTCTTTTCGTTCCTTCTCAGCTTTCTTTAAATGTAAGCTATTAGTTTTCCTGGTCTTCTTGCCTCCTTGTTGCGTGCTGGAGTTTTCGTGCAACTCATATGATCTCGAATATTACTTTTGGTTTTACTCCTCGTTCAATAGCCACGATATGTGTCACTTTCTTATAGAGTGCTTACAATGTTGTTGTGAGACTTTTGTTACAAGACCATTTCCTCTTTTGGTCACTGTGCTTAGATTGAAGCCTTCTTCCTTATTTCCTCAGGTAGTCTTTCATTGTAGTACTTAGGGAGGATCCTCGGATTCTTGTAAAGCTATGAGCTTATCACATCATATACCCGATGGAATGTTTGATGTCCTTCCTCGCTTATAATTACCCGTAGTTACTTACCTCCACGCCCTTGTGCTTGTAGGGTTGCTTTTGAATTGATATTTTTACTGTCTTCTCAGTGGGACTCTATTTTATTTCCGTAACACTCATACGGTACCTTTACTATCTCAACTCCTATCTGATTTTTCTTTTCTTTTTAATGATTGCGATCTCGTATCTGCGAGACTGAATTACCTATGCTGGGATTCAATACATTTATCCTGCACGATCTGTTGATTTATTTGTATCCTTTTGTCTAGCCATAACTATACTCTTCCTGAATCAACTACTAATTACTCGTTGGCCCATTCTCATATCTATATTCCGCGTAATCTTCTTGGGTTATCTCCTTTATCTTAACTTATGTCTCGCACATGCTCCTTATCTATCAAAAACATCTCGGGCAGGAACCCTTACTTCCTCTCCTTGAAGTCGTGTTTAAATAATGTTCTGGAATCGTAGCATATCTGTAGGCTTTGGATAATTACAATCTCACCCCTTTTTCATTTTTTTATCGCATTCTTCCTTTACCATTCCATAATTGCTAGAACCACTTAATTCAGACTCAATACCACATCACTCCATATTCTCCCTCTTTATTGGAGTATTAAGATTTAGTACTATGGCGATCTTCCAATAGATGTTTTACCTCTTTATCCTTGGCGTCATTTCACATCATCGCTGACCCTTACTTACCTTGCGGATATCCTTTTGTACCAAGGATAACAAAATTCCTTACTCACGAGGGTGACACCTAGTATAACTGGCACATATAGTCCCTTAAGCTTAACTTTGCTCACATTGCTTGCTTTAGGGAAGCGCCTTCCTGAATGACCTTTAAAGGTTATTCTTCTGTCGTCCATTCTATTATTGCCAGAATGCAATCTGAAATTCTCATGATGCCAACTATTATCAAATCACTCAGTCTCTAATTCATGTTTAGTTTATCTTGTTCACCAGCCCACACTGATTTATATTACTCTAGGGTCTAACTTTTCCTCTTGGTAATCGCGTTGGAGTCACAAATTTATTTCTCAAAATGAGGATATGACTTTATGGCCTATACTCTTTTGTTGTCTCAAGGCATGTCACCTCTCGTCTTCCTTCATGTGACTATAGACTCTGTAATACTGTCATTTACTGTTGTCATCCATGTATCATATCCAACTCATAATGCTTCATTAATTCTCTTCTTATTTCCCTGCTAGCATTTCTGTCTATCACTTTATTCTAAAAATTTCAACAACACGCTCTTTTGCTTTTACCTCCCCTTGTTCCATTCACTGGCTCTTCGGGTTGCCTAACATTCTCTCTCTACTAGGAAAGGGAGCCACACTAAGATAATATTTATCCCTTCCAGGCTTCCAGTGCCTATCTTTGTAGTACTCATATTTAGCTGTATTATTTTAGAGTGCATCATCTGGGCGTCTCACAAGGAGATCTATTAGCACATTTGCAATATCCTTCGGAAATGTCAGCTACCCATAACAATCCATCCACCATTTTGGGTTATCCTAACCCCAGCTAGATCCTAATATCCTGTCTTCTCTTATACTACTTGTGCTAGCTCCCATAGGGCATAACTGAGATCGATGTGGCCAATTGTACATACCTCTGTTATTGTCGAAGGTAACTCAAAAGGCTTATATTCCTCAACCTGAATTGTAAATACTGATAATCTTCATTAGCTGGGTACCTCGTACCCTTTTTCATCTTGCTTATTTTACTTGTTGAAACTTATATATAGCTCCTGAATCTCTCATTGCTTTTCACCATATGGATAGATATTCTTACCTTAAGGCTCCTTACCAAGAAGCTTACACACATGTTCTGCTGAAAACTTCACATTTACTCATCATAAGCATGATGCAAAATCGAGTTCCTCTGACTCAACTCTTCCACAACTATATCTCTTACCAATCTTCTTTCTGGATATAGGAATCGTCGTATTATGAATAAGATAGGGTTTAGGAAGATGAATTCTTGTAACTGAGCTCTACCACATGATCTAGAGTAAGAAGAAAGAGTGACAGTCCTAAATGCCCTGTAGCTTCTTGTAAGTGTGGTGCACAACACACCCATAAACAAGACTCTACTAGACACGGCTTGTTGACTCCCTAGGACAGAACTGCTCTGATACAACTTTTGTCACAACCCAAACCGATGGGCCGCGATGGGCACCCGGTACCTTAGTCAACCGAGTACCAACATACCGTATTTTTTTGTATCATACTATTATAAATAACTGAACCGGAGAGGCTGCCGTGAGATAAGTAGAATACAACATGAAATATCAACTTATGCATACGACATACGGGCCTCTAAGCCCAAAATAATCACTCATACACTGAACATAGACCGACAAGGCCATACAATCTTTTACGTACATGACATTTGTCTACAAGCCTCTGAGAATACATAATTGTCATAAAGTTTGGGACAGAGCCTCGCCATACGGAATAATACACGTCTAAGTCATACTGACCAAACAAGCAACTCCGAAGCAAGTGGAGCGCACCAACATCTTCCGCTGAGTTAATAGCCTACTTGGAGGACTCTCGGCCTATCTATCGGGACCTGCGGGCATGAAACGTAATGTCCTTAGGCAAAAGGGATGTTAGTACAAATAATGTACCGAGTATGTAAGAAATGAAAATCAGGAAACAATAAACATGAGAAAAACATCGAGTAAAAGACTCGACATGTATGTCTGAATAACTCTGTGAATCATTAATACTTACAGTGTCATGCATATGCGTAGAAATATCATACCTTACTTAGTTATATGCATTCATAACATCATCAATCCTCTGAGGGCATCCCATCATATCATCTCGGCCACTATGGGCAAATCGTCAACGTATACCAGCTGATCAGGTGGTGGTGCATATATAACGCCATAACCTTTTCCCATAGGTGGGAAGGGAGTACTGCCACGTTTTTTTGGGGGTTAAGTCTTCCAAACTCTTTGATTATCAAAAGATTTTAATTAATCTCCCACTAAAAATCATTAATTACCCAATTATCCATATAATTTCCTAATTAAGTAGGTAATATCCCATTACCCAATAATTAAGAATTATCTCAACTTACTTAAAATTCTATTAACTTTTAACATACCTTGTATACCTTACTATCATGGCCATGTAATACCTTGTATGGTACTAGTCCATAAATATCGGGTATTTTAGTTCGGGCCGTATTTTATCCCACACCAACAACCTTCAATGAAACTCATTTTCTTTGATTCATTTACCCTCTTACTTTCACGAATTTACTTATCACGTGTTTGAAATAGCATAATGCTTAAAATCTCAAAATAATCTCATTCCCGAACTTATATCGATTAACTTATGATGAAACTTTAACGTACGAAAATACGGGATGTAACGTCTAATTTCTGAGCTTTTATCAATTTACTTATGGCGTACTTTCACGTACGAAAACATGGGGTATAACAGTGTTAGAGGGACTGTCAAAAGAATCGGTTTATGTATGTTAAGGCCATCCTTTCTTTCTTTTGGCATGATCCATACGATATAAACGAAATGAGTAAACGCACAATTTTCATAAATTACTTTATTCATAGAAATACTAGGGGTGTCTATATTCTTGATTCCCCATGTCAATTATTATTATATTTTCTGTTCATGGGTTTCACAAAAATATGTATTTGATAAAGTTTATCCGAAAGGCATATTAATTTTATGACATTCCGAGAAATCTTATTAACGTATTTCTTATGCATTTCGTGCATTTATACATGTACATTGACACATGACCAGATGACGTTATATACGCGTATATTATTTGTATATGGGATGTGGGAAGAAGTTATGGTGTTATATACGTATCACCACCTGATCAGCTGGTATAGGTTAATGATTTGCCCACAATGGCCGAGATGATATGATGGGATGCCCTCAGAGGCTTGATGATGTTATGAACGCATATACCTAAGCATGGTATGACATTATATGCATGTGCATGACATTGTAAATATTAATGATTTACAGAGTTGTTCAGGCTTACATGTTGAGTCTTTTACTCCATGTTTCTTTCATGTCTATTATTTACTGATTTTCATTTCTTACATACTCGGTAAATTTTTTGTACTGACGTCCCTTTTGCCTGGGCATGCTGCATTTCATGCCCGCAAGTCAAGTAGGCTATCAGATCAGCGGAAGATGTTTGTGCGCTCCATTTGCTCCGGAGTTGCTTATTTGGTCAGTATAATTTAGACGTATATTCTTTGGTATGGAGGGCCTGTCCCGACCTTTATGATAAGTATGTACTATTAGAGGTTTAAAGATAGATGTCATGTATATGGATACTTGTATGGCCATGTCGGTCTATGTTTTAAGTATATAAGGGATCACATTGGCCTTAGAGGCTCGTATGTCACAAGTATGTGTTTTTGTATCAAGTTGGATCGTTCTATGTCGGGTATTCCCTTATGTTTACTCTGCTTATCTCATGACGCCCCTTCTGGCCCACTTACCTATGATGATGTAATAAGAAAGATACGTTATGTTGGTACTCGGTTGAGTAAGGTACCGGGCGCCCGTGGCGGCCAATCGGTTTGGGTCGTGACAAGAAAGACGGTTGGTAAAAGATTGAATGTGGCCGTGGAAGAGTTGAGTAAGAGGAACTCAATTTTGCATCATGCGTATGATGAGTAAATGCGAGGTACTTAGTAGATCATGTGTGTACTAAGACGTGTAAGCTTCTTGATAAGGAGCCCTAAGGCAAGAATATCTATCCACCCATATGGTAAGAAGAAATAAGAGAATCACAAGGTAGATACAAGTTTCAGCAAGTAAAAGAAGCAAGGTGAAGAAGGGTACGAGGTACCCCATTGATGAATATTATCTGTATTTACAATTCAGGGAAAAAAATATAAGAATTCTGAGTTACCTTTAAGAGTAACAGAGGTATGTATAACTGGCCACACCCATCTCAATTCTGCCCTATGGGAGCTAATAGATATAGTTTAGGAGAAGGATGGGATATTATGATCCAGCTGGGGTTAGAGTATCCCAAAATGGTTGATGGATTGTTAGCATTAGCTGACATTTTGAAGGATATTGCAAACATCATAATAGTTCTCCTTGTGAGACACCTAGATGGTGCACTCTAGAATTGTACATTTAGATATGAATACTATTATATCCAGAAAATTTAGAAGATTGGAACTAGCACCCTAGAAGGGATAATTATTTATTTTAGTATGGCTCCCGTCCCTAGTAAAGAGAAAATGATAGGCGACCTGAAGTGCCAGTGGATGGAGCAAGGGGAGCTAAAAGCGAAAGAATGTTTTGTTAAAGTTTTCAGAACAAGGTAATAAGTAGAAACATTAGCATAAGAATAAGAAAAGAGTAAATGAAGCACTATGAGTAAGATGTGATAAATGATTGATAAAGGTAAATCAAAATATGACAAGATGACAGAGTCTATAGTCAAGTGAAGGAAAAGACAAGAGGAGACAAGCCTTGAGACTATAAGAGAGTATAAGCCATAAAGTTATATCCTCATTTCTAGAAATGAGTTGGTGAGTTCCACTTGATTATCAGAATGAAAAGTTAGACCCCCTGGAGTAATAGAAATTTGTATGGTCTAGTAAACAAGATAATAATCGAACATGAATTAGGGGCCGAAGGATCTGATAATAGTCGGCATCGTGAGAATTGTAGAGATCGCATTCTGGAAATAATTTAATGGACAATGGAAGAATAATCTTTAAAGGTCATTAAGGAAGACGCTTCCTTAAAGCAAGCATGGTGAGTAGAGTTAAGCTTAAGGGACTAAGTGTGCCAGTTACACTAGGTGTCACCCTCGTGGGTAAGAAATTAAGTTATTCTTGGTACAGAAGTGTTACCACAAGGTGAGTAAGATGTCAATGATGATGTGAAAAGATGCCAAATATGATGAGGTAACTATGGAATAGAAAAGGAAGATTGTGGTAAAAAGGCAAAAGGAATGAGATTGCATTTATTAAGATCGTACAGATATGTTACGACTCCAGAACATTATGTAAGCACGACGCCGGTAAGAGGGAGTAAGGGTTCCCGCACCAGATGTTATTGATAAATAAGTGCGAATGAACACTTGATGCATAAAGAGCCAGTGCGAGAGGTAAGTTAAGACAAGAAAAAACCCAAGAGGGGTTACACAGAATATAGATATGAGAATGGACCAATGAGTAGTCTGTAGTTGATTCATGAAGAGAATAGTTATGGCTAGACAAGAGGTCAAAGATAAATCAACAGATCGTGCAAGATAAACGTAGTGAAACCCAACATAGGGAATTCAGTCTCGCAGACATGATGACATCGTGATCCTTGAGAAATATTCAGATAGGAGTTGGGATAGTTAAAGGTACCGTATAAGTGTTACGGAAATTTAAGAAAGTGCCACTAGGGAGATTGTCAAAATTTCAGTTCTGAAGTAACCCTACAAGCACAAGGGCGTGGAGGTAAGTAACGAAGGATAATAATAGGCGAGTAAGAACATAAACAATTCCTTCGGGTATTCGATGTAATAAGCTCGCAGCTTTACAGGAGTCAGAGGGTCTCCCCTAAGTACTACAACAAAAAACTAGCTGAGAAAATAAGGAAGAATGCTTTGACCTAAGCATAGTGACCTAAAGAAGAAATGATCTTATAACAACAGTCTCACTACAACATCGTATGCACTCCATAAGAAAGTGGCACCTATTTTAACTAATGAATGGGAAGTAAAAATCAAGACTAATATTTGAGGTCATATGGGTTGTGTGGGATTCCAATATTTGTGGGCACTAAGATAAGCCAAGTATTCATGCAACAAGTGGCACAACGACCAGGAAGAGTAGTTACTTATAATTTAAGACAACTGAGAATGAACGAAAGGAAATCTATGGTGCTAGCAAGTTAAAGGAAGGTGTGAGTAGTATATATATATATATATATATATATATGTAGGTCACAAGCAAAAGTATGGTAGAGCAATAAGGTTTTAGGTAGATAGGAGTAGGGTTGTGGAAAGGTAAGCGAGAAGGTGACAAGAATAGGTAAGACCTTAGGATTAAGCCCATAAAACATGAGAGCTGATAGTTTTTGTAAGTTATAGAAAGCTCAATATAGCCTGAATGAATGCAAAGGAGTATAAGACTAGGAACAGTTAGAAGAGATGGGATGCTTCCCTGGTAGTAGAATACAGGTGTAATTGTGATAGATGAAAGGATGACGTTTAGGCCTTTGATTGAGTAATGATTTAAAGAAAAGGTATTTCATGAATTTCACGGGATTAGAAAATCTCCCATAAGATGAATCACATTGGGATGCTATGAAATATGGTTATTGAAGTATAGTATCTTCCCTAGGTGGATCAGGCAAATCACTTCAGATGTTCCCCGATGAGACGTGAGCCCTAGTAATAATATATTACGTAAGAGGTTTCAAGTTATCAGTGGTAAATTATAGGTCAACATTAGGGTGAATCAACAATAGATGGATAAAAGTTCCAAAGTATGAGAGGACATTAGGATACCATTCTTTAGATGAACAATAATAAGGAAGCATTACAGGACGTAGATTTATACATATAGGATAAGCAGTGAGAGAGTAACATAGAGTGGGTAGCAGACCTCGATAATAATAAACCAAAGTAAGAGTTAGGGTATAGTATGACCTACCAAGATGTAGTAAAGATATAATCATAGATAATTGAGGCTATAAAATAAGATATAGAAATAGTCGTAAGTTCGGCAATGTACCAAGCGAAGAACATTAGTACACCTATAGATGCCTAGAGGGATAACTTGTCATTGTACTATATATATTCACGAAGTGAGGCCTAGAGATTGGCTAAAAGCTGGAGGAAAAAAGAGAGAAGAGTCGCATAGGGGTGCAAACAAGGACAAAGTCATACAAGCTGCATGACATAAGGCAGCAACCGTTATGAGATTGGAAGAATTTCGACCACAAGTCGTGTTGTGAGAAAGAGGCCTAAAGGGGGCGAATGCCCTGGCATTTGGATTTATTCACAGAACAATTGCTTAGCTGGCAAGGGCAATATTAAAGTATTCATAAGAGCTATAATTTATGACACTGATAAGCGCATCAGTCAGTATTCGAGGACGAATATTCCAAAGGGGGGAATGATGTTACACCCCATGTTTTCGTACGTCGTAAGTCAATTGATGTATGCTCAGAAATGGGATTATATTTGCAAATATATAAATTAATTTAATTGTGTTACCTTGGAGGTTAAATATTTAAGATCATGAATAACAAGTTCTATGAGGGTTGGAAGGGTTGGAAGGCTTAGAAGCTAAATGAATTGAAGAAAATAAATTTCGTCGAAAGTCGACAAGTTGGGAATGCTATAACATGTACTTTTGTGGCGACTAGGGTACTCAACATGACTAAGAGATTATGTTATGAGCTCCTCATTGTGCCCGAGGTAGGCTTAAGCGACAAGTTGACTTGGAGAAATTTGTGCCAATATTGCTTCATCCTATTAATGAGAAAATAAATTAAACCAATCAATTACTAATGTCACAAAGCCTTCTTACATCGAATCTAAATGAAATCTAACTATAAAACAATAAAAGAAAAACCCCCTATCCTACTTGGTCCCAGATGGACCCTCTCCGTGCTTTGCCTTTTTGGCTCCATCGACCACATTCCCAAGGTCACGCATGTCGAGCAACAAGTAAGCCATTGCTAGCTTTCCTCCTATGTTATAACCCATTCCCTGACAGTCCTAGAGCCTCTTCCTCATCTTCCCTTCTAACTCCCCCAGCCCTTGTTCTAAGTTCTCCAACCTCTTTGTCCACTTATTTTCTATCTCTTTCCATAACCTTATTGCTTCCATGTTTGTCTTAAGTTGTTGCAAGTGCTTCGCCTCAGATTTGAAGACCCTTTTGCGCAGCCTCTTGTACTTTACCTGAGCCTTGGCCTCTTGTCTATGATCCTTCCTTTCAGATTGATTCCCGATTTGACATCTCCGGTTATATCATCTTCTAGCCACGAAAGGTCGTAATACATATACCCAACATGATACCTATCAAGCTCTATAGTCACTCCATCTACAATGATCTTTTGACTCCACATGTGTTGAGCCTTGAACTTGAAAGGAATGATGTCTGCCTTATATTGAGTCATGTTGGATACCTGGGGTATAACCTGCTTCCTTCCATCTTGCTTCATTAACCTTATTGAAGCATAAGGGTAAATGTCTCGTAACCCAATCAACACCAAATGGTGACCCCCTTGGACTAGATTATGAATTCTTTTCTGGGAAACCATTCAAAATAGTGTACCTCTTCGTCTGTCGGATAGCTAAAGAGGCGTACTCATCCTTCAGCATTTGCAGGTTTTGCAAATCTATCAGGAGAGAATTTCATCTTCTTTTGATGATGACTTGAAATATCATCATTCAATGGCCTGCACAGGAACACTTGACGGTAGTCTCCTCTTTGGAGATGTTCCAACAACCAAACCTATAGCAGAAGATTGCACCCTTCAAAATATCCAGCCCCTCGCTTGCATCGGTCCAAGGCTCGGTACATCTCGGCTAGTATCATAGGAATAATAGTGTAGTTTTGTCCCTTGATTCCTTTCATCGTGGTCCTAGCGACCATGGATAAACGAGTGTGGATTTTCCCTCCTTGCATTGGGAAAATCAGCAAACCCAAAAAGAATACTATGAAGACATAAACTGGACGATGAACCCATCCAGCGGAGGTGATGTCCAATTCCTCATGATACAAATGGTATGATTTGATGTGTCCATACCGTTCATAGAGAAAGTCAAAGGGAATGTAGGACTTCTTCAATCTACCTAACTCATCATTATTCTTGAACCCAACCATTTTCAAACAAATCCCGTGGAGTACGATTTTCTAGCACTAACAAACCCGGACTATCCTATGGATGTTTGGCGAAACCCCCATTTGCTTCCAAAAAAGGATTCATCTCCATATTTCCGAACCAAAAAATGGCCTTCTTTTCATCCCAAAACATATTGCCTGCCTGAAATAGTTCTCTTCTTGGCCGGATGTTCACCAAGGATAGTAAATTACCCAGTACCCTTTTTACATGATTCATGTCACACGGCGTGAGGTCGTTCCACCAATTGATCAACAGAGACTGGATGTTCTGAACAATGCCGAACCTGGGAATTTCATACATCATTTTATGCATAAAACAAAGAGTTAGCCATTTTCCCTTACCAATTTAATTAATCATGCGATAGAAGTCAACAATTTGGCACATTGTCTGCAAGTAATACAAATAGTATGAATGCGTCCATCAGGATTGTAGAGTTCCCTTTAGACTTTGTTCAAGGCTTATCTAAACGGATTAATATGTCATGGGTGTTTAATCCATTCTAGGTTTTAACATGATGCATGCACATTTCAATAGGAGCAGGTTTTCTAGAAGGGTCTAGACTGATACTCTCACGCGGAATACTTGAGTGGAAAAGGAACGGGATCGTCGACTGCACCGCTGATCTACTAGTATACCGCTAATAAGCCTTTCTTATTTTACAAGGGTATTTACAGAAAGCGCAGACACTCATCAGGCGCCCCTATGTAGATAATAGGCATGAGTACAAAATGATGTTGAAAGCATTCTTATGAGGATGCGATAACATGTAGCCAAGTAATTAACATGGTGAAAGCACACAAAGGTAGTATTAAATAATGCGATAAAGTAAGAAAGAGATTATGACAAATAAAAAAGTTAGCATAGTTCACAAAAAATTTAAAAACATAATTAAATGAAGCAAATAAAAGAGATGGGGAAGGGAGGTTTATGATGTAGCAATTTCAAGCAAATAAAGGGGGTGGGAAGAGGGAGGTACGTGCAAGAAGTCAAATAATTCAATAATTCACACAAACAAAATTCTTTATGGCGAAAGCCTAAGTAAATCCGCAGCAGAGTCGCCATGTTATCGCTCCTCGTTTACTAACGAAAGCAAGTTTCAGCGTGTGACAACATTTTTAAAATGGATATTAAAAGAGAAGAGTTGCAACCTAACGATATTGGGGTGCGTTAGGGTACCTATTTGCAAATAACTTTGTTTTAAGTAGTCCGTGTCACACAAGATTGGGTAAGGGCTCAAATTACCTCAAAGAGAAGTGTTAGGAACTCTTCGAGGTCCACAACTATAGTTCCCATTCGAATTTTAAACTATGCGTGGATTATCGAATTATAACTACCTTACATGAGTAGAGTAATAAAAGAAGAGTAGAGTCCAAGTGATTGATCAACTATTCATAGTAAAGAAATAAGACGAAACAATTAATTAAGGGAAATGGTATATTAGTGAAGGAAATAACTTGTCTATTAATACTAACTGGTACAACTCTTTGAGAATTACAAGATATGACTTAATCTAATCTAGGTTTCAACAGGCAAGTGCATAACGAATAATTATACATGGGGGGGGGGGGGAGGGTCCTAAATTGTTTAGCCTAAAAGATCACCCCGTGCAACATATATAATATTTTGCAATTCCCTTAAGTACAAGGGTAGCTCATACTATTCAGCGAGCACATACTACCATCTCCTGCTACCCAATTACTACCTTGAAGTTGTTTACCTAAAGCGTGCTACTTCAATTCTATGTTGTATCCTATGTGTGCCTACCCGTCCTATGCCTATGTAAAAGAGGAGGCTTTGGACCACTATGTGGGTGGTTCTATATTCAAACTAGGCTGCTCGAAAATGAGAAAACTAGACGTCACATAATTGAAACAAGTAGGACTTCATATAATATGCAAGTAGCACAAAGAGGTCTCATGTTTACCTCCATGCAAATATATCATCAAACAACGGCATAATGGTCTAGTGAACGAGTAGTCTCTATTCAAGTTAATTATGCCTAAGGCAGAGTTACTAGGTGGACAATCAGTTATAAGTGAACAAATCTTGAATTAGTACATGGACAGTTAGTGGACATGCTGTGTTGTTTAAGTCCTATAGTCATGATTTCTACTCGATTAAACTTAGACGATTAGGACCAAGCAGTTGGGTAATGTTGATTCCTATAGCTATGATTTCTAAATGGGCAGTGTAAACAGTTTCAAATAGTCGACATGGAGTCCTATAGGCATGATCTCTAAATGGTCCGACCTAGACAATTTCAGGTGTAAATCTGTTTACAAGAGCAAGTTCATTTCATTGATCCTATAGCCATGATTTCTAAGCGAACCATACAGTTGAAGGAGATATCAATGTCAACAGTCTCAATTACATAAAGTGAAATTCTATAAGGATGTTGTCTATGCGCAGAAGTAAGGCAGGCTAAGCAAGTAGCAGACAAATTCAATTTGAATCCTATAGGCATATTTTCTAAACATATTGCAAGTCTTGTTGACAGGATTTAGAATTAGTTAAGACCCTAAATCATGTTTTGTATGTGTATATGCAATGGTTGATGGCCTGTAAGCATATTGTCTATACACAGATAGTTCACATGGATAGATCATGGCAAGCAAGATAACGAATAAAAATATTTAGACACTATAGGCATGTTTGCTACCGTTTCATGCAAGAATTAAAGTACCCCAGCCCCCACTTTCAGTAATTTCCCCATTATTTTTTTTTTACAAGTTATTACAGACCAAATGGAATAATTACAAGCCCGATTACAAATGTAAAGATCACCTAGTAACAAATCCGGGCCTTCAAGTAGGTTTAGGACCTCACACGGACGGCATGCCCAAAACTTCAAGTGCTAGTAATATATCTCGAAGCCAATTACCCAAACATGACCCTGCAGACAAGGACCAAATGACAAGGATGACCATCTTGCTTACCCATTAACCACAAAGACACAAGAAACAACATGCATAACACCAAGCCAATCACACAACTTCAAATTCCAGACAGAGAGATATGTAAGAATTAATACAGGTATATACAACATATAGGACACATAGGTTCACATCCGATGACTTTCCAAATTTATTAAACATGATAAAATGACAACATCTCAAGGGTGGACACCATAGAATAACTAGGAGTTAATTACAAAGAGTAAAAATTAGGGGTTTAACGCAATCATAGTCATGATCTGGCTCTAAATAAAATCAAATAGGAGTTCTAATTCTAAGAGGATGTTAATTTTGGTAGGCCATACATAACGGGAAACCCAGATGAAACATAATCAACAACTTCATCAGACATACTAACCTGAAGCCACAGAATCAATGGCAAACAACGAAAGCTAGCAATTCTGGTAGGGAGGACCTAACATGATAGCTCTAAGGAAGAACACAATAAGGAGAACTGGAGTAGGAGTACGGTCAAAAGACAATTCATAGAAAGTAGTGGATACTGACTTAAATATGAAGAACTTGGCATGAAATTCAACAACAAGCATGTTCAGGAAATAATTCTGAGAATGATAAGGACGACCAGAACTAAATGAAGAGAAAGCAGACCAGGACCACATGACAAGGACGACCATCTTGCTTACCCATTAACAACCACAAAAAAACAAAAACATGCACAAAACCAAGCCAACAACACAACTTCAAATTCCAAGCAGAGAGGCACATAAGAATTCTTGCAGGCATATACATCATATAGGACACATTGGTTCACATCCGATGACTTTCTAGATTTATCAAACATGTTAAAATGATAACATCACAAGGGTGGACACCATAGAATAACTAGGACTTAGTTATAAAGAGTAACAAATAGGGGTTCAAGGCAAACATAATCATGATTTGGCTCTAAACGAAATTTAATATGAGTTATAATTCCAAGAAAATATTAGCTTAAGTAAGCCATACTTAACAAAAAACCCAGATGAAACATAATCAACAACTTGTTCAAACATACTATCATGAAGCCAGATGAAACATAATCAACAATATTATGTGGCTTGTGCTCGCTGAAGATGGTAGTTTGTGCTCGCTGAAAGTATGAGCTACCCTTGTACTTAAGGGAATTGCGAAATATTATATATGTTGCACGGGGTGATCTTTTAGGCTAAACAATTTAGGACCCTCCCCCTCCCCCCCTCCCCCATGTATAATTATTCGTTATGCACTTGCCTGTTGAAACCTAGATTCGATTAAGTCATATCTTATAATTCTCAAAGAGTTGTACCAATTAGTATTAATAGACAAGTTATTTCCTTCACTAATATACCATTTCCCTTAATTAATTGTTTCATCTTATTTCTTTACTATGAATAGTTGATCAATCACTTGGACTCTACTCTTCTTTTATTAGCCTGCTCATGTAAGGTAGTTATAATTCGATAATCCACGCATAGTTTAAAATTCGAATGGGAACTACAGTTGTGGAACTCGGAGAGTTCCTAACACTTCTCTTTGAGGTAATTTGAGCCCTTACCCAATCTTGTGTGACACGGACTACTTAAAACAAAGTTATTTGCAAATAGGTACCCTAACGCACCCCAATATCGTTAGGTGGCAACTCTTCTCTTTTAATATCCATTTTAAAAATGTTGTCACACGCTGAAACTTGCTTTCGTTAGTAAACGGGGAGCGACAACATGGCGACTCTGCTGCGGATTTACTTAGGCTTTCGCCATAAAGAATTTTTTTTGTGTGAATTATTGAATTATTTGACTTCTTGCATGTACCTCCCTCTTCCCACCCCCTTTATTTGCTTGAAATTGCTACATCATAAACCTCCCTTCCCCATCTCTTTTTTTTGCTTCATTTAATTATGTTTTTAAATTTTTTGTGAACTATGCTAACTTTTTTATTTGTCTTAATCTCTTTCTTACTTTATCGCATTATTTAATACTACCGTTGTGTGCTTTGACCATGTTAATTACTTGGATACATGTTATCGCATCCTCATAAGAATGCTTTTAACATCATTTTGTACTCATGCCTATTATCTACATAGGGGCGCCTGATGAGTGTCTGCGCTTTCTGTAAATACCCTTGTCAAATCAGAAAGGCTTATTAGCGGTAGACTAGTAGATCAGCGGTGCAGTCGATGATCCCATTCCTTTTCCACTCAAGTAGTCCGCGTGAGAGTATCAGTCTAGACCCTTCTAGAAAACCTTCTCCTATTGAAATGTGCATGCATCATGTTAAAACCTAGAATGGATTAAACACCCATGACGTATTAATCCGTTTAGATAAGCCTTGAACAAAGTCTAAAGGGAACTCTACATTCCTGATGGACGCATTCATACTATTTGTATTACTTGCAGACAATGTGCCAAATTGTTGACTTCTATCGCATGATTAATTAAATTGGGAAGGGAAAATGGCTAACTCTTTGTTTTATGCATAAAATGATGTATGAAATTCCCAGGTTCGGCATTGTTCAGAACATCCCATCTCTGTTGATAAATTGGTGGAACGACCTCACACCGTGTGACATGAATCATGTAAAAAGGGTACTGGGTAATTTACTATCCTTGGTGAACATCCAGCCAAGAAGAGAACTATTTCAGGCAGCCAATATGTTTTGGGATGAAAAGAAGGCCATTTTTTGGTTCGGAAATATGGAGATGAATCCTTTTTTGAAAGCAAATGGGGGTTTCTCCAAACATCCATAGGATAGTCCGGGTTTGTTAGTGCTAGAAAATCGTACTCCACGGGATTTGTTTGAAAATGGTTGGGTTCAAGAATAATGATGAGTTAGGTAGATTGAAGAAGTCCTACATTCCCTTTGGCTTTCTCTATGAACGGTATGGACACATCAAATCATACCATTTGTATCATGAGGAATTGGACATCACCTCCGCTAGATGGGTTCATCGTCCAGTTTATGTCTTCATAGTATTCTTTTTGGGTTTGCTGATTTTCCCAATGCAAGGAGGGAAAATCCACACTCGTTTAGCCATGGTCGCTAGGACCACGATGAAAGGAATCAAGGGACAAAACTACACTATTGTTCCTATGATACTAGCCGAGATATACCGAGCCTTGGACCGATGCAAGCGAGGGGCTGGATATTTTGAAGGGTGCAATCTTCTGCTATAGGTTTGGTTGTTGGAACATCTGCAAAGAGGAGATTACCGTCAAGTGTTCCTGTGCAGGCCATTGAATGATGATATTTCAAGTCATCATCAAAAGAAGATTAAATTCTCTCCTGATAGATTTGCAAAACCTGCAAATGCTGAAGGATGGGTACGCCTCTTTAGCTATCCGACAGACGAAGAGGTACACTATTTTGAATGGTTTCCCAGAAAAGAATTCATAATCTAGTCCAAGGGGGTCAACCATTTGGTGTTGATTGGGTTACGAGACATTTACCCTTATGCTTAAATAAAGTTAATGAAGAAAGATGGAAGGAAGCAGGTTATACCCCAGGTATCCAACATGACTCAATATAAGGTAGACATCATTCCTTTCAAGTTCAAGGCTCAACACATGTGGAGTCAAAAGATCATTGTAGATGGAGTGACTATAGAGCTTGATAGGTATCATGTTGGGTATATGTATTACTACCTTTCGTGGCTAGAAGATGATATAACCGGATATGTCAAATCGGGGATCAATCTGAAAGGAAGGATCATAGACAAGAGGCCAAGGCTCAGGTAAAGTACAAGAGGCTGCGCAAAAGGGTCTTCAAATCTGAGGCGAAGCACTTGCAACAACATAAGACAAACATGGAAGCAATAAGGGTATGGAAAGAGATAGCAAATAAGTGGACAGAGAGGTTGAAGAACTTAGAACAAGGGCTGGGGGAGTTAGAAGGGATGATGAGGAAGAGGCTCTAGGACTGCGAGGGTATGGGTTATAACATAGGAGGAAAGCTAGCAATGGCTTACTTGTTGCTCGACATGCACGACCTTGGGAATGTGGTCGATGGAGCCAAAAAGGCAAAGCACGGAGAGGGTCCATCTGGGACCAAGTAGGATAGGGGGTTTTTCTTTTATTGTTTTATAGTTAGATTTCATTTAGATTCGATGTAAGAAGGCTTTGTGACATTAGTAATTGATTGGTTTAATTTATTTTCTCATTAATGGGATGAAGCAACATTGGCACAAATTTCTCCAAGTCAACTTGTCGCTTAAGCCTACCTCGGGCACAATGAGGAGCTCATAACATAATCTCCTAGTCATGTTGAGTACCCTAGTCGCCACAAAAGTACATGTTATAACATTCCCAACTTGTCGACTTTCGACGAAATTTATTTTCTTCAATTTATTTAGCTTCTAAGCCTTCCAACCCTTCCAACCCTCATAGAACTTGTTATTCATGATCTTAAATATTTAACCTCCAAGGTAACACAATTAAATTAATTTATATATTTGCAAATATAATCCCATTTATGAGCATACATCAATTGACTTACGACGCACGAAAATATGGGGTGTAACATCATTCCCCCTATGGAATATTCGTCCTCGAATACTGACTGATGCGCTTATCAGTGTCATAAATTATAGCTCTTATGAATATTTTAATATTGCCCTTGCCATCTAAGCAACTGTTCTGTGAATAAATCCAAATGCCAGGGCATTCACCCGCTTTAGGCCTCTTTCTCACAACACGACTTGTGGTCGAAATTCTTCCAATCTCATAACGGTTTCTACCTTATGTCATGCAGCTTGTATGACTTTGTCCTTGTTTGCACCCCTATGCGACTCTTCTCTCTTTTTTCCTCCAGCTTTTAGCCAATCTCTAGGCCTCACTTCGTGAACATATATAGTACAATGACAAGTTATCCCTCTAGGCATCTATAGGTGTACTAATGTTCTTCGCTTGGTACTTCGCCGAACTTACGACTATTTCTATATCTTATTTTACAGCCTCAGTTATCTATGATTATGTCTTTACTACATCTTGATAGGTCATACTATACCCTAACTCTTACTTCGGTTTATTATTATCGAGGTATGCTACCCACTCTAGGTTACTCTCTCACTGCTTATCCTATATGTATAAATCTACGTCCTGTAATGCTTCCTTATTATTGTTCATCTAAAGAATGGTATCCTAATGTCCTCTCATACTTTGGAACTTTTATCCATCTATTGTTGATTCACCCTAATGTTGACCTATAATTTACCACTGATAACTTGAAACCACTTACGTAATATATTATTACTAGGGCTCACGTCTCATCGGGGAACATCTGAAGTGATTTGCCTGATCCACCTAGGGAAGATACTATACTTCAATAACCATATTTCATAGCATCCCAATGTGATTCATCTTATGGGAGATTTTCTAATCCCGTGAAATTCATGAAATACCTTTTCTTTAAATCATTACTCAATCAAAGGCCTAAACGTCATCCTTTCATCTATCACAATTACACCCGTATTCTACTACCAGGGAAGCATCCCATCTCTTCTAACTGTTCCTAGTCTTATACTCTTTTGCATTCATTCAGGCTATATTGAGCTTTCTATAACTTACAGAAACTATCAGCTCTCTTGTTTTATGGGCTTAATCCTAAGGTCTTACCTATTCTTGTCACCTTCTCACTTACCTTTCCATATCCCTACTCCTATCTACCTAAAACCTTATCGCTCTACCATACTTTTGCTTCTGACCTACATATATATATATCTTGTGACCTACATATATATATATATATATATATATATACTACTCACACCTTCCTTTAACTTGCTAGCACCATAGATTTCCTTTCGTTCCTTCTCAGTTGTCTTAAAATATAAACAACTACTCTTCCTGGTTGTTGTGCCACTTGTTGCATGAATACTTGGCTTATCTTAGTGCCCACAAATATTGGAATCCCACGCAACCCATATGACCTCAAATATTAGTCTTGATTTTTACATCCTATTCATTAGTTAAAATAGGTGCCACTTTCTTATGGAGTGCATACGATGTTGTAGTGAGACTGTTGTTATAAGATCATTTCTTCTTTAGGTCACTATGCTTAGGTCAAAGCATTTTTCCTTATTTCCTCAGCTAGTTTTTTGTTGTAGTACTTAGGGGAGACCCTCTGACTCCTGTAAAGCTGCGAGCTTATTACATCGAATACCCGAAGGAATTTTTTATGTTCTTACTCGCCTATTATTATCCTTCGTTACTTACCTCCGCGCCCTTGTGCTTGTAGGGTTACTTCAGAACTGAAATTTTGACAATCTCCCTAGTGGCACTTTCTTAAATTTCTGTAACACTTATACGGTACCTTTAACTATCCCAACTCCTATCTGAATATTTCTCAAGGATCACGATGTCATCATGTCTGCGAGACTGAATTCCCTATGTTGGGTTTCACTACGTTTATCTTGCACGATCTGTTGATTTATCTTTGACCTCTTGTCTAGCCATAACTATTCTCTTCATGAATCAACTACAGACTACTCATTGGTCCATTCTCATATCTATATTCTGTGTAACCCCTCTTGGGTTTTTTCTTGTCTTAACTTACCTCTCGCACTGGCTCCTTATGTATCAAGTGTTCATTCGCACTTATTTATCAATAACATCTGGTGCGGGAACCCTTACTCCCTCTTACCGGCGTCGTGCTTACATAATGTTCTGGAGTCGTAACATATCTGTACGATCTTAATAAATGCAATCTCATTCCTTTTGCCTTTTTACCACAATCTTCCTTTTCTATTCCATAGTTACCTCATCATATTTGGCATCTTTTCACATCATCATTGACATCTTACTCACCTTGTGGTAAAACTTCTGTACCAAGAATAACTGAATTTCTTACCCACGAGGGTGACACCTAGTGTAACTGGCACACTTAGTCCCTTAAGCTTAACTCTACTCACCATGCTTGCTTTAAGGAAGCGTCTTCCTTAATGACCTTAAAAGATTATTCTTCCATTGTCCATTAAATTATTTCCAGAATGCGATCTCTGCAATTCTCACGATGCCGACTATTATCAGATCCTTCGACCCCTAATTCATGTTCGATTATTATCTTGTTTACTAGACCATATAAATTTCTATTACTCCAGGGGGTCTAACTTTTCATTCTCATAATCAAGTGGAACTCACCAACTCATTTCTAGAAATGAGGATATAACTTTATGGCTTATACTCTCTTATAGTCTCAAGGCTTGTCTCCTCTTGTCTTTTCCTTCACTTGACTATAGACTCTGTCATCTTGTCATATTTTGATTTACCTTTATCAATCATTTATCACATCTTACTCATAGTGCTTCATTTACTCTTTTCTTATTCTTATGCTAATGTTTCTACTTATTACCTTGTTCTGAAAACTTTAACAAAACATTCTTTCGCTTTTAGCTCCCCTTGCTCCATCCACTGGCACTTCGGGTCGCCTATCATTTTCTCTTTACTAGGGACGGGAGCCATACTAAAATAAATAATTATCCCTTCTAGGGTGCTAGTTCCAATCTTCTAAATTTTCTGGATATAATAGTATTCATATCTAAATGTACAATTCTAGAGTGCACCGTCTGGGTGTCTCACAAGGAGAACTATTACGATGTTTGCAATATCCTTCAAAATGTCAGCTAATGCTAACAATCCATCAACCATTTTGGGATACTCTAACCCCAGCTGGATCATGATATCCCATCCTTCTCCTAAACTATATCTATTAGCTCCCATAGGGCAGAATTGAGATGGGTGTGGCCAGTTATACATACCTCTGTTACTCTTGAAGGTAACTCAGAATTCTTATATTTTTTTCCCTGAATTGTAAATACACATAATATTCATCAATGGGGTACCTCGTACCCTTCTTCACCTTGCTTCTTTTACTTGCTGAAACTTGTATCTACCTTCTGATTCTCTTATTTCTTCTTACCATATGGGTGGATAGATATTCTTGCCTTAGGGCTCCTTATCAAGAAGCTTACACGTCTTAGTACACACATGATCTGCTAAGTACCTCGCATTTACTCATCATACGCATGATGCAAAATTGAGTTCCTCTTACTCAACTCTTCCACGGCCACATTCAATCTTTTACCAACCGTCTTTCTTGTCACGACCCAAACCGATTGGCCGCCATGGGCGCCCGGTACCTTACTCAACCGAGTACCAACATAACGTATCTTTCTTATTACATCATCATAGGTAAGTGGGCCAGAAGGGGCGTCATGAGATAAACAGAGTAAACATGAGGGAATACCCGACATAGAACGATCCAACTTGATACAAAAACACATACTTGTGACATACGAGCCTCTAAGGCCAATGTGATCCCTTATATACTTAAAACATAGACCTACATTGTCACGACCCAACTGGAGGGTCATGACTAGCACCCGGGCCATACTTGCCGAGCACCAACGTACATTTTATGTAACCTTCCTTATTATCTTTAAGGGCCGACAAGATCAATATAAATGGTAGACATGGATCATGAACATCCAACAATGAAAGATAATGTCATGAACATACATAACATGGGACGACAAGACTGTCAAGAAACTACATATAAGGTACGAGCTACCATGAGTCGACACCTGTCTATGAGCCTCTAAAAGAACATAAGTGCTACAACATTGCCGGAACAGGGCCCCGACATACCCATAAGGTCTATAACAAAAATGCATACCAAGACCACGGCAAGTCCGGAGAAAGGATCTTGCCAATAACGCTGAACCGGATAGCCTACTGTGATGGGGGAGCTGCGTCTACCCGTCTATCAGGACCTGCAGCACGACATGCAGCGTCCACAAATAACAAGGACGTCAGTACGAATAAAGTACTGAGTATGTAAGGCAGAATAGCATAAGTAAGAACAATAATGTAAACAGTGATAGGGAATATACAACCTGTGACATCTGGGTACCTCTGAGGGCTACTGACATGAAATACATGATACATACATATATATATACATAAACGTTTAAAACATATGCCTTTGTGGGCATCATCATCATCATATCGTACCCGGCCATAATAGGCTCGGTAAAACGTACCCGGCCATCATAGGGCTCGGTAGAATCGTACCCGGCCACGTGGAGCTCGGTAAAACCCAACTGATCAGTGGTTGCACAATAGGTGCCATACCCGGCCGACTATAGCGCGGCTCGGTAGAGTAAAATAGATACATATATATGATGCATGCTGGACTCATTGGAATCACATTTTGAACCTTTCGGAGTGACGTAAGGTCGGTATCCTTCGTACATGTTATTAGGATTAACTTTTCATCAAGAATCTTATAAGAATCAGGAACTACCAACAACATTGATAATATAAGAATAAGAGAAGTAACATCAATATCAATCGTTTCATAAGAAGGGCAGCAATGTAAGTACTGCTAGCTTCTAAGAGTAGAGTATCTTTGGGAGCTCATTCATTACATTATGTACAATCGGAGTCGTGCAAAAGAATGAAGGGGATAGCCTCACATACCTTGTATATACTGCCCAACCTCAAGCTATGCAAATATCACGACTCCTTAGTCTACAATAAGACAAATGACACTATCATTATCGTTTAAGCGTCGTAACTATTATGTATCAACCACAACCTATTTTACGATGAAACGGACAGCACCTCCCCTATTTATATGACTTCCCACAAGTCAATACAATCACCAAACAGCCCAAACAACATCATTAATAATCATATTGAGCCTCCAAAACAGTCCACCAACCAACAACATTACTACCAAGCCTTTCGATATATATTTCACAAGTTCTAGCTTCAACGACTTAGCTGCAACTTGGATAATCTTAAATATATATAGAGTAAGAGGTTCCTTACCTTTAAACAGAAAGAACAACTCCAATTTGACCTTAATTTTCCACGAAATATCCCTTCCATTCTGCCATAAGAACAAGGAAGCGAAACTAGCAATTAATTCGGGTTTTTCGGCACTAGAATTACTTTAGAAGACTTGAAATCACCTAGGGTTGATATTAAAAACTTGAAGGTGTATATACAGGACATAAAACACTTAAACCAACCTCCCACACGAGCTGGAACAACACAAAAATCAGCAACAACAAGAAGAACAAGAAACTTACTAGCGCCACGGGATTCCCGACATTTGATTTGTGTTGTTTGCCCTTTGTTTGGGTCTTGGATCATGAGAGAACCTTGAGAGAATGTTTTTAGGGTTATAAGGTCTGAATATACTGAAAAATAATGACTTAAAACGGGGTTGAGTTATCTTATATATGTCCAAATGTCTTAAACCGCCTTTGTGGGCCCCATAGAGAGCAGCTTGGCGCACTCTCGCGAAAATGCGAATATCTCTCTATTCCGAGATCGTATCGACGAACGGTTTAATGCGTTGGAAACTAGACTCATAGATCTTCAATTTGATAGGTAGATCACCCCATAATTCCAAGCACATTGGGAGTAAAATGCAGTAATATTTGACCTAAAGTTTAAGTAAAATTATAAACCTAAGTTGCGACAACTTTTATTGACTTTTGTTTCATAACTCGCTTGACTTCAAGACTTATGATACGGATATTATATGATTTAAATACATTAAAACATTACCTCTTGGGACAATTAATCACCTCTAGTGTTACCCGAAAATACGGGTTACAACATCCTTGATTAGCTTAACTTCAAATACTTGTTAACCACTCTTATACACCCTTGTATCGTTTAAGACCAATAGGATTAACTTCTTATCATCTCAAAGATAATCTCTTCTTGGATTTACATCGACTAACTTACGACGTGATCTATGGTATGCGAATTTGGGTTGTAACATACATGGCCATACAAGTATCCGTATACATGACATCTATCTTTAAGCCTCTAATAGTACATACTTATCATAAAGGTCGGGACAGGCCCTCCATACCAAAGAATATACGTCTAAATTATACTGACCAAACAAGCAACTCCGGAGCAAATGGAGCGCACAAACTTCTTCCGCTGATCTGATAGCCTACTTGGAGGACTCTCGACCTGTCTATCGGGACTTGCGGGCATGAAATGCAGCATGCCCAGGCAAAAGGGACGTCAGTACAAAAAATTTAACGAGTATGTAAGAAATGAAAATTAGTAAATAATAGACATGAAAGAAACATGGAGTAAAAGACTCAACATATAAGCCTGAACAACTCTGTAAATCATTAATATTTACAATGTCATGCACATGCATATAATGTCATACCATGCTTAGGTATATGCGTTCATAACATCATCAAGCCTCTAAGGGCATCCCATCATATCATCTCGGCCATTGTGGGCAAATCATCAACGTATACCAGCTGATCAGGTGGTGGTACGTATATAACACCATAACCTCTTCCCACATCCCATATACAAATAATATACGCGTATATAACGTCATCTGGTCATGGGTCAATGTACATGTATAAATGCATGAAATGCATAAGAAATACGTTAATAAGATTTCTCGGAATGTCACAAAATTAATATGCCTTTCAGAAATCTGTGCCAATGTTGATTCAAGCGAGGGGCTGGATATTTGAGCCTTGGCCTATTGTCTATGATCCTTCCTTTCGGATTGATTCCCGATTTGACATCTCTGGTTATATCATCTTCTAGCCACGAAAGGTAGTAATACATATACCCAACATGATACCTATCAAGCTTTATAGTCTCTCCATCTACAATGATCTTTTGACTCCACATGTGTTGAGCCTTGAACTTGAAAGGAATGATGTCTGCCTTATATTGAGTCATGTTGGATACCTGGGGTATAACCTGCTTCCTTCCATCTTGCTTCATTAACCTTATTGAAGCATAAGGGTAAATGTCTCGTAACCCAATCAACACCAAATGGTTGACCCCCTTGGACTAGATTATGAATTCTTTTCTGGGAAACCATTCAAAATAGTGTACCTCTTCGTCTGTCGGATAGCTAAAGAGGCGTACTCATCCTTCAGCATTTGCAGGTTTTGCAAATCTATCAGGAGAGAATTTAATCTTCTTTTGATGATGACTTGAAATATCATCATTCAATGGCCTGCACAAGAACACTTGACGGTAGTCTCCTCTTTGGAGATGTTCCAACAACCAAACCTATAGCAGAAGATTGCACCCTTCAAAATATCCAGCCCCTCGCTTGCATCGGTCCAAGGCTCGGTACATCTCGGCTAGTATCATAGGAACAATAGTGTAGTTTTGTCCCTTGATTCCTTTCATCGTGGTCCTAGCGACCATGGCTAAACGAGTGTGGATTTTCCCTCCTTGCATTGGGAAAATCAGCAAACCCAAAAAGAATACTATGAAGACATAAACTGGACGATGAACCCATCCAGCGGAGGTGATGTCCAATTCCTCATGATACAAATGGTATGATTTGATGTGTCCATACCATTCATAGAGAAAGTCAAAGGGAATGTAGGACTTCTTCAATCTACCTAACTCATCATTATTCTTGAACCCAACCATTTTCAAACAAATCCCGTGGAGTACGATTTTCTAGCACTAACAAACCCGGACTATCCTATGGATGTTTGGCGAAACCCCCATTTGCTTCCAAAAAAGGATTCATCTCCATATTTCCGAACCAAAAAATGGCCTTCTTTTCATCCCAAAACATATTGGCTACCTGAAATAGTTCTCTTCTTGGCCGGATGTTCATCAAGGATAGTAAATTACCCAGTACCCTTTTTACATAATTCATGTCACACAGTGTGAGGTCGTTCCACCAATTGATCAACAGAGATGGGATGTTCTGAACAATGCCGAACCTGGGAATTTCATACATCATTTTATGCATAAAACAAAGAGTTAGCCATTTTCCCCTCCCAATTTAATTAATTATGTGATAGAAGTCAACAATTTGGCACATTGTCTGCAAGTAATACAAATAGTATGAATGCATCCATCAGGATTGTAGAGTTCCCTTTAGACTTTGTTCAAGGCTTATCTAAACGGACTAATACGTCATGGGTGTTTAATCCATTCTAGGTTTTAACATGATGCATGCACATTTCAATAGGAGCAGGTTTTCTTGAAGGATCTAGACTGATACTCTCACGCGGAATACTTGAGTGGAAAAGGAACGGGATCGTCGACTGCACCGCCGATCTACTAGTCTACCGCTAATAAGCCTTTCTGATTTGACAAGGGTATTTACAGAAAGCGCAGACACTCATCAGGCGCCCCTATGTAGATAATAGGCATGAATACAATATGATGTTGAAAGCATTCTTATGAGGATGCGATAACATGTAGCCAAGTAACTAACATGGTGAAAGCACACAAAGGTAGTATTAAATAATGCGATAAAGTAAGAAAGAGATTAAGACAAATAAAAAAGATAGCATAGTTCACAAAAAAATTAAAAACATAATTAAATGAAGCAAATAAAAGAGATGGGGAAGGGAGGTTTATGATGTAGCAATTTCAAGCAAATAAAGGGGGTGGGAAGAGGGAGGTACATGCAAGAAGTCAAATAATTCAATAATTCACACAAACAAAATTTTTTATGGCGAAAGCCTAAGTAAATCCGCAGCAGAGTCGCCATGTTGTCGCGCCCCGTTTACTAACGAAAGCGAGTTTCAGCATGTGACAACATTTTTAAAATGGATATTAAAAGAGAAGAGTTGCCACCTAATGATATTGGGGTCCGTTAGGGTACCTATTTGCAAATAACTTTGTTTTAAGTAGTCCGTGTCACACAAGATTGGGTAAGGGCTCAAATTACCTCAAAGAGAAGTGTTAGGAACTCTTCGAGGTCCACAACTGTAGTTCCCATTCGAATTTTAAACTATGCGTGGATTATCAAATTATAACTACCTTACATGAGCAGGCTAATAAAAAAAGAGTAGAGTCCAAGTGATTGATCAACTATTCATAGTAAAGAAATAAGACGAAACAATTAATTAAGGGAAATGGTATATTAGTGAAGGAAATAACTTGTCTATTAATACTAATTGGTACAACTCTTTGAGAATTACAAGATATGACTTAATCGAATCTAGGTTTCAACAGGCAAGTGCATAACGAATAATTATACAGGAGGGGGGGAGGGGGAGGGTCCTAAATTGTTTAGCCTAAAAGATCACCCCGTGCAACATATATAATATTTCGCAATTCCCTTAAGTACAAGGGTAGCTCATACTATTCAGCGAGCACAAACTACCATCTCCTGCTACCCAATTACTATCTTGAAGTTGTTTACCTAAAGCGCGCTAGTTCAATTCTATGTTGCATCCTATGTGTGCCTACCCGTCCTATGCCTATGGCACAGGAGGCTTTGGACCACTATGGGGGTGGTTCTATATTCAAACTAGGCTGCTCGAAAATGAGAAAACTAGACGTCACATAATTGAAACAAGTAGGACTTCATATAATATGCAAGTAGCACAAAGAGGTCTCATGTTTACCTCCATGCAAATATATCATCAAACAACGGCATAATGGTCTAGTGAACGAATAGTCTCTATTCATGTTAATTATGCCTAAGGCAGAGTTACTAGGTGGACAATCAGTTATAAGTGAACAAATCTTGAATTAGTACATGGACAGTTAGTGGACATGCTGTGTTGTTTAAGTCCTATAGGCATGATTTCTACTCGATTAAACTTAGACGATTAGGACCAAGCAATTGGGTAATGTTGATTCCTATAGCTATGATTTCTAAACGGGCAGTGTAAACAGTTTCAAATAGTCTACATGGAGTCCTATAGGCATGATCTCTAAATGGTCCGACCTAGACAATTTCAGGTGTAAATCTGTTTACAAGAGCAAGTTCATTTCATTGATCCTATAGCCATGATTTCTAAGCGAATCATACAGTTGAAGGAGATATCAATGTCAACAGTATCAATTACATAAAGAGAAATCCTATAAGGATGTTGTCTATGCGCAGAAGTAAGACAGGCTAAGCAAGTAGCAGACAAATTCAATTTGAATCCTATAGGCATATTTTCTAAACATATTGCAAGTCTTGTTGACAGGATTTAGAATTAGTTAAGACCCTAAATCATGTTTTGTATGTGTATATGCAATGGTTGATGGCCTGTAAGCATATTGTCTATACACAGATAGTTCACATGGATAGATCATGGCAAGCAAGATAACGAATAAAAATATTTAGACCCTATAGGCATGTTTTCTACCGTTTCATGCAAGAATTAAAGTACCCCAGCCCCCTCTTTCAGTAATTTCCCCATTATTTGTTTTTTACAAGTTATTACAGACCAAATGGAATAATTACAAGCCCGATTACAAATGTAAAGATCACCTAGTAACAAATCCGGGCCTTCAAGTATGTTTAGGACCTCATACGGACGGCATGCCCAAAACTTCAAGTGCTAGTAATATATCTCGAAGCCAATTACCCAAACATGACCCAGTAGACGAGGACCAAATGACAAGGATGACCATATTGCTTACCCATTAACCACAAAGACACAAGAAACAACATGTATAAAACCAAGCCAATCACACAACTTCAAATTCCAGACAGAGAGATACGTAAGAATTAATACAGGTATATACAATATATAGGAAACATAGGTTCACATCCGATGACTTTCCAAATTTATTAAACATGATAAAATGACAACATCTCAAGGGTGGACACCATAGAATAACTAGGAGTTAATTACAAAGAGTAAAAAATAGGGGTTCAACGCAAACATAGTCATGATCTGGCTCTAAATAAAATCAAATAGGAGTTCTAATTCTAAGAGGATGTTAGTTTTGGTAGGCCATACTTAACGGGAAACCCAGATGAAACATAATCAACAACTTCATCATACATACTAAACTGAAGCCACAGAATCAAAGGCAAACAACGAAAGCTAGCAATTCTGGTAGGGAGGACCTAACATGATAGCTCTAAGGAAGAACACAATAAGGAGAACTGGAGTAGGAGTACGGTCAAAAGACAATTCATAGAAAGTAGTGGATACTGACTTAAATATGAAGAACTTTGCATGAAATTCAACAACAAGCATGTTCAGGAAATAATTCTAAGAATGATAAGGACGACCAGGACTAAATGAAGAGGAAGCAGACCAGGACCACATGACAAGGACGACCATCTTGCTTACCCATTAACAACCACAAAAAAACAAAAACATGCACAAAACCAAGCCAATCACACAACTTCAAATTCCAAGCAGAGAGGCACATAAGAATTCTTGCAGGCATATACATCATATAGGACACATTGGTTCACATCCGATGACTTTCTAGATTTATCAAACATGTTAAAATGATAACATCACAAGGGTGGACACCATAGAATAACTAGGACTTAGTTATAAAGAGTAACAAATAGGGGTTCAAGGCAAACATAATCATGATTTGGCTCTAAACGAAATTTAATATGAGTTATAATTCTAAGAAAATATTAGTTTAAGTAAGCCATACTTAACAGAAAACCTAGATGAAACATCATCAACAACTTGTTCAAACATACTATCATGAAGCCACATAATCAAAGGAAAACTATAAAAGCTAGCAATTCTGGTAGGGACGCCCTAGCTTGATAGCTCTAAGGCAGAACACAATAAAGAAAACTGGTGTAGGAGCATGGTCAAAAGACAATTCATAGAAAGTAGTGGATAGTGACTTAAATATGAAGAACGTGGAATGAAATTCTGCAACAAGCATGTTTAGGAAATAATTATGAGAAGATGTCTGTTTCTGCAAGAAGGTTTCAACACAAGAATCTAAGCAAGGCACAATTGTGAAAATCACACGAAGTCGGGTGAACTAAATCAGCAGGCAAGTATCCAATTATGAGAAAGTCGAGGTTCATTCAAGTCATTGCACATGGTAAAACTAAACTACACATATTGGGGCTTAAACATATTTTAATCTAGTAGGAAATGAATGGCAAAATATCACTTGAACCATGAAATCATTGTAAAACATGTAAGAATAATATAATGCTAGAAATTCACAAATAGCAGGGAAACTAAGTCACGAGGATTCAAACAATGGTGGCATATATAATTCACATAGACATGAACATATTGGAGGGAATCAATTTGAATTATAAAAGTTGAGAACACTAACTAGTTGCAAAGACACACGAGAAAAAGAGTTAGAAACTTAAAATCTCAGCAATGATTCAGTAACAATGATTGATAGATGATAGGGGAACCCCAAATCTCCAGTCCTTCAGTTCACAAGAGCCTCAAGATGGGCTCCGAGCAGTGCTTGCACCGGAGGAGGTCGTTGACAATACCACAGTGGCCTTGGCTGTCAGCCAGCCACTAACTAACTAGACACAATAGTTTCAGAACAGAAGAGAGCAAGTGTAAGTGAGAGAGACAGTAGTGATCCCGGTCCGTCTAAGGGAATTGGGGAAAGGGTTATATATAGTGTTCAATCGAACAAACCAACATGGAAAGTAATCAATTAAATACAAATAAGGAAAGAAAAATAACATGCAATAAGTGACAAAGCCGGTAAAGTAGATGAAAAAATTTCAAACCCTATTTGGGTCCAACGGCTGTAAATCAAACCAGAAATGCAAAAATCGTTCCGTGTTGAGTGTTTATAGACGGAACATCGTCCAAATCTTCACAAAATCAAAATCAATCAAGCCCGTTCTTGAAAGGCAGTTCTTGCAAAAAATAGGGCAAGTACTAAGTAACACCACGAATGCATACATAATAGTGAACCATCACGAATAAGGTAAGTGGATCATGGAATGAATCCATGGCGTGGCCGGATTCAGAGAAGTTTTAAGGATAAAGCGGCTAGGGCTTCACATGAGAGAGAGGGGAGATAAAAGCGTGTAAGGGCGGTGGAGACGAGGGAAATTGGATTAGGGTTAGGGGTTATGGGTAATTAAAATAGAGGGTGGTTTATGGGCCGTTGATTATCTGAGATCAATGACCAAGATTTAAAGGGAAGCTGGGCAGGTCGTTTAGACGGGTCACCACCGGGTTTTACATAGGGGTCATTTGGTTTGGATCTGGGGTCATCGGGCTAAGGGTCTGGGATCTTTCGGTCTGGGATTTGGGCCATTTGGGTCCGAATTTTGGTTTAATTTTGGGCTCAAATTAAAACAAGTAAAAATTAAAGGAAAATAAATTAATAAGATAGCTAATAAATATATAAAAATGCTATTTATGCAATTTAATACTTTTTAAATAGTGACTGAGGATTGTAAAACATAAAATGCTATATTGACCTAAATAATGCAACAAATATAATTATTTGTAGAATATAGGCTATTATTGCAAATAATATGTAAATAGTGTAAAAATGCAAATACAATTGTATAATAATTACGTAAAATACTATAAAATATGCCTAAAATGTAGATGATAAATTAAAACAATTAAATGCTTAGAAATAATTTTAAAGCAGTAATTGATGAATATAATGCCAAAATTTATTTGGAAAGCTTATAAATATGAAATAAAATCATTGTATGAAACTATTGTAATAACATTTTTACAAAAGTATGATAAACAAGATTTTTAGAAATATGTATAAATACTTTATAAGCATGAGGGCAAAATTGAGTATCAACAGTCACCCTCTCATGTTTCTCTCTTGATAGTGTACACGCGGATTGTGAGAAATCGGCGGATTTTTGGTTGATGTGAGCTCTAGGATAGTTGGTAATTGATTTTGGTTCGGTTACTGAGATTCTGATATGGGACTTAGTGATATGATGTGATTTCTGTTTGGATCGGGTTGCGCGCTGCAACAGATTGATATTTGGTTTATTGCATTTCATATTTACTTGCAATTTCCTTGGTTGTTTACTTGTTTTATTTGCATATCTTCCTTATATACTAAATTGCTAATTGAGCATAATATTATAAGAAAAATTGAGAGCACCAAGGTGTATTTATCTATGATATCATGATTTGATCATATTGTCACGCCCCGACCTCAGGGAGAGCGACCAGCACTCAACTGAGATACCCCGGTCGAGCAAGCCTATACAATGCCCTCTACCCGAACTCACACATGAACAAAGAGTAGATATATTTCATTAATTAGACAATGAGAGATCACATGAACAACACTGGTTTATTAAAATTAATTACGTCATTCATATGTCTCAAAATACATACACTTTCATAGTTTGAAGTGGAACATGTGATACAAATACAATGCCTTTAGTTTGACTTCCCCAAACCAAAGATACCACCCACACTATGACTACGGAAACTTCTAACGGATAAAAAGAGTACTATATGACATGCCCCAAACTCGGAAAGCACGACCGGCGACCAACCGAGTGAACCAGGTCAAGCAAGCCTGTTATACACTTTCTACCCAACGCACCCATGATCAAGAGAAGACATAATTTCGTTTATTAGACAGTAGGGAGATCATGTACACAATACTAAATCATTTTATTAGTTACTTCACTTTTAAGTCTGGAAATACACATATTCTTATAGTTTGAGTGGAACAAGTGATCAAAACATAACATAACTTGTTTGACTTTTCTAGCACCCATGTACAACCCACATAGTGTCTACGAAGCCTCTAAAATATACAAAAGAGTGTTATGGTAGTGCCGGCAACAAGGCCCCGGCTATACTTCAAACCCTGAAAATAATATGAACAAAAGAAATAATACATGACCCCGAGATGAAGTGGGGCTCACCATGTCTACTGGGAAGAGGATGTACCACTATCGCTGATCAACACTGCCTGCTATGGGACCACCTACATCCATTTAAAGATGTAGCACCCCCGACCAAGGGGACGTTAGTACTGTCGAATAGTACTAGTATGTAAAACTAAACACCATCTCAATAGAATAAATAATAATACAAGGGGGAACGATCAAGAATTCAATAACAGCGTCAAATAATACTAATGCATCAAGTTAAGGATCACATAAGTTTTCAAGTCAATTTCTATGTTATTAGGTTGGGTGATATTTAGTGCTGATATACCATAATTCATAATACCATCATATTCTTACACAGAGTCTGATCACGACCCGATCGGCTAGGTTGTCTCATTTGAGACATCAACCATAACCACAATTTCATTATAATTTTTAGCACAGTCACCAGCATGTGTGCAGCATGGCATCCGATCACGGCACGATCGGCTTGGCTGTCTCACCCGAGACATTACCTTTTTCAATCAATCATCTCATATCATACTTCTTTCACATCCTTTCATTTCATTTACACTAGTGGCCACAATTATAAAGTCATTCTTAGCACTTGGCCGTATTTCATAATTCCAGTTCCCCTTTAAACATTCAAAAATCAATATCATTATCAACAATAATAAGGGACATTAAATTCACATATGAGCAATTTGGGAATCTTAGGCACATAGAGGCTTTTCATACAATTTGGCATAACAACCTTTATTTCGATCATGACTTGAAGTGTTAACATTTTTAACACATATTCCTTATTTTGAACACATCCTCAATGATAAGGTGATATGATGCACCATTTACAATACATATTGTGCATACATGTTACATCTCGCATTTTCGTACGTTAAAGATTTGTCTTTCGTTAATTGAAGTGAACTCGGGGATGAGATTCTTTTGAGATTATAAGCATTTATGCTATTTATAACAAGCAATAAGTAAGTACCGTAAAAGATAAAGGTTAAACGAATCAAAGAAAATTTGTTTCGTTGAAGGTTGTTGGTTTGGGATAAAATACGGTACGAGCCATAATACCCCGTATTTATGGATTAGTGCCATACAAGGTACTACATGACCATGATAGTAAGGTGTGTAAGGTATGTTAAAAGTAAGTAGTATTTTAAGTAAGTATTATTTTAAGTAAGTTGAGACAATTCTTAATTATGCGAGTAATTGCTCAATTATTAGGTAATGTGATATTACCTAATTAACTAAGAAATTATGGAATAATATTAACCCCCCCTCCCCCCCCCCCCAAAAAAATGTGACAGCACCCCAAACCTTATGACTCTTAAGTCATTATATATTAGGTGGCAAGATTAAGTCATTACGGATTATGTGATTAAGCCACCACATAAAGTGGGGCCCACATCCATATAAAAGACATATCAAAACTTAAGATACATTCTAAGTAACGTGAAGATCCTCCAATTTCAACTTACTTAGAAGGCCTCTCTAACTTAGTAAGCTGAGAATTTTAGCATCTTCAACAAATTCATTTGGTAAGGGAGTTATACAGAAAGGTAAAGCCAAGAACGAAGGTGAGGGAATTTGGAAATTCATACGAGACTCCATATTATAATAGCAACGGGATTTTGTGATTCTAAGGGAGTACGGTGCAGTCTTTCTCAAGAATATCATACGGATTTTTCCCTACTCCAGGTATATTAAGGCTATCCCTTCTTTCTTTTTCGCATGATTCATACGATACAAATGAAACGAGTAAACGCACAACTTTCATAAATGACTCTATTCATAGAAGTACTAGGGGTGTCTATATTCTTGATTCCCCATGTAAATTATTATTATATCTTCTGTTCATGGGTCTCAGAAAAATACGTATTTGATGAAGTTTATCCGAAAGGCATATTGATCTTATGACATTCTGAGAAATCTTATTAATGTATATACATTTATACATGCACATTGACCAATGAGATGATGAAGTTATATACGCGTATATTATATGTATATGAGATATAGGAAAATGTTACGGTGGTATATACGCACCACCACCTGATCAGCTGGTATATGTTGATGATTTTTCCCACAGTGGCCGAGATGATATGATAGGATGCCCTCAGAGGCTTGATGATGTTATGTACACCTATACTTATGCATGACATTACATTTATACGCACGTGCATGACATTATAAATGTTTCAATATTTACAAAGTTATTTAGGCTTATAGGCAGAATTCTTTATTCCATGTTTCATCTATGTCTTTTCTAATCCAGATTGTGCGATAGAACTGAGTCGTAAATATCCACTCCTAATATTTACCTTATTTATGTTTGTTATGATGCCTATTACTACTAGACGACAGGCGCAAACTACTAGGAAGGGTCAGAAGGCTACAGAAGTGTTAGAAGGAGATATAAGTTACACTATGGAGTCAGACCCATCGGAGATCATGGGTTCTATTATGGAGGATCCTTCCAAGAATACATATGAGTCATCCGTTCGAACAGTTTCGATCTTGCCGACAGCAAATGGGGTGAAAGGAGTTACGACCTCACCAACGATCTTAGTTTCATTATCAGGGCCCGTTTATCAGGGTATAAGGGGAGTAGTGCACGGATTGGCAAAATCGGGTTCCCCTCAGCCTCAAAACTATGTCAGGGTATTTATAGACACCAGTTCTTCTGAGGTTCCAAGTAGTCCACAGTCTTGGGAGTCTATCAATTAAGGATCGTTTGTGTATATTATAGGATATGTTAAGGAAGAGGATAGTAGTCGGGCCAAGAGGAGAAAGGTAGCTGGTAAGGATATTAAGATTCCGCTTCGAATTGTTTCTGATCGAGGCTCTCATATAGGACGAGGCAAGAACCCTCTACTATAGACTTCCTCCAGATGTCAGCTTTTGGTTGGTGAGTTCCACTTCTTCTTGGAGTATTACCAAGCCAAGGTTCTGAATATGTTAGGTTGTTTTATGAGAATGTAGGGAGCCCTATCCCGATTTATATATTGTAGATATGTTTTCTAAGAGGTTTTGCAAACATTATCAGGTGTATATTTTTGGGTATGACATGTCTACGGCCTTGTCGGCCCCTATGTATCTATATAAACCTTTTTATGAATTAGATATGCGAGTTAAGTCCTAATATTGTTACTTATATATATGGATGTGGCCCGTAATGGCCCGTGATAGGATTAATAATAAACAAGGATAAGATACGTGGCACTCGGTTGGGTAGAGCTTAATGTTATAATGGGTATCGATTGGTTGGATTTTTGGTTAGATCAAAGATGGTTCGATTTCAATTCCCAGGAGAGCCTGTTTTCGGAATGAAAAGGTAATACGGCATCGCCGAGAGGTAGATTTATTTTCTATCTCAAGGCAAGGAAAATGATTAGAAAGGATTACATTTATCAATTAGTTCGGATAAAGGATGTGAAAGTAGAGTCACCAACCATCCAATCTATCCCTGTGGTTAATGAGTTTCTTGATGTTTTTCCCGATGAACTTCCAGGTCTTCCACCAAAATGAGAAATTGAGTTTGCTATTGACCTATTGCCAGATACTCAACCAATATCTATTCCTCCCTATAGCGTGGCCCTCGTAGTGCTGAAAGCGTTGAAGGAACAACTAAAGGACTTGCTTGAAAAAAGCTTTATCAGACCTAGTACATCACCATTAGGAGCAACTGTGTTATTTGTGAGGAAGAACGATGGTTCCTTGCGGATGTGTATTGATTACATACAGTTGAATAAGGTGACGATCATGAATAAGTACCCGCTCTAGAGGATTGATGACTTATTTGATCAGTTGCAAGGTGCCACGTATTTCTCGAAGATAGACTTAAGGTCCGGGTACCATCATTTAATAGTTAAGGAGAAGGATATTCCGAAGACAATACTCAGGACCAGACATGGGAATTTTGAGTTTCGTGTCATGTCATTTGGTTTGACTAATGCCCCAACAGTATTCATGGATTTGATGAACCTTGTGTTCAGACCATCTTTAGATATGTTCGTAATTGTATTTATTGATGATATATTGGTTTACTCCTGTTCAGAGGCTGAGCATGCATATCATTTGCGTACGGTGCTCAGAGTTCTACAAAAAGAGAAGTTGTACGCCAAACTCTCTAAATGTGAATTCTGGTTGAACTCTGTAGTTTTCTCGCTTTGGCAGGTTATTATAGCAGATTTGTAGAGGGATTTTTTTCTATTTCAGCACCTTTGACAAAGTTGACTCAGAAGGGAGCAAAGTTTTGATGGACTGATGCTTGCGAATAGAGTTTCTAGGCATTGAAGGACAGATTAACTTCAGCACCGGTTCTAACGATTCCAAAAGGGACTTATGGTTATGTTATTTATTATGACGCTATGGGCGTTGGATTTTGTTGTGTACTAATACAGCATGGTAAGGTTGTAGCTTATGCCTCTAGACAACTAAGAAAGCACGAGAATAATTACCCGAACCACGATTTAGAGTTAGTCGCGGTGATTCATGCACTAAAGATGTGGAGGCATTACTTGTATGTCATTCATGTTGATATCTATATGGATCATAAGAGCCTCTAGTATATCTTCAAGTAAGAAGAATTGAATTTACATCAAGGGAGATGGTTGAAACTACTTAAAGACTATGACGTTGATATTTTATACCATCCAGGGAAGGTGAGTGTAGTAGCCGACGCCCTCAGCCGTAGATCAATGGGTATCCTGTCATATTTACAGCTAGAGAAGAGGGGAATAGCCCATGAGATTCATCAGCTAACTAGTCTTGGAGTTCGATTTTTGGATTCAGGTGATACGGGAATTACTATTCAGGACACGGCAACATCCTCTTTAGTAATTGAAGCGAAGGAACGCCAGTATGAGGATCCCGGGTTAGCTCATTATAGAGATACAGCCCCTCTGAAGGAGAAGACACCATTTGAAATTACAGGAGATGGGGTCCTCAAATGGACGATTATGTGTTCCTAATGTTGTAGGGCTGCGCCGGCAGGTTATGGGAGAAACTCACTTTTCTCATTATTCTATCCACACAAAGATGTATCACGATATCAGGGAAATATATTGGTGGGATGGAATGAAAAGGGATACAGCGAAGTTTGTTGCTCAGCGCCCTAACTGTAAGCAGGTTAAGATTGAGTATCAAAAAACTCGAAAAAAAAACTCGATGGATTATTGCAGGCTATGGATATTCTGACTTGGAAGTGGAAAATAATCAATATGGATTTCATCATAGGTTTACCTCGTACCTAGCGTAAGTTCGATTCTATATGGGTGATTGTTGATAGACTTACAAAATCAGCCTATTTGTTTTTGCCTATTAGGACTACATATTCCGCAGATGATTATGCAAGGTTTTACATTAAGGATATAGTACGACTTCATGGTGTCTCTATATCTATTATGTCGGATAGAGGAGCTTAGTTTACAGCTAATTTTTAGAGGTATTTCCAAAAAAGATTAGGGACTCAGGTAAGTCATAGTGCGGTATTTCATCCCCAGACAGACGGACAAGCTGAGCGTACTATTCAGACACTTGAGGATATGTTACGGGTTTGTGTGATAGACTTCAAGGGTAGCTGGGATGATCATCTGCCGTTTATTGAGTTCGCGTATAATAATAGCTATCATTCTAGTGTTCAGATGGCTCCGTACGAAGCTCTTTACGGACGAAAGTGTAAGTCGCCTATAGGATGGTTCTATGTTAGAGAAACTAAGCTAGTAGGACCAGAATTGGTACAATAGGCAATCGAGAAGATTAAGCTTATACAGGAAAGGCTATTAGCAACTTAAAGTCGTCAGAAGTCTTATACGGATAATCGACGAAGAGACTTGGAGTTTCAGGTTGATTGGGTATTCTTAAAGGTATCATCGATGAAAGGCGTTATGAGGTTTAGAAAGAAAGGAAAACTTAGCCCTC
Organism: Nicotiana tomentosiformis; assembly: GCF_000390325.3. NCBI lineage: Eukaryota > Viridiplantae > Streptophyta > Magnoliopsida > Solanales > Solanaceae > Nicotiana > Nicotiana tomentosiformis. Next base: position 53,788,240 of record NC_090823.1, read on the forward strand.
GGTACATTGCACTATATAAGATCATACGCAAGGCAGGCCAGGTAGCATATGAGTTAGACTTTCCTTCTGACTTGGAGTCTATACATCCAGTCTTTCATGCGTCTATGCTTCATAAATATATCGGAGATCCTTCTAGAGTCGTGTTTGTTGATGATGTTCTAGTCACAGAGCAGCTATCATATGAGGAAACTCCCATTGCTATATTGGACAGGCAGGTTCGGAGATTGAGGACTAAAGACGTAGCTTCGGTGAAAGTACTTTGGAAAAACAATAATGTGGAAGAAATGACTTGGGAAGCCAAAGAAGACATGAAGTCTAGGTATCCTTGCTTATTTCCTCTTCCAGAGAAGGATCGGACTGAGACATCACAGCCTTAAAGTACGTGTATGGATTCTTATATTGGTTATTATCATTAGTCGTGTAAGGCCATGGTCGTGAGTGATGATTGTGGCAATATATGGCGTTGAATTTTTGAGTTCTATACATAAAGGATTGATAGTAGTACTGTTATAAAGGCGACTCAGCCAAAAGTTATATGGATCCCGAGAAGTTAAACATTTGAGGACGAATGTTTCTAAGGGGGAAAGGATGTTACATCTCGCATTTTTGTACATTAAAGTTTCGTCTTCAGTTAACTGATGTGGACTCGGGGATGAGATTTTCTTGAGATTATAAGCATTTATGTTATTTATAACAAGCAATAAGTAAGTACAGTGAAAGACGAAGGGTAAATGAATCAAAGAAAACGAGTTTCGTCGAAGGTTGTTGGTTTGGGATAAAATACGATTCGAGCCATAATACCCTGTATTTATTGATTAGTGCCATACAAGGTACTACATGACCATGTAGTAAGGTGTATAATATATGTTAAAAGTGAGTAGTATTTTAAGTAAGTTGAGATAATTTTTAATGATATGAGTAATTGCTCAATTATTGGGTAACGGAATATTACCTAATTAACTAAGAAATTATGGAATAAGATTAACCCCCCCCCCCCCCAAAAAAAAGAAACGTGACAGCACCCCAAACCTTATGACTCTTAAGTCATTATACATTAGGTGGCAATATTAAGTCATTATGGATTATGTGGTTAAGCCACCGCATAAAGTGGGGCACACATCCATATATAAGATATATCAAAACGTAAGAGACATTCTAAGTAACGTGAAGATCTTCCAATTTCAACTTACTTAGAAGGCTTCTCTAACTTAGTAACGTGAGAATTTTAGCATCTTCAACAAATACATTTGGTAAAGGAGTTATACAAAAAGGCAAAGCCAATAATGAAGGTGAGGGAATTTAGAAATTCATACGAGACTCCATATTATAATAGCAACGGGATTTTGCAATTCTAAGGGAGTACGGTGCAATCTTTCTCAGGAATATCATATGGAGTTTTCCCTACTCTATGTATGTTAAAGCTATCCCTTCTTTCTTTTTGGTATGATCCATACGATACAAACGAAACGAGTAAACACACAACTTTCATAAATGACTTTATTCATAGAAGTACTAGGGGTGTCTATATTCTTGATTCTCCATGTAAATTATTATTATATTTTCTGTTCATGGGTCTCAGAAAAATACGTATTTGATAAAGTTTATCCGAAAGACATATTGATCTTATGACATTCCGAGAAATCTTATTAATGCATTTCTTTTGCATATCATTCATTTATACATGTAAATTGACCCATAAGCAGATGGTGTTATATACGCGTATATTATATGTATATGGGATATGGGAAAAGGTTACGGCGTTATATACACACCACCACCTGATCAGCTGGTATATGTTGATTATTTTGCCCAAAGTGGCCGAGATGATATGATGGGATGCCCTCAGAGGCTTGTGATATAATATACACCTATACTTATGCATGACACGACATTTGTACTCACGTGCATGACATTATAAATGTTTCAGGATTTATAAAGTTATTTAGACTTACAGGCAGAATTCTTTATTCCATGTTTCATCTATGTCTTTTATGTACTGATTTTTATGCCTTACATACTCAGTAAATTATTCGTACTGATGCCCTATTTCCCGGGGCCTGCATTTCATGCCCGCAGGTACAGATAGACAAGCTGATGGTCCCCATTCTTAGGATCTTTGATCAACAAGAGTTGGTGTGCTCCATTTGATCTGGAGCTTCTTTTGATTTTGGTACGATATGTTTGTATACATACATGGGTATGACGGGGCCCTGTCTCATCCTTGTATAGTTGTATATTCTGTTAGAGGTATGTAGACAATATGTATAGTTGGGTACATAGTTGTCTATGGCAGCCTTGTCTTCTGGAAAGGTTTCCCTTACGCATGTTATTCCCGTAATTCAGCAGATGTTATTCATGTTTATATCTTAGATGCATGCTTAAGGGTGTTCGATAGTTAGGACTTGGTCACTCGTCATTGCCCATCGGTTTGGGTCGTGACAATATGTCCTTCAACACAAGCACATTCAGAATAGCTAATTCTGTTATGATCAATTTGTGACTTACACCAATTACATGAAAACCGTGGGATTCGATTCTAAGAAAAAGGGGGGTTTAGCAAACATACATCAATTGAGCTTCCTTTAAACTTTAAAAAAATTTGGAATTCTTAGCAACTTCGATCTATTTTAGAAATATAACAAGTTGGACCAAAATTAGGAAGAAGGTCATGATTCTAGCTCACTTGAGCACATTATCAAACACTAGGTGTACATTAATATTTTTAAGGCCCTTTTTTGAAAGATTCCATCATTCCCCAACCATTATCCACCATTTTTTAGCTCACAACCTTCCCACATTCTTTGATAACATATGCATGCACGGTAACAACCCCCACACCTAAGAATTGTCTTTCTAATTATCCCATTCTTTGTAAATTTTCGAAATTGAGATCTAGGACATAGTTTCTTACCTTTAGGATGAAGACTTTCTTTGTTAATCCTCAATGATTGACCAAGAATTTAAGGATAATAAGCTGAAGGTTACTCCCCCACACTAAGCACTCTTTCTCACTCTAAAAGTATCAGAAATTTGCTCAAATTTAACTATGGCATATGTTTTATCGTAGTAGGGTCGGGTTATAAAACCCAAAAATGAAGCACCGGGTAAGAATCTGTGATTGCATATGCAACCGCATAATGATTCTGCGTTCTGCGAAATGACCACAAAATATCGCCTTCGGAACTGGACTGACCTGCTTCACTCTGCGGCCGTTATGCGGCTCGCAGACCAGTTCTGCGGTCCCATAATGCGCCGCAGAACCTCCCTCCGCAAATATTCTAAGGCTGATTATGCGACAAAAGTGCTTGCCCGCAAAATGGTTGTGCGGTCGCATAACTGGCCACAAAATTGTCATAAAAAATGGCCCAAGTAGCTGCTTCACTCTGTGGCCATTCTGTGGCCCACAGAGTGATTATGTGGCCGCATAATGGGCCACAGAAATGCCTATCTCTATAAAATATTTTCCTTCAACTCCCCAGCGCACTGTTCAATCCAAAAAGTCCGAACCCCGATTTTTAGGAATAGTCTGAAGAATTTCTACTGTTATTAACCTCTACGTCTACCCCGGCATCACGAAACCCCAGTTTTTAGAAAATATTTTACGAGGCCTTACATCCTCCCTCACTTAAGATCATTCGTCCTCGAATGTGGATCAAGGCTCACTATTAGCATCCTATGCAACTTAGTTTTCATACCACACACCAGCAACACCAAATTCGACTAACTCCTTGATTTCCAAAAATTTCGCCAGAGTTTCCCTTGTAACTGGACCTATCCACCTGTCAGAGAGCCCAGAAACACATCCTCAAAACACATATATATATAATTCAATGACGTTACATAACTTATAACAACACCAACTGTGGCCTCACATACAATATATTTAGAAAGAAGCACTTTTACATTAACTGAACACGTGATACAAGAATCCATAGGCGACATTTTTATAGAAAGGTTACATAGCTTATACAAACAAGTAAGGATAGTTATTTTTCATCTCTTCCTCGGCCTCCCAAGTAGCCTCTTCAACCTGTTGGTTTCGCCATAACACCTTCACGGAGGCAATTTCTTTATTCCTCAACTTTCGGACTTGCCTATCAAGAATGGCAACTCGAATTTCTTCATATGACAGTTCTTTATTAACCACAATGGTCTCAACCGGCACAATAGCTGACGAATCTCTAACTACCTTCTTCAACATAAACACATGGAATATCGGGTGCACTAATGACATCTCGGGTGGTAGCTCAAGCTTGTACGCCACCTGACCAATCCTCTGAATGATTTTGTACGGCCCGACATACCTCAGACTCAATTTCCCTTTCCTTCCAAACCGCATTATACACTTCATGTGGGAAACCTTTAAGAATACCCAATCATCTTCCTTGAACTCTATGTCTCTGCGACGAACATTCGAATAGGAGTTTTGATGACTCTGAGCACTTTTCAACCGCTCCTGAATGATTTTATCCTTATCCATAGCCTGATGCACGAGGTCTAGTCCTATCAACTCAGCTTCCCTAATCTCGAACCACCCAATGGGAGATCTACATCTCCTACCATATAATGCTTCAAATGGTGCCATCTGAATACTAGCATGAAAGCTATTGTTATAAGCAAACTCTATGAGTGGCAAATGATCATCCCAGCTACCCTTGAAGTCAAGAACACAAGCACACAACATGTCCTCAAGTGTCTGAATAGCCCGCTCTGCTTGGCCGTCGGTCTGTGGATGGAAGGTGGTACTAAGATTCACCTGAGTACCCAAACCTTGCTGAAATTTCTTCTAAACATTTGCCGTGATCTAATCCCCTAGATCGGATATGATAGAAACTGGAGTGCCATGCAGCCTGAATATTTCCTTGATATACAACTAAGCATATTGTTCTGTTGTGTCGGTAAATTTAACTGGCAAGAAGTGTGCTAATTTCGTGAGTCGATCCACAATCACCTAAATTGAGTTAAACTTACACGGAGTGCGTGGTAATCCTACCACAAAATCCATATTAATCATTTCCCACTTCAAAAAAGTTTGTCACATTCCTTTCCATGTCACTCCACCAATAGACTTCCTTGAGATCATGATACATCTTCGTAGAACCTGGGTGCATAGAATACCTAGAAGTGTGAGCCTCGATCATGATTCTTTCCCGGAGACCATCTATATTTAGAACACATAACCGCCCTTGGTACCTTAGTGTACCATCATCCATGCCAAGAGTAAAAGCTATAGTTTTATGTTTTTGAAGCTACTCCTTTAGTTGTACCAACAATGGATCGTCATATTTCTTCTCTTTGACATCCACGACAAGTTATGATTCAGCCCAATTTTGTACAATTACCCCTCCTTCAAAAGTGTCCGCAAGACGAACTCCCAAGCTAGTTAACTAGTTAACCTCCCTGTCCAACGGCCTTCCACATGCCTCCAAGTGAGCCAAACTACCCATAGATTTCTGGCTAAGAGCATCCGCCACAACATTGGCTTTCCCCGGGTGAAAAATAGAATATCGATGTCATAATCCTTGAGTAACTCAAGCCATTTTCTCTGCCTCAGATTCAGCTCATTTTGTTTGAAAATATATTGAAGACTCTTGTGGTATGTAAATACATCAACATGGACCCCATACAAATAATGACGCTAAAATTTTAATGCAAAAACCACCGCCGCAAGTTCCAAGTCATGTGTTGGATAGTTCTTCTCATGATTCTTGAGTTGCCTAGAAGCATAAGCTATAACCTGGTCATGTTGCATTAACACATACCCAAGCCCGATTCTCAAAGCATCGCAATATACCACAAACCCATATGTACCCTCTAGCAGGGTCAACACCGGCGCCATAGTCAATCTTGATTTCAACTCCTGGAAGCTCCTTTCACAAACATCGGACCATTGAAACTTTACCGCTTTCTGAGTCAATTTAGTCAACGGAGAGGCAAGAGTAGATAACCCCTCCACAAACCTCCTATAATACCATGCTAAGCCCAAGATACTGCGAATCTCGGTTGGCGTTGTAAGTCTAGGCCAATTCTTCACTGCTGCAATCTTTTGAGGATCAACCATAATTCCTTCTCTGGAGACAACATGACCCAAGAATGTGACAGACTAGAGCAAAAAATCACATTTTGAAAATTTCGCGTACAATTAGTGCTGATGAAGAGTCTGCAAAACTGCCCTAGATGATCGACATGGTCCTCTCAACCTCGTGAATACACAAGAATATCATCAATGAATACTATCACAAAGGAATCGAGAAAAGGCTTGAAAACCCAATTCATAAGATCCATGAAAGCCCCCGGGGCATTTGTTAGCCCAAAAGACATTACCAGAAATTCAAAGTGTCCATACCGGGTCCTAAAAGCTGTTTTCAGAATATCCTACTCCCTGATCTTCAATTGGTGGAACCAAGATCGTAAATCAATTTTGGAGAAGTACCTAGTGCTCTGTAACTAATCAAACAAATCATCTATTCTTGGTAATGGGTATTTGTTTTTGATTGTGACTTTGTTGAGCTGCCGGTAGTCAATATAAATCCTCAGTGATCCATCTTTCTTCCTCACAAAGAGAACCGGTGTGCCCCATGGTAACACACTCGGTCGGATGAAACCGTTCTCTAACAAATCCTTCAATTGTTCCTTTAGCTCATTCACTTCTGCCGGTGCCATCCTATAGGGAAGAATAGATATTGGCTGCGTACCTGGCTTCACATTCAACCCCAAAATCAATCTCCCTGTCTGGAAGAATCCCAGGGTGCTCATCAGGAAAGACCTCTGGAAATTCATTCACAACTAGTACAGGCTCAAGTGTAGGCACCTCAGCATCGTTGTCCGTAACCCAGACCAATTGATAGATATACCCCATATTAATCATCTTTGTGGCCTTAAGGTAAGAAAAAAACCTACCTTTTGGCATTACTTTATCCCCCTTACACTCAACAACTGGCTCATTTGGAAATTCAAACCTCACAGTCCTAGTTTGGTAATCGAGCTTGGAAAAACATGAATAAAGCTAATACATTCCCATAATTACATCAAAATCGACAATCCCCAATTCAATATGATCGGCCACGGTGTCCCAACCACGCACCGTGACAACACAACCCCTATAAACCTGTGCGGCGACAATAGACTCACCAACCGGAGTAGATACAGCGAACGGCTCGGGAAGATGTTTCGGTTCTATCCCAAATTCCATAGCAACATAAAGGGTAACATAGGACAAGGTGGATCCGGGATCAATAAGAGCATATACATCATGAGATTGGACAGTCAATTTACTTGTGACAACATCTGGAGAAGCCTCTGCACTAAGGCGATCACTCATAGCATAGAAACGGTTGGGTCCTCCTGAACCCTGTGCACCACCCCTAGCTGTACCACGCCTTACTGGTGCTGGAGTGCCTCGAGCTGGAGGGGGTGCTGAAGATGTAGCAGCTGCAGAACTGGATGGCTGTGCTCTGCCCCTGCCCATACCCTGGCGGGATGAACGACACTCCCTCTGAATATGACCCATCAATCCACACCCATAACATATAGGTAGGTCCATGTAGTAGATCCCCAAGTGCATCTTACCACACCTGGGGCATGGGGGCCTCCGCTGCTGCTGGAATCTCCCTCCGGATCGGCCCTGCTGGTAGGGTCCCCTACTACCCTGATTGGCCCTGAAACAACTCCCCTTCTGCTGACTAGGCCCTGTTGGCAGTGCACTGGCTGAATACTGAGCAAAAGACTAGGATGGCCCTGATGACCCTCCACTAAAAGTAGATCTTCCCCCACCAAATGACTCCCCAAAGTTGCCCGTGGACCGAGCCTTATTGGTACCCTCTCACTTAATTTTGTTATTCAACTTACGGTTCTATGTAGCTTGAGCAAATGATACCATCTTCCCATAGTTCATATCGGAATTCAAGGCAGTTGTAGCGGCCACATTGATAACCAAGGTGCTAATACCCTGTACAAACCGGCGCACTCTAGCCTCCATAGTAGGCAATATGAGACTGGCATATTTAGACAGATGCGTGAACTCCATATGATACTCCCACACACTCTTACTACCTTGCTTAAGGTTCTCAAACTCTGGGGCACGGGCTGCCCTAGTCTCTACCGGCAAGAAATGGTCCATGAAAGCGTTAGCAAACTCACTCCACCTCATTGGAGGGCTCCCTTCCTCCCGAGAGTCCTCCCATGGCTCAAACAAAGAATATGCCACCCCTTTCAGGCGGTAGGCGGCCAACTCTACTCCCTCCGTCTCGGTAGCGCGCATAACCGGGAGAGTCTTATACATCTCATCGGGATTAGCACCTGTGAACACTGGAGGATCCAACTGAAGAAACATGTTCACCTTGGAACCACTAGAATCCCCTTGTTGTCTAGAAGAAGTGGGTGCAACATTTGATCTCTGGGCTTCAGAAGCCACTATCTGTGTCAGCATTTGGATAGCTCCCCTAAGATCCCCGTCAGAAATACTAAAACTGGAAGCTGGGGTTGGATGTGGAACCGGAATATCAGTTGGAGGAATCGCTGCACCCTCAGTAGGTGCAGGAACTAGTGTGGCCTGGTCATGTGTAGTGGAATAAGGCAGTGTAGCTATCGAGGGATTATCCCCACCCCTCGGGTATTCACTCGGTTCATCAAATAAAAGGTCAACCGCCATTCTTGTGGCGGCACTGGCTTCTTGGCCAGTTCTTGCTCTCTTCTTAGGTGCCATGTACTAAAAGTTAAATTAATGCACGAGTTAGAGGAGGAACAGTTTCACAATCAGTTTCATCGCACGATCCAGAATATCAAAGAAGGGTATTATTCCTAAATGTCCAAGTAGCCTCCAACTTATATATGTCGTCGACAACACACCAATAAGGAGGACTCTACTAAACACGGCTCTGAGACATCATAGGACACTTTGAAACCATAGGCTCTGATACCGAAGTTGTCATGCCCTAAACTCGGAAAGCGCGACCGGCGCCCAACCGAGTGAACCTGGTCAACCAAGCCTGTTATACGCTTTCTACCCAACGCACCCATGATCAAAAGAAGACATAATTTTGTTAATTAGACAGTAGGGAGATCATGTACACAGTACTAAATCATTTCATTAGTTACTTCACTTTTAAGTCTCAAAATACACATATTCTTATAGTTTGAGTTGAACAAGTGATCAAAACACAACATAACTTGTTTGACTTTTCTAGAACCCATGTACAACCCATATAGTGTCTACGGAGCCTCTAAAAGATACAAAAGAGTGTTATGATAGTGCCGGAAATAAAGCCCCGGCTATACCTCAAAACGTGATAATAATATGAACAAAAGATACAATACATGACCCCGGGATAAAGTAGGGTTCACCAAGTCTGCTGGGAAGAGGATGTACCACTATCGCTGATTCACACTGCCTGCTATGGAACCACCTGCATTTATTTGAAGATGCAGCGCCCCCGGCCAAGGGGACGTTAGTACTATCGAATAGAACTAGTATGTAAAACTAAACACCATCTCAATAAAATGAATAATAATACAAGGGGGAACAATCAGGAATTAAATAAGAGCTTCAAATAATACTAAAACATCAAGTTAAGGATCACATAAGTTTTCAAGTCAATTTCCATGTTATTAAGTTGGGTGATCTTTAGTCCCGATATACCATAATTCACAATACCATCGTATTCTTACACGGAGTCAGATCACGACCCGATCGTCTAGGTCATCTCATTTGAGACATCAACCATAACCACAATTTCATTATAATTTCCAGCACAGTGACCACCATGTATGCGGCATGACGTCCGATCACGGCCCGATCGGCAAGGCTGTCTCACACGAGATATTACCTTTTTCAGTCAATCATCTCACATCATACTTCTTTCACATCCTTTCAATTCATTGGCACTAGTGGACACAATAATAAAGTAATTCTTGGCACTTGGCCGTATTTCGTAATTCCAGTTCCCCTTTCCACATTCAAACATCAATATCATTATCAACAACAATAATACTTCCCATTCAAGACATTAAATTCACATATGAGCAATTTGGGAATCTTAGTCACATAGAGGCTTTTCATACAATTTGGCATAACAACCTTTATTTCGATCTTGACTTCAAGTCTTAATATTTTTATCACATATTCCATATTTTGAACACATCCTCAATGATAAGGTGATATGATGAACCATTTATAATACATATAGAGCATATATCCTTCAACACAAGCACATTCGGAATAGCCAATTCTATTATGATCAATTTGGGACTTACACCAATTACATGAACACCGTGAGATTCGATTCTAAGAAGAAGGGGCTTTAGCCAACATACCTCAATTGAGCTTCCTTCAAACTTTAAAACGTTCTGGGATGCTTAGCAACTTCGATCTATTTTAGAAATACAACAAGTTGGACCAAAATTAGGAAGATAGTCATGATTCTAGCTCATTTGAGCACATTATCAAAAACTAGGTGTGCATTAATATTTTTAAGGCCCTTTTGTGAAATATTCCATCATTCCCCAACCCATTCTCTACCATTTTTAGCTTACAACCTTCTCACATTCTTTGATAACAAATGCATGCAAGATAATTGTAAGGCCCCGTAAAATGTTTCCTAAAAACCGGGGTTCCGTGATGTGTTATCAAAGAATCTTGCAATCTTGCATGAATGTGTTATCAAAGAATGTGGGGAGGTTGTGAGCTAAAAATGGTAGAGAATGGGTTGGGAATTGATGGAATCTTTCACAAGAAGGCCTTAAAAACATTAATGCCCACCTAGTGTTTGATAATGTGCTCAAATGAGCTAGAATCATGACCATCTTCCTAATTTTGGTCCAACTTGTTATATTTCTAAAATAGATCGAAGTGTTAAGAATTCCAGAATATTTTAGAGTTTAAAGAAGCTCCATTGAGGTTTGTTGGCTAAACCCCCTTCTTCTTAGAATCGAATCCCACGGTGTTCATGTAATTGGTGTAAGTCCCAAATTGATCATAATAGAATTGGTTATTACGAATGTGCTTGTGTCGAATGATATATGCTCAATATGTATTGTAAATGCTTCATCATATCACATTATCATTGAGGATGTGTTCAAAATATGGAATATGTGTTATAAATGTTACGACTTCAAGTCTAGATCGAAATAAAGGTTGTTATGCCAAATTGTATGAAAAGCCTCTATGTGCCTAAGATTCTCAAATTGCTCTTATGTAAATTTAATGTCTTGAATGGTAAGACTTATTGTTGTTGATAATAATAATGATGTTTGAATGTGAAAAGGGGAAACTGGAATTATGAAATACGGCCAAGTGCCAAGAATGACCTTATAATTGTGGCCACTAGTACCAATGAATTGAAAGGATGTGAAAGAAGTATGATGTGAGATGATCGACTGAAAAAGGTAATGTCTTGGGTGAGACGGCCTAGCCGATCGAGCAGTGATCAGACGTCATGCCGCACACATGGTGGTGATTGTGCTGGAAAGTATGATGAAATTGTGGTTATGGTTGATGTCTGAAATGAGACGACCTAGACGATCGGGTCGTGATCGGACTCCGTGTAAGAATACGGTGATATTGTAAATTATGGTATATCGGCACTAAAGATCACCCAACCTAATAACGTGAAAATTGACTTGAAAACTTATGTGATCCTTAACTTGATGTTTTAGTATTATTTGAAGCTCTTATTGAAATCTTGACTGTTCCCCCTTGTATTATTATTCATTATATTGTGATGGTGTTTAGTTTTACATACTAGTACTATTTGATGGTACTAATGTCCCTTTTTTCGGCGGCGCTGCATCTTTAAATGGATGCAGGTGGTTCCATAGCAGGCAGTGTTGATCCGCAATAGTGGTACATCCTCTTCCCATCAGACTTGGTGAGTCCCATTTCATCCCGGGGTCATGTATTGTATCTTTTGTTCATATTATTATCAGGTTTTGAGGTATAGCCAGGGCCTTATTGCCGGCACTATCATAACACTATTTTGTATATTTTAGAGGCTCCATAGACACTATGTGGGTTGTACATGGGTGCTAGAAAAGTCAAACAAGTTATGTTGTGTTTTGATCACTTGTTCCACTCAACTATAAGAATATGTGTATTTTGAGACTTAAAAAGGAAGTAACTAATAGAAAGGTTTTGGTATTATATTCATGATCTCCTTATTGTCTAATTAATGAATATATGTCTCCTCTTTTTTTTCCATGAGTGAGGTTTGGGGTAGAAAGTATCTAGAAGGCTTGCTCGGCCAGGTTCACTCGGTTGAGCGCCGGTTGCGCTCCCCGAGTTTGGGGCGTGACAATAACAATCCCCACACCAAAGAATTATCTTTCTAATTATCCCCTTTTTTTAAAATTTTCGAACTTGAGTGCTAAGACATAGTTTCTTACCTTTAGGGTGAAGACTATCTTTGTTAATCCTCAATGATTGAGCAAGAATTGATGGACAATAGGTTGAAGGTTACTCCCCCGCACTAAGCACTCTTTCTCACTCTAAAAGTATCAGAAATTTGCTCAAATTTGACTATGGCATATGTTTTATCGAAGAAGGGTTGGGTTATAAAAAAAACAAAAAAGATGCCCCGGGATAGGATCTGCGGTCGCATATAATGATTCTACAGTCAACAAAATGACCGCGAAAAATGGCCTTCGAAACTGGGCTGAGCTGCTTCACTCTGCGGCCATGATGCGGCCTGCAGACCTGTTCTGCAGTCGCATAATGCGCCGCAAAACCTCCCTCTACAAAAATTCTAAGGCTGATTGTGCGACAAAAGTGCAGCCCGTGAAATGGTTGTGCCGTCGCATAACTGGCCACGAAATTCTCATAAAAAATGGTGTAAGTAGCTGCTTCACTCTACGGCCATTTTGGGGCTCGCACATTGATTATGTGGCCACATAATGGGTAGCAGAAATGCCTATCTCTGAAAAATATTTTCCTTCAACTCCCCAACGCACTGTTCAATTCGAAAAGTCCAAACCCCGATTTTTAGGAAAATTCCGAAGAATTTCTACTATTATTAACCTCTATGCCTACTCCGGCATCATGGAACCCCGGTTTTTAAGAAATATTTTACGGGGGCTTACACTATGATAGTGCTGGTAACAAGACCCCGGCTATACCTCAAAATATTATACATAAAGAATAAAAGATACCAGACCCTGATAGGAAGTGGTGCTCACTGAGCCAGCTGAGGAGAGGGTGTACTGGCATCACCTATCAATGCAGCCTGTTGTGGAACCACCTACATCCATTAAAGATGCAGTTCCCCCGGCAAAAGGGACGCTAGTATATATGGAATAGTATGTAAGACTAAACACCCTCTCGACATAACCAATAACAGTAAAATGAGAAAGAAACATGGGATCAATGGGTGCCTCAAACAACATTAAAGTGCCAAGTTAAGAGAAAGGTAAGTTTCAAGTAAACTTCAACACTTTTAAATTGTTAGATCTTTTGTACCGATACACCACCGTGCTTTTAGCACGGAGTCCGATCTCAGCCCGACCGGCTAAGCTATCTCACCCCGAGACATCCACTCATAACACCACCATGTGCATGGCATAGCGTACGATCGCAACCCGATCGACTAAGCCGTCTCTCCACAATGTCGTGTGGGTCGACATCACATCGCATCCCGCTAGCAATCATGTCATCCCATTTAAGGGGAAATATCTCAACACATCAATCTCATCCCATATAAGGGGAAACAATCTCATCATATCACCACGGGGATTTACCCCTCAATCATTCAAACACCGGCACGTGTAGTTTCGGGGTTAAGTTATTTCGTCCTACCCTTCCTCAGTGACTAAACGATACTTCCAAAGCATTTATTATTTAAAGGATTTACAAGTCATTTCATAATATTTCACACATCTTTCCTTTTCGTTGGCACGAGTGGCCACAATTGTAATACCATTCTCGGCACATTGGACGTATTTCATATTTAATGCTCACCCCTATAACTTTCAAGCGGTACCATGGATTATCAACAATAAGATAATTTCCAATAAAGACCTTAAGTGTATATATATGAGCAATAAGATTCTTAATCACATTGAGTGTATCTTCAACAATTAGGCATACTAACTTGCAATCGAAACATGGTTTTTAAATCTTAACACTTTTAATACATTGGTCATACTAGATTTAATTCTTAGAGGGAATCATGATATGATGGGAACATTTGGAACATATTTTTAGTACATACCTATTTCAGCACAACACTTGTTTCAGAATAATCAAATTTATTAGGAAGGGCTCGGAACATAGGAAATAAGAAATTGAGCCAATCATAATCACAACTTACGAGGACAGCATGGAAATTCGATTTTTACAAGAGGTGTTTAGCAAATATACCTCGCTTGAGCTTTTCTTAAATTACTACAACGTTCCGGAAATCCTAGCGACTTCAATCTATTAGATACATGACAAATTTGAACTACTGTTAGGAAGATATTCGTGGGTTGAGCTCATTTGAGCATTTTATCAAACACTAGGTGTGGAATTTAGACCACAAGGCCCTAGGATGGGAATCCTTCATCTTACAACTAATTCCCAAGTCCATATTTCGCCCAAATCGATTTAAAAATTCCCATACCACCATTTTTAGCAGATGTATGCACAATGACTAACTTCCAACTCCAGAATCATGTCTCCCATTACCCATGTTCAGACCAATTCCAAAGTTGAGAGTTGGGGATTAGAGCCTTGCCTCTTAGAAGGAGACCTTGAGAGCTTTCCTTGTTGAATTTCAAGTATTGAGCAAGGGATGGTTAGTGTGATGGTGGGAGCTCTTTGATCCCTCTCTAAAACATAGCTATTCGCTCTAAAACAGCTGTTGAAACCAACAAAAATTACCCCAAAGTTGTTTTTACAAAAATGGGGTCGGGTTATAAAAATAGGATAATGGGCCCTCCAAACTCTGCTCTGCGATCACAGAGTGGACGACATAATAGATATGCATCCCGCAAAATGGGCCGCGAAAGTTATGCCAAAAACTGGGCTGCTCTGGTTCGGTATGCGGCCCGCACACCAGTTCTGCGACCGCAAAATGGACCGTAGAATCACCTTCCAAATTTCTTCATGCCCGCTCTACGATCGAAGTGCGGCTCGCGAAATGACTACACGGTCGCATAGTTGACTGTAAAATGACCTCCAAACTTGGCCATTTCTCTACTTCACTCAGCAGCGGATCTGCGGTCTGCGGAGTAGTTCTCTGGTCGTATAATGGACCGGAGAAATGCCCTGTTCTGCAACAATTACTCTTCAACTCCCCAACGCAATGTTCAAACACATTAGCCCACCTCGGCACCACGAAGCCGCGGGTTTTAGGTTAAATTTTACTGGGCTTTACATATATGTTTGTCCTATACTTATTGGAATTTATGAACTTGTACAGGTGATTGGCAGGTATTATTTATAATTTTTGCTTCTATTACCTTGTTGAGGTTAGATACGATACTTATTAAGTAATTGGGATCGGTTGTTCTCATACTATACTTCTACACCTTGCGTGCAGATCATCAAGCTGATGCTGTTGATTATGGAGGGAGCCGACATTGATGATGTACCTGATTTTCAGACTTAGCTATCACTCGTCCTTGGTATCCTTGTCCTTTAATTGGAGCTGAGTTCTGTTTATGTATATTTCAAATAGACATTGTAAGTATTTTCATACCAGCATTGTAAATCTAAAGTCTTAGTGGCTCATGAATTGTACTACCAATCCTTGGGAGTTTGTATAGAAATTCAGTTATTTTACTCATTTACTCTTATTATTCTTAGTTGAGTTGTGTTGAATGTTATTTATCTGACCTTATGGGTTGGGTTAGGTTCCTTCACAACTCGATAGATTTTGGGTTGTGACAAGTTGGTATCAGAGCTCTACGTTCATAGGTTCTACGAGTCTTGAGCAAATGTGTAGAAGAGTCTTGCAGATTGGTATGATAACGTCCATACCTATCTTTGAGAGGCTACAAAACATATAGGATAAACTTCCCATCTTTCATTCCTTATCATGCGTTATTGATTCAGCTTGAAGCGTATCTCTTTTAATTCCTTCCACTCACTCGTATGTTGTATGAGCGATCGGTAACAGATGTGCATCGACAACTTGTGATTATATGGATGAGGCGCGAGGTGTATTTTTGTGATGGGAAGTCTAGAGGACTTGAGGCCCGGTTAAGACCGCAGCTTGGGCTCGGTGATTTTTGTTGAGTGACTATGTGCTTTTGGACTAATATGTCTAGTATTGTCCCTAGGAATGGGATGATGGCTCAGTTAGTGGGTGTATAGATATATGATGAGTATTACATGACTAAGGTTTGTGCGTAGATGGTTTAGATGTGACGAGAAGGGTTTGCTTGGGTCGTAAAGGACCATGGATGCTTGAGTTCTGTCTTGATGTGTGGTACAATCTCGAGTTATGAGTATATTAAGGGATATTCATGTTGTTCGTTTGTGGAACGAAGTAGATTCTTCTGCCTTGTTAACGAGTTCAGACTCGGGAGGATGAACTGAATTCATAGTGGTTGTGACCATGATAGGGTCATCGCGAGATACTAGTTTGAGGCTAAGCAGGTGGGTTATCTCTTGTGGGATTTTATGAGGTTATATGATACCGGTGAAGTTTTTGTGGAGAGTTTTTCTTCTACATGTGGGTTAAATGTATTGCAATTGCTTTTGGATTGCTTGAGGAGGTTGGCTTGACTATCACAAGAATGAATGTGTGTTTAGTAGAAGATTTGGGGTATTTTATGATTTTTGCTACATGAGTTGTAAAGGATTCAGTTGAATTATAGTACGAGATCATGATAGTTATGAAGTAAGGGTATTGTGGGTTACCGGATGTTATGTTCTATGGCTTTGAGCCAAGTGGGTGAGCCTGCTATCGACTGTCAGATTGCATGGTTATGCATTATATGGGTTTCAATCAGAGGCATATTTGAGGATCAGTTGTGACTTGAAGAGGTTTGCTTTGAGGATGACTTGAGCAAGGAAATTATGGATGCATGATATATTACATTTTATGGGAATACTGGAAATCTTGTAACTATTTGGGTTTTTTATTCGTGGTGGAGGTAGTATGCCGGAGTAGGGATTCACTCAGTTTCTTAGAGATGCAGAGTACTTCTTTAGGTGTTTGGTTGTTGATGGAGCACATGTCATTTGGTTCGTTTTATTGGTGCATTTTATATTAGAGTAGTGTGGATGACTCTCCATAATATTTTAATGAGTTCATGATTCATATGTGGTATTTGAGGTTTTCCCCAGCTTTTGCAGATGGCTAAGATCTGAGACTTGCATCTGGTTGGTGCCGAGACATGCGGTATTTCTATATCTTTAGTAATTCAACATTTCAGTATCAGAGAGGTTAAATAAACAACTTCAGGTTCTAGGAAGGTCTCTTCAGAGTGGGCATTTTGGTTGCGGTACTATTGGGTGCTTAAGAGAGAATACTGTGGCTTATGGGCTTTAGGACCACATGGGTTCAAGATGGGATTTCTTGTGGTGATCTTTGGTTAAGGATCATAGTATACAAGCAAAGATGATTGCCCCATATGAGTACCACGAGGTCCGTGACTAGCTGGAGCACCACGAGTAGTCTGAAGTGCAGACTGGACTGGCCGGCTGATGGACCATCTGCAGTGATGGGTCAGATCCGAAGAGTAGAATTCACTAAATTCTCCAGCACCTCGAGGCCTCTTGGCCTCCCTATCCTCCGTCTCCTGACCCCGAACATGCTCTAACCTTATGGCAATCTCCACAACCTGCTTAAATGGAGTATATATCTCCAACTCACGAGCCGTGCTTAATCTAAGACCATAATTGAGCCCCTCGATAAACCTGCAGACTCCCTCCCTAACGGTAGATACAAAATCGTTGCATGGAGGGATAACTCACTGAACATGATGGAATATCCCGACACCGTCATAGTGCCCTGACGCAGCTGCTCAAAGTCTATGCGCCATACATCCAAGAGGATGTGGGGAACAAACTCCTTCAAAAATATATCTGAGAATAGAGCCCAAATAAGTGGCGCTACATCATCTGGCATGCCCTCCTATAAGCCTGCCACCACCTATATGCTACTCCTGACAACCAAAATATAGTAAAGGCTACTCTGCTCACCTCTACAATGCTCATGGTGCGAAGAATATGGGGGCACTTGTCTAGAAAACCTTGCTCCTCCTCTGAATGTGGGAGGATCATACTTCTTGAATCTCTCAAGCCTCTTCTGCTCCTCCTCTGATGCCTCTGGCTTAACCTCAGGCTGAACCACGATGACGGGCTGTACTGGCACCACACCCAGAGTATGACCTACATGAGCCTGCTGCTCTTTAGTACGGGCGGCGAGAGTCTAAGCTCCCCCCTAATCTGTGAAGTAGCTGGTGTAACTGGGATTAATTCTGCTTGAGCTAATGTACCAAACATGCTCAGGAACTACGCTAAAGTCTCCTGAAGTCCAAGGGTAGCAATAGGCGCCTACGGTGCTAGTCCCCAAACCGGAGCAACTGGTGGCTCTTCAGATACTGGTCTAGCTGGTGCTCTAGCTACGACATGTGCCCCTCCTCGGCCTCTCGCACCTCTAGCAGGGGGCTCGTGTATCAGCTCAGCTGATCCGTTAGTGCGTTTCGTCACCATCTGTGAGAGAATAGAAATACAAAGGCTCAAATTTTAAAATCAATAAATCTGCACGATAGCAATGAAAGAAGTGGAATTTTTCTAATAGTTCTGTAGTCTCTTGAAGATAAGTAACGTCGTCTCCGTACCGATCCGCAAGATTACTAAACTTGATCGTGACTCGTAGAACCTATGAACATATCGTTGATACCAACTTGTCACGATCCAAAATCCCACCTTAAGGATAGTGATGGCACCTCGTCTCTACAACGAGGTAAGCCGATCAATTACAACAGTTAAACCAATTAACATGATATTTTTTAAAGCATAGTTTAATATAAATATCGAAATAAGGTGATACAAGCCTACGCGACATGAATCACAGCAATCTCTCCAAGACTAGGTAGTACAGAATCACGAACTCTATTGAGTACATAAATTAACTCAAAATAAAATACAATACTATTCAGATAGCGAATTAACAGTTCAATCAAAAGGAAAAGTACTCCAAGGGACTGTGGTGATCGAGCAGCTCTACCTTGAATTCTCGCAATCAAAGAAGCTAACACTTCATGGGTTCACAGCCCCCAACACCTGCATCTGCACAAAAATGTGCAGAAGCATAGCATTAGTACACCACAACCGGTACTCAGTAAGTATCAAGACTAACCTTAATGGAATAGTGACGAGGTACAAGTCAAGATACCTACTAGATATAATAACTTGTGCAGTATAGCAGTATAAAGCTATTAATGGGAGCAAAAAATAGTAAATGGAAATAAGGAATAAACATGTGGTAAAAAAGTAAAGTAGTCATAACACCATTAAAGTACCAGTGAAACCGAATAAGGAGAACAAATAACAACCAAATAATCAAGCCGACCTAAATCAATGTTTACCACAGAAATACCATGAGGTACCACACCTCATAAGAACAAACCATGAGTCCCAAATCACAAATCATATGTACATGGCACCCCGTGCCCAAATTATCAATCACAGCCACATGGACAACTCACGTGCTGAATGGACAACTCGGGTGCCAATACGTCAATCCGCCTGGCATGGTCTCATTTTCACCTTCACAATCCGTTTGGCGTGGTCACAAGCTCAATATCACAATTAAAGCATATATACGAGTATACATGTGCATAATCAATGAATATCAAGTTTCATATACTTAAACTGGTATTAATGACACATTACCGTGTATGCATGTGTGAATGTACTATTACAGTCTAAGTCGACAAGTAATATCAAATACATCGAGTAGCTCATTGGGAACATAAAAAGTCACGTAATGTGCGTGACACGCCTAAGGAAAAGCATACCATCACACGAGTATCATAAATAATATGTCACTAGGCTATCACATGTCATCCTCGAAATAGCCACCCTTGTCTCTCCGCATTGAAAATATCATAATAGTCACCCTTATCGCTCTACCCAGACAATAAACACAATATCCACCCCTATCTCTCTGCCCAAACAATAAATCAATAACCACCAGTATCTCTCCTCCCAGACAAAATATCAATAGCAACCCGTATCACTTCGCACAATCAACAACAATGAAATGCCATCCTTATGGTCCGCATAGCACCGATCAATCTACACAACACATTCACATGTGTCAATGTTGCAACAACATGACATATCAACTCATACCACACATGCCCAAAGGCCACAACGTTGCCGAAATCAACAATACCAATGTTACCACAACACATCGCCCACGGCTCAACCACAATGTGTACAAGAATCTCATGAAACTAGAAAATGAAATGGGAATTAACTCAACAATGAAGGATACTTCATAAAACAACAACTTCAACTAAAACAGGTTAATAGTTATCAATAACATCAACTTTAATTACTTGCTTAAGAATGAATCTTAACAATGAATGACATCATGACCTGTACTAACAATATCAATTAAATACATATAAGAGTAACTCGACAACGAAAGATATATCGTGTAATAGTAACTTCAATTAATATATATAAGAATAAGCTCGATAATGGAAGATAGATCATGAAATAACGACTACAATCTAAGCATATAAGAATGAATTCAGCAACGACATATGTAAAAAGTATGACAACTTCTAATTAAATGCATAAAGTAACCTAAAAGTCTAAACCCATCAATTTCCACATATAAGCCTAGGTACACACTTGTAACCCCATGTACATGTCTTTCACATAATTCAAATAGTGCAATTAGACCTAATACCATAGGGTAGTTTCCCCCACCCAAATTTAGGCAAGATACTTATCTCAAAGAAGCTAAATCAATGCACTAAGAAGCCTTTCGTGTGTGAAACAACCTCCAGACGGCTCGAATCTTGCCAAAAAACCTTAATATCATAAATAAAAGCCAAAGGAAACAATTTCGGATAATAAAGCTTCGATCTTTAATGAAAACAAAAAAGTCAACCCAAATAGGTCAACCCCAGGCTCACACCTCGAAACCCGACAAAACTCAAATAATCAAAACACCTATTCCGATACAAGTCTAGCCATACCACAATCATCCAATTCCGACCTCAAATTGCCCTTCAAAACACCATTTAATGTTTAAGAAAGTTTTTACAAAAATTCCTAATTTCTTCAATTCAAAATCATCAATTAAATGACAAAAACAAGGATAAAATCCTGAAATATAACAGAATTAGAGTCAAGAATACTAAACCCAATCAAAAATGTGAAATCCCCTCAAATATCGCCCAAATCCGAGCTCTAAAACTCAAAAGGTGATAAAATAGCGAAAGCCCTCGAAATAAAGTAATATATATTCTGCCCAGGGTTCCTCTTCACGATCGCGAATCACAACTTCACTGCCCACAGAAAATAAGCTACGTGTTGGGGGAACATACCTCACAAACGTGATGAATATTAAGGCCAAACTTCGCGAACACGTCCATCACATCACGAACGCGATGAGTAATTCCACTAGCCCTTAACTTCCTTACGCTAACGCAAAACCAAGGACGCTAAGGCGGACAACAACCAGCTAAGGCCTTCACGAATGTGTATCCATTGTCGCATCCACGATGAACAAAATCACCCAGCTCTAAGATTCACTACGTGATCGCGGCTTCATCTTTGCAATTGCAAAGAACAATTGAAACACTAGAAAACCAGTAACTCCATACATAGGCGAAATGCCCCGAACTTATTTGAAACACACTTGGGCCCCCTTTGGCCCCATCTAATCACACCTGCAAATCCTAAAATATAACGCAGACTTACTCGAGGCTTCAAATCACACCAAACAATATCAAAACTATGATTCGTACCTCAATTCATGCTTAATGAACTACTGAATTTTCAACTTCTACAACTCACGTCGAACCATATCAATTCAACTCGGAATGACCTCAAATTTTGCATGCAAGTCCCAAATGAAACAATGGAACTATACCAACTATCGGAACCATAATCCAAATCCGATATCACTAAAGTCAACTCCCGCTTAAACCTCTCAAACTTCCAAACCTTCAACTTTCCAACTTTCACCAAAAAGTATCAAATCAATCTGCGGACCTCCAAATCAAAATTTGACATGCACCTAAGTCTATAATCACCATACAAAGCTATAGGAATCATCAAAACACTATTCCGAAGTCGTCTATACAAAAGTCAAACTCCGGTCAACTCTTATCACTTAAGCTTTTAAAACAAGGATCATTCATCCAAATCAATCCAGAATCGCCCGAAAACAAAAACATACCATAAACGCAAGTCATAATACATAATATGAAGCTTCTCAAGACCTTAAGCAACCTAACAGAATGCTAACCGGTCGGATCATTACATATGGATAGGTTATTATGGACTTTTTGGAGGTTGTCTAGCTATATTGGGAGGATCAGAATCAATTTGGAGGCCACTGGTAGGCCTAATGAGAATGCGTAACCTACATCATATCATAATTATTTACTCAACACAGATATTGTTGAGGGGTGTATCATCGGTTAGAGTTAATTTTATTCGTGTCCTGATAGGTTCCATGTGTCACTCTTCTATGCTACGATGGGTTGTGAGAGTTTTGACTATTTATACATATGATGTGGTACTGTTTGGGCCTTGTGGCAAAATTTGAGCGAGATGAGTCTTGGGGTGTTGAATGGTTGATTACACCTTGGTTATGGTCTTCCTAATTGTGGTATATTATGTTATCCGTTTCTCCATGATTATGATCATGCACTTTGCGTATTTGTTGTTGATATGCATATAGTTGTTGATTGTGAGCATCATGACTCAAGGTATTCCATGTGGACCGGTTCTTGGATTGGGTCACGCATCGCAGTGCAGTTATGTTAGGATATGATCCTTTGTGCTTATTTCGTGTGTTATATTTCTCCTTTGTGTGATGGGTGCATAGTATTGTGCTTTGTGGTGGTATCTGTTGAGCTTGCAGGATGGTTCTCTTATTTAGATTTTCTTTCATCATTATTAATATATTAATTGTTACTTTTTCGGTGCACGAATTGCATGGTATGTAGCTCTAGATGGTATTGGTGTGGCATACCGGTCGAGCAACTTGTACGAGATGAAGTGACGTTATCGAACCTGGGATGAATACCATCATAATGGATTAAGGTATGTTCGGAGATGAGAAAATGTCACTAGTCAGCTTAGAATCCGGGCTATGGATGTTGGTGGGCAAGAAAGCTCCATGACTTGTTGATCTAATGGGTGGTTATGAGTTTCTACGTGTTTCATTCACCATTGGAAGTGTATGAAGGTTTAGAACAAGGTTTTATTTTGATATGAGGTTTGTTACCGGTACTGGGTTTGTTACTGAACAACTATTATGTTCGGAAGTTATTGCTATGAGTATCTGAGTTATGTGATATGCCATGTGACTACATTTTGGGAATATGGTTATGTCTTGATATAGTTTGTTCTGACATATACAGTGTGTAGATGCGAGTATCGGGTCTTATAATGAACTAAGGTTGAAGTAAGGATCTCCAGTTAGGTTGTGTTGTCTGGCTTATATAGATTGGGGTGACGTGGGATCATCCATGGGTATGCATATAATCAGTTATTCAGTGATTTGGCAACGTTTGAAAGGTTATTGGCACATTCGAGGACGAATGTATGTTTAAGTGGGTGAGAATGTAATGATCCGATCGGTCATTTTGAATTTCAGCACATCGTTCGGGGATTTGAAACTTTGAGTAGATTCACCTTATGCATTATGACTTGTGTGTGTTGTTGGTTATGGTTTTCGAGCGGTTTGAGATTGATTTGGAAGACTGATTCTTCAGTTGGAAGACTTAAGTTGGAAGAGTTGATCAAGTTTGACTTTTGTATAGTTGACCTCAGATCGGCATTTTGATCACTCAGTTAGGTCCTGATTGTAATTTTGGACTTAGGCATATGCCTGTATTTGCATTAGGATATTTCTACAAGGTTTTGGTGCTAAATGGTGAAAGTTGGCAAATTGAAGGTTTGAAAAGTTCATAGGTTTGACCATGGGTTGACTTCGAGGTTATTGGGTTCAAATTGTTCTTATAGGAGTTGGAATAGGTTCGTTATGCTTTGGAATTTTTGTGCAAACTGTGAGGTAATTCCGGCTTGTTTAGACGTATTTGGTGTAAGTTTTGAATTTTAAAATTTTGAAATAGTTCACTAAGCTTGATTTGACGTGCGATTCATGGTTTTGATGTTATTATGAATGATTTGAGGCCTTGATTATGTCTATTTATATTTTGCGACTTATTGGTATGTTCAGACGGGGTCCTGAGAGGTCCGAATGAGTTTTTCACAACTTCTAGTATTTCGGCACATTGATGATGTCCTGGAGATGTAGAAGTGCAGAGGGCACTTTTTGGAGTGCTGAGGCAAAGCCTCATGTGCGACCACAAACCCTTAACTACTCGACCAGTCCTTTTGAGTATTTGCATTCCGTTTGATGGTTTGAGGTCATGAGTACCTTCATATGGTGTATTATGACTTGTGTGCAATGTCGCTTTTGGTTTAAGAGTGATTCAGGATTGATTTGGAAGAATGATTCTCAATTTGGAAGCTTTAATTTGAAAGGGTTGACCGAGTTTGACTTTTTTGAATTTGACCTTGGATCGGAGTTTTTATGGTTCTGTTAGGTCCATATGGTGATTTTGTACTTGGAAGTATTCTTGGATTTGCATTTAGATGTTTCTTGAAGGTTTTGGCACAATTTGGCAAAAGTTGGCAATTTGAAGGTTTGGAAAGTTCATAGGTTTCACCGGGAGTTGATTTTGGAGTTATCGGGTTCGAATTGTTATTCTGAAAGTTGTGATATGTTCGTTGAGTCATTTGAAACTTGTGTGCAAAATTTGAGGTGATTCCGAGTAGTTTAGAGGGGTTTGGCATAAGTTTTGAATTTGGAAATTTAAAATAGTTCATTAAGCTTGAATTGAGGTATGATTCATGGTTTTGATGTTATGCTATAGTATTTGAGGCTGGAGTAGATCCGTGTTATGTTTTAGGACTTGTTGGTATGATTTGACGGGGTCCCGAGGGGCTTGGGTGTGTTTTGGATCATTGGTTGAGAGACTAGTTAAGTTAAGAAATTTGGAGTATGACCATGGTCAATATCGGATCAAGACGACCTCTTGACAATTTTTTGATGTGCGAGTAGGTCCTTGCAATTATTTGTATAAACGGAGCCTAACGGTTCAAACCGGTCAAATACCACATATAGGTCATGTACTCACTCGTCACCTCGCGTACACGACCTTCACATAACACGAATGACACAATCATCTCAAATCCTAAGAGGTGGTTTCCCCTACACAAAGTTAGACAAGATACTTAGCTTAACGAAGTTAAGCCGATATTCCAAAATAGCCTTCTTGCGCGAAACGACCTTCAGATGGCTCCAATATAGTCAAAATATTTTTTATAAAATAATTACAATTCATACAAAATAATTCTGGATAATAATACATCGATTTTCAATTTTTATTCTAAAAGTTAGCCCTGGGGCACGCATCTCGGGACCCGATAAAAATTGACAAAATTCGAATACCCATTCCGATACGAGTTCAACCATACCAATTTTATCAAATTTCGATAACGAATCGACCTCCAAATCTTAAATTTTTGTTTTTGAAAAGTTTAACAAATTTCTCCAATTTATTCTATTTGATTCACTAATAATTGATGAAAATAACCATGGAATCATGAAGTATAATCACTTTTGGATATAGAACACTTACCCCAATCCATATGGTGAAAATCTACTCAAAACCCACTTCAATCCGAGCTCCATAGCTCCACATATGTTAAAATGGCCGAAACCTCGAAATATAGCTTCTGCCGAGGTAGGTCGCATATTTGAACTTATTTCCAAGTAGAAACTGCAGTGAAAACTACAGTACCAGTCTCAAGTAAATCAATCATAACTTTCGGTACAAATGTCCAAATTATGAATGGTTTTAACGTTCTGAAAACTAAACACCGAGGACTACAACTTTTATGTTTTGCTAATTTCCCAATTCCTTATAGATGTTGAGATATAAACTCCCAAAGTTAGCCCTGTGCAGCATAAATTTCTTCTTTGCGATTTTAAAACTCTTCCCAAACAGCCTGTAGTTTATCATCCATAACATCTCGTACATAACTCCAAATGCCAAACGGTTTGCATTTCTAACAACTAGACACAAAGGGATACAACTTTCATTTATGGATCATCTCCAAATTCCTTATAGATTGCGAGATATAATGTTCCAAAGTCAGCCCTGTGCAACAAAATGTTCTCGCGATGTACACTGCTATAGCCAAAAACCAACAATTGCGTGTTTTATAATTGAAATGCATATATGGTTTGTGTCAGGGAGGTTCAGGATGAGTTTCGGGATGGTTTCGGATCATTTAGGTGAAGTTTTGGATTGCTGGTGCTGGTACTTTACAATTGCGAATTTTTCGTTGCAATTGCGAACTTCTAGTCGAAACTGCGAACCATCCGAATTGCGAACATGTGGTCACAATTGCAAATTTTTGGTCGAAAATGTGACATCTGCAGCTGGGTTAAGAGTGGGAAGTCCGGGATTTTAGCTCATTCTTTCATATCTTGAATCGTAGACTCGGCATGAGGTGATTTGGAGAAGAGATTTTGATCTAAAATCATTGGGTAAGTGGTTCTAATCAATTTTCAACTATATTTTATGATTATATATTAGATTTAACATCCATTATATAAGAGAATCAAAGAGGAAAGTTGGAGATTTTTGTCAAAATTTTGAAAAATAAAAATTTGGGTTTTGAGAGTCGATTTGGACTAGGATCTGAACACCAAATACATATATGGATTCGTGGGGTTATGGGTAGCTGGAGTCTACCCTTGGACTCGAGTTTTGACCGGACGGGCACGTGGTTAACTTTTGTTGACTTTTAGGGAATTATGTAAAGATTATAGCTTTATCTGTCGAAATAAGTTTCCCTTGCATTTGTTTGATGATGTTAAGTCATTTTTTGTTAGATTTGAGCCGTGTGGAGGCGAATTTTAGGGGAAAAGCTATTTTCGACGGTTGATTTGGCCTAGTTGAGGTAAGTATCTTGCCTAACTTTATGTGGGGGAACTAACCCTTAGATATTGGTTAGATTGCACTATTTGAATTACATAGAAGACGTGTATATGAAGTGACGAATGTAAATTGCCTTATATGTGGAAATTTGACCGGTTTAGACTCTTAGGCTTCTTTCATGCATCTAATTGAAGTTTCCCTATCATGTTATATCCTCCATGGTTAGATTTTCTCTTACATGTTTTATTTGAAGTTGTTTGTACATGTTCTATCTTTTATTGTCAAATATACTCTTATATGCTTTAATTGAAGTCGGTGCCTCTGTTATTGACATGTTAATTCTTCCATTGTTGGTTTATTCTTATTTGAAGTCGTTGTTTAATGTTATCTCTCTCATTGTTGAGTTATTCTTATTTGAAGTCATTATTACTTGTTATCTCTTTCATTGTAGAGCTTATTCCTATCTTTCATTGTATGGTTGTTATTTTTGTGTTGATTTACTTGTCGTACTCCCATGTTATTGTTGTTGTTGTTGTACTCGATGTTGTTGAGCCATGGGCTATGTGTGGTTGTGCTATCAAAATTAGTGTTATAGAAATGTTGTGGAAAATGGGCACATGTGGTGCGAGTTGTTATATTTATGGCCCATGTGGGATTGTTGGGAGGATTTTCGAGGTGTTTTGCATGTGTGTTCTCCATGCTATTGCTATTATTGATATTTGCACATGAGACGAGACAAGGTGGGCTATATTTATATGTTGGGTTTGTGAATGTGGCAAGACAAGGTGGCATATTATGAATGCGCGTGTGGCGAGACAAGGCAGGCATTTACATTATTGTTGCGCACGTGGCGAGACAAGGTGGACTATGTCGGGGATGACTTGTGTTGGCCTGGGGGCATTGTTATTGATGATATTTGTGTAATGGTGTGACCTTCTTGTGTGTGTCATGCATATTATGGGATTTGTGGTGTTGTTTCCAATGTGCTACTTGGTGTCTCTGATTTTACATGTTGAATTGATTTGTAATAGTACACTTGCACAAGCATACACCATAACATGTCACCTTATCAGTCTAGGAGTATGAAACTTGATGTTTATTGATCATGTACATGTATTGTATACATGCCTTTTGTGCGTGGATTGGATTGTTGGCACGTGAGTCGTCCATGCAGATATGAAGAATTATTACTATTGACAAGTGATTCGTCCGTGCAAATCTGAGGTATTAACGGTATTGGCACGTGAATGGTCCGTGAAGCACGTGAGTTGTCCGTGCAGTAATGATTGGTATTGTGGGCACGGAATGTCGTGTGATTATGATAAGTGATTTTAGACCCGTGACTTGTGATTATCAGGTGTAGTACCTGGAGGTGATTCTTGTGTAAACCTTGTGAAGGAACGGTTGATTATTTTGTTGTAATTTGTTTTCCTTAATTGGGTTCATTGGTACTTTAACTGTGTTCTGATTACTTTCCGCTGCCCGTACTCTATAGCAGCGGCCGCACATTGGTCAGGTTCCGGGTGTTTTGCCGGTACAACCTATTATTCCAGTTCAGCCCAAGGTCCGGCCAGAGGAACCAGAGGAGGAGCAGAAGAGGCTTGAGATGTTAAAGAAGTATGATCCTCCTACAGTTTAGTGGCACAACTATCGAGGACGCGCATGGTTTTCTAGAGAAGTGTCAATGTATTCTCCACACCATGGGTATTGTGGAGGTGCACGAAGTTGCTTTTACTAAATTTTAGTTAACATGAGCAGCGTATCAGTGGTGAAAGTCTTACGTGGAGGGTATGTCAAGCCCCAAATCTAGAGAGGCATAGCCGGAACCCGGTTCCATATTTGGCCTTAGCTTACCACGCTGTAACCGTGACATCTGGAGTTTTATCCCTCAACTTAGGCCGATAAGGCCTACCTGCAAGCTAACAATACCAATCGAGGTCGATGGAGCCATAGTCTAAATAATCTGAAAATCATGTCTCTCTCAAATGAGGGAAAACATACCCAAAAGCTCAAATACATAACTGTGCAGGCCGATAAGGCCGCCATGAATGTATACATCCAGTAATACCAAACTTGATATTTACACTGGCTGACAAGGCCACACATACAAAATACACACAACTCGTCTACAAGCCTCTAGAGAAAACTGAACAGTAGCATGGTCAGGACAAGACCTCGACCTATCTACCAAACCTGTATATATATATATATATATATATATATATATATATATATATATATATATATATATATATATAATAGACTCCAAGGTCTAGACCTGGTAACTCCGAGGAAGTGGAGCTTACCAACCAAGCTGATGTTTGACTATGTCTACTGGGAAGGTCTATCCAGCTATATATCAGGACCTATAGGCATGCAATGCAGCGTCCCCAGCAAAAGGGAGGTCAGTACGAAATAATATACCGAGTATATAAGGCAACATAATAACATTAACTTAACAGTATCAATAACACATAATGAAGTCATTCATCAATTATTCCAGCCTAATACCATATATTTATAACAAAGGGAACAATTTACAACTCCAACTATCCTCAATTAACAACATTATTCACTAGTTCATTTCTAGTCCATCCATTTAATTGAATCAACATCAAGATGCCCTAAAGAGCATGCAAGAACACAATATACATACCTCCTACAGTAGCTTCAAGTCGAAATCAAAGTTATATTTAGCTTACAACAGCCCTCTATGGCAATGCAATACCATAGAAGTGACTGAAGTTAATCTTCACTTGCAATCTCAAGTTTCATATGTTTCTATCATCAATAAACTTGATAAACATGTATACATGCATAACAATAGAAACCATACAATAATAAAGTTATTTTCTCCAATTTCCAGCCATAACAACATATATATATAGCCTTAAAATAACCCAATAAAAGATAACAACATTTCTTCCTCTTTCAAGTGCTATCTTGTAATACTTCACCCCAACACCACAACCAACATGTAATTAACCTTAAAAACAATCAAAGGTATGTTAAATATACCTTAGGTAGTATATAAAATTCCAAACCAAAGATTAACTTAGCTCACCATCATCCTTATTCAAATCACAACACCATAGAGGGGTAATTCTTCACCTTTGGCTATCTTTGATGTTGGTTTATGGTGTATGTTTATGGAATTTTTTTGGAGCCTTGGTAGAATTGTTTGCAAGGGTTTGGAAAGTGTGATGATGGAAGGAGGTCAAAAAATAAGCAAAGCTCATCCCAAAAATGAGATAAAAATAGGTGAAGGTCGGCCACCGACCAAGTGGGTCCCATAAGGGCTACTTGCGCAGTCTCGCAAAAATGCGAATATCTCTCTACTACGACGTCGTATCGAAGAATAGTTTAATATGTTAGATACTAGATTCGTATATATTAAATGTATTTGGTGAATCATCCCATAATTCCAACTCTTTTGGGAGAAAAGCTCAGCTACATTTGACCTAGTTTTCAGCACACTTACAAATGTAACTTGCGATGACCTTTGCCAACTTTTGTTCCACAACTCACTTGACTTTAAAACATAACACACGAATATCATACGACTAAAATAACTCATAACATAACCTCTTTATAATTTTAAGCACCCTAGTCTCACCCCAAAAGTACATGTTTTAACAATCCCAACGTGTCAACTTTCGACGAAACTTATTTTCTACAATTCGTTTAGCTTAGAAGCCTTGCAACCCTCTTGGTACTTGCAGTTCATGATATTAAATATTTGTAACCTCCAAGGTAACATGATTAACTTAATTTATGTACTTATAAAGATGATGTGATTTTTTAGCTTAGATCATTTGATTTAAGACATACTCTCACGTACAAAAATATTGGGTGTAATATCATTCCCGTCTTTGGAACATTCATCCTCAATGGTTGACTGATGTGCTTATCAGTTTCATAGCTATAGCTCTTACAAATACTTTAATATTGTCCTTGCCATCTAGGCAACCATTTTGTGAATAAATACAAAGGCCAGGACATTCTCCCCTCTAGGCCTCTTTCTCACACCACGACATATGGTTTGAATTCTTCCAATATCATAGTTGTTGCTACCTTCTGTCATGCAGCCTGTATCACTATGTCCTTGTATGCACCCCTATGTGACTCTTCTCTCCTATGTCCTCCGGATTTTAGCTAACCTCTTGGCCTCACTTTGTGAATTTATATAGAATTATGGCAAGTTGTCCCTCTGGGCATCTATAGGTTGGGAATCTATAGGTGTACTAAAGTTCTTCGCTTGGTACTTTGTCGAACTTACGACTATTGTTATATCTTGTTTCATAGCCTCGGTTATCTATGATTATGTCTTTACTACATCTAGGTAGGTCATACTATACCATAACTCTTACTTCAGTTTATTATTACCGAGGTTTGCTACCCAACTCTAGGTTACTCTCTCACTGCTCATTCTAAATGTATACATCTAAGTCCTTTAATGCTTCTTTATTACTGTTCATCTAAATAATGACATCATAATCTCCTGTCATATTTTGGAACTTTTATCCATCTATTGTTGATTCACCTTAATGTTGATCTATAATTTGCCACTAATAGCTTGAAACCACTTACGTAATACATTGTCCCTAGCTCTCACGTCTCATCCGGGAACATCTGAAGTATTTGACTGATCCGTATAGGGACGATACTATACTTCAATAACCGTATTTCATATAATCCCAACATTATTCATCTTATGGGGATATTCTAATCCCATGTAATTCATGAAATACCTTCTTTTTGAATCAATACTCAATCGAAGGAGTAAATGTCATCCTTTTATCATTTATCACAATCGCACCCTTATTCTACTACCAGGGCAGCATTCCATCTCTTCTAAATTCTCCTAGTCTTAAACTCCTCCGAGTTCATTTAGGCTATACAGAGCTTTCTATAACTTACGAAAACCATTAGCTCTCTTGTTTTGATGGGCTTAATCCTGAGGCCTCTCATCACCTTCCCATTCACCTTTTCATATCCTTACTCCTGTCTGCCTAAAACCTTGTCGCTCTACTATACATTAGCTTACGACCCGCACATATCTATTTATACTACTCGCAACCTTCCTTTAACTAGCTATCACCATAGATTTCCTTATGTTATTCTAGAACATCAAGCGAGACATCACACCATCTCTAACTCTTCTTTACTCTCTTACCTAGACATATCGGTGCCTGGAAACCATAGGTTTGAAGAGATGCCACTGACGATACCAGTATCATTTCTGGTTAATGAATCGTGATGCTTCTAGACCTCTATCTGAAGTTTGCAGTTAAGAATCCTGTACCTTCTTTACCTTTACCTTTCTTACCTTTAATTCTTGCATTTTTTCTTTTGTCGCTTTCATAACCTCCCTTCCACATAGGTGGAATTCACCTCCACACCTTAAAGCTCTACTATAATATTTGCACCTCTGATGCATACACAATCCGGCGGGAGCTTCATACTGACTTCTTATGAGGCTGGTACTCTTCTAACTGGCTTTATCGTAGAGCTGTTATACAATATGGACGTGTTACTATCTCTTTTGTACCTCTGGTATTAATAGTGATTCTACAATATTCTGAATCACAATTTCTATAATTATCAAGTTCTAATAATCAGACTCTTGATTCACATAGCTGATGTAACTCCTTAGTTTCCTTTTCTATCTCAGCCTTTATGTAGGCTTAAGCTATCTTCTGATCTACGGCTCAAGGTATTAGTTATTACTTTAGCCTTTCGTGGTCATTATTGAACATCCATGTTATAATCTTCTAACAATTCAAACCTTTGTCTGTGACGTGGACTCACTTCTTTCTTTTAACTTATACCGGAATCTCCTGTAATTGTAAGAATGTCAACATATATGTTGCATGGATAATACTCTGAAATCATAAGTGCGGTCATAATGTAACTCACTCTGGGTCGTAGATCGATTAATTCCTTTCGTGCCTTCTCAGCTGTCTTCAAACATAAGCAATATCTTTTCCTGGTCGTTCTGCCACTTGTTGCATGAATACTTGGCTAATCTTAGTGCCCATATATATTGGAATTTTGTACAACTCATATGATCTCGAAGGTTACTTTTGATTTTACTTCCCATTCATTGGTCACGATAGGTACCACTTTATTATGGAGTGCATACAATGTTGTAATGAGACTGTTGTTCCAAGATCATTTCTTCTTCAGGTCACCATGCTTAGGTTGAAGCCTTGTTCCTTATTTCCTCAGCTAGTTTTTCATTGTAGTACTTAAGGGAGACCCTCTTACTTATGTAACGCTGCGAGGTTATTGCATCGTATACCCGATGAAAATTTTGATGTTCTTACTCGCCTAAAATTATCCTTAGTTACTTTCCTCGGTTCCCTTATGCTCGTAGGGTTACTTCTGAACAAAAACTTTGATTGTCTCCCCAGTGGCACTCTCTTTTATTTTCACAACACTTGTACGGTACCTATAACTACCCCAACTCCTATCTGAATGTTTCTCCCGGATTACAATATCGTATCTGGCAGACTGAATTTCCTATGTTGGGTTTCACTGTGTTTGTCTTGCATGATTTGCTGATTTATCTTAGACCTCTTGTTTGTCCATAACTAGGCTCTTCCTGGATCAACTACTAACTATTCGTTGGTCCATTCTCACATCTATATTCTGCGTAATATCTCTTAAGTTATGTCCTTTGTCTTAACTTACCCCTCGCACTGGCTCCTTATGTATCAAGTGTCCACTTACACTTATTTATCAATAACATCCTGGCCGGGAACCCTTACTGCCTCTCCCCGGCATCGTGCTTGCATAATGGTTTTGAGTCGTAACATATCTATCGGTTCTGAATAAATGCAATATCATTCCTTTAGCCCTTTTACCACATTCTTCCTTTACTATTCCATAGTTACCTGAACCACTTAACTTCGACTTAATACTATATCACACCATCTTTCCCCTTTAGGGAAGTACTAATATATTTTACCTCTTCATCTTCGGAGTCTTTTCATGTGTTCACTGATTCTTACTCACCTTGCGGTAACCCTTCTCTACCAAGGATAACTGTATTTCTTACGTGCGAAGGTGACACCTACTGTAACTGGCACACTTAGTCCCTTAAGGTTAAACCTACTCATAGTGATTGCTTTAGGGAAGAGTCTTCCTAAATGGCCTTTAAAGGTATTCTTCCATTGTCCATTCCATCATTGTTGGAATGCGCTCTCTGAAATTATCACGGTGCTGACTATTATCAGCCATTTGGTCCCTAAATAATGTTCGATTTTTTTTCCTTGTTTACTAGCCCGTACTAATTTCTATTACTCCGGGGGTTTAACTTAGCCTTATAGTAATCATGTTGAAGTCACCAATTCATTTCTCGAAATAAGGATATGACTTTATGGCATATACTCTTTAATAGTCCCAATGCCTGTCTCCTCTTGTCTTTTCCTTCACTTGACTAAAGACTCTGTCATCTTGTCATATTTTGATTTACCGTTATCACCCATTTATCACATCTTACTTATAATGCATCATTTAACCAATTCGTATTCTCCTGCTAATATTTATATCTATCACTTTATTATGGAAACTTCAACAAACATTCTTTCACTTTTAGCTCCCCTTGCACCATCTCACTGACTCTTCGGGTCGCCTAACATTCTCTTTTTACTAGGGGCGGGAGTCATATTGAGGTAACTATTTATCCCCTCTAGGATTCCACTGCCTATTTTCTAAACTTTTTGAACATTCTAGTATTCATATCTGACTGTACTATTCTAGAGTGCACCACCTGGGTGTCTTACAAGGAGAACTAGTACCACGCTTGCAATATCCTTCAGAAATATTAGCGAACGCTAGTCCACCATTTTTGGTTACTCTAACCCAACTAGATCCTAATATCACATCCTTATCTTAAACTATATCTATTAGCTCCCATAAGGCATAACTGAGATGGGTGTGGCCAATTGTACATACCTTTTTTATTGTTGAAGGTAACTCAAAATGCTTATATTTCTATTCCTGAAATGTAAATACTGATAATCCTCACTAACTGGGTGCCCTGTACCCTTCTTCACCTTGTTTATTTTACCTGCTAAAACATATACTTTTACCTTCCGGTACTCCCATGGCCTGCTATTCACGGGGTATATTAGATATTCTTGTCTAAGGGTCTTAAGAAGGAAATTCAGACATCTGGTATGCACAATATGATAGGGCCTCAAACTAGGCCACGTTGCCAAGAATTCTCTCTCTACTAGTGCCCTTGCCTGCTGCTGTATTAGCCCTCTAGCTAGCTATAATTTTTCTAATTGCAAGCATCTCTATATCATTAGCAAACATAAGTCTTGGCTCAAACTCTTATGACTCGGCTCTATAGCTCGATTTGAATTTGAAAGAAAGGTAACAGACTCTTAAATTCCTTGCAGCTTCCTGTTTATATAATGTGGTGCACAATACATCTATAAACAAGGCTCTACTAGGTACGACTTGTAGACTCCCTAGGACAGAACTGCTCTTGGTAACAAGTTTGTCATGCCCCAAATTTGGGGAGGGGTATCCCTCAACTTAGGCCGATGAGGCCTATCTGCAAGCTTACAATACCAATCGAGGCTGATGGGGCCACATCCAGAATAATCTAAAAATCATGTCTCTCTAAACTGAGGGTAAACATACACAAAAGCTCATATACATAACTCTGCAGACCAATGAGGCAGCCATGAATATCTACAACCAGCAATAAGAAACAAAACATTTACACAGCACTGGCAAGGCCACAATACTAACATACAGATACACAGGACTCGTTTACAAGCCTCTAAAGATAACTGAACTGTATCATGGCAAGGACAGGGCCTCGACCTACCCATCAAACATGTATATATATATAATAGACTCCAAGGTCTAGACATTGTAACTTCGAGAAAGCGGAGCTTACCAACCAAGCTGATGTTTGACTCTGTCTACTGGGAAGGTCTATCCAGCAGTCTATCAGGACCTGCAGGCATGAAATACAGCATTCCCAACAAAAAAGGCGTTAGTACAAAATAATGTATCGAGTATGTAAGGGAACATAATAATTGAAAGGTGAAACTGAACTGATAATATAATAACTAAAAGTAACTGGGAGTGAAAGATAATATGAAGATATTCTTACCTGCTGATACTGACTGAACACTCTCAATATAGTAAGTAAAATAGTTTTCCGTCCCTATAAGGCTCGGTACGTGTAACTGCTCTGCCATAGTAGGCTCGCTCATAGGCGCGCGTCCATACTAGGCTCTCTATCTCGGCCATTCTGGGCTCGCTCATGAGCTCTTGTTCACAGTAGGCTCGGTATATAACTTACCATCTGATCAGAGGTTGCCCAATAGGGGCCTACCCACTGATTATAGCTCGATGATGGTGAAATACTGTAAAACTATATCTATATATTTATATATAGACCCTCTACTCCCCTGACTAGAAGAAAAAAATACTTAACTAACTATCAAGTCCTGATAAGGGAGAATACGATAACTTATGAGACTAGGATAATGTACATAAATTCATGAATACGAACTTCTCATTATGTACCATTATCAAACACATGTAGTTATGCGATCATGTCAGAATGAAGAAAAGGTTTAGCCTTAACATACCTTAACCCCATTGAGTCCTTAATACCTTTCACAACTACTTCACGACGAGCGGCAAGCTTTGATTTGAATCCATATATCCCATATCACCCCTTATAGACTTATTATATTAACTTAAAAGTATCATTAACATGATAATAAAGTCATTCATCAATTATTCTAGCCTTATACCATATAATTATAACAAAGGAAACAATCCACAACTCCAACTATCCTCAATTTGCAACTTTATTCACTAGTTCATGTATAGTTCATCCATTTAACTTAATTAACATCACGATAACATTAAGCACATGCAATAACATAATATACATACTTCCTACAGTAGCTTCAAGTGGAAATCCAAGTTATATTTAGCTTACAACAGCCCTCAATAGCAATACAACACCATAGAAGTGACTTAAGTTAATCTTCACTTCCAATCTCAAGTTTCATATGTTTCTTTCATCAATTAACTTGATAAACATGTATACATGCATAACAATAGAAACAATACAATAATAAATTTATTTTCTCCAATTTCCAGTCATAACAACATACATATATAGCCTTAAAATAACCCAATAAAAGAAAACAACATTTCTTCCCCTTTCATGTGCTATCTTGCAATCCTTCACCCTAACACCACAACCAACATGTAATTAACCGTAAACACAATCAAAGGGGTGTTAAACATACCTTCGGAAGTATATAAAATTCTAAACCTAAGCTTAACTTATCTTACCATCATCCTTATTCACAACACAACACCACAGAGGGGTTATTCTTCTCCTTTGGCTAACTTTGATGTTGGATCATGGTGTATTCTTTTTGAATTTGTTTGGAGCCTTGAGGAAAATGTTTGGGAGGGTTTGGATAATGTGAGGATGAAAAGAGGTCGAAAAATGAGCAAAGCTCATCCCAAAAATGAGATAAAAATAGGTGAAGTTCGGCCATCGACCAAGTGGGTCCCATAGGCGCTGCTTGTGCAGTCTCGCAAAAATGCGAATATCTCTCTCTACTCCAATGTCGAATCGACAAACCGTTTAATAATTTAGAGACAAGACTCGTAGATCCTAAATTTGGTAAGTGGTTTATCCAATAATTCCAAGTATAATGGGAGAAAAGCTCAACTACATTTGACCTAGTTTCAGCACATTTACAGATGTAACTGGTGATGACCTTTTCTAACCATTATTCCAAAACTCACCTGAATTTAAAACATAACACACAACTATCATACGACTAAAATAACTCAAAACATAACCTCTTTATCATGTTAAGCACCCTAGTCTCAACCCAAAAGTACATGTTATACCATTCCCAACTTGTCGACTTTCGACGAAACGTATTTTCTTCAATTTGTTTAGCTTCTAAGCCTCCCAATCCTCTTGGTACTTGCAGTTCATGATCTTAAATATTTGTAACCTCCATGGTAACATGATTAACTTACTTTATGTACTTTCAAATATGATCTCATTTATGAGCTTACATGAATTGATTTATGACGTACTCTCATATACGAAAACATGGGGTGTAACAGGGTAGGCCTGTTGATGCAGCCCTACTCAATTGGGCTTAGTTTTTAGAGATGTTTTTAAGGGAGTTTGCTCCTCAGACCCTCCGGGATGCGTGGCATACAGAGTTTGAGCAGCTGCGCCAGGGCACTATGAAAGAGTTG
Organism: Nicotiana tomentosiformis; assembly: GCF_000390325.3. Classification (NCBI taxonomy): domain Eukaryota; kingdom Viridiplantae; phylum Streptophyta; class Magnoliopsida; order Solanales; family Solanaceae; genus Nicotiana; species Nicotiana tomentosiformis. Next base: position 53,826,661 of record NC_090823.1, read on the forward strand.
GAGTACGCCATCAAATTCAGTGAGTTATCTCGACATGCACCTACCTTGTTTCCTACAGTCAGAGAGCAAGTTTGCAGATTAATCGAGGGGCTCATTTATGGTCTTAGATTCAGCATGGCTTGAGCGTTGGAGATAGTTAATCTATTTTAGCAGGTTGTAGAGATCGCCTAGAGGATAGAGGATATGCGGGTCCAAGGGAGGGAGGATAGGGAGGCTAAGAAGCCTCGTGGACTTGGAGGATCTACTGATTCTATTTTTGAGGAATGTTACATCATGGTATAGGTTTTGTGGGTCAGCTAGTATAATTTGCACTTCATGCTTCATATGGTAATTCAGATATCCAGGGGTCCCAAATTACTCGTATCGGACAACTTCCATAGTCACGTTAGCGAAGAGGATGCTTTGAGTGTAGGGATACCATCCACATGATGAGATATTATCCTGGACATGAGATGGGTATGCCATTGCAAAGTATTCAAGATATGGGTTCCGACTCAGTTGCTGTTATACCTGCACCACCATCTAGGGGTGGAGGTCAAGCGGATAGAGGTCGTCTTATAAGGGGAGGCCATGCCCATTGTTATCCTTTTCCTGGTTGGACTGAGGCTGCTGCACCAGATGATTTCATTACAAGTATGGTTTCGGCTGGTTATAAAGATGCATTAGTATTAATTTGATCCAGCCCCATTTATTGGTAAGCTTCATCATACTTTGCTTCGTATATGGTTGTGTTTCGTGATTCTTCAACTATGTTCGTGTGTTCACACCAGTTGGGGGATTCTATTATGATAGCCTGTGTCTATCGTTCTGGTTTGGTCATTATTGAGGTTCATGATGCTTGGGAGGACTTTTTATTTGTTAATACAGTAGGTTTTGATTTAATTTTTGGGTGGCTTGGATATGACTTGTGATTTAGGTGCTTTAAAGGTACGGGAAGTTGGTTATGTATTGTGATTTGGTCCTATGGGATTTAATTAGTAGAAGGTTTTTAGTTATTGAAATGGTTATTTTTCTTGTGATTCTGAGAGGAGGATGCGAACCTTGTGTTCTTTGCGGATAGGTGTGTTTGTACCAAGCTAGGTACCGCAGTGAGGTCATGTTAGGATAAGATTCATTATGCTTATTACGTGGGCTTTGATTCTTCCTTATGGGATGGACTCGTATTTTGGTAACGATGGGGAGTTGTAACTATTAGACTTCTTTGGTAGTTCTCTCATATGCTTCTCTTTCCATATTTAGGCATATTCGAGTTGTGTTTGTTTGGTTGGATTGCGATGTATGTGTCCGTGTGGCGTTTGATGTGGCATGTTGGTCGGGTAAGTAGTTATGAGTTTCACATGTTCTTGCACCATTGTCAGTGTTGGGGAGGTTTGGAACAATGTTCTAGTCAATATGAGACTATATACCGTTACCGAGTTTGGTAATGAGCAGTTATTGTGGTCAGAAGTTATTTTTGTGAGTGCATGAGTTATGTGACACATCGTGTGGTTTGATCTTGGTAGTGTATTGACGGCTTGACGCAACTTGTTGGAATGAATAAAGTGTATTTGTACAAGGATCGAATCTTATAATGGATTACAGATGTTGGAGACTGAGTTCTAAGGTTTATTGACTAAGGTTGAAGTTAGGATCTTCAGTTAGGTTATGTTGTCAGGCTTATATGGATCAGGGTGATGTAAGATCACCCATATCCATGTACATGGTGAGTTTATGCAGTGGTTTGATGGCTTTGGAATGACTCTTGGAACATTCGAGGACAATAGTATGTTTAAGTGGGGGAGAATGTAATGACTCGACCGGTCGTTTTGAGCATTTTCATTTTGTTCAATGGTTTGGGTTATGAGTAGCTTCATATGGTGTATTATGACTTGTTTGTGTTGTCAATTTTTGTTTTCGAGTGGTTCAGGATTGATTTGGAAGAATTATTCTCAATTTCCAAGCTTTAAGTTTAAAGGGTTGACCGAGTTTGACTTTTGTGAATTTGACATTGGATCGGAGTTTTTATGGTTCCGTTAGGTCCGGATGGTGATTTTCGACTTGGACGTATGCCTGGATTTGCATTTAGATGTTTCAAGAAGGTTTTGGCACTATTTGGCGAAAGTTGCAATTTGATTGTTTGGAAAGTTCATAGGTTTGACCAGGAGTTGATGTTGGAGTTATCGAGCTAGGATTGTTATTCTGAAATTCAGAATATATTCATTGTGTCATTTGAAACTTGTGTTTGAAATTTGAGGTGATTCTGAGTTGTTTAGAGATGTTCGCATAAGTTTGAAATTTGATAAATTGAAATAGTTCATTAATCTTGAATTGAGGTGCGATTTGTGGTTTTGTTGTTATGTTGCGGGATTTAAAGCCTCGAGTAGGTCTGTGTTATGTTTTGGGACATGTTGGTATGATTTGACGGGGTCCCGAGAGGCTTGGGTGTGTTTTGGATCATTGCTTGAGAGACTGGTTAAGTTAATAAATTTGGAGTTTGACCATGGTTATGATCGGGTCAGGAGAACCTCTTCTTAGTATTTTGAGTGCACGAGCATGTCTTTAGCGTGTTTTATGTTTGAAATGCATATTTGGTCGCAAATGCAACATCTGCAGCTGGGTTAAGAGTTAGAATTTTGGGATTTTAGCTCATTCTTTCATATATTAAACCCTAGACTCGGTAGGAAGCGATTCAGAGAGGGAATTTTTATCTACAATCATTGGGTAAGTGGTTCTAATCAATTTCTAACTATATTTCATGATTATATATTAGATTAAACATAAAATTTATGAGAACTGAAGAGGAAATTTGGGGATATTTGTCAAGGTTTTGAAAAATGAAAATTTAAGTTTTGAGAGTCGATTTGGACTCGGATTTGAAAACCAAATACATATATGGACTCGTAAGGTTATGGGTACTCGGAATCTATCCTTGGACCCGGATTTTTGACCGGGCGGTCCCGGGGTTGATATTTGTTGACTTTTTGGGAATTGAGTAAAGATCATAGTTTTATCTGTCGTAATTGGTTTCCCTTGCATTTGTTTCATGATGTTAAGTCTTTTTGGTTAGATTTGAGCTTTGTGGGGGCGAATTTTGCGGGAAAAGCTATTTTCCAGGGTTGATTTTGCCTATTTGAAGTAAATGTCTTGCCTAACTTTGTGGTGGGGGGGGAGGGGGGAACTACCACGTAGAGATTGGTTTGATTGCTCTATTTGAATTGTGTGGAATACGTGTATATGAAGTGACGAATGTAAATTGCCTTATATGTGGAAATTTGACCGGTTTAGACTATTAGGCTTCTTTCATGCATCTAATTGAAGTTTGCCTATCATGTTATATCCTCCATGGTTAGGTTTTCTCTTACATGTTTTATTTGAAGTTGTTTGTACATGTTCTATCTTTTATTGTCAAATATACTCTTATATGCTTTAATTGAAGTTGGTGCCTCTTTTATTGACATGTTATTTCTTCCATTGTTGGTTTATGCTTATTTGAAGTCGTTGTTTCATGTTATCTCTCTCATTGTTGAGTTATTCTTATTTGAAGTTATTATAACTTGTTATCTCTTTAATTGTTGAGCTTCTTCCTCCATTTCATTGTGTGGTTGTAATTCTTGTATTGAGTACTCGGTGTTGTTGAGCCGTAGGCTATGTGTGGTTGTGGTATCAGAATTGTTGTTATGGAAATGTTGCGGCAAATGGGCACATGTGGTGCGAGTTGTTATATAGTGTTGTTATATTTTTGGCTCATGTGGGATTATTGAGAGGATTTTTGAGGTGTTTTGCACGTGAGTTTTCCGTGCTATTGCTATTATTGATATTTTCACATGCGGCGAGACAAGGTGGGATGTATATATATGTTGGGTTTGCGCATGTGGCGAGACAAGGTGGGATAATTATCAATGCACGTGTGGCGAGACAAGGTGGGCATTTACTTTATTATTGTGCATACAGCGAGACAAAGTGGACTATGTCGAGGATGATCTGTGTTGGCCTGGGGGCATTGTTATTAATGATATTTGTGTGGTGGTGTGACCTTCTTGTGTGTTCCATGCATATTACAGGTTTTGTGGTGTTGTTTCCAATGTGCTATTTTGTGTCTCTAGTTTTACCTATTGACTTGGATTGTGATAGTACACCTGCACTAGAATACACCATAACATGTCACCTATATCAGTCCAAGAGTATGAAACTTGACATTTATTAATCATGTACATGTATTCTTGTATACCTGCCTTCTGTGCATGGATTGCACTGTTGGCACGTGAATTGCCCGTGCGGATATGAAGTATTGTTACTATTGGCACATGATTCATTCATGCAGATAGGTACTAATGGTATTGGCATGTGAGTTTTCCGTGTGGTTATGATTGGTAATGTGGGCATGAGATGTCGTGTGATTATGATTCGTGATTTGGGACCCGTGACTTGTGATTATGAGGTGTAGTACGTGGAGGTGATTCTTGTGTAAACCCTATGAAAGAACAATTGTTTATTTGGTTATCATTTGTTTTCCTTAATTGGTTTCACTGGTACTTTAACCGTGTTCTGATTATTTTGCGGCATTATCACCTGTTTACTCATTATTTTGCGGCATTATCACCTGTTTACTCGTTGTTGCTACTGGATGCTTCTTCTTTCCATTTGCTAGTGTTATATTGTTATTCTTTCCATGTTTAGCTTTATATTGATATTCGTTCCTCTGTTAGTTTATATTAATACTTGCATAGGTTATTGTGTCTAGTAGGTATCTCGACTGTACCTCGTCACTACTCCATCGAGGTTAGTCTTGATACTTACTGGGTACCGCTGCGGTGTACTCATGCTACGCTTTTGTATAGATCCAGGTATCGCTGAGCATGCCGGACGTTGTTGTTATTTACTTCTATTCTAAATAGTGATGTATTTGACACAACACTCGCAGGCCTCGAAGTCACCTTCTGTAACTTTACATTGTTGTTATTTACTTCTATTCTTAACAGTGATGTATTTGATATTCTTAATTACTCTTAGAAATTCTTATGACTTCGTACTACCGGTTTTGGAATATTGTAAATCTATTTATGGTTGTTGGCTGTGTATGGCAATTACTGATTCCTGTTTAATGGTAAAATGGTAATATGTTAATAACTCAGCATGTGTTAGGCTTACCTAGTCTTAGGGATTAAGTGCCATCACGACATTCTAAGGTGGGAATTTGGGGTCGTGACAAACCCCAAGTGCGGAGGCAATGGCCAAAGTGCGGACCGCACTGAGGGCCGCAACAATAAATCTTCAGGTTTGTTAGTTTGAGTTTACAAGCTTATATCTCACAATTTATGAGGAATGTGGGGATGATCCAAAAACAAAAGTTGTAGCACATTAAGACTAGTTTCCAAAACATCAAACCGTTTAACATTTGGATCTTTTTACAAAAAATTATGGTCATTTTGTTGAAGGCTAAAAGTGCAATCTCTTCTGGATTGCGACCGCACAATATGGATTGCAGCCGCAAAACATGGAAATGCGGACCACACTAGGAAAAGTGCGGTCAACACTGTGTGAGATTAGGTTTTTGTATATAAACAGGACTTTTGGACTTTTATTTCATTCTTCACCACTTTAGAAACTCGGGAGCTCGATTTTGAAGGGTTTCAACCTAGACATTCATCTACAAGCTTGGGGTAAGAGATTCTAACATATATCTATGAGATTTACATGAATCCATCACTAGATTTAACATCAAAATATGAGATTTAACAAGAGAAATTGGTGGTTTTTATTAAAACATTTCTAAAGTGAATAATTGGGTTTTGAACATCGATTCGGAATCGGATTTTGATTAAACTAGTATGGTTGGACTCGTATTCGAATGGGTTATTTGAATTTGTGAGTTTTGTCCGGTTCCGAGGTGCGGGTCTGGTTTGACTTTTTATTGACTTTGAGTATTTGATTAAAGATTCGACCTTTTTCTTTTGGGTTTGTTTCTATGGCATTATTTGATGCTTTTGAGTTGTTTTTGGCTAGTTTTGAGTCGTTCAGAGGTTGATTCATGAAGGATGTCATTTATAGAGTATTATTTTGGCTTGCTTGAGGTAAGTATCTTACCTAAACTTGGTCGAGGCACTAGTTTTCTGAGTTATTTGTGATAGCTATGTGCTATGGGTTTGCATATGTGGCGGGGTTAAGCCCATGTGTGGGGCACCAGGGTATTTATCCACACTCGAGGTAGTGCTTAGGCTATGACATTCCTTGAATTGATTGTTCATACTTAAGCTGTGATGCTTCTCATGGTTATAACTCTGTTGTGAGTTGTTTGATCCATGTTTTGAGGTTACATAGAGGCTAATCCCCTGGTTGAACTTGATATTTTCTATTTTCATAAAGAAATTGTCGATTGGAGCTATAATAGCACACTTTACACATGCATACACTATAGCATGTCACTTATACCATTCCAGGAGCATGAAACATGATATTCTTTCACGGCCCATCCTCGGGAAGCGTGACCAGCGCTCAACCGAGTGAACTCGGCCGAGCAAGTCTATTAGATACTTTCTATCCAATTAACCCATGATCAAGAGAAGACGAGATTTCATTAATTATACAGTAGGAGTCTTATTCATACAATCCTAAATCATTTCATTAGTCATTTCGCTTTTACATCCCAAAATACACTTTTCTTATAGTTCAAGTGGAACAAGTGATCGAACACAACATATCCTGTTTAACATTCCCAACACTCATATACAACCCACATAGTATCTACGGAGCCTCTAAAGATACAAAAGCGAGTAAAGATGGTGTCGGCAACAAGGCCCCGGCTATACCTCAAAAAGTGACCATAATATAAACAAAAGGTACAATACATGACCCTGAAATGAAATGGGGCTCACCGAGTCCGCTGAGAAGAGTGTGCAACAATATCTGTGATCCACACTATCTGCTATGTAACCACCTGCATCCATTTAAAGATGCAGCGCCCCCAACAAAAGGGACGTTAGTACCGTCGAATAGCACTAATATGTATAGCTAAACACCAATTCAATAGAATGAATAATAATATAAGAGAAATAGTCAAGAATTAAATAAGGGCTTCAAATAATAGTAAAAGAACAAATTAAGGATCATATACATTTTCAAAACAATTTTCATATTACCAGATTGGGTGACCTTTAGTACCGATATTCAACAATTCACCATACCTCCGTACTCTTACACGGAGTCTAATCTCGGCCCGATCGGCTAGGCAGCCTCATATGAGACATTACCACAATTTCATTATAACATTCCGGCACAGTACCACCATGTGTGTGGCATGGCGTCTGATCACATCCCGATCGGCTAGGCCATCTCATTTGAGACATTACCACAATTCCATTCACAATACCACTGTGTTCTTACATGGAGTCTGACCTCGGCCCGATCGGCTAGGCCATCTCATTTGAGACATGACCACAATTCCATTCACAATACCATTGTTTTCTTAAACGGAGTCCTATCTCGCCCCGATCGGCTGGGCCATCTTATTTGGAGACATTTCCACAATTTCATTAACAATTTTCGGCACATATGGGTCTTTCATACAACTTGGCAAAACAACCTTTATTTCAATCTTGACATGAAGTCTTAACATTCCTAACACATATTCCACATTTTGAACATATTCTCAAATGTAAAGATGACATGGTGAAGCACTTAGCATAAACATTGAACAAGCATCCATCAGCACAACCACATTAGGAAAAGCCAATTCGATAATGATAAAGGACTTACTCCGATTACATGAACACCGTGGGATTCAATTCTAAGAAGAAGGGGGATTTAGCCAACATACCTCAATTGAGCTTCTTAAAACTCTAATATGTTCCGGAACATTAGCAACTTCAATCTATTTAAGCAATATAACAAAATTGAACCAAAAATTAGGAAGATGAACACGATTTTAGCTCATTTGAGCATACTATCAAACACTAGGTGTGCATCAATGTTTTAAGGCTCTTTTGTGGAAGATTCCATCAGTTCCCAACCCACTCTCTACCATTATTAGCTCACAATCTTCTCACATACTACAAAGATACATGCATGCAAGGTAAGCACTTCCATCCCCACGAATTACCTCACTAATGGCCCAATCTAGTTACACTTTGAAATTAAGAGTTTGGGTGATAGAATCTTACCTCTTAGGAAGAAGACCAAGGTTCCTCTCTTGATAGTCTTCAAAATTTAAGTGAGAATTGAAGAACAATTTGATGAAGATCGCTTCTCACTCTAGGACCCTCTCTCACACTCTAAATATATCAGAAAATATGTTTAAAATGGTCCATGGGGTGTGTTTTAACGAAATAGGGTTGGGTTTAAAACCCCAAAAATGAAGCTCCGGAATAGGTTCTGCGATCGCATAACCATTATGCGGACCGCATATCGGTCGCATAATTGCTGACCAAAATGACCAAAAAACTATCCATGTCTGCGGTCACTATGCGGCCCGCATAACTGTTCTATGGTCGCATAATGGTTATGCGGTCACATAGTTGACCGCATAATTTCTCCCAGACTGACCCAAAAACTGCCTCACTCTGCGGCCATTATGCGGTCCGCAGAGTGATTCTGCGGTCACATAATGGACCATAGAAACGCGTAATTCTGCCAAATATTTTCCTTTACTTTCCGATGTATTGTTCAACCCAAAGAGTCCGAACCGCGGCGAGCTTGCGAGCTACAAAGAATTTTTGTAATACACAACACGTAAAACCAATTCGGCACCACAAAACATTATTAACACTATTTTTCTTTTGCAAAAATTTTATGGGGCCTTACATTCTCCCACACTCAGGATCATTCCTCATCGAATGAGGGTAAGAAAAATCTGTTATTAGCATCTTATGCAACTCAGTTTTCATACCACACACCAGCAGCCCAAAATTTGACTAACTCCCTAAATTCTCAAAAATTTTGTCAAACATTCATTTGTAACTAGGCCTATCCACCTGTCAGAGAGCCCCAGAACCACATCTTACAAACATGTATAGAACCCAACGACATAGCATAACTCATAACCACACCAACTATGGTCTCATGTAAATAACATATAATCAAAAGGAGAATCTTTACATTAACTGAACAAGTGATACAATATTTTTAGGTGACAGGTTCGTAAAAGAAAGGATTACACAACTATTAAAACAAGTGAGGATACTTCTTCTTCATCTCTTCCTCGGCCTCCCATGTGGCCTCTTCAATCTGCTGGTTTCGCCATAACACTTTCACATAGGCAATTTCTTTATTCCTCAACTTTCGGATTTGCCTATCAAGAATGGCAACTGGAATCTTTTCATATAACAATTCTTTATTAACCTCAGTGGTCTCAACCGGAACAATGGGTGACGGATCTCAAACTACTTTCTTCAACATAGACACATGGAACACCGAGTGTACTAATAACATCTCAGGTGGTAGCTCAAGCTTGTACGCTACCTCACCGATTCTCTGAATGATTTTGTACGGCCCGTCATACCTCGGACTCAATTTCCCCTTTTTCCTAAAACGCATAATACCCTTCATGGGGGAAACCCTCAAGAATACCCAATCGTCTTCTTTGAACTCCAAGTCTCTGCAACGAACATCCGAATAGGATTTCTGATGACTCTAAGCACTTTTCAACCGCTCCTTTATGATCTTAACTCTTTCCATAGCCTGATGTACAAGGTCTAGCCCTATCAATCTTCTTCCCCAATCTCGAACCACCCAATGGGAGATCTACATCTCCTACCATATAATGCCTCAAACGGTGCAATCTGGATACTTGCATGAAAGCTGTTGTTATAAGCAAACTCTATGAGTGGAAAATGACCATCCCAGCTACCCTAGAAATCAAGAACACAAGCACACAACATGTCCCCAAGCGTCTGAATAGTCTGCTCCGCTAGCCCGTCGGTCTGTGGATGGAAAGCTGTACTAAGATTCACCCGAGCACCCAAACCTTGCTGACATTTCATCCAAATATTGGCCGTGAACTGAGCCCCTCGATCGAAAATGATGGAAACTGGACTGCCATGTAGCCTCACTATTTCCTTGATATACAACTGAGCATACTGTTCCGCTATGTCGGTAGATTTAACTGGCAAGAAGTGTGCTGATTTCGTTAGTCTGTCCAAATTGAGTCAAACTTGCACGGAGTGCGTGGCAATCCTACGACAAAATCCATATTAATCATCTCCCACTTCCACATTGGAATTTTTTTATTCTATGCCAACCCACCAGGCCGTTCATGTTCGGCCTTCACTTGCTGATAGTTCAGACACCTTGCCACATTGTCCGCCACACTCCTTTTCATGTCATTCCACCAATAGACTTCCTTGAGGTCGTGATACATCTTCGCAGAAGCTGGATGCACGGAATACCTAGAAGCGTGAGCTTCGGTCATGATTCTTTCTCGGAGACCATCTACATTCGGAACACATAGTCGCCCTTGGTACCTTAGTGTACCATCATCCATGCTAAGAGCAAAAGTCATAGTCTTATGTTTTTGAATCCCTTCCATCAATTGCACCAAAAATAGATCGTTGTATTATTTCTCTTTGACTTCCACAACAAGCAATGATTCGGACCATTGGAAGCTCTTAGCATGATGTGGTATATTGCAATGCTTCAAGAATTGTGTTGGGGTGTGTATTAATGCAACACGGCAAAGTTATAGCATATGGTTCTAGGCAACTCAATAATCATGAAAAGAATTATCCAACACATGACTTAGAACTTGCGGCGGCAGTTTTTGCATTGAAAATTTTGGCGTCACTATTTGTATGGGGTCCATGTGGATGTATTCACGGACCATAAGAGTCTTCAATATACTTTTAAACAAAAGGAGCTGAATCTGAGGCAGAGAAGATGGCTTGAGTTACTCAAGGATTACGACATCGATATTCTATTTCACCCGGGGAAAGCCAATGTTGTGGCGGATGCTCTTAGCCGGAAATCTATGGGTAGTTTAGAACACTTGGAGGTATATCGAAGGCCATTGGCCAAGGAAGTCTATCGACTAGATATTGACTACTACTGGCGCTGTAGTCAATTTCGATTTCAACTCCTGGAAGCTCCTTTCACAAGAATTGGACCATTGGAACTTAACTGCATTCTGAGTCAATTTAGTCAATGGGGAGGCAAGAGTAGAGAACCTCTCCACAAACTTCCTGTAATACCCTACTAAGCCCTAGAAATTACAAATCTCGGTGGGCATTGTAGGTCTAGGCCAATTCTTTACTGCTGAAATCTTTTGAGGATCAACCTTGATTCCTTCTCTGGAGACAACATGACCCAAGAATGTGACAAATTCAAGACAAAATTAACACTTTAAAAACTTCGCATACAATTGGTGCTGATGAAGAGTCTGCAACACTGCCCTGAGATGATCGACATGGTCCTCCCGACCTCGTGAATACAAAAGAATGTCGTCAATGAACACTATCACAAAGGAGTTGAGGAAAGGCTTGGAAACCCAATTCATAAGATCCATGAATGCCGCTGGGGCATTTGTTAGCACAAAAGACATTACCAGAAATTCAAAATGCCCAAACCGAATCCTTAAAGCTGTTTTCGGAATATCCTGCTCCCTGATCTTCAGTTTGTGATACCCGGATCGTAAATCAATTTTGGAGAAGTATCTAGCACCCTGTAAGTGATCAAACAAATCATTGCAGCTGGAGAAGGAGATTGGAGAGATAAGGTCTATTTAAAGGAAACTGGAGAAGGAGATTGGAGAGATAAGGTCGGTGCCAATATCTTTGCAGCAGGCAAACCAAACGACTATAACACCCGAGGGGATACTAGAAGATGTTTGGTGCGGGTGGATAAGTTCGTATTTCCTATGGATTTCATAGTGGTGAATATGGAGGAGAACAAATAGGTCCCCCTCATCCTAGAAAAGACCATTATTAGCAACTGATAGAGCTATACTGAATATACATGATAGAAAACTCATTCTTAAAGTAGGTGAGGAGACTGTGACTTTTGAGATGAATGTAGCAACTGTAGTGAAAAAGGAGAAGCCAGCTGCAAGTGTTGAGTGGAAGGTGAAGAGTTAAAAAGAGAAGGCTCCAGTGATTGAGAAAGACAAGTGTGGGGTGTACCCCAAGAAGGCTGAGAAGAAGCTATCCGCATGGATGTGTGCACTAGTTCGGGCGCGTGGAATGGAGCCCGGCTTCGACTCAGACCCCGACTGAAAATTCAAGGAAGTTTCCTTTACCTTATACTTTTTAATTGTGTGTCATGGGGACATGCCACAACTTAAAGTGTAGGGTAGGGGATAATTAAATTTTTTGATTTTTCCCGACGATGGATATCATTTGACGGGTTTCTTGAGGGAATTAAGTTGAAAGAAAAAGACAAAAAGATTTTCTTTTGTAGTTCATGTAATAATTCCCCCTTAATATTTCTTTGTGCCGTGGTTCTTTTACAAGGGTTTTGTTTGAACCGGGGGTAGTTAGTTTTTATTTTTAGGAGTAGGAAACCTTGTGCTATGAATTGAATTGAAGGAAACTTCTCTTAACTTTATTATGACTTGAGAATATTAAGTGCTTTAGTTGTGCCGCTTAGGCTCAGTTTTTGACTCCTGCATAAGTACCTTAATTTGTATAAGTTTAACTTTGCTTAACTGCTTTGACTAGAGTGTCTTGATAAATCAATCCTGAGTAAGTTATGTATCATGGGTGTGTGAGGTTTGGTGTATTCTCTTCATTTCATTTGATGTCTATAACTTGCCCTATGTGTTTTCAAAGCGAAATAGTAGTTTTGTTCATTCTTGAAAGTGATATAGGCATTTCTTTGTTGAGCCAACTATATAGTTTACCCACCAACTTGTTATCTATCATAGGTAACCCGGTTGATCATGTAATCTTGTTTTATGGCAACCACATTACAAGCCTTACCCACTTGTTTGAATTTATCATCTGTTTGAACCAATTACCTCTCGTGAGCACTTGAAATTATTATGAACTTTGTAAATGTTGAAGTGTGGGGTGGTTGGTTTGGCTTTTGAGTGGACCTACTGAAATAAGGAGAAAGGTGCAATGAATTGAAAAATATAAGAGCCACTTGAATGAAAAATAAAAATAAAAAATAGTTGTATTGTTGTGAACGAGATTCATTGATAAGTGGTAACTCTCAATGTAATGGTGCTTAAATAATTTGGGGGAGTTAATGCATGTTAATGTCAATATGGAGTATGGTTTGACATGAGTGAGGGGTTTGAACAATGAAATGTATGTATTGAAGTGCTTAGGGAGGTGTAGTCACTCTTATATCTAAATGTATCCTACCTGTCTCGTAGCCTACATTACAACCAGCTAAAAGTACTACTTGATCCTTGACTGAATGAGCTCAATTAGTAGAATAGTACACTACGGGAAAGCCTATGGTTCATCTTTCGTGGCATATGAATGTTGTTTCTGAGAGTGAGTGAATTCTTTCTATCTTGAGTTCATGATTGTTCTTAATTTTTATTGTGTGGTGAACTACTCTCTATTGTTGTGTGAGGGCACATGATTCATGAAGAAAAGGTAATGTCATTGACCTCTATGTTAGAGTAAGTGAGTGAGTTGTGAATAATGCGTGGTACTTGTGAGTCAAATCTTGAGGTGAGGATGTTACACTATTGTGCTTACTCTATTTTAAATATTTTTGGTGTGATGAGTTATGAGAGTTGCTTAGTAAGGTTGTGTCTATATAAAGTGTGGTTTGATTGCTCGAGGACAAGCAATGGTTTAAGTCTGGGGTGTTGATGGTAATCTATAATCTCATGTTTTAGTCGATTATTACATTCCAATTTACTGCACTTTAGTTGAGTTTGAGCTTTAATCTCTGGTGTTTTGCATTAATTGTGTGTTTTATGCCTTGTAGGAGTGATTCCGAGCTATGTAGATATTATGGAATGAATTTAAGTGATTTGGAGCTTTGAAGTGTGAGTAAAATCCCAAGTAAGTAAGCCGGAATTATGTTCGGGGATCAACGGATGATAGTTAAGAATGAACGAAGAATCGAGCAGGCATATTGCACAGTGTCTAGTAAAATGCACATAACATTTCTCTTGGAACTCTGTTTGGGCTCCACAATATATTGTTGGAAAGCTAATTCAAACGGCTACAATGTTCATGTTTTACGTTTTTTTCAAATTCTCCACAGAATAGGGTAAAAAGTGCGTGGCAAGTGCGCGGCCATGCACTGACCGCTCATATGAGGCAGAACAATGTAAAAAGTGCACGGCCAAGTACGCAAGCACGCTTCCAGGTGCGCGGCCGTGCATGTCCAACTCCGAAAATGTGTCCTTTTTCGCATATGAGAAGGTGTATTTGTTTGAGCCCGACCCTACTTGGTATATATACATAGAAAAATGTTATTTTGAGGACTTTTGACATAATTTAGACCTAAGGAAGCTAAGGAGAAGAGGGAGAAGCAAGAGCACAAGGATTTCACCATTCATCCTCACTCAAGATAAGGGTTTGGATGTTCAATGTTTTCCTTTGACTTAAACTTAATGGTAATTAATTTCTCCATATCCATGGAGTAATACTTCCTTAGGGATTGATGGATTTGGTGTTTTGAGAATTGTTTGTGGATATTAACTCTAGTTTTATGCATTGAAGCATTTTGGGTATTTTTATTGTTGCATATATATTCACTTTTTTATGTAATCGAAAGAGGCATAATTTGTGATGTTTTGCATTAACTTATTGGTTGAATTCATTGATTCTTGTTAGTAATCGAAAGAGGCTAGTTGAATTAATGTTTAGACCTAGTTAGGAGGATAATCAAAAGAGGTTCTCCAAATGATCAATCCACTGCGAATTTTTGCATATCTTTACCAAGCTTAACTTAGTTCATATCGTAAGGTTGAGATTTAATCGGGAGAGGAGTTTCTACTGAATGTTTGATCATAATAGAGTGAATTCGAGAGACTCACTTGAACCATAGAAGTGAAGTAACTTGAGTTAATTCCCAAAAGAAGTATCTTACACCTATCCAATCAACCCCTATTTCCTCCCTTTGATAGCTTCTTGCTTACTCTTGTTGCGATTGTCATTAGCCAATAGTTTAGAGTTTTAGTAAATTTTAGTTTTAAATCACACAACTCTAAATTGTTGATCATCTTGGATAGAAATTAAAACTAGAAGCTACGAAAACACTGTTTAAATCCAATCCCTGTGGATACGATATTTTCTATACTATATTCGACTTGTGAGCATAATATTCTGTTGTGTTTTTAACTTGTCAGTGACGGGCGTATGGGTGTGCACCATATAAATTGGGACTTAATTGTTCCCATGGAGTTGCATAATCAAATAATCATGTCAATACCAACATATCCTCTACGTGTTAGAGAAATTGTGCTGAGACTCATTTTAAAATCATGCGTAGGCCATGTGCCGATATTGTTGAGACACACAGAGGTCATGTTGCTATTGAATTACTTTTTTAAGTTACAATTATGTATTTAGTCACATCTATAATTTGCATATCATATCTCAATCTCTGTTGCCATTCATTGATACATCATATCATTATATCGGGATGATTTTCATGACATTGTGAGCCCAAGAGGCTGGAGAGGTTAATGACTCGGTGTGGCCGAGGGCCTGATTGTGAGTGATATTTATGGGATCAGGTTGCACGCCACAGCATGTTTTATTGATTTGTGCTTAGATCTGGCTTATTATAGCGCTTGTCTGGATCTACCCCTCCAGAGTCTGCACACCCATAGTGACTGCATGTGCTATTTATATTTGGGCTAGATCTGCCCTGGGTTGGATTTGCCTAAACATTTATATTTGGGCTGGATCTTGCCTGGGCTGGATTTTCCCTATACAGTACTAAGTGACTGACTGTCAGTTGCTGTTTATATTGAGGGTTGGATCTGCCCTACACAGTACTGAGCGATTGAGTACTCTGAGAGTGTGAGCACGCAAGGCTTTCATTGTGTTGCGTCACATACGGCATGTACATTGGCATGTAGATATAGAGATGTCATATTCCTCATATCATTCAGATTTGGTCTATTTTTACGTTCTCCATATACATGGAGTAATTCTTCCTTAGGGATTGATGGATTTTGTGTTTTGAGAATTGTTTGTTTATATTAATTCTAGTTTTATGCATTGAAGCGTTTTGGGTGTTTTTATTATTGCATATATATTCACATATTTATGTAATCGAAAGAGGCATAATTTGTGATGTTTTTCATTATCTTATTAGTTGAATTCATTGATTCTTGTTAGTAATCGAAAGAGGCTAGTTGAATTAATGTTTAGACCTAGTTAGGAGGATAATCGAAAGAGGTTCTCCTAAGGATCATTCCACTATGAATTCTAGCAAATCTTTACCAAACTTAACTTAGTTCATATTGTAAGGTTGAGACATAATCGGGAGAGGAGTTTCTACTGAATGTTTGAACATAATAGAGTAAATTCGAGAGACTCACTTGAACCATACAAGTGAAGTAACTTGAATTAATTCTCAAAAGAAGTACCTTACACCTATCCAATCAACCCCTATTTTCTCCCTTTGATATCTTCTTGCTTACTCTTGTTGCGATTGTCATTATCCAATAGTTTAGAGTTTTAGTAAATTTTAGTTTTAGATCACACAACTCTAAGTTCTTTATCATCTTGGATAGCAATTAAAACTAGAAGTTACGAAAACACTGTTTAAATCCAATCCCTCTTGATACGATATTTTCTATACTATATTCGACTAGCGAGCATAATTTTGTGTTGTGTTTTAAGCTTGTTAGTGACGGGCATGTGGGCGTGCACCATAAAAATTGTGACTTAATTGTTCCCATGGAACAGCATAATAAAATTTCTTGTCAATACCCACATATCCTCCACAAGTTAGAGAAATTGAGCTGAGACTCATCTTAAAATCATGCTTAGGCCATGTGCCAATATCTTTTGGATCCACAGAGGTCGTGTTGCGGTTGAATTACTTGTTTAAGTTACAATTACATACACAGTCA
Source organism: Nicotiana tomentosiformis (assembly GCF_000390325.3). Taxonomy (NCBI): domain Eukaryota; kingdom Viridiplantae; phylum Streptophyta; class Magnoliopsida; order Solanales; family Solanaceae; genus Nicotiana; species Nicotiana tomentosiformis. Next base: position 53,843,624 of record NC_090823.1, read on the forward strand.
CATCTATCATTTGCATATCATTTCTCAGTTTCTGTTTCCATTCATTGATACATCATATCATCATGTCAGATTGATTTTCATGACATTGTGAGCCCAAGAGGCTGGAGAGGTTAATGACTCGGTATGGCCGAGGGCCTGATTGTGAGTGATATTTATGGGATCAGGTTGCACGCCACATCATGTTTTATTGATTTGTGCTTGGATCTGGCTTATTATAGCGCTTGTCTAGATCTGCCCCTCCGGAGTCTGCACAACCACAGTGACCGCATCTGCTATTCATATTTGGGCTAGATCTGCCCTGGGCTGGATTTACCTAAACATTTATATTTGTGCTGGATCTGCCCTGGGGTGGATTTTCCCTATACAGTACTGAGTGACTGACTGTCAGTTACTGTTTATATTGAGGGCTAGATCTGCCCTACACGGTACTGAGTGATTGACTACTCTAGGAGTGTGAGCACGCGAGGCTTTCATTGTGTTGCATCACATATGTCATGTACATTGGCATGTAGATATAGAGATGTCATATTCCTTATATCATTCAGATTTGGTCTATTTTTACGTTCTCCGTATACATGGAGTAATTCTTCCTTAGGGATTGATGGATTTGGTGTTTTGAGAATTGTTTGTGGATATTAACTCTAGTTATATGCATTGAAGCGTTTTGGGTGTTTTTATTATTGCATATATATATTCACTTGTTTATGTAATCGAAAGAGGCATAATTTGTGATGTTATTCATTATCTTATTAGTTGAATTCATTGATTCTTGTTAGTAATCGAAAGAGGCTAGTTGAATTAATGTTTAGACCTAGTTAGGAGGATAATCGAAAGAGGTTCTCCTAATGATCATTCAACTACGAATTCTAGCAAATCTTTACCAAACTTAACTTAGTTCATATTGTAAGGTTGAGACATAATCGGGAGAGGAGTTTCTACTGAATGTTTGAACATAATAGAGTAAATTCGAGAGACTCACTTGAACCATACAAGTGAAGTAACTTGAGTTAATTCTCAAAAGAAGTACCTTACACCTATCCAATCAACCCCTATTTTCTCCCTTTGATATCTTCTTGCTTACTCTTGTTGCGATTGTCATTATCCAATAGTTTAGACTTTTAGTAAATTTTAGTTTTAGATCACACAACTCTAAGTTCTTTATCATCTTGGATAGCAATTAAAACTAGAAGTTACGAAAACACTGTTTAAATCCAATCCCTGTTGATATGATATTTTCTATACTATATTCGACTAGCGAGCATAATTTTGTGTTGTGTTTTTAGCTTGTTAGTGACGGGCGTGTGGGCGTGCACCATAAAAATTGTGACTTAATTGTTCCCATGGAGCAGCATAATAAAATTTCTTGTCAATACCCACATATCCTCCACACGTTAGAGAAATTGAGATGAGACTCATCTTAAAATCATGCTTAGGCCATGTGCCGATATCTTTTGCATCCACAGAGGTCGTGTTGCGGTTGAATTACTTTTTTAAGTTACAATTACATACACAGTCACATCTATCATTTGCATATCATTTCTCAGTTTCTGTTGCCATTCATTGATACATCATATCATCATGTCAGATTGATTTTCATGACATTGTGAGCCCAAGAGACTGGAGAGGTTAATGACTCGGTGTGGCCGAGGGCCTGATTGTGAGTGATATTTATGGGATCAGGTTGCACGCCACAGCATGTTTTATTGATTTGGGCTTGGATCTGGCTTATTATAGCGTTTGTCTGGATCTACCCCTCTGGAGTCTGCACAACCATAGTGACCGCATCTGCTATTCATATTTGGGCTAGATCTGCCTTGGGCTGGATTTGCCTAAACATTTATATTTGTGCTGGATCTGCCCTGGGGTGGATTTTCCCTATACAGTACTGAGTGACTGACTGTCAGTTGCTGTTTATATTGAGGGCTGGATCTGCCCTACACGGTACTGAGTGATTGAGTACTCTAGGAGTGTGAGCACGCGAGGCTTTCATTGTGTTACATCACATATGGCATGTACATTGGCATGTAGATATAGAGATGTCATATTCCTTATATCATTCAGATTTGGTCTATTTTTACGTTCTGCATATACATGGAGTAATTCTTCCTTAGGGATTGATGGATTTGGTATTTTGAGAATTGTTTGTGGATATTAACTCTAGTTATATGCATTGAAGCGTTTTGGGTGTTTTTATTATTGCATATATATTCACTTGGTTATGTAATCGAAAGAGGTATAATTTGTGATGTTATTCATTATCTTATTAGTTGAATTCATTGATTCTTGTTAGTAATCGAAGGAGGCTAGTTGAATTAATGTTTAGACCTGGTTAGGAGGATAATCGAAAGAGGTTCTCCTAATGATCATTCAACTACGAATTCTAGAATATCTTTACCAAACTTAACTTAGTTCATATTGTAAGGTTGAGACTTAATCGGGAGAGGAGTTTCTACTGAATGTTTGAACATAATAGAGTGAATTCGAGAGACTCACTTGAACCATACAAGTGAAGTAACTTGAGTTAATTCTCAAAAGAAGTACCTTATGCCTATCCAGTCAACCCCTATTTTCTCCCTTTGATATCTTCTCTCTTACTCTTGTTGCGATTGTCATTATCCAATAGTTTAGACTTTTAGTAAATTTTAGTTTTAGATCACACAACTGTAAGTTCTTTATCATCTTGGATAGCAATTAAAACTAGAAGTTACGAAAACACTGTTTAAATCCAATCCCTGTTGATACGATATTTTCTATACTATATTCGACTAGCGAGCATAATTTTGTGTTGTGTTTTTAGCTTGTTAGTGACGGGCGTGTGGGCGTGCACCATAAAAATTGTGACTTAATTGTTCCCATGGAGCAGCATAATAAAATTTCTTGTCAATACCCACATATCCTCCACACGTTAGAGAAATTGAGATGAGACTCATCTTAAAATCATGCTTAGGCCATGTGCCGATATCTTTTGGATCCACAGAGGTCGTGTTGCGGTTGAATTACTTGTTTAAGTTACAATTACATACACAGTCACATCTATCATTTGCATATTATTTCTCAGTTTCTGTTGCCATTCATTGATACATCATATCATCATGTCAGGTTGATTTTCATGACATTGTGAGCCCAAGAGACTGGATAGGTTAATGACTCGGTGAGGCCGAGGGCCTGATTGTGAGTGATATTTATGGGATCAAGCTGCACGCCACAACATGTTTTATTGATTTATGCTTGGATCTGGCTTATTATAGCGCTTGTCCGGATCTGCCCCTCCGGAGTATGCCCAACCACAGTGACTGCATGTGCTATTCATATTTGGGCTAGATCTGCCCTGGGCTGGATTTGCCTAATCATTTATATTTGGTCTGGATCTGCCCTGGGGTGGATTTTCCCTATACAGTACTGAGTGACTAACTGTCAGTTGTTGTTTATATTGATGGCAGGATCTACCCTACACAGTACTGACTGATTGAGTACTTTGAGAGTGTGAGCACGCGCGGCTTTCATTGTGTTGCATCACATACGGCATATACATTGGCATATAGATATAGAGATGTCATATTCCTCATGTCATTTAGATTTTGTCTATTGTTACTTTCTCCATATCCATGGAGTAATTCTTCCTTAGGGATTGATGGATTGGGTGTTTTGAGAATTTTTTGTGGATATTAACTCTAGTTTTATGTATTGAAGTATTTTGGGTATTTTTATTATTGCATATATATTCACTTGTTTATGTAATCGAAAAAGGCATAATTTCTGATGTTTTGCATTATCTTAATGGTTGAATTCATTGATTCTTATTAGTAATCGAAAGAGGCTAGTTGAATTAAAGTTTAGAACTAGTTAGGAGGATAATCTAAAGAGATTCTCCTAAGGATCAATCCATTACGAATTCTTGCATGTCTTTACCAAGCTTAACGTAGTTCATATCGTAAGGTTGAGACTTAATTGGGAGAGGAGTTTCTACTGAATGTTTGAACATAATAGGGTGAATTCGAGATACTCACTAGGACCATAGAAGTGAAGTAACTAGAGTTAATTCCCAAAAGAAGTATCTTACACCTATCCAATCAACCCCTATTTTCTCCCTTTGATATCTTCTTGCGTACTCTTGTTGCGATTGTCATTATCCAATACTTTAGACTTTTAGCAAATTTTAGTTTTAGATCACACAACTCTAAATTCTTGATCATCTTGGATAGCAATTAAAACTAGAAGCTATGAAAACACTGTTTAAATCCAATCACTGTGGATACGATATTTTCTATACTATATTCGACTAGCGAGCATAATTTTGTGTTGTGTTTTTAGCTTGTCAAGGACGGGCGTGTGGGCGTGCACCATAGAAATTGTGACTTAATTGTTCGCATGGAGTAGCATAATCAAATAATCATGTCAATACCCACATAACCTCAACACGTTAGAGAAATTTAGTTGATACTCATGTTAAAATCATGCTTAGGCCATGTGCCGATATCTTTTGGATCCACAGAGGTCGTGTTGCGGTTGAATTACTTGTTTAAGTTACAATTACATACAGAGTCACATCTATCATTTGCATATCATATCTCAGTTTTTGTTGCCATTCATTGATACATCATATCATTATGTCAGGATGATGTTCTTAATATTGTGAGCCCGAGAGACTTGAGAGGTTAATGACTCGGTGAGGCCGAGGGCCTGATTGTGAGTGATATTTATAGGATCAGGCTGCACGCCATAGCATGTTTTATTAATTTATGCTTGGATCTGGCTTATTATAGCGCTTGTCTGGATCTGCCCCTCCAGAGTATGCACAACCACAGTGACCGCATCTGCTATTCATATTTGGGCTAGATCTTCCCTGGGCTGGATTTGCCTAATCATTTATATTTGTGTTGGATCTTCCCTGGGGTGGATTTTCCCTATACAGTATTGAGTCACTGACTGTCAGTTACTGTTTATATTGAGGGCTTGATCTGCCCTACACAGTATTGAGTGATAGAGTACTCTGAGAGTGTGAGCACGCGAGGCTTTCATTGTGTTGCATCACATACGGCATGTATATTGGCATGTAGATATAGAGATGTCATATTCCTAATGTCATTCAGATTTGGTCTATTGTTACTTTCTCCATATCCATGGAGTAATTCTTCCTTAGGGATTGATGGATTGGGTGTTTTGTGGATATTAACTCTAGTTTTATACATTGAAGCATTTTGGGTGTTTTTATTATTGCATATAAATTCACTTGTTTATGTAATCGAAAGAGGCATAATTTGTGATGTTTTGCATTATCTTATTGGTTGAATTCATTAATTCTTGTTAGTAATCGAAATCGTCTAGTTGAATTGAAGTTTAGAACTATTTAGGAGGATAATCGAAAGAGATTCTCCTAAGGATCAATCCATTACGAATTCTTGCATATATTTACCAAGCTTAACTTAGTTCATAGCGTAAGGTTGAGACTTAATCGGGAGAGGAGTTTCTACTGAATGTTTGAACATATTAGAGTGAATTCTAGACACTCACTTGAACCATAAAAGTGATGTAACTAGAGTTAATTCCTAAAAGAAGTATCTTACACCTATCCAATCAACCCCTATTTTCTCCCTTTGATATCTTCTTGCTTACTCTTGTTGTGATTGTCATTATCCAGTACTTTAGACTTTTAGTAAATTTTAGTTTTAGATCACACAACTCTAAATTCATGATCATCTTGGATAGCAATTAAAACTAGAAGCTTCAAAAACACTGTTTTAATCTAATCCCTGTGGATACGATATTTTCTATACTATATTCGACTAGCGAGCATAATTTTGTGTTGTGTTTTTAGCTTGTCAGTGACGGGCGTGTGGGCGTGCACCATAGAAATTGTGACTTAATTGTTCCCATGAAGGTGCATAATAAAATAATAATGTCAATACCCACATATCCTCAACATGTTAGAGAAATTGAGCTGATACTCATGTTAAAATCATGCTTAGGCCATGTGCCGATATCTTTTGGATCCACAGAGGTCGTGTTGTGGTTGAATTACTTGTTTAAGTTACAATTACGTACACAGTCACATCTATCATTTGCATATCATATATCAGTTTCTGTTTCCATTCATTGATACATCATATCATCATGTCAGGCTGATTTTTATGACATTGTGAGCCCGAGAGACTGGAGAGGTTAATGACTCGGTGAGGCCGAGGGCCTGATTGTGAGTGATATTTATGGGATCGGGCTGCACGCCACAGTATGTTTTATTGATTTATGCTTGGATCTGGCTTATTATAGCGCTTGTCCGGATCTGCTCTTCCGGAATCTGCACAACCACAGTGACCGCATCTACTATTCATATTTGGGCTAGATCTTCCCTGGGCTGGATTTGCCTAAACATTTATATTTGGGCTGGAATTGCCCTGGGTTGGATTTCCCTATACAGTACTAAGTGACTAACTGTCAGTTACTGTTTATATTGAGGGCAGGATCTTTGCTACACAGTACTGAGTGATTGAGTACTCTGAGAGTGTGAGTACGCGAGGCTTTCATTGTGTTGCATCACATACGGCATGTACATTGACATGTAGATATAGAGTTGTCATATTCCTAATGTCATTCAGATTTTGTCTATTGTTACTTTCTCCATATCCATGGAGTAATTCTTCCTTAGGGATTGATGGATTGGGTGTTTTGAGAATTTTTTGTGGATATTAACTCTAGTTTTATGCATTGAAGCATTTTGGATATTTTTACTATTGCATATATATTCACTTGTTTATGTAATCGAAAGAGGCATAATTTCTGATATTTTGCATTATCTTATTGGTTGAATTCATTGATTCTTATTAGTAATCGAAAGAGGCTTGTTGAATTAAAGTTTAGAACTAGTTAGGAGGATAATCTAAAGAGATTCTCCTAAGGATCAATCTATTACGAATTCTTGCATATCTTTACCAAGCTTAACTTAGTTCATATCATAAGGTTGAGACTTAATCGGGAGAGGAGTTTCTACTGAATGTTTGAACATAATAGGGTGAATTCGAGAGACTCACTAGGACCATAGAAGTGAAGTAACTAGAGTTAATTCCCAAAAGAAGTATCTTACACCTATCCAATCAACCCCTATTTTCTCCCTTTGATATCTTCTTGCTTACTCTTGTTGCGATTGTCATTATCCAATAGTTTAGACTTTTAGTAAATTTTAGTTTTAGATCACACAACTCTAAATTTTTGATCATCTTGGATAGCAATTAAAACTAGAAGCTACAAAAACACTATTTAAATCCAATCCCTGTGGATACGATATTTTTATACTATATTTGACTAGCGAGCATAATTTTGTGTTGTGTTTTTAGCTTGTCAGTGTCGGGCGTGTAGGCGTGCACCATAGAAATTGTGACTTAATTGTTCCCATGGAGTTGCATAATCAAATAATCATGTAAATACCCACATATCATCCACATGTTAGAGAAATTGAGCTGATACTCATGTTAAAATCATGCTTAGGCCATATGCCGATATTTTTTGGATCCACAGAGGTCGTGTTGCGGTTGAATTACTTGTTTAAGTTACAATTATGTACACAGTCACATCTATCATTTGCATATCATATCTTAGTTTCTGTTGCCATTCATTGATACATCATGTCAGGCTGATTTTCATGACATTGTGAGCCCGAGAGACTGGAGAGGTTAATGACCCGGTGAGGCCTAGGGCCTGATTGTGAGTGATATTTATGGGATCGGGCTGCACGCCACAGCATGTTTTATTGATTTATGCTTGGATTTGGCTTATTATAGCGCTTGTCTGGATCTGCCCCACCGGAGTCTGCACAACCACAATGACCTCATCTACTATTCATATTTGGGCTAGATCTGCCCTGGGCTGGATTTGCCTAAATATTTATATTTCGGCTGGATCTGCCCTGGGGTGGATTTTCCCTATACAGTACTGATTGACTGTGTCACGCCCCGAACCTAGGAGCGAGACAAACACCCGGTGGCTCACCTAACCTGGCGTACCAAATTGCGACTAAGGGACTCTGAACATATAATGTAATGAATACGAACTTCTCTTTATGTCTCATTATTAACACATGTAGCTACGTGATCATGCCAAAATGAAGGAAGGGCTTAGCCTTAACATACCTTATCACAATCTTTCCAATCACCAAGTTGAACTCACCTCTTTGCACCTTAATCTACAAGAATGATAATAATACTATCGTTAAGTTATGAAAGGTACAGCTATCGCACAACGAACGACAAACTTATATTGTATTAAAACGGGCAGCATCTCCCCTATGATCCTTACTTCCTCCAAATTCAAGATAACACCAACAATACAAGAACAGAACAATAACAACATATATACATCATTTTCCACCCCTATATACACCATCAAATACTACAAAACAGCCCAACACACCCTAATCTCTTCGTACACAAAACGACCACCGTAGTAGTGTCAAACGACCCGAAAATATTATGACGAACGACCAGCCAACCACCCTACATTTATATGGTGTTTATAAACCCCCTTCCTCCTCCAAAAATCCACAAAACATTAGTAAAACACGCATCCCAACAGCAACACAAAACAGTCCGCTACAAGTGAATAACTTGAATTCACGGCTTCCGATCACTGTCACGTGAGTTCTTACAAGTATAGAACGACTTACCATGAATTTACAGAAGAAAAATTGGATGAAAGAGAGCAGTAAACTCACCTTATTTGTTGGATAACTCAGCTCCTATCTTGGTTCTTCAAACTCTAGGTTTTACCTCCAATTAGAACTTGAAAGGGAGAGAAAATCAATTAGGGTTTGTGGGAAATATTTTGGAGGATTCTTTGCAGAGCTTATGTCTGGTTATTATGCTCTATTTTAAGTCTAATATATGAAGAAAATAGGCCCTTAAAAGGCCACTTTGGACGACCCGAAATGGCCCATTTTTTGGGCTCTCATTTAAGCAAGTAGGTGACACACCTACTTGTCACCTAGCAGCTTGCGCAGTATTGCACAAATGCCCATATCTTTCTACTCCAATGTCGTATTGACAAACGGTTTAATGCATTGGAAAATAGACTCATAGATATTTAATTTGATGGGTGGAACACCCCATAACTCTAAGTATATTGGGAGAAAATTGCAGTTACATTTGACCCAAAGTTTCAGTAAAACTTATGAATGTAACTTGTGATGACTTTCATCGACTTTTGTTCCACAACTCGCTTGACTTCAAAACATAACACACGGATGTCATACGACTAATATAAATCATAACATAATCTCCTTATCATGTTAAGCACCCTAGTCTCACCCAAAGGTACATGTTATAACATTCCCAACTTGTCGACTTTCGACGAAACATTATTTTCTTCAATTGCTTTAGCTTCTGAACCGTCCAACCCTCTTTGTACTTGTTGTTCATGATCTTCAATATTTGTAACCTCAGAGGTAACATGATTAACTTACTTTATATACTTTTAAATATTATCTCATTTTTGGTCCTACATTAGTTTTCTTACGACGCATTTTTACGTACGAAAATATAGGGTGTAACATCACTCCCCCCTTGGGAACATTCATCCTCGAATGTTTACTCTTAGAGACTTTGGAAAATTTTGCCAGAGTATCCTTCGTACACTAGGTTAAAACCAACCTGCACGCAGCCAGAAAACATACTATGCATGCCACACATGGCCAATCTTTATAAATAGCAGCAATTTGCCTCACCGACCGTAAATCATAAATATTGAAAGTGAAAAATAAAAGCTTACCTGATGACCTGCTAGCCTGAATAGAGCTGCGTTATAGCATCCCATCTCGAGCCATATCTTCAGTTTGAAATAGGTGGGGGTATTTAGACTTCATTTCTTCCTCCGATTCCCACGTCATCTCTTCTACATTCTTGCTCCTCCATAAAACCTTTACGGAAGCTACCTCCTTATTTCGTAGATTGCGGATTTGTCGGTCTAGGATGGCAACTGGAATTTCCTCGTATGACAAGTCCTCTATAATCTGTACATCATCCGTGGGCACCACTCGGGTAGGATCGCCAATGCACTTCCGTAGCATAGATACGTGAAAAACCGGATGGACAGACTCCAATTCTGAGGGCAACTCTAACTCATAAGCTACTTGGCCCACTCTCCGAATGATCCTATAAGGCCCAATATACCGTGGGCTAAGCTTGCCTTTCTTGCCAAACCTCATCACGCCCTTCATAGGTGATACCTTTAAGAATACCCAGTCATTAATCCTGAACTCTAAGTCTCGTCGCCGCACGTCAGAATATGACTTCTGACGACTCTGAGCTGTCAACAGTCGCTCCCGGATAAGCTTTACTTTCTCTATGGCCTGTTGAACCAGGTCTGGCCCATATAACCCAGATTCCCCAACATCAAACCACCCTATAGGAGATCTGCACTTACGCCCATACAAAGCCTCGTACGGAGCCATCTGAATACTGGAGTGGTAACTGTTATTATATGCAAACTCGACAAGAGGTAGATGTTCATCCCAACTTCTTTTAAAATCCAACACACATACTCGTAACATATCCTCGAGCGTCTGAATTGTGCGCTCGGCTTGTCCATCAGTCTGTGGATGAAAAGCTGTGCTGAGATTCACCTGAGTCCCTAGACCTCTCTGAAATGACCTCCAAAAATGTGCTGTAAACTGAGCCCCACGGTCAGATATAATAGAAACTGGTACTCCGTGTAGCCGCACTATCTCCTTAATATATAACTTTGCATAATCTTCTGCTGTATATGTAGATCTGACCGGTAGGAAGTGAGCTGATTTCGTGAGCCTCGAACCTAGGAGCGAGACAAGCACCCGGTGCCTCACCTAACCTGGCGTACCAAATTGCGACTAAGGGACTCTGAACATATAATGTCATGAATACGAACTTCTCTTTATGTCTCATTATTAACACATGTAGCTACGAGATTATGCCAAAATGAAGGAAGGGCTTAGCCTTAACATACCTTATCACAATCTTTCCAATCACCAAGTTGAACTCACCTCTTTGCACCTTAATCTACAAGAATGATAATAATACTATCGTTAAGTTACGAAAGGTACAGCTATTGCACAACGAACGGCAAACTTATTTTGTATTAAAACGGGCAGCATCTCCCCTATGATCCTTACTTCCTCCAAATTCAAGGTAACACCAACAATACAAGAACAGAACAATAACAACATATATACATCATTTTTCAGCCCTATATACAACATCAAATACTACAAAACAGCCCAACACACCCTAATCTCTTCGTACACAAAACGACCACCGTAGTAGTGTCAAACGACCCGAAAATGTTATGACGACGACCAGCCAACCACCCTACATTTATATGGTGTTTATAAACCCCCTTCCTCCTCCAAAACTCCACAAAACAGTAGCAAAACATGCATCCCAACAGCAACACAAAATAGTCCACAAAACAGTCCGCTACAAGTGAATAACTCGAACTCATGGCTTCCGATCACCGTCCCGTGAGTTCTTACAAGTATAGAACGACTTACCATGAATTTACAGAAGAAAAATTGGATGAAAGAGAGCAGTAAACTCACCTTATTTGTTGGATAACTCAGCTCCTATCTTGGTTCTTCAAACTCTAGGTTTTACCTCCAATTAGAACTTGAAAGGGAGAGAAAATCAATTAGGGTTTGTGGGAAATAATTTGGAGGATTCTTTGAAGAGCTTATGTCTGGTTATTATACTCTATTTTAAGTCTAATATATGAAGAAAATAGGCCCTTAAAAGGCCTCTTTGGATGACCCGAAATGGCCCATTTTTTGGGCTCTCATTTAAGCAAGTAGGTGACACACCTACTTGTCACCTAGCAGCTTGCGCAGTATTGCACAAATGCCCATATCTTTCTACTCCAATGTCGTATTGACAAACGGTTTAATGCGTTGGAAAATAGACTCATAAATCTTTAATTTTATGGTTGGAACACCCCATAACTCTAAGTATATTGGGAGAAAAGCGCAGTTACATTTGACCCAAAGTTTCAGGAAAACTTATGAATGTAACTTGTGATGACTTTCATCGACTTTTGTTCCACAACTCGCTTGACTTCAAAACATAACACACGGATGTCATATGACTAATATAAATCATAACATAGTCTCCTTATTATGTTAATCACCCTTGTCTCACCCAAAGGTACATGTTATACCATTCCCAACTTGTCGACTTTCGACGAAACATTATTTTCTTCAATTGCTTTAGCTTCTGAACCGTCCAACCCTCTTTGTACTTGTTGTTCATGATCTTCAATATTTTTAACCTCAGAGGTAACATGATTAACTTACTTTACATACTTTTAAATATTATCTCATTTTTGGTCCTACATTAGTTTTCTTACGACGCATTTTTACGTACGAAAATATAGGGTGTAACAGACTGATTATCAGTTGCTATTTATATTGAGGGCTGGATCTGCCTTACACTGTACTGAGTGATTGAGTACTCCGCGAGTATGAGCACGCTAGGCTTTCATTGTGCTGGATCACATACGACTTGTACATTGGCATGTAGATATAGAGATGTCATATTCCTCATATCATTTAGATTTGGTCTATTATTACTTTCTCTATATCCATGGAGTAATTCTTCCTTAGGGATTGATGGATTTGGTGTTTTGAGAATTGTTTGTGGATATTAACTCTAGTTTTATGCATTGAAGCGTTTTGGGTGTTTTTATTATTGCATATATATTCACTTGTTTATGTAATCGAAAGAGGCATAATTTGTGATGTTTTGCATTATCTTATTGGTTGAATTCATTGATTCTTGTAAGTAATCGAAAGAGGCATAGACGATCCTGTTGCTGAACTCGCTGGTTGTGCCATTCCCCCAGAATCTCTATTTGGGCAATCTCGCATCATATGCCCCGGACGCCCACATGTATAACAAGCATCAGAACCTGCTCGGCATTGACCCAAGTGTCCTCTACCACAGATGTCACACCGCGGAGGAAATGACCATGTCTGCGCAGAACCTCGTTGTCGCTGCAAACCCGACGCCCGTGAGCTCTCACCTGGTCCTGACTGAGTATAGCGGTCATACCCGTAACCCTGTAACTGAGGTGGCGGAGGCCTAGGTGGCCGTCCGAAGTACTGGGTCCTATAACTACCCTGAGATTGCTCCTGAGACCTGGGAAATCTCATCCTCTTACGTTGCCCTTGCTCAGCCCTCTCTGTACCCTGCTGCCGACGCCTACCCCTTTCTATATTCTGGGCGAATGCCTGAATCCGGGAGATATCCATACTATCCTGCAATGCAGCGGTGGCACATGCCTCGGTTAACTCTGGGGCTAACCCTGCTATAAACCTGTGAATCCTGTCCCGCATAGTAGCAACTATGGATGGTGCATATCTGGCCAATGAGTCAAAACGGAGACTATACTCTCGAACACTCATATTACCCTGCTTGAGGGCTAGAAACTGATCGACTCGAGCCTGTCGGATCTCCCGTGGTAAGTACTGGTCAAGGAAGGCATCTGAAAAATTCTCCCAAATAGCTGGAGGTGCATCACGTCCCCTGGACCTCTCCCATCCCTCATACCAAAGGATGGCTATATCTCGGAGTCGAAAAGCTGCTAGCTCAACTGCCTCTTTCTCCGTGGCATGCATAACACGAAAGATCCTGTGAAGCTGATCTATGAAATCCTGCGGGTCCTCCCTCTGATCTGTCCCCGTGAACTCTGGGGGACTCAAAGCAATAAACTCTCGGACCCTTGAACTCCCAGACCCCTCAGAAGTTCCTGCACTAGCTGATGCCCTAGCCTGTTGCTGGGTAGCTACCAACTGTGTCAACAAATGCACCGCACTCCTTAAGTCCTGATCTGATGGAAGTGGAGGGGGAACTGGATGTGCGGTTTCCCTAGGAATCTCCGTAGTTGGTGGAGGAGCCGGTAATGGCTGAGTAGGGGTCTCACCTTGAGCCTCAGACTGGGCCCCATCTACTGGGGGTACCCTGCTGGTCCCCTCACCTACTGCTGTATCTCTCCTCTGGCTAGCCGTAGTCTTCCTAGTCACCGTCATCTGTGCATGCAAACACCAACACATAAGTTTAATTCAAATTTCCTATAACTCAGTTCTGTAGCACGATTTAGATTTCAAAGAAGGGTAACCAACTCCTAAATGCCCTGTAGTGCCCTGCTTATATAATGTGGTGCACAACACATCTATAAACAAGACCCTACTAGACACGGCTTGTAGACTCCCTAGGACAGAACTGCTCTGATACCAAGTTTGTCACGCCCCGAACCTAGGAGCGATACAAGCACCTGGTGCCTCACCTAACCTGGCGTACCAAATTGCGACTAAGGGACTCTGAACACATAATGTCATACTTTGGCCATGGGGCCACCTTGCAAGACAATTTGCGAAGCAAAATATAAAAATGAATGGAAACTAGCGCTAAATAAACATCAATATAAAGCTAGGCTGAAAAGGCCGTCATAGCTACTACAGCTAACAAACCACCAAATTATACATACCAGGCCTACAAACCCAACATACTACACTAACCAACAGGATATGTCCACAAGCCTCTACTGATAGATGTACTATTATCGGAACAGGGCCCCGACCTACCCATAACATATATACAGATATACATAAGATGTACACAACACTCTAGACCTGACAACTCCGAAAGACGTGGAGCTTACCGATCAGGCTGAACTCGGGAAACACCTACTGAGGAGATCTACTCATCTGTCTATCCAAACCTGCATGCATGAAATGCAGCGTCCCCGGAAAAGGGACATCAGTACGAAATAATGTACCGAGTATGTAAGGCAATAACATAACTGAAAATCGAAACTGAACTGATAATATAATAACTGGAAGTAACTGGGAGTCAAAGATGATCTGGAGATATACTTACCTGCTGATACTGACTCAACTCCTTCAATATAGTAAGTAAAATAATTGTACGGCCTTATAAGGCTCGGTATATATAACTGCTCTTCCATAGTAGGCTCGCTCATAGGCGCTCGGCCATACTAGGCTATGTATCTTGACCATGCTGGGCTCGCTCATAGGCGCTCGGCCACAGTAGGCTCGGTATATAACTTTCCATCTGATCAGAGGTTGCCCAATAGGGGCCTGCCCATCGATTATAGCTCGATGGTAATGAAAATACTGTAATACTGTATATATAGGCTTGCTGCTCTCTTGACTGGAAGAAGACAATACTAAAATTGAATATAGAGTCTCGATAAGGAATAATATTGTAACTTATGAGACTAGAATAGTGTGAATAAATTCATGAATATGAACTTCTCTTTTTTGTCTCATTACTAACACATGTAGCTACGAGATCATGCCAAAATGAAGGAAGGCTTAGCCTTAACATACCTTATCACAATCTTTCCAATCACCAAGTTGAACTCACCTCTTCGCACCTTAATCTACAAGAATGATAATAATACTATCGTTAAGTTATGAAAGGTACAACTATCGCACAACGAACGACAAACCTATTTTGTATTAAAACGGGCAGCATTTCCCCTATAATCCTTACTTCCTCCAAATTCAAGATAACACTAACAATACAAGAACATAACAACAACAACATATATACATCATTTCCCAGCCCTATATACACCATCAAATACTACAAAACAGCCCAACACACCCCAATCTCTTCATACACAAAACGACCACCGTAGTAGTGTCAAACGATCCGAAAATGTTATGACGAATGACCAGCCAACCACCCTACATTTATATGGTGTTTCTACACCCCCTTCCTCCTCCAAAACTCCACAAAACAGTAGTAAAACACGCAGCCCAACAGCAACACAAAACAGTCCACCAAACAGTCCGCTACAAGTGAATAACTCGAACTCACGGCTTCCGATCACCGTCCCGTGAGGTCTTACAAGTATAGAACGACTTACCATGAAATTACAGCAGAAAAAATGGATGAAAGAGAGCAGTAAACTCACCTTATTTGTTGGATAACTCAGCTCCTATCTTGGTTCTTCAAACTCTAGGTTTTACCTCCAATTAGAACTTGAAAGGGAGAGAAAATCAATTAGGGTTTGTGGGAAATTTTTGGGAGGATTCTTTGCAGAGCTTATGTCTGGTTATTATGCTCTATTTTAAGTCTAATATATGAAGAAAATAGGCCCTTAAAAGGCCTCTTTGGACGACCCGAAATGGCCCATTTTTGGGCTTTCATTTAAGCAAGTAGGTGACACACCTACTTGTCACCTAGCAGCTTGCGCAGTATCGCAAAAATGCACATATCTCTCTACTCCGATGTCGTATTGACAAATGGTTTAATGCGTTGGAAAATAGACTCATAGATCTTTAATTTGATGGGTGGAACACCCCATAACTCTAAGTATATTGGGAGAAAATTGCAGTTACATTTGACCCAAAGTTTCAGTAAAACTTATGAATGTAACTTGTGATGACTTTCATCGACTTTTGTTCCACAACTCGCTTGACTTCAAAACATAACACACGGATGTCATACGACTAATATAAATCATAACATAATCTCCTTATCATGTTAAGCACCCTAGTCTCACCCCAAAGGTATATGTTATAACATTCCCAACTTGTCGACTTTCGACGAAACATTATTTTCTTCAATTGCTTTAGCTTCTGAACCGTCCAACCCTCTTTGTACTTGTTGTTCATGATCTTCAATATTTGTAACCTCAGAGGTAACATGATTAAATTAATTTATATACTTTTAAATATTATCTCATTTTTGGTACTACATTAGTTTGCTTACGATTCATTTTTATGTACGAAAATATAGGGTGTAACATCATTCCCCCCTTGGAAACATTCGTCCTCGAATATTTACTCTTAGAGACTTTGGAAACTTTTGCCAGAGTATCCTTCGTACACTAGGTTAAAACCAACCTGTACGTAGCCAGAAAACATACTATGCATGCCACACATGGCCAATGTTTATAAATAGCAACACTTTGCCTCACCAACCGTAAATCATAAATACTAAAATTAAAAAATAAAAGCTTACCTGCTGACCTGCGAGCCTGAATAGAGCTGTGTTGTAGCATCCCATCTCGAGCCATATCTTCAGTTTGAAATAGGTGGGGGTATTTAGACTTCATTTCTTCCTCTGATTCCCACGTCATCTCTTCTACATTCTTGCTTCTCCATAAAACCTTTACGGAAGCTACCTCCGTATTTCGTAGATTGCGGATTTGTCGGTCTAGGATGGCAACTGGAATTTCCTCGTATGACAAGTCCTCTGTAATCTGTACATCATCCGTGGGCACCACTCGGGTAGGATCGCCAATGCACTTCCGTAGCATAGATACATGAAAAACCAGATGGTTAGACTCCAATTCTGAGGGCAACTCTAACTCATAAGCTACTTGGCCCACTCTCCGAATGATCCTATAAGGCCCAATATACCGTAGGCTAAGCTTGCCTTTCTTGCCAAACCTCATCATGCCCTTCATAGGTGATACCTTTAAGAATATCCAATCATTAATCCTGAACTCTAAGTCTTGTCGCCGCACGTCAGAATATGACTTCTGACGACTCTGAGCTGTCAACAGTCGCTCCCGGATAAGCTTTACTTTCTCTATGGCCTGTTGAACCAGGTCTGGACCATATAACCCAGATTCCCCAACATCTAACCACCCTATAGGAGATCTGCACTTACGCCCATACAAAGCCTCGTACGGAGCCATCTGAATACTGGAGTGGTAACTATTATTATATGCAAACTCGACAAGAGGTAGATGTTCATCCCAACATCTTTTAAAATCCAATACACATACTCGTAACATATCCTCGAGCGTCTGAATTATGCGCTCGGCTTGTCCATCAGTCTGTGGATGAAAAGCTGTGCTGAGATTCACCTGAGTCCCTAGACCTCTCTGAAATGACCTCCAAAAATGTGCTGTAAACTGAGCCCCACGGTCAGATATAATAGAAACTGGTACTCCGTGTAGCCGCACTATCTCCTTAATATATAACTTTGCATAATCTTCTGCTGTATATGTAGATCTGACCGGTAGGAAGTGAGCTGATTTCGTGAGCCTATCGACTATCACCCATATGGAATCGAACTTACGATTAGAACGAGGTAAACCCGTGATAAAGTCCATGTTTATCGCCTCCCATTTCCATGTCGGGATCTCTATAGTCTGCATTAGCCCTCCAGGCTTCTGGTGCTCTATCTTCACTTGCTGGCAACTAGTACATTGGGCGACAAACTCAGCAATGTTCTTCTTCATATCATTCCACCAGTACACATCCTTAATGTCATGATACATCTTCGTCGACCCAGGATGGATGGAATACCATGAATAATGTGCCTCTGACATAATCCTGTCTCGTAGCCCTGCTACATCTGGAACACACAAACGACCCCTATATCTGAGAACCCCATCTCCCTTTAGCTCTAACAGTGGCTTCTTCTGCTGCGGAACTCGCTCTCTCAGCTCGACCAACTCTGGGTCCTCGTACTGCCTTTCCTTGACTTCAGCTATGAGGGATGATTTTATAGTGTTTTGGAGTACAACTCCACCATCCTCAGAATCTACTAACCGAACCCCCAACGAAGCCAATTGATGAATCTCTCTAGCTAATTTTCTTTTCTCCGGCTCTACATGTGCTAAGCTACCCATAGATCGGCGACTTAAGGCATCTGCTACAATATTAGCTTCCCCTGGATGGTAGAGAATGTTAACATCGTAATCTTTCAATAACTCAAGCCATCGCCTCTGTCACAAATTCAACTCTTTCTGCTTGAAGATATATTGTAGGCATTTATGATCAGTAAATACATCTACATGAACACCATATAAATAATGCCGCCATATCTTAAGTGCATGGACAACCGCAGCTAACTCGAGGTGACTCGAGGTCATGGACATCCTCAACTGCCTTGAAGCATACGCAATTACCTTCCCATGTTGCATCAGGACATATCCTAACCCGACACCTGATGCATCACAATACACGGCATAACCCTCTAGACCCTCTGGAAGTGTTAGAACTGGAGCTGAGGTCAACCTGTTCTTAAGCTCTTGGAAACTCCGCTCGCAAGCCTCTGTCCATTGAAACTTAGTTTCTTTCTGTGTCAACTTCGTCAATGGTGCCGAAAGGGAAGAAAAACCCTCTACGAACCTCCGATAGTATCCTGCTAAGCCTAGAAAGCTACGAACCTCTGTCGGAGTGGTAGGTCTAGGCCAATATTTCACGGCCTCAATCTTCTGAGTGTCCACCTTTATCCCTTCATCTGATACAATATGCCCCAAGAATGCTACAGACTTCAACCAGAACTCACATTTAGAAAACTTAGCATACAACTTACGATCACGGAGGGTTTGGAGTACCGCTCGCAGGTGGTCCGCATGCTCATCCTCTAAACGGGAATAAACCAGAATATCATCAATAAATACTATCACGAACAGATCTTACAATGGTCGGAATAGGCTATTCATCAAGTCCATAAATACAGCGGGTGCATTAGTCAACCCGAAGGACATGACAAGGAACTCGAAGTGGCCATATCGGGTCCTGAAGGCTGTCTTCGGAATATCTTTTTCCCGAACTCTGACTTGGTGGTACCCCGACCTCAAATCTATCTTTGAAAAGCATCTAGCCCCCTGCAACTGATCAAACAAGTCATCGATCCTTGGAAGTGGATACTTATTCTTAATAGTTACCTTGTTCAGCTGCCTATAATCGATACACATCCTCAGCGAGCCGTCTTTCTTCCGCACAAATAGTACTGGTGCACCCCAAGGTGAGGTACTGGGCCTGATGTAACCTTTCTCCAACAAATCTTTTAACTGCTCCTTCAACTCCTTCAATTCGCCAGGTGCCATTCTATACGGAGGGACGGATATTGGTTGAGTTCCTGGAAGCAAATCGATGCTAAAATCAATCTCTCGCTCTGGAGGAATACCTGGAAGCTCATCTGGAAACACATCTGCATACTCTTTGACTACGGGAATAGACTGAAGTGTAGGTATCTCAGCATCTGCATCTCTAACTCGCACAATATGATAAATGCACCCTTTTGCGATCATTTTCCTCGCCTTCAGATAGGAAATAAACCTACCTCTGGGTGTTGGTGTATTACCTACCCATTCAAGGACTGGCTCACCCGGAAAATGAAATCTGGCTGCCTTTGCTCGGCAATCAACTGTGGCATAGCAAGCTGCCAACCAGTCCATGCCCATGATAGCATCAAAATCCATCATCTCTAGCTCAACTAGGTCAGCTGAGGTCTGACGACTACAAATTGTCACCGTACAACCTCGGTAAACCCGTCTAGCAATAATCGATTCTCCGACCGGTGTAGATACCGCAAAAGGATCACTTAGTATTTCAGGCACTATACCAAACTTCCTCGCGACAAATGGGGTAATATACGATAAAGTAGATCCTGGGTCTATCAAAGCATAAGCATCGTGAGAGCAAATGGTTAATATACCTGTCACAACGTCTGGTGAAGACTCCTGGTCCTGTCGACCCGCTAAAGCATAGATACAGTTCTGATTACCACTTGAACTGGAACCTCTACCTCTGCCCCGACCTCTACCAACCGAAGACTGAGACTCGCGCCCTGAAGGATGCACGGACATAGATGATCCTGTTGCTGAACTCGCTGGTTGTGCCATTCCCCCCGAATCTCTATTTGGGCAATCCCGCATCATATGCCCTGGATGCCCACATGTATAACAAGCATCAGAACCTGCTCGGCATTGGCCCAAGTGTCACTTGAACCACAAATGTCACACCGTGGAGGAAATGACCATGTCTGCACAGATCCTCGCTGTCGCTGCAAACCCGACGCCCATGAGCTCTCACCTTGTCCTGACTGAGTATAGCGGTCATACCTGTAACCCTGTAACTGAGGTGGCGGAGGCCTAGGTGGCCGTCCGAAGTACTGGGTCCTATAACTACCCTGATATTTCTCCTGAGACCTGGGAAATCTCATCCTCTTATGTTGCCCTTGCTCAGCCCTCTCTGTACCCTGCTGCCGACGCCTACCCCTTTCTATATTCTGGGCGAATGCCTGAATCCGGGAGATATCCATACTATCCTGCAATGCAGCGGTGGCACATGCCTCGGTTAACTCTGGGGCTAACCCTGCTATAAACCTGTGAATCCTGTCCCGCATAGTAGCAACTATGGATGGTGCATATCTGGCCAATGAGTCAAAACGGAGACTATACTCTCGAACACTCATATTACCCTGCTTGAGGGCTAGAAACTGATCGACTCGAGCCTGTCGGATCTCCCGTGGTAAGTACTGGTCAAGGAAGGCATCTGAAAAATTCTCCCAAATAGCTGGAGGTGCATCACGTCCCCTGGACCTCTCCCATCCCTCATACCAAAGGATGGCTATATCTCGGAGTCGAAAAGCTGCTAGCTCAACTGCCTCTTTCTCCGTGGCATGCATAACACGAAAGATCCTGTGAAGCTGATCTATGAAATCCTGCGGGTCCTCCCTCTGATCTGTCCCCATGAACTCTGGGGGACTCAAAGCAATAAACTCTCGGACCCTTGAACTCCCAGACCCCTCAGAAGTTCCTGCACTAGCTGATGCCCTAGCCTGTTGCTGGGTAGCTACCAACTGTGTCAACAAATGCACCGCACTCCTTAAGTCCTGATCTGATGGAAGTGGAGGGGGAACTGGATGTGCGGTTTCCCTAGGAATCTCCGTAGTTGGTGGAGGAGCCGGTAATGGCTGAGTAGGGGTCTCACCTTGAGCCTCAGACTGGGCCCCATCTACTGGGGGTACCCTGCTGGTCCCCTCACCTACTGCTGTATCTCTCCTCTGGCTAGCCGTAGTCTTCCTAGTCACCGTCATCTGTGCATGCAAACACCAACACATAAGTTTAATTCAAATTTCCTATAACTCAGTTCTGTAGCACGATTTAGATTTCAAAGAAGGGTAACCAACTCCTAAATGCCCTGTAGTGCCCTGCTTATATAATGTGGTGCACAACACATCTATAAACAAGACTCTACTAGACACGGCTTGTAGACTCCCTAGGATAGAACTGCTCTGATACTAAGTTTGTCACGCCCCGAACCTAGGAGCAAGACAAGCACCCGGTGCCTCACCTAACCTGGCATACCAAATTGCGACTAAGGGACTCTGAACACATAATGTCATACTTTGGCCATGGGGCCACCTTGCAAGACAATTTGCGAAGCAAAATATAAAACTGAATGGAAACTAGCGCTAACTAAACATCAATATAAAGCTAGGCTGAAAAGGCCGTCATAGCTACTACAGCTGACAAACCACCAAATTATACATACCAGGCCTACAAACCCAACATACTGCACTAACCAACAGGATATGTCTACAAGCCTCTACTGATAGATGTACTATGATCGGAACAGGGCCCCGACCTACCCATAACATATATACAGATATACATAAGATGTACACAACACTCTAGACCTGGCAACTCCGAAAGACGTGGAGCTTACCGATCAGGCTGAACTCGGAAAACACCTACTGAGGAGATCTACTCATCTGTCTATCTAAACCTGCATGCATGAAATGCAGCATCCCCGGAAAAGGGACATCAGTACGAAATAATGTACCGAGTATGTAAGGCAATAACATAACTGAAAATCGAAACTGAACTGATAATATAATAACTGGAAGTAACTGGGAGTCAAAGATGATCTGGAGATATACTTACCTGCTGATACTGACTCAACTCCTTCAATATAGTAAGTAAAATAATTGTACGGCCTTATAAGGCTCGGTATATATAACTGCTCTGCCATAGTAGGCTCGCTCATAGGCGCTCGGCCATACTAGGCTATGTATCTCGACCATGCTGGGCTCGCTCATAGGCGCTCGGCCACAGTAGGCTCGGTATATAACTTTCCATCTGATCAGAGGTTGCCCAATAGGGGCCTGCCCATCGATTATAGCTCGATGGTAATGAAAATACTGTAATACTGTATATATAGGCTTGCTGCTCTCTTGACTGGAAGAAGACAATACTAAAATTGAATATAGAGTCTCGATAAGGAATAATATTGTAACTTATGAGACTAGAATAGTGTGAATAAATTCATGAATATGAACTTCTCTTTTTGTCTCATTACTAACACATGTAGCTACGAGATCATGCCAAAATGAAGGAAGGCTTAGCCTTAACATACCTTATCACAATCTTTCCAATCACCAAGTTGAACTCACCTCTTCGCACCTTAATCTACAAGAATGATAATAATACTATCGTTAAGTTATGAAAGGTACAACTATCGCACAACGAACGACAAACCTATTTTGTATTAAAACGTGCAGCATCTCCCCTATAATCCTTACTTCCTCCAAATTCAAGATAACACCAACAATACAAGAACAGAACAATAACAACATATATACATCATTTTCCAGCCCTATATACACCATCAAATACTACAAAACAGCCCAACACACCCCAATCTCTTCGTACACAAAACGACCACCGTAGTAGTGTCAAACGACCCGAAAATGTTATGACGAATGACCAGCCAACCACCCTACATTTATATGGTGTTTATAAACCCCCTTCCTCCTCCAAAACTCCACAAAATAGTAGTAAAACATGCAGCCCAACAGCAACACAAAACAATCCACAAAACAGTCCGCTACAAGTGAATAACTCGAACTCACGGCTTCCGATCACCGTCCCGTGAGTTCTTACAAGTATAGAACGACTTACCATGAATTTACAGCAGAAAAAATGGATGAAAGAGATCAGTAAACTCACCTTATTTGTTGGATAACTCAGCTCCTATCTTGGTTCTTCAAGCTCTAGGTTTTACCTCCAATTAGAACTTGAAAGGGAGAGAAAATCAATTAGGGTTTGTGGGAAATATTTGGGAGGATTCTTTGCAGAGCTTATGTCTGGTTATTATGATCTATTTTAAGTCTAAATATATGAAGAAAATATGCCTTTAAAAGGCCTCTTTGGACGACCCGAAATGGCCCATTTTTGGGCTTTCATTTAAGCAAGTAGGTGACACACCTACTTGTCACCTAGCAGCTTGTGCAGTATCGCAAAAATGCCCATATCTCTCTACTCCGATGTCGTATTGACAAACATTTTAATGCGTTGGAAAATAGACTCATAGATCTTTAATTTTATATGTGGAACACCCCATAACTCTAAGTATATTGGGAGAAAGTTGCAGTTATATTTGACCCAAAGTTTCAGTAAAACTTATGAATGTAACTTGTGATGACAGAACTGCGATCAGGGAGCAGCTCTACCTCGATCTCTAAAACACAGCGAACAACTCCGCTCACAAAGCTCGACTGGATCCAACTCCTGAATCTGCACAATTAAGTACAGAGTATAGTATGAGTATAACTAACCCTATGTAATCTGTAAGTATCATGACATAGTGGATAGAATTACTAATAATACTCATTTAACAACCTGCTCAGTTTATAAATATAGAAGTACACAACAATGGTATAAAAACTAAGCATGAAATACAGGAATAACCATGTCAGTGCATATAAAGAAGATGTGCTCAAGTCTTATAATAGTTTAACAACTCGGCATATAGAGGAGATATGCATTTATCACCAAACGATCATCAACATCAGAATATTGAGAAGATATGCATTAAGAATCAAGTCCAGGTGCACAGGTTAACATATGGAGAAGATAATCGACTTTTGTTCCACAACTCGCTTGACTTTAAAACATAACACACGGATGTCATACGACTAATATAAATGATAGCATAATCTCCTTATCATGTTAATCACCCTAGTCTCACCCCAAAGGTACATGTTATAACATTCCCAACTTGTCGACTTTCAACGAAATATTATTTTCTTCAATTGCTTTAGCTTCTGAACCGTCCAACCCTCTTTGTACTTGTTGTTCATGATCTTCAATATTTGTAACCTCAGAGGTAACATGATTAAATTAATTTATATACTTTTAAATATTATCTCATTTTTGGTACTACATTAGCTTGCTTACGATTCATTTTTATGTACGAAAATATAGGGCGTAACAGAAGTGAAGTAACTATAGTTAATTCCCAAACAGGTATCTTACACCTATCCAATCAAACCCTATTTTCTCCCTTTGATATCTTCTTGCTTACTCTTGTTGCGATTGCCATTTGCCAATAGTTTTGCATTTTAGGTAAATTTTAGTTTTAAATTACACAACTCTAAATTATTGATCATCTTGCATAGCAATTAAAACTATAAGCTACGAAAACACTGTTTAAATCCAATCCCTATGGATACGATATTTTCTATACTATATTCGACTAGCGAGCATAATTTTATGTTATGTTTTTAGCTTGTCAGTGACGGGCGTGTGGGCGTGCACCATAGAAATTTTGACTTAATAGTTCCCATGGACTTGCATAATAAAATAATCATGTCAATACCCACATATCCTCCCCATGTAAGAGAAATTGAGTTGAGACTTATGTTAAAATCATGTTTAGGCCATGTGCCGAAATATTTGGCACCCACAGAGGTCGTGTTGTTGTTGAATTACTTGTTTAAGTTACAATTATGTACTCAGTCACATCTATCATATGCAGACCATATCTCAGTCTCTAATGTCATTAATTGATACATCATATCATAATGTCGAGCTGATGTTCATGGCATTGTGAGCCCGAGAGACTGGAGAGATAATGACTCAGTAAGGCCGAGGGCCTGATTGTGAGTGATATTTATGGGATCGCATTGCATGCCACAATATGTTTTATTGATTGATTCTTGGATCTGGCTTATTATAGCGCTTGTCTGGATCTGCCCCTCCGTAGTTTGCACACCCATAGTGACAGCATCTGCCATTCATATTTGGGCTAGATCTGCCCGGGGCTGGATTTGCCTAAACATTTATATTTGGGCTGGATATGCCCTGGGGTGGATTTGCCCTATATTGTACTGAGTGACTGACTGTCAGTGGCTGTTTATATTGAGGGTTGGATCTGCCCTACACAGTACTGAGTGATTGAGTTCTCTGAGAGTTTGAGCACGCGAGGCTTTCACTGTGTTGCATCGCATACGGCATGTACATTGGCATGTAGATATAGAAATGTCATATTCCTCATACCATTTAGATTTGGTCTATTTTTACTTTCTCCATATCCATGGAATAATTCTTCCTTAGGGATCGATGGAATTGGTATTTTGAGAATTGTTTGTGGATATTAACTCTAGTTTTATGCATTGAAGCATTTTGGGTGTTTTTATAATTGCATATATATTCACTTTTTTATGTAATCGAAAGAGGCATAATTTGTGATGTTTTGAATTATCTTATTGGTTGAATTCATTGATTCTTGTTAGTAATCAAAAGAGGCTAGTTGAATTAAAGTTTAGAACTAGTTAGGAGGATAATCGAAAGAGATTCTCCTAAGGATCATTCCACAACGAATTCTTGCACATCTTTACCAAGCTTAACTTAGTTCATGTCATAAAGTTGTGACTTAATCGGGAGATGAGTTTCTACTGAATGTTTGAACATAATAGAGTGAATTCGAGAGACTCACTTGAACCATAGAAGTGAAGTAACTAGAGTTAATTCCCAAACAAGTATCTTACACCTATCCAATCAACCCCTATTTTATCCCATTGATATCCTCTTGTTTACTCTTGTTGCGATTGTCATTCGCCAATAGTTTAGACTTTTAGAAAATTTAGTTTTAAATCACATAACTCTAAATTATTGATCATCTTGGATAGCAATTAAAACTAGAAGCTACGAAAACACTCTTTAAATCTAATCCCTGTGGATACGATATTTTCAATGCTATATTCGACAAGCGAGCATAATTTTATATTGTGTTTTTAGCTTGTCATTGACGGGCGTGTGGGCGTGCACTATAGAAATTGTGTCTTAACAGTTCCCATGGAGTTTCATAATCAAATAATCATGTCAATACCCACATATCATCAACATGTTAGAGAAATTGAGCTGAGACTTATGTTAAAATCATGCTTAGGCCATGTGCCGATATGTTCATGGCATTGTGAGCCAGAGAGACTGGAGAGATAATGACTCAGTGAGGCTGAGGGCATGATTGTGAGTGATATTTATATGATCAGGCTGCACGCCACAATATGTTTTATTCATTTATGCTTGGATCT
The DNA here is from genome assembly GCF_000390325.3 of Nicotiana tomentosiformis. NCBI lineage: Eukaryota > Viridiplantae > Streptophyta > Magnoliopsida > Solanales > Solanaceae > Nicotiana > Nicotiana tomentosiformis. The sequence goes on from NC_090823.1 coordinate 53,870,737, forward strand.
GGCTTATTATAGCGCTTGGGTTGGATTTTCCCCTCCAGAGTCTGCACACCCATAGTGACCGCATCTGCTACTTATATGTGGGCTGGATCTGCCTAAACATTTATAGTTGGCTGGATTTGCCCTATACCGTACTGAGTGAATGACTATCAGTTGGTGTTTATTTTGAGGGCTGGATCTACGCTACACAGTATGAAGTGATTGAGTACTCTAAGAGTGTGAGTACGCGAGGCTTTCATTTAGTTGCATCACATACGGCATGTAAATTGGCATGTAGATATAGAGATGTCATATTCTTCATATCATTCAGATTTGATCTATTTTTACTTTCTCCATATCCATGGAGTAATTCATCCTTAGAGATTGATGGATTTGGTGTTTTGAGAATTATTTGTGGATATTAACTCTAGTTTTATGCATTGATGCGTTTTGGGTGTTTCTATTGTTGCATATATATTAACTTGCTTATGTAATCGAAAGAGGCATAATTTGTGATGTTTTGCATTATCTTATAGGTTGAATTCATTGATTCTTGTTAGTAATCGAAAGAGTCTAGTTGAATTAAAGTTTAGAACTAGTTACGAGGATAATTGAAAGAGATTCTCCTAAGGATCAATCCATTACGAATTCTTGCATATCTTTACCAAGCTTAACTTAGTTCATATCATAAGGTTTAGACTTAATCGGGAGAGGAGTTTATACCAAATGTTTGAACATAATAGAGTGAATTCGAGAGACTCAATTGAACCATAGAAGTGAAGTAACTAGAGTTAATTCCCAAAAGAAGTAACTTACACCTATCCAATCAACCACTATTTTCTCCCTTTGATATCTTCTTGCTTACTATTGTTGCGATTGTCATTATCCAATAGTTTAGACTTTTAGTAAATTTTAGTTTTAGACCAGACAACTCTAAATTGTTGATCATCTTGGATAGCAATTAATACTAGAAGCTATGAAAACACTGTTTAAATCTAATCCCTGTGGATACGATATTTTCTATACTATATTCGACTAGCGAGCATAATTTTGTGTTGTGTTTTTAGCTTGTCAGTGATAGGCATGTGGGCGTGGACCATTGAAATTGTTACATAATTGTTCCCATGGAGTTGCATAATCAAATAATCATGTCAATACCCACATAGCCTCCACATGTTAGAGAAATTGAGCTGATACTCATGTTAAAATCATGCTTAGGCCATGTGCCGATATTTTTTTGGATCCACAAAGGTCGTGTTGCGGTTGAATTACTTGTTTAAGTTATAATTATGTACACAGTCACATCTATCATTTGCATATCATATCTCAGTTTCTGTTGCCATTCAATGATACATCATATCATCATGTCAGGCTTATTTTTATGACATTGAGAGCCCGAGAGACTGGAGAGGTTAATGACTCGGTGAGGCTGACGGCCTGATTATGAGTTATATTTATGGGATCTGGATGCACAACACAACATGTTTTATTGAATTATGCTTGGATCTGGCTTATTATAGCGCTTGTCTGGATCTGCCACTCCCGAGTCTGCAAAACCACAGTGACCGCATCTACTATTCATATTTGGGCTAGATTTGCCCTAGGCTGGATTTGCCTAAACATTTATATTTGGGCTAGATCTACACTGGGGTGGATTTGCCCTATACAGTACTGAGTGACTGACTGTCATTTGCTGTTTATATTGAGGGCTGGATCTGCCCTACACAGTACTGAGTGATTGAGTACTCTGAGAGTGTGAGCACATGAGGCTTTCATTGTGTTGCATCACATATGGCATGTACATTGGCATATAGATATAGAGATGTCATATTCCTCATATCATTCAGATTTGGTCTATTTTTACTTTCTCCATATCCATGGAGTAATTCTTCCTTAGGGATTGATGGATTTGGTGTTTTGAGAATTGTTTGTGGATATTAACTCTAGTTTTATGCATTGAAGCGTTTTGTGTGTTTTTATTATTACATTTATATTCACTTGTTTATGTAATCGGAAGAGGCATAATTTGTGATGTTTTGCATTATCTTATTGGTTGAATTCATTGATTCTTGTTAGTAATTGAAAGACGCTAGTTGAATTAAAGTTTAGAACTAGTTAGTAGGATAATCGAAAGAGATTCTCCTAAGGATCAATCCATTGCGAATTCTTGCATATCTTTACCAAGCTTAACTTAGTTCATATCGTAAGGTTGAGTCTTAATCGGGATAGGAGTTTCTACTGACTGTTTGAACATAATAGAGTGAATTCGAGAGACTCACTTGAACCACAGAAGTGAAGTAACTAGAGTTAATTCCCAAACAAGTATCTTACACCTATCCAATCAACCCCTATTTTCTCCCTTTGATATCTTCTTGCTTACTCTTGTTGCGATTGTCATTAGCCAATAGTTTAGACTTTTAGTAAATTTTAGTTTTAAATCACGCAACTCTAAATTGTTGATCATCTTGGATAGCAATTCAAATTAGAAGCTACGAAAACACTGTTTAAATCTAATCCCTGTGGATAAGATATTTTCTATATTATATTCAACTAAGGAGCATAATTTTCCGAATCTAATCCCTATGGATAAGATATTTTCTATATTATATTCAACTAGGGAGCATAATTTTCTATTGTGTTTTTAGCTAGTCAGTGACCGGCGTGTGGGCATGCACCACAGAAATTGTTACTTAATTGTTCCCATGGAGTTGCATAATAAAATAATCATGTCAATACCCACATATCCTCCTCATGTTAGAGAAATTGAGTTGAGACTCATGTTAAAATCATGTTTAGGCCATGTGCCGATATTCTTGGGGCCCACAGAGGTCGTGTTGTTGTTGAATTACTTGTTTAAGTTACAATTATGTACTCATTCACATATATCATTTGCACACCGTATCTCAGCCTCTGTTGTCATTCATTGATACATCATATCATAATGTCGAGCTGGTTTTCATCACATTGTAAGCCCGAGAGACTGGAGAGGTTAATGACTCAGTGAGGCCGAGGGCCTGATTGTGACTGATATTTATGTGATGGGGCTGCACGCCACATCATGTTTTATTGATTTATGCTTGGGTCTGGCTTATTATAGCGCTTGTCTTGATCTGCCCCTCCGGAGTCTGCACACCCATAGTGACCGCATCTGCTATTAATATTTGGGCTAGATATGCCCTGGGCTAGATTTGCCTAAACATTTATATTTGGGCTGGATCTGCACTGGGGTGGATTTGCACTATACAGTGCTGGGTGACTGACTGACAGTTGCTGTTTATATTGAGGGCTAGATCTGCCCTACACAGTACTGAGTGATTGAGTACTCTGAGAGTGTGAGCACGTGAGGCTTTCATTGTGTTGCATCACATTTGGCATGTACATTGGCATATAGATATAGAGATGTCATATTCCTCATATCATTCAGATTTGGTCTATTTTTACTTTCTCCATATCCATGGAGTAATTCTTCCTTAGGGATTGATGGATTTGGTGTTTTGAGAATTGTTTGTGGATATTAACTCTAGTTTTATGCATTGAAGCGTTTTGGGTGTTTTTTGTTATTACATATATATTCACTTGTTTATGTAATCGAAAGAGGCATAATTTGTGATGTTTTGCATTATATTATTGGTTGAATTCATTGATTCTTGTTAGTAATCGAAAGAGGCTAGTTGAATTAATGTTTAGAACTAGTTAGTAGGATAATCGAAAGAGATTCTCCTAAGGATCAATCCATTGCGAATTCTTGCATATCTTTACCAAGCTTAACTTAGTTCATATCGTAAGGTTGAGTCTTAATCGAGAGAGGAGTTTCTACTGACTGTTTGAATATAATAGAGTGAATTCGAGATACTCACTTCAACCACAGAAGTGAAGTAACTAGAGTTAATTCCCAAACAAGTATCTTACACCTATCCAATCAACCCCTATTTTCTCCCTTTGATATCTTCTTGCTTACTCTTGTTGCGATTGTCATTAGCCAATAGTTTAGACTTTTAGTAAATTTTAGTTTTAAATCACGCAACTCTAAATTGTTGATCATCTTGGATAGCAATTCAAACTAGAAGCTACGAAAACACTGTTTAAATCTAATCCCTGTGGATAAGATATTTTCTATATTATATTCAACTAGGGAGCATAATTTTCTATTGTGTTTTTAGCTTGTCAGTGACGGGCGTGTGGGCATGCACCATAGAAATTGTTACTTAATTGTTCCCATGGAGTTGCATAACAAAATAATCATGTCAATACCCACATATCCTCCACATGTTAGAGAAATTGAGTTGAGACTCATGTTAAAATCTTGTTTAGGCCATGTGCCGATATTCTTGGGGCCCACAGAGGTCGTGTTGTTGTTGAATTACTTGTTTAAGTTACAATTATGTACTCATTCACATATATCATTTGCAGACCGTATCTCAGCCTCTATTGTCATTCATTGATACATCATATCATAATGTCGAGCTGGTTTTCATCACATTGTAAGCCCGAGAGACTGGAGAGGCTAATGACTCAGTGAGGCCGAGGGCCTGATTGTTACTGATATTTATGTGATGGGGCTGCACGCCACATCATGTTTTATTGATTTATGCATGGATCTGGCTTATTATAGCGCTTGTCTGGATCTGCCCCTCCGGAGTCTGCACACCCATAGTGACCGCATCTGCTATTAATATTTGGGCTAGATATGCCCTGGGCTGGATTTGCCTAAACATTTATATTTGGACTGGATCTGCACTGGGGTGGATTCGCCCTATACAGTACTGAGTGACTGACTGACAGTTGCTGTTTATATTGAGGTCTAGATCTGCCCTACACAGTACTGAGTGATTGAGTACTCTGAGAGTGTAAGCACGTGAGGCTTTCATTGTGTTGCATCATATTTGGCATGTACATTGGCATATAGATATAGAGATGTCATATTCCTCAAATCATTCAGATTTGGTCTATTTTTACTTTCTCCATATCCATGGAGTAATTCTTCCTTAGGGATTGATGGATTTGGTGTTTTGAGAATTGTTTGTGGATATTAACTCTAGTTTTATGCATTGAAGCGTTTTGGTTGTTTTTTGTTATTACATATATATTCACTTGTTTATGTAATCGAAAGAGACATAATTTGTGATGTTTTACATTATCTTATTGGTTGAATTCATTGATTCTTGTTAGTAATCGAAAGAGGCTAGTTGAATTAAAGTTTAGAACTAGTTAGTAGGATAATCGAAAGAGATTCTCCTAAGGATCAATCCATTGCGAATTCTTGCATATCTTTACCAAGCTTAACTTAGTTCATATCGTAAGGTTGAGTCTTAATCGGGAGAGGAGTTTCTACTGACTGTTTGAACATAATAGAGTGAATTCGAGAGACTCGCTTCAAGCACAGAAGTGAAGTAACTATAGTTAATTCCCAAACAAGTATCTTACACCTATCCAATCAACCCCTATTTTCTCCCTTTGATATCTTCTTGCTTACTCTTGTTGCGATTGTCATTAGCCAATAGTTTATACTTTTAGTAAATTTTAGTTTTAAATCACGCAACTCTAAATTGTTGATCATCTTGGATAGCAATTCAAACTAGAAGCTATGAAAACACTGTTTAAATCTAATCCCTGTGGATAAGATATTTTCTATATTATATTCAACTAGGTAGCATAATTTTCTATTGTGTTTTTAGCTTTTCAGTGACGGGCGTGTGGGCATGCACCATAGAAATTGTTACTTAATTGTTCCCATGGAGTTGCATAACAAAATAATCATGTCAATACCCACATATCCTCCACATGTTAGAGAAATTAAGTTGAGACTCATGTTAAAATCATGTTTAAGCTATGTGCCGATATTCTTGGGGCCCACAGAGGTCGTGTTGTTGTTGAATTACTTGTTTAAGTTACAATTATGTACTCATTCACATATATCATTTGCAGACCGTATCTCAGCCTCTGTTCTCATTCATTGATACATCATATCATAATGTCGAGCTGGTTTTCATCACATTGTAAGCCCGAGAGACTGGAGAGGTTAATGACTCAGTGAGGCCGAGGGCCTGATTGTGACTGATATTTATGTGATGGGGCTGCACGCCACATCATGTTTTATTGATTTATGCTTGGATCTGGCTTATTATAGCGCTTGTCTGGATCTGCCCCTCCGGAGTCTGCACAACCATAGTGACCGCATCTGCTATTAATATTTGGGCTAGATATGCCTTGGGCTGGATTTGCCTAAACATTTATATTTGGGCTGGATCTGCACTGGGGTGGATTTGCCCTATACAGTACTGAGTGACTGACTGACAGTTGCTGTTTATATTGAGGGCTAGATCTGCCCTACACTGTACTGAGTGATTGAGTACTCTGAGAGTGTGAGCACGTGAGGCTTTCATTGTGTTGCATCACATTTGGCATGTACATTGGCATATAGATATAGAGATGTCATATTCCTCATATCATTCAGATTTGGTCTATTTTTACTTTCTCCATATCCATGGAGTAATTCTTCCTTAGGGATTGATGGATTTGGTGTTTTGAGAATTGTTTGTGGATATTAACTCTAGTTTTATGCATTGAAGCATTTTGGGTGTTTTTTGTTATTACATATATATTCACTTGTTTATGTAATCGAAAGAGGCATAATTTGTGATGTTTTGCATTATCTTATTGGTTGAATTCATTGATTCTTGTTAGTAATCGAAAGAGGCTAGTTGAATTAAAGTTTAGAACTAGTTAGTAGGATAATCGAAAGAGATTCTCCTAAGGATCAATCCATTGCGAATTCTTGCATATCTTTACCAAGCTTAACTTAGTTCATATCGTAAGGTTGAGTCTTAATCGGGAGAGGAGTTTCTACTGACTGTTTGAACATAATAGAGTGAATTCGAGAGACTCACTTCAACCACAGAAGTGAAGAAACTAGAGTTAATTCCCAAACAAGTATCTTACACCTATCCAATCAACCCCTATTTTCTCCCTTTGATATCTTCTTGCTTACTCTTGTTGCGATTGTCATTAGCCAATAGTTTAGACTTTTAGTAAATTTTAGTTTTAAATCATGCAACTCTAAATTGTTGATCATCTTGGATAGCAATTCAAACTAGAAGCTACGAAAACACTGTTTAAATCTAATCCCAGTGGATAAGATATTTTCCATATTATATTCAACTAGGGAGCATAATTTTCTATTGTGTTTTTAGCTTGTCAGTGACGGGCGTGTGGGCATGCACCATAGAAATTGTTACTTAATTGTTCCCATGGAGTTGCATAACAAAATAATCATGTCAATACCACATATCCTCCACATGTTAGAGAAATTGAGTTGAGACTCATGTTAAAATCATGTTTAGGCCATGTGCCGATATTCTTGGGGCCCACAGAGGTCGTGTTGTTGTTGAATTACTTGTTTAAGTTACAATTATGTACTCATTCACATATATCATTTGCAGACCGTATCTCAGCCTCTGTTGTCATTCATTGATACATCATATCATAATGTCGAGCTGGTTTTCATCACATTGTAAGCCCGAGAGACTGGAGAGGTTAATGACTCAGTGAGGCCGAGGGCCTGATTGTGATTGATATTTATGTGATGGGGCTGCACGCCACATCATGTTTTATTGATTTATACTTGGATCTGGCTTATTATAGCGCTTGTCTGGATCTGCCCCTCCGGAGTCTGCACAACTATAGTGACCGCATCTGCTATTAATATTTGGGCTAGATATGCCCTGGGCTGGATTTGCCTAAACATTTATATTTGGGCTGGATCTGCACTGGGGTGGATTTGCCCTATACAGTACTGAGTGACTGACTGACAGTTGTTGTTTATATTGAGGGCTAGATCTGCCCTACACTGTACTGAGTGATTGAGTACTCTGAGAGTGTGAGCACGTGAGGCTTTCATTGTGTTGCATCACATTTGGCATGTACATTGGCATATAGATATAGAGATGTCATATTCCTCATATCATTCAGATTTGGTCTATTTTTACTTTCTCCATGTCCATGGAGTAATTCTTCCTTAGGGATTGATGGATTTGGTGTTTTGAGAATTGTTTGTGGATATTAACTCTAGTTTTCTGCATTGAAGCATTTTGGGTGTTTTTTGTTATTACATATATATTCACTTGTTTATGTAATCGAAAGAGGCATAATTTGTGATGTTTTGCATTATCTTATTGGTTGAATTCATTGATTCTTGTTAGTAATCGAAAGAGGCTAGTTGAATTAAAGTTTAGAACTAGTTAGTAGGATAATCGAAAGAGATTCTCCTAAGGATCAATCCATTGCGAATTCTTGCATATCTTTACCAAGCTTAACTTAGTTCATATCGTAAGGTTGAGTCTTAATCGGGAGAGGAGTTTCTACTGACTGTTTGAACATAATAGAGTGAATTCGAGAGACTCACTTCAACCACAGAAGTGAAGAAACTAGAGTTAATTCCCAAACAAGTATCTTACACCTATCCAATCAACCCCTATTTTCTCCCTTTGATATCTTCTTGCTTACTCTTGTTGCGATTGTCATTAGCCAATAGTTTAGACTTTTAGTAAATTTTAGTTTTAAATCACGCAGCTCTAAATTGTTGATCATCTTGGATAGCAATTCAAACTAGAAGCTACGAAAACACTGTTTAAATCTAATCCCAGTGGATAAGATATTTTCCATATTATATTCAACTAGGGAGCATAATTTTCTATTGTGTTTTTAGCTTGTCAATGACGGGCGTGTGGGCATGCACCATAGAAATTGTTACTTAATTGTTCCCATGGAGTTGCATAACAAAATAATCATGTCAATACCCACATATCCTCCACATGTTAGAGAAATTGAGTTGAGACTCATGTTAAAATCATGTTTAGGCCATGTGCCGATATTCTTGGGGCCCACAGAGGTCGTGTTGTTGTTGAATTACTTGTTTAAGTTACAATTATGTACTCATTCACATATATCATTTGCAGACCGTATCTCAGCCTCTGTTGTCATTCATTGATACATCATATCATAATGTCGAGCTGGTTTTCATCACATTGTAAGCCCGAGAGACTGGAGAGGTTAATGACTCAGTGAGGCCGAGGGCCTGATTGTGATTGATATTTATGTGATGGGGCTGCACGCCACATTATGTTTTATTGATTTATGCTTGGATCTGGCTTATTATAGCGCTTGTCTGGATCTGCCCCTCCGGAGTCTGCACAACCATAGTGACCGCATCTGCTATTAATATTTGGGCTAGATATGCCCTGGGCTGGATTTGCCTAAACATTTATATTTGGGCTGGATCTGCACTGGGGTGGATTTGCCCTATACAGTACTGAGTGACTGACTGATAGTTGCTGTTTATATTGAGGGCTAGATCTGCCCTACACTGTACTGAGTGATTGAGTACTCTGAGAGTGTGAGCGCGTGAGGCTTTCATTGTGTTGCATCACATTTGGCATGTACATTGGCATATAGATATAGAGATGTCATATTCCTCATATCATTCAGATTTGGTCTATTTTTACTTTCTCCATGTTCATGGAGTAATTCTTCCTTAGGGATTGATGGATTTGGTGTTTTGAGAATTGTTTGTGGATATTAACTCTAGTTTTATGTATTGAAGCGTTTTGGGTGTTTTTGTTATTACATATATATTAACTTGTTTATGTAATCGAAAGAGGCATAATTTGTGATGTTTTGCATTATCTTATTGGTTGAATTCATTGATTCTTGTTAGTAATCGAAAGAGGCTAGTTGAATTAAAGTTTAGAACTAGTTAGTAGGATAATCGAAAGAGATACTCCTAAGGATCAATCCATTGCGAATTCTTGCATATCTTCACCAAGCTTAACTTAGTTCATATCGTAAGGTTGAGTCTTAATCGGGAGAGGAGTTTCTACTGACTGTTTGAACATAATAGAGTGAATTCGAGAGACTCACTTCAACCACAGAAGTGAAGAAACTAGAGTTAATTCCCAAACAAGTATCTTACACCTATCCAATCAACCCCTATTTTCTCCCTTTGATATCTTCTTGCTTACTCTTGTTGCGATTGTCATTAGCCAATAGTTTAGACTTTTAGTAAATTTTAGTTTTAAATCACACAACTCTAAATTGTCGATCATCTTGGATAGCAATTCAAACTAGAAGCTACGAAAACACTGTTTAAATCTAATCCCTATGGATAAGATATTTTCCATATTATATTCAACTAGGGAGCATAATTTTCTATTGTGTTTTTAGCTTGTCAGTGACGGGCGTGTGGGCATGCACCATAGAAATTGTTACTTAATTGTTCCCATGGAGTTGCATAACAAAATAATCATGTCAATACCCACATATCCTCCACATGTTAGAGAAATTGAGTTGAGACTCATGTTAAAATCATGTTTAGGCCATGTGCCGATATTCTTGGGGCCCACAGAGGTCGTGTTGTTGTTGAATTACTTGTTTAAGTTACAATTATGTACTTATTCACATATATCATTTGCAGACCGTATCTCAGCCTCTGTTGTCATTCATTGATACATCATATCATAATGTCGAGCTGGTTTTCATCACATTGTAAGCCCGAGAGACTGGAGAGGTTAATGACTCAGTGAGGCCGAGGGCCTGATTGTGACTGATATTTATGTGATGGGGCTGCACGCCATATCATGTTTTATTGATTTATGCTTGGATCTGGCTTATTATAGCACTTGTCTGGATCTGCCCCTCCGGAGTCTACACACCCATAGTGACCGCATCTGCTATTAATATTTGGGCTAGATATGCCCTGGGCTGGATTTGCCTAAACATTTATATTTGGGCTGGATCTGCACTGGGGTGGATTTGCCCTATACAGTACTGAGTGACTGACTGACAGTTGATTTTTATATTGAGGGCTAGATCTGCCCTACACAGTACTAAGTGATTGAGTACTCTGAGAGTGTGAGCACGTGAGGCTTTCATTGTGTTGCATCACATTTGGCATGTATATTGGCATATAGATATAGAGATGTCATATTCCTCATATCATTCAGATTTGGTCTATTTTTACTTTCTCCATGTTCATGGAGTAATTCTTCCTTAGGGATTGATGGATTTGGTGTTTTGAGAATTGTTTGTGGATATTAACTCTAGTTTTATGTATTGAAGCGTTTTGGGTGTTTTTGTTATTACATATATATTAACTTCTTTATGTAATCGAAAGAGGCATAATTTGTGATGTTTTGCATTATCTTATTGGTTGAATTCATTGATTCTTGTTAGTAATCGAAAGAGGCTAGTTGAATTAAAGTTTAGAACTAGTTAGTAGGATAATCGAAAGAGATTCTCCAAAGGATCAATCCATTGCGAATTCTTGCATATCTTCACCAAGCTTAACTTAGTTCATATCGTAAGGTTGAGTCTTAATCGGGAGAGGAGTTTCTACTGACTGTTTGAACATAATAGAGTGAATTCGAGAGACTCACTTCAACCACAGAAGTGAAGAAACTAGAGTTAATTCCCAAACAAGTATCTTACACCTATCCAATCAACCCCTATTTTCTCCCTTTGATATCTTCTTGCTTACTCTTGTTGCGATTGTCATTAGCCAATAGTTTAGACTTTTAGTAAATTTTAGTTTTAAATCACACAACTCTAAATTGTCGATCATCTTGGATAGCAATTCAAACTAGAAGCTACGAAAACACTGTTTAAATCTAATCCCTATGGATAAGATATTTTCTATATTATATTCAACTAGGGAGCATAATTTTCTATTGTGTTTTTAACTTGTCAGTGACGGGCGTGTGGGCATGCACCATAGAAATTGTTACTTAATTGTTCCTATGGAGTTGCATAATAAAATAATCATGTCAATGCCCACATATCCTCCACATGTTTTAGAAATTGAGTTGAGACTCATGTTAAATTAATGTTTAGGCCATGTGCCGATATTCTTGGGGCCCACAGAGGTCGTGTTGTTGTTGAATAACTTGTTTAAGTTACAATTATGTACTCATTCACATATATCATTTGCAGACCGTATCTTAGCCTCTGTTGTCATTCATTGATACATCATATCATAATGTCGAGCTGGTTTTCATCACATTGTAAGCCCGAGAGACTGGAGAGGTTAATGACTCAGTGAGGCCAAGGGCCTGATTGTGACTGATATTTATGTGATGGGGCTGCACGCCACAGCATGTTTTATTGATTTATGCTTGGATCTGGCTTATTATAGCGCTTGTCTAGATATGCCCCTCCGGAGTCTGCACACCCATAGTGACCGCATCTGCTATTAATATTTGGGCTAGATATGCCCTGGGCTGGATTTGCCTAAACATTTATATTTGGGCTAGATCTGCACTGGGGTGGATTTGCCCTAGACATTACTGGGTGACTGATTGTCAGTTGCTGTTTATATTGAGGGCTAGATATGCCCGACACAGTACTGAGTGATTGAGTACTCTGAGAGTGTGAGCACGTGAGGCTTTCATTGTGTTGCATCACATATGGTATGTACATTGGCATATAGATATAGAGATGTCATATTCCTCATATCATTCAGATTTGGTCTATTTTTACTTTCTCCATATCCATGGAGTAATTATTCCTTAGGGATTGATGGATTTGGTGTTTTGAGAATTGTTTGTGGATATTAACTCTAGTTTTATGCATTGAAGCGTTTTGGGTATTTTTGTTATTACATATATATTCACTTGTTTATGTAATCGAAAGAGGCATAATTTGTAATGTTTTGCATTATCTTATTGGTTGAATTCATTGATTCTTGTTAGTTAGCGAAAGAGGCTAGTTGAATTAGAGTTTAGAACTAGTTAGGAGGATAATCGAAAGAGATTATTTTAAGGATCAATCCAGTACGAATTCTTGCGTATCTTTACCAAGCTTAACTTAGTCATATCGTATTGTTGAGACTTAATCGGGAGAGGAGTTTCTACTAAGCGTTTGAACATAATAGATTGAATTCGAGAGACTCACTTGAACCAAAGAAGTGAAGTAACTAGAGTTAATTCCCAAACAAGTATCTTACACCTATCCAATCAACCCCTATTTTCTCCCTTTGATATCTTCTTGCTTACTCTTGTAGCGATTGTCATTAGCCAATAGTTTAGACTTTTAGTAAATTTTAGTTTTAAATCACACAACTCTAAATTGTTTAGGCCATGTGCCAAAATTTATGCGACCCACAAAGGTCGTGTTGTTGTTGAATTACTTGGTTAAGTTACAATTATTTACTCAGTCACATCTATCATATGCAGACCATATCTCAGTCTCTGTTTTCATTCATTGATACATCATATCATAATGTCGAGCTGATTTTCATGGCATTGTAAGCCCGAGAGACTGGAGAGGTTAATGACTCAGTGTGGCCGAGGGCCTGATTGTGAGTGATATTTATGTGATGGGGCTGCACGCCACAGCATGTGTTTATTGATTTATGTTTGGATCTGGCTTAGTATAGCGCTTGTCTGGATCTGCCCCTCCGGAGTCTGCACACCCACTATGACCGCATCTGCTATTAATATTTGGGCTAGATATGCCCTGGGCTGGATTTGCCTAAAAATTTATATTTGGGCTGGATCTGCACTAGGGTGGATTTGCCCTATACAATACGGAGTGACTGACTGTCAGTTGCTGTTTATATTGAGGGTTGGATCTGCCCTACACAGTACTGAGTGATTGAGTACTCTGAGAGTGTGAGCACGTGAGGCTTTCATTGTGTTGTATCACATATGGCATGTACATTGGCATATAGATATAGAGATGTCGTATTCCTCATATCATTCAGATTTGGTCTATTTTTACTTTCTCCATATCCATGGAGTAATTCTTCCTTAAGGATTGATGGATTTGGTGTTTTGAGAATTGTTTGTGGATATTAACTCTAGTTTTATGCATTGAAGCGTTTGGGTGTTTTTGTTATTACATATATATTCACTTGTTTATGTAATCAAAAGAGGCATAATTTGTGATGTTTTGCACTATCTTATTGGTTGAATTCATTGATTCTTGTTAGTAATCGAAAGAGGCAAGTTGAATTAAAGTTTAGAACTAGTTAGGAGGATAATCGAAAGAGATTCTCCTAAGGATCAATCCATTACGAATTCTTGCATATCTTTACCAAGCATAACTTAGTCATATCGTATTGTTGAGACTTAATCGGGAGAGGAGTTTCTACTGAACGTTTGAACATAATAGAGTGAATTCGAGAGACTCACTTGAACCATAGAAGTAAAGTAACTAGAGTTAATTCCCAAATAAGTATCTTACACCTATCCAATCAACCCCTATTTTCTCCTTTTGATATCTTCTTGCTTACTCTTGTTGTGATTGTCATTAGCCAATTGTTTAGACTTTTAGTAAATTTTAGATTTAAATCACACAACTCTAAATTGTTGATCATCTTGGACAGCAATAAAAACTAGAAGTTACGAAAACACTTTTTAAATCCAATCCCTGTGGATACGATATTTTCTATACTATATTCGACTAGCTAGCATTATTTTGTGTTGTGTTTTTAGCTTGTCATTGACGGGCGTGTGGGTATGCACCATAGAAATTGTGACTTAAATTTTCCCATGGAGTTGCAATAAAATAATCATGTCAATACCCACATATCCTCCCCATGTTAGAGAAATTGAGTTGAGACTCATGTTAAAATCATGTTTAGGCCATGTGCTGAAATTTTTGGAACCCAAAAAGGTCGTGTTGTTGAATTACTTGTTTAAGTTATAATTATGTACTCATTCACATATATCATTTGCACATCATATCTCAGCCTCTGTTGTTATTCATTAATACATCATATCATAATGTCGAGCTGATTTTCATCACATTGTAAGCCCAAGAGACTGGAGAGGTTAATGACTCAGTGAGGCCGAGGGCCCAATTGTGACTAATATTTATGTGATGGGGCTGCATGCCACAGCATGTTTTATTGATTTATGCTTGGATCTGGCTTATTATAGCGCTTGTCTGGATCTTCCCCTTTGGAGTCTGCACACCCACAGTGACCGCATCTGCTATTAATATTTGGGCTAGATATGCCCTGGGCTGGATTTGCCTCAACATTTATATTTGGGCTGCATCTGCACTTGTGTGGATTTGCCCTATATAGTACTGAGTGACTGACTGTCAGTTGCTGTTTATATTTAGGGCTGGATTTGCCCTACACAATACTTAGTGATTGAGTACTCTGAGAGTGTGAGCACATGAGGCTTTCATTGTGTTGCATCACATATGGCATGTACATTGGCATATAGATATAGAGATGTTATATTCCTCATATCATTCAGATTTGGTCTATCATTACTTTCTCCATATCCATGGAGTAATTCTTCCTTAGGGATTGATTGATTTGGTGTTTTGAGAATTGTTTGTGGATATTAACTCTAGTTTTATGCATTGAAGCGTTTTGGGTGTTTTTGTTATTACATATATATTCACTTGTTTATCTAATCGAAAGAGCCATAATTTGTGATGTTTTGCATTATCTTATTAGTTGAATTCATTGAGTCTTGTTAGTTATCGAAAGAGGCTAGTTGAATTAGAGTTTAGAACTAGTTAGGAGGATAATCGAAAGAGATTATTTCAAGGATCAATCTAGTACGAATTCTTGCATATCTTTACCAAGCTTAACTTAGTCATATCGTATTGTTGATACTTAATCGGGAGAGGAGTTTCTACTGACTCTTTGATCATAATAGAGCGAATTCGAGAGACTCACTTGAACCACAGAAGTGAAGTAACTAGAGTTAATTCCCAAACAAGCATCTTACACCTATCCAGTCAACCACTATTTTCTCCCTTTGATATCTTCTTGCCTACTTTTGTTGCGATTGTCATTAGCCAATAGTTTAGACTTTTAGTAAATTTAAGTTTTAAATCACACAACTCTAAATTGTTGATCATCTTAGATAGTAATTAAAACTAGAAGCTACGAAACACTGTTTAAATCTAATCCCTGTGGATATGATATTTTCTATACTATATTCGACTAGCGAGCATAATTTTGTGTTGTGTTTTTAGCTTGTCATTGACGGGCGTGTGGGTATACACCATAGAAATTGTGACTTAATTGTTCCCATGGAGTTGCATAATAAAGTAATCATGTTAATACCCACATATACTCCCCATGTTAGAGAAATTGAGTTGAGACTCATGTTAAAATCATGTTTAGGCCATGTGCCAAAACTTTTGGGACCCACAAAGGTCGTGTTGTTGTTGAATTACTTGTTTAAGTTACAATTATATACTCAGTCACATCTATCATATGCAGACCATATCTCAGTCTCTGTTATCATTCATTGATACATCATATCATAATGTCGAGCGCATTTTCATGGCATAGTGAGCCCGAGAGACTAGGGAGATAATGACTCACCGAGGCTGAGGGCCTGAATGTGAGTGATATTAATGGGATCGAGTTGCACGCCAGTGCATGTTTTATTGATTTAGGCTTGGATCTTTCTTATTATAGCGCTTGTCTGGATCTGCCCCTCCAGAGTCTTCACACCCACAGTGACCGCATCTGCTATTAATATTTGGGCTAGATATGCCCTGTGCTGGATTTGCCTAAACATTTATATTTGGGCTGGATCTGTCTTGGGGTGGATTTGCCCTATACAGTACTGAGTGACTGACTGTCTCTTGCTGTTTATATTTAGGGCAAGATCTGCCCTACATAGTACTGAGTGATTGAGTACTCTGAGAGTGTGAGCACGTGAGGCTTTCATTGTGTTGCATCACATATGGCATGTACATTGGCATATAGATATAGAGATGTCATATTCCTCATATCATTCAGATTTGGTCTATTTTTACTTTCCCCATATCCATGGAGTAATTCTTCATTAGGGATTGATGGATTTGGTGTTTTGAGAATTGTTTGTGGATATTAACTCTAGTTTTATGCATTGAAGCGTTTTGGGTATTTTTGTTATTACATATATATTCACCTATTTATGTATTCGAAAGAGGCATAATTTGTGATGTTTTGCATTATCTTATTGGTTGAATTCATTGATTCTTGTTAGTTATCGAAAGAGGCTAGTTGAATTAAAGTTTAGAACTAGTTAGGAGGATAATAGAAAGAGATTATTTTAAGGATCAATCCAGTAAGAATTCTTGCATATCTTTACCAAGCTTAACTTAGTCATATCGTATTGTTGAGACTTATTCGGGAGAGGAGTTTCTACTGAATGTTTGAACATAATAGAGTGAATTCGAGAGACTCACTTGAACCATAGAAGTGAAGTAACTAGAGTTAATTCCCAAACAAGCATCTTACACCTATCCAATCAACCCCTATTTTCTCCCTTTGATATCTTCTTCCCATGGAGTTGCATAATAAAATAATCATGTCAATAGCCACATATTCTCCCCATGTTATAGAAATTGAGTTGAGACTCATATTAAAATCATGTTTAGGCCATGTGCCAAAAATTTTGGGACTCACAAAGATTGCGTTGTTGTTGAATTACTTGTTTAAGTTACAATTATGTACTCAGTCACATCTATCATATGCAGACCATATCTCAGTCTCTGTTGTCATTCATTGATAAATCATATCGTAATGTCGAGCTGATTTTCATGGCCTAGTGAGCCCGAGAGACTAGGGAGGTAATGACTCAGTGAGGCCGAGGGCCTGATTGTGAGTGATATTTATGGGATCGGGTTGCACGCCACTGCATGTTTTATTGATTTATGCTTGGATCTGGCTTATTATAGCGCTTGTCTGGATCTACCCCTCTGGAGTCTGCACACCCATAGTGATCGCATCTGCTATTCATATTTGGGCTAGATCTGCCCTGGGCTAGATTTCCCTAAACATTTATATTTGGGTTGGATCTGCCCTGACTATCAGTTGCAGTTTATATTTAGGGCTGGATCTTTCCTACACAGTATTGAGTGATTGAGTACTCTGAGAGTGTGAGCACACGAGGCTTTCATTGTGTTGCATCGCATACGGCATGTACATTGGCATATAGATATAGAAATGTCATATTCCTCATATCATTCATATTTGGTCTTTTTTTACTTTCTCCATATCCATGGAGTAATTCTTCCTTAGGGATTGATGGATTTGGTGTTTTGAGAATTGTTTGTGGATATTAACTATAGTTTTATGCATTGAAGCGTTTTGGGTGTTTTTATTATTGCATATATATTAACTTTTTTAGGTAATCGAAAGAGGCATAATTTATGATGTTTTGCATTATCTTATTGGTTGAATTCATTGATTCTCGTTAGTAATCGAAAAAGGCTAGTTGAATTAAAGTTTAGAACTAGTTAGGAGGATAATCGAAAGAGATTCTCCAAAGGATCAATCCATCACGAATTCTTTCATATCTTTACCAAGCTTAAATTAGTTCATATCGTATTGTTGAGTCTTAATCGAGAGAGGAGTTTCTACTGAACGTTTGAACATAATAGAGTGAATTCGAGAGACTCACTTAAACCATAGAAGTGAAATAACTAGATTTAATTCCCAAACAAGCAACTTACACCTATCCAATCAACCCCTATTTTCTCCCTTTGATATCTTCTTGCCTACTTTTGTTGCGATTGTCATTAGCCAATTGTTTAGACTTTTAGTAAATTTTAGTTTTAAATCACACAACTCTAAATTGTTGATCATCTTCGATAGCAATTAAAACTAGAAGCTACGAAAACACTGTTTAAATCCAATCCCAGTAGATACGATATTTTCTATACTACATTCGACTAGCGAGCATAATTTTCTTTTGTGTTTTTAGCATGTCATTGACGGGCGTGTGGGTAAGCACCATAGAAATTGTGGCTTAATTGTTCCCATGGAGTTGCATAATAAAATAATCATGTCAATACTCACATATCCTCCCCATGTTAGAGAAATTGAGTTGAGACTCATATTAAAATCATGTTTAGGCCATGTGACGAAATATTTGGAGCCCACAGAGGTCGTGTTGTTGTTGAATTACTTGTTTAAGTTACAATTATGTACTCAGTCACATCTATCATATGCAGACCATATCTCAGTCTCTGTTGTCATTCATTGATATATCATATCATAATGTCGAGCTGATTTTCATGGCATAGTGAGCCCGAGAGACTAGGGAGGTAATGACTCAGTGAGGCTGAGGGCCTGATTGTGAGTGATATTTATGGGATCGGGTTGCACGCCACTGCATGTTTTATTGATTTATGCTTGGATCTGGCTTATTATAGCGCTTGTCTGGATCTGCCCCTCCGGAGTCTGCACACCCATAGTGACCGCATCTGCTATTCATATTTGGGCTAGATCTGCCCTGGGCTAGATTTCCCTAAACATTTATATTTGGGTTGGATCTGCCCTGGGTTGGATCTGCCCTGACTATCAGTTGCAGTTTATATTTAGGGCTGGATCTTCCCTACACAGTATTGAGTGATTGAGTACTCTGAGAGTGTGAGCACACGAGGCTTTCATTGTGTTGCATCACATACGGCATGTACATTGGCATATAGATATAGAAATGTCATATTCCTCATATCATTCATATTTGGTCTTTTTTTACTTTCTCCATATCCATGGAGTAATTCTTCCTTAGGGATTGATGGATTTGGTGTTTTGAGAATTGTTTGTGGATATTAACTATAGTTTTATGCATTGAAGCGTTTTGGGCGTTTTTATTATTGCATATATATTAACTTTTTTAAGTAATTGAAAGAGGCATAATTTGTGATGTTTTGCATTATCTTATTGGTTGAATTCATTGATTCTTGTTAGTAATCGAAAAAGGCTAGTTGAATTAAAGTTTAGAACTAGTAAGGAGGATAATCGAAAGAGATTCTCCAAAGGATCAATCCATCACGAATTCTTTCATATCTTTACCAAGCTTAAATTAGTTCATATCGTATTGTTGAGACTTAATCGAGAGAGGAGTTTCTACTGAACGTTTGAACATAATAGAGTGAATTTGAGAGACTCACTTGAACCATAGAAGTGAAATAACTAGATTTAATTCCCAAACAAGTAACTTACACCTATCCAATCAACCCTTATTTTCTCCCTTTGATATCTTCTTGCCTACTTTTGTTACGATTGTCATTAGCCAATTGTTTAGACTTTTAGTAAATTTTAGTTTTAAATCACACAACTCTAAATTGTTGATCATCTTCGATAGCAATTAAAACTAGAAGCTACGAAAACACTGTTTAAATCCAATCCCAGTAGATACGATATTTTCTATACTACATTCGACTAGCGAGCATAATTTTCTGTTGTGTTTTTAGCATGTCATTGACGGGCGTGTGGGTAAGCACCATAGAAATTGTGGCTTAATTGTTCCCATGGAGTTGCATAATAAAATAATCATGTCAATAGCCACATATTCTCCCCATGTTATAGAAATTGAGTTGAGACTCATATTAAAATCATGTTTAGGCCATGTGCCAAAAATGTTGGGACTCACAAAGATTGCGTTGTTGTTGAATTACTTGTTTAAGTTACAATTTTGTACTCAGTCACATCTATCATATGCAGACCATATCTCAGTCTCTGTTGTCATTCATTGATACATCATATCATAATGTCGAGCTGATTTTCATGGCATAGTGAGCCCGAGAGACTAGGGAGGTAATGACTCAGTGAGGCTGAGGGCCTGATTGTGAGTGATATTTATGGGATCGGGTTGCACGCCACTGCATGTTTTATTGATTTATGCTTGGATCTGGCTTATTATAGCACTTGTCTGGATCAGCCCCTCCGGAGTCTGCACACCCATAGTGACCGCATCTGCTATTCATATTTGGGCTAGATCTGCCCTGGGCTAGATTTCCCTAAACATTTATATTTGGGTTGGATCTGCCCTGGGTTGGATCTGCCCTGACTATCAGTTGCAGTTTATATTTAGAGCTGGATCTTCCCTACACAGTATTGAGTGATTGAGTACTCTGAGAGTGTGAGCACGCGAGGCTTTCATTGTGTTGCATCACATACGGCATGTACATTGGCATATAGATATAGAAATGTCATATTCCTCATATCATTCATATTTGGTCTTTTTTTACTTTCTCCATATCCATGGAGTAATTCTTCCTTAGGGATTGATGGATTTGGTGTTTTGAGAATTGTTTGTGGATATTAACTATAGTTTTATGCATTGAAGCGTTTTGGGCGTTTTTATTATTGCATATATATTAACTTTTTTAAGTAATTGAAAGAGGCATAATTTGTGATGTTTTGCATTATCTTATTGGTTGAATTCATTGATTCTTGTTAGTAATCGAAAAAGGCTAGTTGAATTAAAGTTTAGAACTAGTTAGGAGGATAATCGAAAGAGATTCTCCAAAGGATCAATCCATCACGAATTCTTTCATATCTTTACCAAGCTTAAATTAGTTCATATCGTATTGTTGAGACTTAATCGAGAGAGGAGTTTCTACTGAACGTTTGAACATAATAGAGTGAATTCGAGAGACTCACTTGAACCATAGAAGTGAAATAACTAGATTTAATTCCCAAACAAGCAACTTACACCTATCCAATCAACCCCTATTTTCTCCCTTTGATATCTTCTTGCCTACTTTTGTTGCGATTGTCATTAGCCAATTGTTTAGACTTTTAGTAAATTTTAGTTTTAAATCACACAACTCTAAATTGTTGATCATCTTCGATAGCAATTAAAACTAGAAGCTACGAAAACACTGTTTAAATCCAATCCCAGTAGATACGATATTTTCTATACTACATTCGACTAGCGAGCATAATTTTCTGTTATGTTTTTAGCATGTCATTGACGGGCGTGTGGGTAAGCACCATAGAAATTGTGGCTTAATTGTTCCCATGGAGTTGCATAATAAAATAATCATGTCAATAGCCACATATTCTCCCCATGTTATAGAAATTGAGTTGAGACTCATATTAAAATCATGTTTAGGCCATGTGCCAAAAATGTTGGGACTCACAAAGATTGCGTTGTTGTTGAATTACTTGTTTAAGTTACAATTATGTACTCAGTCACATCTATCATATGCAGACCATATCTCAGTCTCTGTTGTCATTCATTGATACATCATATCATAATGTCGAGCTGATTTTCATGGCATAGTGAGCCCGAGAGACTAGGGAGGTAATGACTCAGTGAGGCTGAGGGCCTGATTGTGAGTGATATTTATGGGATCGGGTTGCACGCCACTGCATGTTTTATTGATTTATGCTTGGATCTGGCTTATTATAGCGCTTGTCTGGATCAGCCCCTCCGGAGTCTGCACACCCATAGTGACCGCATCTGCTATTCATATTTGGGCTAGATCTGCCCTGGGCTAGATTTCCCTAAACATTTATATTTGGGTTGGATCTGCCCTGGGTTGGATCTGCCCTGACTATCAGTTGCAGTTTATATTTAGAGCTGGATCTTCCCTACACAGTATTGAGTGATTGAGTACTCTGAGAGTGTGAGCACGCGAGGCTTTCATTGTGTTGCATCACATACGGCATGTACATTGGCATATAGATATAGAAATGTCATATTCCTCATATCATTCATATTTGGTCTTTTTTTACTTTCTCCATATCCATGGAGTAATTCTTCCTTAGGTATTGATGGATTTGGTGTTTTGAGAATTGTTTGTGGATATTAACTATAGTTTTATGCATTGAAGCGTTTTGGGTGTTTTTATTATTGCATATATATTAACTTTTTTAAGTAATCGAAAGAGGCATAATTTGTGATGTTTTGCATTATCTTATTGGTTGAATTCATTGATTCTTGTTAGTAATCGAAAGAGGCTAGTTGAATTAAAGTTTAGAACTAGTTAGGAGGATAATCGAAAGAGATTCTCCAAAGGATCAATCCATCACGAATTCTTTCATATCTTTACCAAGCTTAAATTAGTTCATATCGTATTGTTGAGACTTAATCGAGAGAGGAGTTTCTACTGAACGTTTGAACATAATAGAGTGAATTCGAGAGACTCACTTGAACCATAGAAGTGAAATAACTAGATTTAATTCCCAAACAAGCAACTTACACCTATCCAATCAACCCCTATTTTCTCCCTTTGATATCTTCTTGCCTACTTTTGTTGCGATTGTCATTAGCCAATTGTTTAGACTTTTAGTAAATTTTAGTTTTAAATCACACAACTCTAAATTGTTGATCATCTTCGATAGCAATTAAAACTAGAAGCTACGAAAACACTGTTTAAATCCAATCCCAGTAGATACGATATTTTCTATACTACATTCGACTAGCGAGCATAATTTTCTGTTATGTTTTTAGCATGTCATTGACGGGCGTGTGGGTAAGCACCATAGAAATTGTGGCTTAATTGTTCCCATGGAGTTGCATAATAAAATAATCATGTCAATACCCACATATCCTCCCCATGTTAGAGAAATTGAGTTGAGACTCATATTAAAATCATGTTTAGGCCATGTGACGAAAATTTTGGGACCCACAAAGGTCGTATTGTTGTTGAATTACTTGTTTAAGTTACAATTATGTACTCAGTCACATCTATCATATGCAGACCATATCTCAGTCTCTGTTGTCATTCATTGATACATCATATCATAATGTCGAGCTGATTTTCATGGCATAGTGAGCCCGAGAGACTAGGGAGGTAATGACTCAGTGAGGCTGAGGGCCTGATTGTGAGTGATATTTATGGGATCGGGTTGCACGCTACTGCATGTTTTATTGAATTATGCTTGGATCTGGCTTATTATAGCGCTTGTCTGGATCTGCCCCTCCGGAGTCTGCACACCCATAGTGACCGCATCTGCTATTCATATTTGGGCTAGATCTGCCCTGGGCTAGATTTCCCTAAACATTTATATTTGGGTTGGATCTGCCCTGGGTTGGATCTGCCCTGACTATCAGTTGCAGTTTATATTTAGGGCTGGATCTTCCCTACACAGTATTGAGTGATTGAGTACTCTGAGAGTGTGAGCACGCGAGGCTTTCATTGTGTTGCATCACATACGGCATGTACATTGGCATATAGATATAGAAATGTCATATTCCTCATATCATTCATATTTGGTCTTTTTTTACTTTCTCCTTATCCATGGAGTAATTCTTCCTTAGGGATTGATGGATTTGGTGTTTTGAGAATTGTTTGTGGATATTAACTATAGTTTTATGCATTGAAGCGTTTTGGGTGTTTTTATTATTATATATATTAACTTTTTTAAGTAATCGAAAGAGGCATAATTTGTGATGTTTTGCATTATCTTATTGGTTGAATTCATTGATTCTTGTTAGTAATCGAAAGAGGCTAGTTGAATTAAAGTTTAGAACTAGTTAGGAGGATAATCGAGAGAGATTCTCCAAAGGATCAATCCATCACGAATTCTTTCATATCTTTACCAAGCTTAAATTAGTTCATATCGTATTGTTGAGACTTAATCGAGAGAGGAGTTTCTACTGAACGTTTGAACATAATAGAGTGAATTCGAGAGACTCACTTGAACCATAGAAGTGAAATAACTAGATTTAATTCCCAAACAAGCAACTTACACCTATCCAATCAACCCCTATTTTCTCCCTTTGATATCTTCTTGCCTACTTTTGTTGCGATTGTCATTAGCCAATTGTTTAGACTTTTAGTAAATTTTAGTTTAAAATCACACAACTCTAAATTGTTGATCATCTTGGATAGCAATTAAAACTAGAAGCTACGAAAACACTGTTTAAATCCAATCCCAGTAGATACGATATTTTCTATACTACATTCGACTAGCGAGCATAATTTTCTGTTGTGTTTTTAGCATGTCATTGACGGGCGTGTGGGTAAGCACCATAGAAATTGTGGCTTAATTGTTCCCATGGAGTTGCATAATAAAATAATCATGTCAATACCCACATATCCTCCCCATGTTAGAGAAATTGAGTTGAGACTCATATTAAAATCATGTTTAGGCCATGTGACGAAAATTTTGGGACCCACAAAGGTCGTGTTGTTGTTGAATTACTTGTTTAAGTTACAATTATGTACTCAATCACATCTATCATATGCAGACCATATCTCAGTCTCTGTTGTCATTCATTGATACATCATATCATAATGTCGAGCTGATTTTCATGGCATAGTAAGCCCGAGAGACTAGGGAGGCAATGACTCAGTGAGGCTGAGGGCCTGATTGTGAGTGATATTTATGGGATCGGGTTGCACGCCACTGCATGTTTTATTGATTTATGCTTGGATCTGGCTTATTATAGCGCTTGTCTGGATCTGCCCCTCCGGAGTCTGCACACCCATAGTGACCGCATCTGCTATTCATATTTGGGCTGGATTTCCCTAAACATTAATATTTGGGTTGGATCTGCCCTGGGTGGATTTGCCTAATACAGTACTGAGTGACTGACTATCAGTTGCAGTTTATATTTAGGGCTGGATCTTCCCTACACAGTATTGAGTGATTGAGTACTCTGAGAGTGTGAGCACGCGAGGCTTTCATTGTGTTGCATCACATATGGCATGTACATTGGCATGTAGATATAGAAATGTCATATTCCTCATATCATTCAAATTTGGTCTTTTTTTACTTTCTCCATATCCATGGAGTAATTCTTCCTTAGGGATTGTTGGATTTGGTGTTTTGAGAATTGTTTGTGGATATTAACTATAGTTTTATGCATTGAAGCATTTTGGGTGCTTTTATTATTGCATATATATTCATTTTTTTATGTAATCAAAAGAGGCATAATTTGTGATGTTTTGCATTATCTTATTGGTTGAATTCATTGATTCTTGTTAGTAATCGAAAGAGGCTAGTTGAATTAAAGTTTAGAACTGGTTAGGAGGATAATCGAAAGAGATTCTCCAAAGGATCAATCCATCACGAATTCTTTCATATCTTTACCAAGCTTAAATTAGTTCATATCGTATTGTTGAGACTTAATCGAGAGAGGAGTTTCTACTGAACGTTTGAACATAATAGAGTGAATTCGAGAGACTCACTTGAACCATAGAAGTGAAGTAACTAGAGTTAATTCCCAAACAAGCAACTTACACCTATCCAATCAACCCCTATTTTTTCCCTTTGATATCTTCTTGCCTACTTTTGTTGCGATTGTCATTAGCCAATTGTTTAGACTTTTAGTGAGTTTTAGTTTTAAATCACACAACTCTAAATTGTTGATCATCTTGGATAGCAATTAAAACTAGAAGCTACGAAAATACTGTTTAAATCCAATCCCCGTGGATACGATATTTTCTATACTATATTCGATTAGCGAGCATAATTTTCTGTTGTGTTTTTAGCTTGTCAGTGACGGGCGTGTGGGTATGCACCATAGAAATTGTGACTTAATTGTTCCCATGGAGTTGCATAATAAAATAATCATGTCAATACCCACATATCCTCCCGTGTTAGAGAAATTGAGTTGAGACTTATATTAAAATCATGTTTAGGCCATGTGACAAAAATTTTGGGACCCACAAAGGTCGTGTTGTTGTTGAATTACTTGTTTAAGTTACAATTATGTACTCAGTCACATCTATCATATGCAGACCATATCTCAGTCTCTGTTGTCATTCATTGATACATCATATCATAATGTCGAGCTGATTTTCATGGCATAGTGAGCCCGAGAGACTAGGGAGATAATGACTCAGTGAGGCCGAGGGCCTGATTGTGAGTGATATTTATGGGATCGGGTTGCATGCCACTGCATGTTTTATTGATTTATGCTTGGATCTGGCTTATTATAGCGCTCGTTTGGATTTGCCCCTCCGGAGTCTGCACACCCATAGTGACCGCATCTGCTATTCATATTTGGGCTAGATCTGCCCTGGGCTGGATTTGCCTAAACATTTATATTTGGGCTGAATCTGCCCTGGGTGGATTTTCCTAATACAGTACTGAGTGACTGACTATCAGTTGCAGTTTATATTTAGGGCTGGATCTGCCCTACATAGTACTGAGTGATTGAGTACTCTGAGAGTGTGAGCACGTGAGGCTTTCATTGTGTTGCATCACATATGGCAAGTACATTGGCATATAGATATAGAGATGTCATATTCCTCATATCATTTAGATTTGGTCTATTTTTACTTTCCCCATATCCATGGAGTAATTCTTCCTTAGGGATTGATGGATTTGGTGTTTTGAGAATTGTTTTTGGATATTAACTATAGTTTTATGCATTGAAGCGTTTTGGGTGTTTTTATTATTGCATATATATTCACTTTTTTATGTAATCGAAAGAGGCATAATTTGTGATATTTTGAATTATCTTATTGGTTGAATTCATTGATTCTTGTTAGTAATCGAAAGAGGCAAGTTGAATTAAAGTTTAGAACTAGTTAGGAGGATAATCGAAAGAGATTTAATAAGGATCAATCCATTACGAATTCTTTGATATCTTTACCAAGCTTAACTTAGTTCATATCGTATTGTTGAAACTTAATCGGGAGAGGAGTTTCTACTGAACGTTTGAAAATAATAGAGTGAATTCGAGAGACTCACTTGAACCATAGAAGTGAAGTAACTAGAGTTAAATCCCAAACAAGTATCTTACACCTATCCACTCAACCCTTATTTTCTCCCTTTGATATCTTCTTGCCTACTCTTGTTGCGATTGTCATGAGCCAATAGTTTAGACTTTTAATAAATTTTAGTTTTAAATCACACAAGTCTAAATTGTTGATCATCTTGGATAGCAATTAAAACTAGAAGCTACAAAAATACTGTTTAAATCCAATCCCCATGGATACGATATTTTCTATACTATATTCGACTAGCGAGCATCATTTTCTGTTGTGTTTTTAGCATGTCAGTGACGGGCGTGTGGGCATGCACCATAGAAATTGTGACTTAATTGTTCCCATGGAGTTGCATAATAAAATAATCATGTCAATACCCACATATCCTCCCCATGTTATAGAAATTGAGTTGAGACTCATGTTAAAATCATGTTTAAGCCATGTGCCAAAAATTTTGGGACCCATAGAAGTCGTGTTGTTGTTGAATTACTTGTTTAAGTTACAATTATGTACTCAGTCATATCTATCATATGCAGACCATATCTCAGTCTCTGTTGTCATTCATTGATACATCATATCATAATGTCGAGCTGATTTTCATGGCATTGTGAGCTCGAGAGACTGGAGAGATAATGACTCAGTGAGACCGAGGGCCTGATTTTGAGTGATATTTATGGGATCGGGTTGCACGACACATCATGTTTTATTGATTTATGCTTGAATCTGGCTTATTATAGTGCTTGTCTGGATTTGCCCCTCCGGAGTCTGCACACCCACAGTGACCGCATCTGCTATTCCTATTTGGGCAAGATCTGCCCTGGTCTGGATTTGCATAAACATTTATATTTGGGCTAGATCTGCCCCTGGGGTGGATTTACCCTATACAATACTGAGTGACTGACTGTAAGTTACTGTTTATATTGCGGGCTGGATCTGCCCTACACAGTATTGAGTGGTTGAGTACTCTGAGAGTGTGACCACGCGAGTCTTTCATTGTGTTTCATCACATATGGCATGTACATTGGCATATAGATATAGAGATGTCATATTCCTCATATCATTCAGATTTGGTCTATTTTTACTTTCTCCATATCCATGGAGTAATTCTTCCTTAGGGATTGATGGATTTGGTGTTTTGAGAATTGTTTGTGGATATTAACTATAGTTTTATGCATTGAAGCGTATTGGGTGTTTTTATTATTCCCTAGGATAGAACTGCTCTGATACCAAGTTTGTCACGCCCCGAACCTAGGAGCGAGACAAGCACCCGGTGCCTCACCTAACCTGGCGTACCAAATTGCGACTAAGGGACTCTGAACACATAATGTCATACTTTGGCCATGGGGCCACCTTGCAAGACAATTTGCGAAGCAAAATATAAAACTGAATGGAAACTAGCGCTAACTAAACATCAATATAAAGCTAGGCTGAAAAGGCCGTCATAGCTACTACAGCTGACAAACCACCAAATTATACATACCAGGCCTACAAATCCAACATACTGCACTAACCAACAGGATATGTCTACAAGCCTCTACTGATAGATGTACTATGATCGGAACAGGGCCCCGACCTACCCATAACATATATACAGATATACATAAGATGTACACAACACTCTAGACCTGGCAACTCCGAAAGACGTGGAGCTTACCGATCAGGCTGAACTCGGGAAACACCTACTGAGGAGATCTACTCGTCTGTCTATCTGAACCTGCATGCATGAAATGCAGCGTCCCCGGAAAAGGGACGTCAGTACGAAATAATGTACCGAGTATGTAAGGCAATAACATAACTGAAAATCGAAACTGAACTGATAATATAATAACTGGAAGTAACTGGGAGTCAAAGATGATCTGGAGATATACTTACCTGCTGATACTGACTCAACTCCTTCAATATAGTAAGTAAAATAATTGTACGGCCTTATAAGGCTCGGTATATATATAACTGCTCTGCCATAGTAGGCTCGCTCATAGGCGCTCGGCCATACTAGGCTATGTATCTCGGCCATGCTGGGCTCGCTCATAGGCGCTCGGCCACAGTAGGCTCGGTATATAACTTTCCATCTGATCAGAGGTTGCCCAATAGGGGCCTGCCCATCGATTATAGCTCGATGGTAATGAAAATACTGTAATACTGTATATATAGGCTTGCTGCTCTCTTGACTGGAAGAAGACAATACTAAAATTGAATATAGAGTCTCGATAAGGAATAATATTGTAACTTATGAGACTAGAATAGTGTGAATAAATTCATGAATATGAACTTCTCTTTTGTCTCATTACTAACACATGTAGCTACGAGATCATGCCAAAATGAAGGAAGGCTTAGCCTTAACATACCTTATCACAATCTTTCGAATCACCAAGTTGAGCTCACCTCTTCGCACCTTAATCTACAAGAATGATAATAATACTATCGTTAAGTTACGAAAGGTACAACTATCGCACAACGAACGACAAACCTATTTTGTATTAAAACGGACAGCATCTCCCCTATAATCCTTACTTCCTCCAAATTCAAGATAACACCAACAATACAAGAACAGAACAATAACAACATATATACATCATTTTCCAGCCCTATATACACCATCAAATACTACAAAACAGCCCAACACACCCCAATCTCTTCGTACACAAAACGACCACCGTAGTAGTGTCAAACGACCCGAAAATGTTATGACGAACGACCAGCCAACCACCCTACATTTATATGGTGTTTATAAACCCCCTTCCTCCTCCAAAACTCCACAAAATAGTAGTAAAACACGCAGCCCAACAGCAACACAAAACAGTCCACAAAACAGTCCGCTACAAGTGAATAACTCGAACTCACGGCTTCCGATCACCGTCCCGTGAGTTCTTACAAGTATAGAACGACTTACCATGAATTTACAGAAGAAAAACTGGATGAAAGAGAGCAGTAAACTCACCTTATTTGTTGGATAACTCAGCTCCTATCTTGGTTCTTCAAACTCTAGGTTTTACCTCCAATTAGAACTTGAAAGGGAGAGAAAATCAATTAGGGTTTGTGGGAAATTTTTGGGAGGATTCTTTGCAGAGCTTATGTCTGGTTATTATGCTCTATTTTAAGTCTAATATATGAAGAAAATAGGCCCTTAAAAGGCCTCTTTGGATGACCCGAAATGGCCCATTTTTTTGGGCTCTCATTTAAGCAAGTAGGTGACACACCTACTTGTCACCTAGCAGCTTGTGCAGTATCGCACAAATGCCCATATCTTTCTTCTCCAATGTCGTATTGACAAACGGTTTAATGCGTTGGAAAATAGACTCATAGATCTTTAATTTGATGGGTGGAAAACCCCATAAATCTAAGTATATTTGGAGAAAATCGCAGTTACATTTGACCCAAAGTTTCAGTAAAACTTATGAATGTAACTTGTGATGACTTTCATCGAATTTTGTTCCACAACTCTCTTGACTTCAAATCATAACACATGGATGTCATACGACTAATATAAATCATAACATAATCTCCTTATCATATTAAGCACCCTAGTCTCACCCCAAAGGTATATGTTATAACATTCCCAACTTGTCGACTTTCGACGAAACATTATTTTCTTCAATTGCTTTAGCTTCTGAACCGTCCAACCCTCTTTGTACTTGTTGTTCATGATCTTCAATATTTATAACCTCAGAGGTAACATGATTAAATTAATTTATATACTTTTAAATATTATCTCATTTTTGGTCCTACATTAGTTTGCTTACGATGCATTTTTATGTACGAAAATATAGGGTGTAACATCATTCCACCCTTGGAAACATTCGTCCTCGAATGTTTACTCTTAGAGACTTTGGAAACTTTTGCCAGAGTATCCTTCGTACACTAGGTTAAAACCAACCTTTACGTAGCCAGAAAACATACTATGCATTCCACACATGGCCAATGTTTATAAATAGCAACACTTTGCCCCACCAACCGTAAATCATAAATACTAAAAGTGAAAAATAAAAGCTTACCTGCTGACCTGCTAGCCTGAATAGAGTTGTGTTGTAGCATCCCATCTCGAGCCATATCTTCAGTTTGAAATAGGTGGGGGTATTTAGACTTCATTTCTTCCTCCGATTCCCACGTCATCTCTTCTACATTCTTGCTCCTCCATAAAACCTTTACGGAAGCTACCTCCTTATTTCGTAGATTGCGGATTTGTCGGTCTAGGATGGCAACTGGAATTTTCTCATATGACAAGTCCTCTGTAATCTGTACATCATCCGTGGGCACCACTCGGGTAGGATCGCCAATGCACTTCCGTAGCATAGATACGTGAAAAACCGGATGGACAGACTCCAATTCTGAGGGCAACTCTAACTCATAAGCTACTTGGCCCACTCTCCGAATAATCCTATAAGGCCCAATATACCGTGGGCTAAGCTTGCCTTTCTTGCCAAACCTCATCACGTTCTTCATAGGTGATACCTTTAAGAATACCCAGTCATTAATCCTGAACTCTAAGTCTCATCGCCGCACGTCAGAATATGACTTCTGACGACTCTGAGCTGTCAACAGTCGCTCCCGGATATGCTTTACTTTCTCTATGGCTTGCTGAACCAGGTCTGGCCTATGTAACCCAGATTCTCCAACATCAAACCACCCTATAGGAGATCTGCACTTACGCCCATACAAAGCCTTGTACGGAGCCATCTGGATACTGGAGTGGTAACTGTTATTATATGCAAACTCGATAAGAGGTAGATGTTCATCCCAACTTCTTTTAAAATCCAACACACATACTCGTAACATATCCTCGAGCGTCTGAATTGTGCGCTCGGCTTGTCCATCAGTCTGTGGATGAAAAGCTGTGCTGAGATTCACCTGAGTCCCTAGACCTCTCTGAAATGACCTCCAAAAATGTGCTGTAAACTGAGCCCCACGGTCAGATATAATAGAAACTGGTACTCCGTGTAGCCGCACTATCTCCTTAATATATAACTTTGCATAATCTTCTGCTGTATATGTAGATCTGACCGGTAGGAAGTGAGCTGATTTCGTGAGCCTATCGACTATCACCCATATGGAATCGAACTTACGATTAGAACGAGGTAAACCCATGATAAAGTCCATGTTTATCGCCTCCCATTTCCATGTCGGGATCTTTATAGTCTGCATTAGCCCTCCGGGCTTCTGGTGCTCTACCTTCACTTGCTGGCAACTAGTACATTGGGCGACAAACTCAGCAATGTTCTTCTTCATATCTTTCCACCGGTACACATCCTTAATGTCATGATACATCTTCGTCGATCCAGGATGGATGGAATACCATGAATAATGTGCCTCTGACATAATCCTGTCTCGTTGCCCTGCTACATCTGGAACACACAAACGACCCATGTATCTGAGAACCCCATCTCCCTTGAGCTCTAACAATGGCTTCTTCTGCTGCGAAACTCGCTCTCTCAACTCGACCAACTCTGGGTCCTCGTACTGCCTTTCCTTGACTTCAGCTATGAGGGATGATTTTGCAGTGTTTTGGAGTACAACTCCACCATCCTCAGAATCTACTAACCGAACCCCCAACGAAGCCAATTGATGAATCTCTCTAGCTAATTGTCTTTTCTCGGGCTCTACATGTGCTAAGCTACCCATAGATCGGCGACTTAAGGCATCTGCTACAATATTAGCTTTCCCTGGATGGTAGAGAATGTTAACATCGTAATCTTTCAATAACTCAAGCCATCGCCTCTGTCGCAAATTCAACTCTTTCTGCTTGAAGATATATTGTAGGCTTTTATGATCAGTAAATACATCAACATGAACACCATATAAATAATGCCGCCATATCTTAAGTGCATGGACAACCGCAGCTAACTCGAGGTCGTGGGTCGGATAATTCCTCTCGTGCTTCCTCAACTGCCTTGAAGCATACGCAATTACCTTCCCATGTTGCATCAGGACACATCCTAACCCGACACCTGATGCATCACAATACACGGCATAACCCTTTAGACCCTCTGGAAGTGTTAGAACTGGAGCTGAGTTCAACCTGTTCTTAAGCTCTTGGAAACTCCGCTCGCAAGCCTCTGTCCATTAAAACTTAGTTTCTTTCTGTGTCAACTTCATCAATGGTGCCGAAAGGGAAGAAAAACCCTCTACGAACCTCCAATAGTATCCTGCTAAGCCTAGAAAGCTAC
Organism: Nicotiana tomentosiformis; assembly: GCF_000390325.3. Taxonomy (NCBI): domain Eukaryota; kingdom Viridiplantae; phylum Streptophyta; class Magnoliopsida; order Solanales; family Solanaceae; genus Nicotiana; species Nicotiana tomentosiformis. Next base: position 53,904,294 of record NC_090823.1, read on the forward strand.
GAACCTCTGTCGGAGTGGTAGGTCTAGGCCAAGATTTCACGGCCTCAATCTTCTGAGTGTCCACTTTTATCCCTTCATCTGATACAATATGCCCCAAGAATGCTACAGACTTCAACCAGAACTCACATTTAGAAAACTTAGCATACAACTTACGATCACGGAGGGTTTGGAGTACCGCTCGTAGGTGGTCTGCATGCTCATCCTCTGAACGGGAATAAACTAGAATATCATCAATAAATACTATCACGAACAGATCTAAAAATGGCCGGAATAGGCTATTCATCAAGTCCATAAATACAGCGGGTGCATTAGTCAACCCGAAGGACATGACAAGGAACTCGAAGTGGCCATATCGGGTCCTGAAGGCTGTCTTCGGAATATCTTTTTCCCGAACTCTGACCTGGTGGTACCCCGACCTCAAATCTATCTTTGAAAAGCATCTAGCCCCCTGCAACTGATCAAACAAGTCATCGATCCTTGGAAGTGGATACTTATTCTTAATAGTTACCTTGTTCAGCTGCCTATAATCGATACACATCCTCAGCGAGCCGTCTTTCTTCCGCACAAATAGTACTGGTGCACCCCAAGGTGAGGTACTGGGCCTGATGTAACCTTTCTCCAGCAAATCTTTTAACTGCTCCTTCAACTCCTTCAATTCGCCAGGTGCCATTCTATACGGAGGGACGGATATTGGTTGAGTTCCTGGAAGCAAATCGATGCTAAAATCAATCTCTCGCTCTGGAGGAATACCTGGAAGCTCATCTGGAAACACATCTGCATACTCTTTGACTACGGGAATAGACTGAAGTGTAGGTATCTCAGCATCTGCATCTCTAACTCGCACAATATGATAAATTCACCCTTTTGCGATCATTTTCCTCGCCTTCAGATAGGAAATAAACCTACCTCTGGGTGTTGGTGTATTACCTACCCATTCAAGGACTGGCTCACCCGGAAAATGAAATCTGGCTGCCTTTGCTCGGCAATCAACTGTGGCATAGCAAGCTGCCAACCAGTCCATGCCCATGATAGCATCAAAATCCATCATCTCTAGCTCAACTAGGTCAGCTGAGGTCTGACGACTACAAATTGTCACCGTACAACCTCGGTAAACCCGTCTAGCAATAATCGATTCTCCGACCGGTGTAGATACCGCAAAAGGATCACTTAGTATTTCAGGCACTATACCAAACTTCCTCGCGACAAATGGGGTAATATATGATAAAGTAGATCCTGGGTCTATCAAAGCATAAGCATCGTGAGAGCAAATGGTTAATATACCTGTCACAACGTCTGGTGAAGACTCCTGGTCCTGTCGACCCGCTAAAGCATAGATACGGTTCTGATTACCACTTGAACTGGAACCTCTACCTCTGCCCCGACCTCTACCAGCCGAAGACTGAGACTCGCGCCCTGAAGGATGCACGAACATAGATGATCCTGTTGCTGAACTTGCTGGTTGTGCCATTCCCCCCGAATCTCTATTTGGGCAATCCCGCATCATATGCCCTGGACGCCCACATGTATAACAAGCATCAGAACCTGCTCGGCATTGGCCCAAGTGTCCTCTACCACAGATGTCACACCGTGGAGGAAATGACCATGTCTGCACAGATCCTCGCTGTCGCTGCAAACCCGATGCCCATGAGCTCTCACCTTGTCCTGACTGAGTATAGCGGTCATACCTGTAACCCTGTAACTGAGGTGGTAGAGGCCTAGGTGGCCATCCGAAGTACTGGGTCCTATAACTACCCTGATATTTCTCCTGAGACCTGGGAAATCTCATCCTCTTACGTTGCCCTTGCTCAGCCCTCTTTGCACCCTGCTGCCGACGCCTACCCCTTTCTATATTCTAGGCGAATGCCTGAATCCGGGAGATATCCATACTATCCTGCAATGCAGCGGTGGCACATGCCTCGGTTAACTCTAGGGCTAACCCTGCTATAAACCTGTGAATCCTGTCCCGCATAGTAGCAACTATGGATGGTGCATATCTGGCCAATGAGTCAAAACGGAGACTATACTCTCGAACACTCATATTACCCTGCTTAAGGGCTAGAAACTGATCGACTCGAGCCTGTCGGATCTCCCGTGGTAAGTACTGGTCAAGGAAGGCATCTGAAAAATTCTCCCAAATAGCTGGAGGTGCATCACGTCCCCTGGACCTCTCCCATCCCTCGTACCAAAGGATGGCTATATCTCGGAGTCGAAAAGCTGCTAGCTCAACTGCCTCTTTCTCCGTGGCATGCATAACACGAAAGATCCTGTGAAGCTGATCTATGAAATCCTGCGGGTCCTCCCTCTGATCTGTCCCCGTGAACTCTGGGGGACTCAAAGCAATAAACTCTCGGACCCTTGAACTCCCAGACCCCTCAGAAGTTCCTGCACTAGCTGATGCCCTAGCCTGTTGCTGGGTAGCTACCAACTGTGTCAACAAATGCACCGCACTCCTCAAGTCCTGATCTGATGGAAGTGGAGGGGGAACTGGATGTGCGGTTTCCCTAGGAATCTCCGTAGTTGGTGGAGGAGCCGGTAATGGCTGAGTAGGGGTCTCACCTTGAGCCTCAGACTGGGCCCCATCTACTGGGGGTACCCTGCTGGTCCCCTCACCTGCTGCTGTATCTCTCCTCTGGCTAGCCGTAGTCTTCCTAGTCACCGTCATCTGTGCATGCAAACACCAACACATAAGTTTAATTCAAATTTCCTATAACTCAGTTCTATAGCACGATTTAGATTTCAAAGAAGGGTAACTAACTCCTAAATGCCCTGTAGTGCCCTGCTTATATAATGTGGTGCACAACACATCTATAAACAAGACTCTACTAGACACAGCTTGTAGACTCCCTAGGATAGAACTGCTCTGATACCAAGTTTGTCACGCCCCGAACCTAGGAGCGAGACAAGCACCCGGTGCCTCACCTAACCTGGCGTACCAAATTGCGACTAAGGGACTCTGAACACATAATGTCATACTTTGGCCATGGGGCCACCTTGCAAGACAATTTGCGAAGCAAAATATAAAATTGAATGGAAACTAGCGCTAACTAAACATCAATATAAAGCTAGGCTGAAAAGGCCGTCATAGCTACTACAGCTGACAAACCACTAAATTATACATACCAGGCCTACAAATCCAACATACTGCACTAACCAACAGGATATGTCTACAAGCCTCTACTGATAGATGTACTATGATCGGAACAGGCCCCCGACCTACCCATAACATATATACAGATATACATAAGATGTACACAACACTCTAGACCTGGCAACTCCGAAAGGCGTGGAGCTTACCGATCAGGCTGAACTCGGGAAACACCTACTGAGGAGATCTACTCGTCTGTCTATCTGAACCTGCATGCATGAAATGCAGCGTCCCCGGAAAAGGGACGTCAGTACGAAATAATGTACCGAGTATGTAAGGCAATAACATAACTGAAAATCGAAACTGAACTGATAATATAATAACTGGAAGTAACTGGGAGTCAAAGATGATCTGGAGATATACTTACCTGCTGATACTGACTCAACTCCTTCAGTATAGTAAGTAAAATAATTGTACGGCCTTATAAGGCTCGGTATATATATAACTGCTCTGCCATAGTAGGCTCGCTCATAGGCGCTCGGCCATACTAGGCTATGTATCTCGGCCATGCTGGGCTCGCTCATAGGCGCTCGGCCACAGTAGGCTCGGTATATAACTTTCCATCTGATCAGAGGTTGCCCAATAGGGGCCTGCCCATCGATTATAGCTCGATGGTAATGAAAATACTGTAATACTGTATATATAGGCTTGCTGCTCTCTTGACTGGAAGAAGACAATACTAAAATTGAATATAGAGTCTCGATAAGGAATAATATTGTAACTTATGAGACTAGAATAGTGTGAATAAATTCATGAATATGAACTTCTCTTTTGTCTCATTACTAACACATGTAGCTACGAGATCATGCCAAAATGAAGGAAGGCTTAGCCTTAACATACCTTATCACAATCTTTCGAATCACCAAGTTGAGCTCACCTCTTCGCACCTTAATCTACAAGAATGATAATAATACTATCGTTAAGTATTAAAACGGGCAGCATCTCCCCTATAATCCTTACTTCCTCCAAATTCAAGATAACACCAACAATACAAGAACAGAACGATAACAACATATATACATCATTTTCCAGCCCTATATACACCATCAAATACTACAAAACAGCCCAATACACCCCAATCTCTTCGTACACAAAACGACCACCGTAGTAGTGTCAAACGACCCGAAAATATTATGACGAACGACCAGCCAACCACCCTACATTTATATGGTGTTTATAAACCCCCTTCCTCGTCCAAAACTCCACAAAATAGTAGTAAAACACGCAGCCCAACAGCAATACAAAACAGTCCACAAAATAGTCCGCTACAAGTGAATAACTCGAACTCACGGCTTCCGATCACCGTCCCGTGAGTTCTTACAAGTATAGAATGACTTACCATGAATTTACAGAAGAAAAACTGGATGAAAGAGAGCAGTAAACTCACCTTATTTGTTGGATAACTCAGCTCCTATCTTGGTTCTTCAAACTCTAGGTTTTACCTCCAATTAGAACTTGAAAGGGAGAGAAAATCAATTAGGGTTTGTGGGAAATTTTTGGGAGGATTCTTTGCAGAGCTTATGTCTGGTTATTATGCTCTATTTTAAGTCTAATATATGAAGAAAATAGGCCCTTAAAAGGCCTCTTTGGACGACCCGAAATGGCCCATTTTTGGGCTTTCATTTAAGCAAGTAGGTGACACACCTACTTGTCACCTAGCAGCTTGCGCAGTATCGCAAAAATGCACATATCTCTCTACTCCGATGTCGTATTGACAAATGGTTTAATGCGTTGGAAAATAGACTCATAGATCTTTAATTTGATGGGTGGAACACCCCATAACTCTAAGTATATTGGGAGAAAATTGCAGTTACATTTGACCCAAAGTTTCAGTAAAACTTATGAATGTAACTTGTGATGACTTTCATCGACTTTTGTTCCACAACTCTCTTGACTTCAAAACATAACACACGGATGTCATACGACTAATATAAATCATAACATAATCTCCTTATCATGTTAAGCACCCTAGTCTCACCCCAAAGGTATATGTTATAACATTCCCAACTTGTCGACTTTCGACGAAACATTATTTTTCATGATCTTAAATATTTGTAACCTCAGAGTTAACATGATTAAATTAATTTATATACTTTTAAATATTATCTCATTTTTGGTCCTACATTAGTTTGCTTACGATGCATTTTTATGCACGAAAATATAGGGTGTAACACATAATTTATGATGTTTTGCATTATCTTATTGGTTGAATTCATTGATTATTGTTAGTAATCAAAAGAGGCTAGTTAAATTAAAGTTTAGAACTAGTTAGGAGGATAATCGAAAGAGATTCTCCAAAGGATCAATCCATCACGAATTCTTTCATATCTTTACCAAGCTTAAATTAGTTCATATCCTATTGTTGAGACTTAATTGAGAGAGGAGTTTCTACTGAACTTTTGAACATAATAGAGTGAATTCGAGAGACTCACTTGAACCATAGAAGTGAAGTAACTAGATTTAATTCCCAAACAAGCAACTTACACCTATCCAATCAACCCTTATTTTATCCCTTTGATATCTTCTTGCTTACTCTTGTTGCGATTGTCATTTGCCAATAGTTTAGACTTTTAGTAAATTTTAGTTTTAAATCACACAATTCTAAATTGTTGATCATCTTGGATAGCAATTAAAACTAGAAGCTACGAAAACACTGTTTAAATCTAATCCCTATGGTTACGATATTTTTTATACTATATTCGACTAGCGAGCATAATTTTATGTTGTGTTTTTAGCTTGTCAGTGACGGGCGTGTGGGCGTGCACCATAGAAATTGTAACTTATTAGTTCCCATGGAGTTGCATAATCAAATAATCATGTCAATACCCATATATCCTCCACATGTTAGAGAAATTGAGCTTAGACTCATGTTAAAATCATGCTTAGGCCATGTGCCGATATTTTTTGGACCCACGGAGGTCGTGTTGCTATTGAATTACTTTTTTAAGATATAATTATGTACTCAATCACATCTATCATATGCAGACCATATCTCAGTCTCTGTTGTCATTCATTGATACATCATATCATAATGTCGAGCTGATTTTCATGGCATTGTGAGCTCGAGAGACTGGAGAGATAATGACTCAATGAGACCGAGGGCCTGATTTTGAGTGATATTTATGGGATCGGGTTGCATGCCACATCATGTTTTATTGATTTATGCTTGAATCTGGCTTATTATAGTGCTTGTCTGGCTTTGCCCCTCCGGAGTCTGCACACCCACAGTGACCGCATCTGCTATTCCTATTTGGGCAAGATCTGCCCTGGTCTGGATTTGTATAAACATTTATATTCGGGCTAGATCTGCCCCTGGGGTGGATTTACCCTATACAATACTGAGTGACTGACTTTAAGTTGCTGTTTATATTGCGGGCTGGATTTGCCCTACACAGTATTGAGTGGTTGAGTACTCTGAGAGTGTGAGCACGCGAGTCTTTCATTGTGTTGCATCACATATGGCATGTACATTGGCATATAGATATAGAGATGTCATATTCCTCATATCATTCAGATTTGGTCTATTTTTACTTTCTCCATATCCATGGAGTAATTCTTCCTTAGGGATTGATTGATTTGGTGTTTTGAGAATTGTTTGTGGATATTAACTCTAGTTTTATGCATTGAAGCGTTTTGGGTATTTTTATTATTGCATATATAGTCACTTTTTTATGTAATCGAAAGAGGCATAATTTATGATGTTTTGCATTATCTTATTGGTTGAATTCATTGATTATTGTTAGTAATCAAAAGAGGCTAGTTAAATTAATGTTTAGAACTAGTTAGGAGGATAATCGAAAGAGATTCTCCAAAGGATCAATCCATCACGAATTCTTTCATATCTTTACCAAGCTTAAATTAGTTCATATCCTATTGTTGAGACTTAATCGAGAGAGGAGTTTCTACTGAACGTTTGAACATAATAGAGTGAATTCGAGAGACTCACTTGAACCATAGAAGTGAAATAACTAGATTTAATTCCCAAATAAGCAACTTACACCTATCCAATCAACCCTTATTTTATCCCTTTGATATCTTCTTGCTTACCCTTGTTGCGATTGTCATTTGCCAATAGTTTAGACATTTAGTAAATTTTAGTTTTAAATCACACAATTCTAAATTGTTGATCATCTTGGATTGCAATTAAAACTAGAAGCTACGAAAACACTGTTTAAATCTAATCCCTGTGGTTACGATATTTTTTATACCATATTCGACTAGCGAGCATAATTTTATGCTGTGTTTTTAGCTTGTCAGTGACGGGCGTGTGGGCGTGCACCATAGAAATTGTAACTTATTAGTTCCCATGGAGTTGCATAATCAAATAATCATGTCAATACCCATATATCCTCCACATGTTAGAGAAATTGAGCTTAGACTCATGTTAAAATCATGCTTAGGCCATGTGCCGATATTTTTTGGACCCACGGAGGTCGTGTCGCTATTGAATTACTTTTTAAGATATAATTATGTACTCAATCACATCTATCATATGCAGACCATATCTCAGTCTCTGTTGTCATTCATTGATACATCATATCATAATGTCGAGCTGATTTTCATGGCATTGTGAGCTCGAGAGACTGGAGAGATAATGACTCAGTGAGACCAAGGGCCTGATTTTGAGTGATATTTATGGGATCGGGTTGCACGCCACATCATGTTTTATTGATTTATGCTTGAATCTGGCTTATTATAGTGCTTGTCTGGCTTTGCCCCTCCGGAGTCTGCACACCCACAGTGACCGCATCTGCTATTCCTATTTGGGCAAGATCTGCCCTGGTCTGGATTTGCATAAACATTTATATTCGGGCTAGATCTGCCCCTGGGGTGGATTTACCCTATACAATACTGAGTGACTGACTTTAAGTTGCTGTTTATATTGCGGGCTGGATCTGCCCTACACAGTATTGAGTGGTTGAGTGCTCTGAGAGTGTGAGCACGCGAGTCTTTCATTGTGTTGCATCACATATGGCATGTACATTGGCATATAGATATAGAGATGTCATATTCCTCATATCATTCAGATTTGGTCTATTTTTACTTTCTCCATATCCATGGAGTAATTCTTCCTTAGGGATTGATGGATTTGGTGTTTTGAGAATTGTTTGTGGATATTAACTCTAGTTTTATGCATTGAAGCGTTTTGGGTGTTTTTATTATTGCATATATAGTCACTTTTTTATGTAATCGAAAGAGGCATAATTTATGATATTTTGCATTATCTTATTGGTTGAATTCATTGATTATTGTTAGTAATCAAAAGAGGCTAGTTAAATTAAAGTTTAGAACTAGTTAGGAGGATAATCGAAAGAGATTCTCCAAAGGATCAATCCATCATGAATTCTTTCATATCTTTACCAAGCTTAAATTAGTTCATATCCTATTGTTGAGACTTAATCGAGAGAGGAGTTTCTACTGAACGTTTGAACATAATAGAGTGAATTCGAGAGACTCACTTGAACCATAGAAGTGAAGTAACTAGATTTAATTCCCAAACAAGCAACTTACACCTATCCAATCAACCCTTATTTTATCCCTTTGATATCTTCTTGCTTACTCTTGTTGCGATTGTCATTTGCCAATAGTTTAGACTTTTAGTAAACTTTAGTTTTAAATCACACAATTCTAAATGTTTGATCATCTTGGATAGCAATTAAAACTAGAAGCTACGAAAACACTGTTTAAATCTAATCCCTGTGGTTACGATATTTTCTATACTATATTCGACTAGCGAGCATAATATTATGTTGTGTTTTTAGCTTGTCAGTGACGGGCGTGTGGGCGTGCACCATAGAAATTGTAACTTATTAGTTCCCATGGAGTTGCATAATCAAATAATCATGTCAATACCCATATATCCTCCACATGTTAGAGAAATTGAGCTTAGACTCATGTTAAAATCATGCTTAGGCCATGTGCCGATATTTTTTGGACCCACGGAGGTCGTGTTGCTATTGAATTACTTTTTTAAGATATAATTATGAACTCAATCACATCTATCATTTGCATATCATATCTCAGTCTCTGTTTCCATTCATTGATACATCATATCATCATGTCGGGCTGATTTTCATGACATTGTGAGCCCGAGAGACTGGAGAGGTTAATGACTCAGTGAGGTCAAGGGCCTGATTGTGAGTGATATTTATGGGATCGGGCTGCACGCCACAGCATGTTTTATTGATTTATGCTTGGATCTGGCTTATTATAGCGCTTGGGTGGGATTTGCCCCTCCAGAGTCTGCACACCCACAGTGACCGCATCTGCTACTTTTATTTAGGCTGGATCTGCCCTGGGCTAGATTTGCCTAAACATTTATATTTGGGCTGGATTTTCCCTATATAGTACTGAGTGACAGACGATCAGTTGCTGTTTATTTTGAGGGTTGGATCTTCGCTACATAGTACTGAGTGATTAAGTACTCTGAGAGTGAGCACGCGAGGCTTTCATTAAGTTGCATCACATACGGCATGTACATTGGCATGTAGATATAGAGATGTCATATTCCTTATATCATTCAGATTTTGTCTATTTTTACTTTCTCCATATCCATGGAGTAATTCAACCTTAGAGATTGATGAATTTGGTGTTTTGAGAATTGTTTGTGGATATTAACTCTAGTTTTATGCATTGAAGCGCTTTGGGTGTTTCTATTGTTGCATATATATTCACTTGTTTATATAATCGAAAGAGGCATAATTTGTGATGTTTTGCATTATCTTATTGGTTGAATTCATTTATTCTTGTTAGTAATCGAAAGAGGCCAATTGAATTAATGTTTAGACCTAGTTAGGAGGATAATCGAAAGAGGATCTCCTAAGGATCAAGCCATTACGAATTCTTGCATATCTTTACCAAGCTTAACTTAGTTCATATTGTAAGGTTAAGACTTAATCAGGAGAGGAGTTTCTAATGAATGTTTGAACATAATAGAGTGAATTCGAGAGACTCACTTGAACCATAAAAGTGAAATAACTAGAGTTAATTCCCAAACAAGTATCTTGCACCTATCCAATCAACCATTATTTTCTCCCTTTGATATCTTCTTTGCTTACTCTTGTTGCGATTGTCATTAGCCAATAGTTTAGACTTTTATTAAATTTTAGTTTTAAATCACACAACTTTAAATTATTGATCAGCTTGGATAGAAATTAAAACTAGAAGATACAAAAACACTATTTAAATCCAATCCCTGTGGATACAATATTTTCTATACTATATTTGACTAGCGAGCATAATTTTGTGTTGTGATTTTAGCTTGTCAGTGACAGCTGTGTGGGCGTGCACCATAGAAATTGGGAATTAATTGTTCCCATGGAGTTGCATAATCAAATAATCATGTCAATACCCACATATCCTCCACATGTTAGAGAAATTGAGGTGAGACTAATGTTAAAATCATGGTTAGGCCATGTTGCGATATTTGTTGAACCCACAGAGGTCGTGTTGCTATTGAATTACTTGTTTAAGTTACAATTATGTACTCAGTCACATCTATCATTTGAAATCATATCTCAGTCTCTGTTTCCATTCATTGATACATCATATCATAATGTCGGGATGATTTTCATGACATTGTGAGCCCGAGAGACTGGAGAGGTTATTAACTCGGTGAGGCCGAGGGCCTTATTGTGAGTGATATTGAGTTTAACTGTTGAAATTGAAAACATGACTACATTTTTGTCCTATTAATCCTATATTGAACTGTACATGCTGAGCTCATCACAACTTTCAGTCCAATAGTTAGTCTTGTTACTTACTGAGTTGGTTGTACTCACGCTACACCCTACACTTCTTGTGCAGATCCAGGTGTTACCGGACACGGTGGGTGTTGATTATCTGAGCAACTTGATCATTCGGAGATTTCGAGGTAGTTGCCCGGCGTTCGCAGACCTTGACTCTCCCTCCCTATCTTTCAGCTTAATATATTTAGTTTTTTTATAGTCAGTATTTTCAGACTCGTATTGTATAGAAGCTCATGTACTCAGTGACACCCTGGTTTTGGGAACTTCCGTATTAAGTTTTTTTATTTTCTATCCAGTTTATGAGAGCTTTAAATGTTTAAACATGTGTCATATTATTTTTTATTTGAAATGTTTTGAGGTGTCGGCTTGCCTAGTCCCACGTTAGGCGCCAACAGGACAGGCTAAGTTTTGGGTCGTGCCAAACTAGTATCAGAGCCTAGGTTCCATAGGTCTCACGAGTCATGAGCAGGTTTAGCAGAGTCTTGTGGATCGGTACGGAGATATCTGTCTTTATCTTCGAGAGGGTGCCGAACCCTTAGGAAACTTCACATTTTTGTATTCTTGTCGTGCAGATTTTTTGATTCCGATTACTAAACTTCTGTTGTTCTATTCTCTCACAGATGGCGTGAACACGAACTACCGGTCAGGACGGACAGCCACTAGTACCACCGGGTAGGGCCACGAGGAGGTAGGGTTGTGGTAGGGGTCGCGGTAGGGGTAGAGGTGCAACTCGTACAGCAACTACAACAGTACCTGCAGATCTACCAGTTGCTCCAGCTTAGGAGCAGTTAGCCAGTGGGGCCAGCTTAGGCAGCAGCCGTACCCATTGTGATTCCAGGCCTTTAGAAGGCTTTGGTTCAGAGTTTGACTGTGTGCACCAGCCTTGCTCGGGCGGTTTCTGTTCCGGCCGCAGCAGCCACTTCTCAGGCCAGGGGAGGCATAAAGACTCCCGCGACCCGTACCCTAGAGTAGGTGATGTAGGGACATCTCACACCAGGGGTACTACCAGCCCAGCCGGTTACAATTTTTCAGGCCCGGGTGGGTCCCATTATGACTGATGATGAGTAGAGGAGACTAGAGAGATTTGAGAGGCTTCACCCTCCATCATTTAGTGGGGCTGAGTCTAAGGATGCCTAGGACTTTATGGATAGGTGCTAGTGGATTCTTCGCATGGTAGGTAATCTGGAGACCAGTGGGGTCTCATTCACTACTTTTCAGTTTACTGAGGCTGCCTTCAGATGGTGGGAGCCGTATGAAAGGCGCATGCAAGTTGGTGCAACACCACTTACATGGCGTGAGTTCTCCATTCTTTTTTTGGAGAAGTTCCTGCCACAGTTTTGCAGGGAGGAGCTGCACAGACAGTTTGACCAACTACATCAAGATGGTATGTCTGTGACCCAATACAATATGAGATTTTCGGAGTTGGCTTGTCACTCCGTTTGGTTGGTTCCCACGGATAGGGAGAGGATAAGGAGGTTCATTGATGGCCTCACATATCAGTTGTGGTTGCTCATGACTCGGGAGAGGGTATCTGGTGCTACTTTCAACGAAGTGGTCGATATTGCTCTGCAGATAGAGATGGTCCGTAGTCAGGAGCGTGAGGAGAGGGAGGCCAAGAGGCCTCGAGATTCGGGTAGTCCCAGTGGTGTTCCTTCTGGGGAACAGTCTTACCACAGCAGGGGTTGTCCTTATAGGCCCGCTCAGATGGATCATCCAGTTGACCATGGTGCATCATCTAGACATGGTTCATACAGTGCTAGACTGGGCCAGTCATCTCTTAGTGCCCTCCCAACACAGAGTTTATCTCGTGCACCTTCAGTTAAGGGTTCGTCTGCACCAGGTTCTTCTGGTAGTAATTCTGATTCTCGGGGTCCGCCTTAGTATTTGCCACCATTTTTCGAGAGGGGATGTTTCGAGTGTGGAGAGTTGGGTCATGTGAAGAGGTTCTGTCCCAGCCTTATGGGAGGTCCAGTTCAGGAGAGGAGTCAGGCCACGACTTCAGCACCAGTTACTTCACCACCCGCCCAGCTAGCTTAGGGTAGGGCTTAGGTAGCTAGGGGTCTCCGTATAGGGGGAGGCCGATCAGGTGGCGGCCAGGCCATATTCTATGCTCTTCCTGCCAGGTCAGATGTCGTTTCTTTAGATGTAGTGATCACAGGAATTGTCTCAGTGTGCCATAGAGATGCTTCCACATTATTTGACCCTGGTTCTACTTATTCCTATGTGTCCTCCTATTTTACTCGTTATTCGGATATGCCCCGTGAGTCCTTAGTTTCACATGTTCATGTATCTATGCCGTTGGGCCATACTACTTTTGTGGATCGTGTATATCGGTCGTGTGTAGTGACTATTGGGGGATTTGAGACTAAAGTTGATCTATTATTGCTTAGTATGGTTGGTTTCAACGTGATCTTAGGTATGTACTGGTTGTCTCCATGTCATGCTATTCTGGATTGTCACGCTAGGACCATAACATTGGCGATGCCGGGTTTTCCAAGGATCGAGTGGAGAGATTATGTTCCCAGCAGAGTGATTTCTTATTTGAAGGCCCAATGGATGGTTGGAATGGATGATTTTCTGGATGTGTTTCCTGCAGACCTCCCCGGCATGCCACCCGACAAGGATATTGACTTTGGTATTGACGTGGTGCCGAGCACTCAGCCTATTTTTATTCCTCTGTATCGTATGGCACCAGCTGAGTTGAAGGAATTGAAAGAACAACTTCAGGATTTTCTTGACGGGTTTATTAGGCCTAGTGTGTCGCTTTACGGTGCGTCGGTTCTGTTTGTGAAGAAGAAGGATAGTAATACGTGGGTATGCATCGACTATAGGCAGCTGAACAAAGTTACAATCAAGAACATGTATCCTTTGTCGTGCATTGATGATCTATTTGACCAGCTTCAAGGAGCGAGAGTGTTCTCTTAGATTGTTTTGAGGTCTGGGTATCACTAGTTGATGTTTCGGGACTCGGATATTTTAAAGACAACATTCAGGACACGTTAAGGTCATTACTGGTTCCTTGTGATGTCTTTTGGGCCGACCAATGCCCCAGCAGCATTCATGCATCTGATTAACAGTGTATTTCAGCCTTATCTCGACTCGTTTATCATAGTATTCATTGATGATATCTTGGTGTACTCTCGTAGCCAGGAGGATCATGTATGGGCGTATGGGCGTGCACCATAGAAATTGTGACTTAATTGTTCTCATGGAGTTGCATAATCAAATAATCATGTCAATACCCATATCAAGTAGTTCTCCTACTAGCAATACGCGTATCAAACCCACCTTATCTGACCGCATGCGTATCAACCCCTAGCTTTATACCACCGCATGCGTATCAATATCACAACACAATCACAACTCTCACCACAAATGCCCATATGCCACAACTTGCCAAAGGTTAACAATACCAATGTTTCCACAACAAATAGTTCATGGCTCAACTACATGTTTACAATAATCTCAATAACAACAAGATGAATGTGGAATACTCAACAAGGAAAGATACCTCAACAATTAACAACTTCACCTCAAAGTGATAACGGCTTTTATAACTTCAACACCAATAACTCAACAAGAAGATATCCACAAAATAACAACTTCAAGTTAGAGTAATTCAACAATAAAGAGGTAACAAGACAATACGAAAAGTAACAACTTCAACTAAAATATATGAGAACAAATATAATAAGTAAGAGGTAGAACAAGTGCTAACAACGTCTAATAAAATATGTAAGAGTAGATTAACGCATGTAAGGGCATACTATAAATGAAAGATGTAACATGTTATGACAATTCAATTAAGACATGAAAAGAGTTTAAATAACCTAAACCGGTGAAGTACCACATATAGCCCATGTACACACTCGTCACCTCACGTACACGTCTTCCACATAACACAAATAGCACAATCAACCCAATTCCTAAGGGGTATGTAAGGCCCCATGAAATTGTTCCTAAAAACCGAGGTTTCATGATGTCGGGGTAGGCGTATAGGTTAAAGAAGATGATTGGGTATTCTTAAAGGTGTCCCCCATGAAGGGTATAATATGGTTTGGAAAGAAAGGGAAATTGAGTCTGAGGTATGTCGAACTGTACAGAATCATTCAAAGGATCGGTGATGTAGCGTACAAGCTTGAGCTACCACCTGAGATGTCATTAGTACACCCGATGTTTCACATGTTTATGTTGAATAAAGTAGTTGGAAACCCGACACTTATTGTTCCGGTTGAGACTATTGAGGTTAATGAGAAATTGACTTAAGAAGAGATTCCAGTTTCTATTATTGATCGGCAAGTCCGAAAGTTGAGGAATTAAAAAATTGCCTCCGTGAAGGTGTTATGGTGAAACGAGCAGGTTGAAGAGGCTACTTGGGAGGCCGAGGAAGAAATGAAGAAAAAGTATCCTTATTTGTTTGACTAGCCATGTATTTATAAAGTTATGTTCTATGAAAATTCTAAGGGTTACCTTCTACGAATTATGTATCTTTTGTACATATAACACCCCGAAAAATTTTGAAGTACTTAAGTGTAAAGCTCGTAAGCTCACCGAGGCTCGGACCTTTTGGGTTGAACAATGCACCGGAAAGTTAATGAAATTTTTTGGAGGAACAGTGCATTTCTGCGGTCCATTATGCGACCGCATAACCACTCTGCGGACCGCATAATGGCCGCAGAGTGAGGCAGTTAATTGGGTCAGTTGGAAGCAACTATGCGATCGACTATGCGACTGCATAACTGTTATGCGGTGCATTATGCGACCGCATAACAGTTATGCGGACTGCATAGTGACCGCATACACAGACAGTTCTTTTGGCTATTTTGTAACCAATTATGCGACCGATATACGGTACGCATATCGATTATACGATCGCATACCTTGTTCCGGAGCTCCATTTTTGGATTTTTAAAACCCAACCCTATTTTGTTAAATACACTCTTTGGGTCATTTTTGAGCTATTATCTGATATTTTAGAGTGAGAGAGGGTGCCCTAGAGTGAGAAGGTGTTCTCCAATATTTGTCCTTCAATTCTTGCCCAGGTTTTGGAAGATTAAGAAGGGAAGCTCACTAGGTCTTTATCCTAGAGGTAAGATTCTACACCCTAAACCCTAATTTCGAAATTTTCTAAAAATGGGTGAATAGAAAGATAATTTTTGGGCATGAGAGTTGTTTATTTTACATGTATGTGTTATCAAAGGGTATGGGAAGATTGTTGAGCTAAAAATGGTAAAGATTGGGTTGTGGGATGATGGAATTCTCCATAAAATGACCTTGGAATCTTAATGCACACTTAGTGTTTGATAAGATGCTCAAATGAGCTCAAATCATGATCATCTTCCTAATTTTGATTCAATTTGTTATATTTCTATAATAGATTAAAGTTTCTAAGAATTTCGGAATATTTAGAGTGTAAGGAAGCTCAAGTGAGGTATGTTGGCTAAACTCTTCTTTTAGAATTGAATCCCACGATATTCATGTAAATTATGTAAGTCCCAAGTGATTCATTATGAGACTGGCCATTCCGAGTAAGATTGGGTTGAAACATATATATTCAACAAGCATCCTAAATGCCTTATTCATGTTATGTTACCAATTGAGGATGTGTTAAAATACGGTCTGTGCATTAATAATGTTTCGACTTTAAGTCAAGTTCAAATGAAGGCTATTATGCCAAGTTTTGTGAAATATCTCCATGTTCCTTAGACTCTAAATTGTTCACATGTGTACTACACGCCATGACTTGAATTGTATTTGTTGTTGATGATGATAATGTTATTTGAGATTGATAAGGTGAGCATGAAATACTAAATATGGCCAACGTGCCAAGAATGATCTTATAATTATGGCCATTAGTGCCAATGAAATGAAAAGATGTGAAGGTAATACGAAATTCGACGATTGATATAAAAAGGTTGATGTCTCAAATAAGACAGCCTAGCCGGTCGAATCGTGATCGGACACCATGCCGCACACATGGTGGTGACTGTGCAGGAAATTGTAATTGAAATAGTAATTATGGTTGATGTCCCTAATGGATAGCCTAGCCGATCGGGTCATGATCGGTCTCTGTGTTAAAGACGGTGGTATTGATATTGACAGAAATTATGGTTGATGTCTCTAATGATATGGCCTAGCCGATCGGGTCATGATCGGACTCCGTGCTAAGAGTACGATGGTACCGGTATTATGAATAATGGTATTGTGGGAAATGGTATATCGATACTAAAAATCTCCCAATGTGAGATATGGAAGTTAATTTGAACACTGTCTTGATCCTAAATTAAGGTTTGATGTTAATTAAGGCTTTCATTGATATTATGTTAATCTTATCTGTATTATTGGTCATTCTATTGAGAGGGTGTTTAGTTATACATACTAGTGCTATTCGACAGTACTAAAGTCCCTTTTGCTGGGGGCGCTGCATCTTTCAATGGATGCAGGTGGTTCCACAGCAGGAGATATTGGTCAGTGATAGTAGTGCACCTTCTTCCCAGCTGACTTAGTGAGCCCCACTTCATTCTGGGGTCATGAATCCTTTGTACTTTGTGTATCCTATTTGAGGTATAGCCGGGGCCTTGTTACCAGCATTATCATTGTACTCTTCTTTATCTATAGAGGCTCCGTAGACATAGTGTGGGTTGTGTATTGGTGCTGGGGAAAGACAAACTATGTTATGATGTGGATGTATTACTTGTCTATTTGAGACTTTAAAATGATGAAACTATTGGAAATGAATTGGTATTGTAGACATGAACACATTTTTATCTAATTAATGATAATATGTATTATCTATATTCATGGATGAGTTTGGGTAGAATGAAATCTAACAAGCTTGCTCGGTCAGGTTTAGTCGATTGAGCGCCGGTCGTGCTCCTCGGTTTTGGGGCGTGACAGCACAGTTGATGTTAAGGGTGTTCTGTTTCTGGTAATATATTGCTCATGAGGCCATAGTAGGTGTTATTATTGTGTTATATTGTGTCATTGGATTATATATATGTTTTGAGGATGTGTTTCTGGGGCTCTTTGACAGGTGGAGAGGCCTAGTTACAGGGGAAACTCTAGCGAAATTTTTGTAAATTTAGGGAGTTAGTCAAATTTGGGGCTGCTGGTGTATGGTATGAAAACTGAGTTGCACAAGATGCTATAGTGAACTTTGACCCTCATTCGGGAAATGTAAGGCCCCGTGAAATGTTTCCTAAAAATCGGCGTTCCGTGATGCCGGGGTAGGCGTAGAGGTTAATAATAGTAGAAATTCTTCGGACTTTTTCTAAAAATCAGGGTTTGGACTTTTTGGATTGAACAGTGCACTGGGGAGTTGAAGAAAAATATTAGACAAAAATAGGCATTTTTGTGGCCCATTATGCGGCCGCATAATCACTATGCGGGCCGCAGAATTGCCGCAGAGTGAAGCAGCTACGTAGAAAATTATTTGTAAAGATTTAAATCTTGTTGTTAGCGGCGGCACGAGAATTATATGTCATCTGATGGAATATGTTTTAACTTATATTTTGGATAATGATTGACAAATTCCCCTCTTGATTCATATATACTCGTAACAATCCAAGATATTACTTATCCTTTGGTTTGAGCAAAACCTCAATATAACTTCTCATGAAATAGTTTAACGTCACTAGTAACAAGAGCTAAACCTCATTTGTGTAGATGATGTAAGGAACCGTCAAAGTTTTCCTAAAAATCGGGATTCCATGATACCGAGGTAGGTGTAGAGGTTAATAACAATAGAAATTCTTTGGACTTTTCCTAAAATCGAGGTTCGGACTTTTTGGATTGAACAGTGCGATGGGGAGTTGCAGGAAAATATTTTGCAAAAATAGGCATTTCGGCGGCCGATTATGTGGCCGGATAATTACTCTGCGGGATGCAGAATTGCCGCAGAGTGAAACAGCTACTTGGGCCATTTTTCATGTCAATTTTGCAGCCCATTAAGCGACCGCATAACTATTTCGCAGGCCGCACTTTTGTCGCACAATCAACCTTAGGATGTTTTGCGGAGGGAGGTTCTGCGGCGCATTATGCGACTCTAGAACAGGTCTGCAGGCCGCATAACTACCACAGACCCAGGCAGATTTTTTCTAGTTTTTGGCACCAAATTGTGCGGCCGATATGCGGACCGCATATCCATTATGTGTTCACATATATGACCGCATACCCTGTTCCGGAGCTTCATTTTTGGGTTTTTATACCCGGCACTATTTCGTTAAAACATATGACATAGTCCATTTGTTAGCATATTTTTGATATTTTAGAGTGAGAAAGAGTTCTTAGATTGGGGAAGTAACCTTCAACCTAATATCCAACAATTCTTGCTCAATCCTTGAAGATTATAAAGGAAAGTCTTCATCCAAAAGGTATGATTCTACACCCTAACCCTCAACTTTGAATTTTGTCTAGAATTGGGTAATTAGTAAGATAAATTTTGGGAATGGGAGTTGTTATCTTGCATGCATGTTTTATCAAAGAATGTGGGGAGGTTGTGAGCTAAAAATGGTAGAGAATGAATTGGGGAATGTTGAAATCTTTCACAAAAGGTCCTTAAAAACATTAATGCGCACTTACTGTTCGATAAAATGCTCAAATGAGCTAGAACCATGATCATCTTCCTAATTTTGGTCTAACTTGTTATATTTATAAAATAGATCGAAGTGCTAAGAATTCTGGAATGTTTTAAAGTTTAAAGGAAGCTCAATTGAGATATGTTGGCTAAACCCCCTTCTTCTTATAATCGAATCCCACGGTGTTCATGTAATTGGTGTAAGTTTAAAGGAAGCTCAATTGAGGTTTGTTGGATAAACCCCCTTCTTCTTAGAATCGAATCCCATGGTGTTCATGTAATTGGTGTAAGTTTAAAGGAAGCTCAATTGAGGTATGTTGGCTAAACCCCCTTCTTCTTAGAATCGAATCCCATGGTGTTCATGTAATTAGGTTATTCCTAATGTGTTTGTGTTGAAGGATGTATGTTCTATATTTATTCTAAATGCTTCATCATGTCATCTTGCCATTTCAGGATGTGTTCAAAATGTGGAATATGTGTTAGAAATGGTAAGATTTCATGTCAAGATCGAACAAAGGTTGTTATGCAAAATTGTATGAAAAACCACTATGTTCTTAGGATTCCCAAATTGCTCATACGTGTACTAATGCCTTAAATGGTAGGCCTTATTGTTGTTGATGATAATAATGATGTTTGAATGTGGAAAGGAGAAACTGGAATTATGAAATACGACGAAGTGCCAAAAAATGACTTTCTAATTGAGGCCACTCGTGCCAATGAATTGAAACGATGTGAAAGAAGTATGAAGTGAAATTGTTGATTGAAAAGGTAATGTATCGGGTGAGGCGGCCTAGCCGATCAGGCCGTGATCCGACACCATGCCGCACACATGGTGGTAACTGTGCTGGAAATTATAATGAAATTATGGTTATGGTTGATGTCCCAAATGAGCCGACCTAGCCGATCGGGTCGGGATCGGACTCCGTGGAAGAATACGGAGGTATTGTGAATTATGGTATATCGGCTCTAAAGATCACCCAACCTAATAACATGGAAATTGACTTGAAAACTTATGTGATCCATAACTTGATGTTTTAGTATTATTTGAAGCTCTTATTGAATTCTTGATTGTTCCCCCTTGTATTATTATTCATTTTATTTAGATGGTGTTTAGTTTTAAATACTAGTACTATTCGACAGTACTAACGTCCCTTTGGCCGGGGACACTGCATTTTTAAATAGATGCAGGTGGTTGCATAGCAGGCAGTGTTGATCAACGATAGTGGTACATCCTTTTCCCGGCAGACTTGGTGAGCCCCACTTCATCCTGGGGTTATGTATTGTATCTTTTGTTCATATTATTATCACATTTTGAGGTATAGCCGTGGCCTTATTGCCGGCACTATCATAACACTCTTTTGTATCGTTCAGAGGCTTCGTAGACACTATGTAGGTTGTACATGGGTGCTAGAAAAGTAAAACTGATTGTATTGCGTTTTGATCTCTTGTTCCACTCGAATCATAAGAATGTGTGTATCTTGAAACTTAAAAATAGTGTAACCAGTGAGACGATTTAGTATTGTATATATGATCTCCCTATTGTCTAATTAATGAAATCATGTCTTCTCTTGATCATGGGTAGGTTGGGTAGAAAGTACCTAACAGGCTTGGTCGACCGAATTCACTCGGTTGAGCGCCGATCGCGCTCCCCGAGGTTGGGGCGTGATAGGGTTGTTTCCCCACACGAAGTTAGACAAGATACTTACCTCAACTAATAGAAATCAACCCTCGAATATAGCTTTTTCCCAAAAGTTCGCCTCCACACGGCTCAAATCTAACAAAAAACAACTTATTATCATCAAACAATGCAAGGAGAATCAATTAAAATAAATAAAGCTATGATCTTTAGTCCTTTCCAAAAAGTCAACTCCGGGCTCGCCCGGCCAAAATCCGGGTTCAAGGGTAGATTTCGACTACCCATAACCCCATGAGTCCATATATGTATTTTACTTTCAAATCCGAGTACAAATCGACTCTCAAAACTCAATTCTTCATTTTTAAAAAAACTTGACAATATTTCTCAATTTTCCTCTTTGTCTCTCATAAATTTGATATTAAATCTAAGATATAATCATGAAATATAGTTAGAAATTGATTAGAATCACTTACCCAACATTTGTAGAAGAAAATCCCCTCTCCAAATCGCCTCCTACCGAGTTTAGGGTTCTAAATTATGAAAAGGAGGCTAAAATCCATACACTCTAAAATTTTGTTCAATTGAAGATGTCTCAATTGTGACACTGTGTTCGCAATTGCGAAGTAGTTCCCGCAAATACGTCCACTAACAGGCTAAGAGGAAATCGCAAATGCGATGCCTGCCCTCATCTCATGCGAGCCTACCCAAATTTTGACACTCTTTGCAATTGCGATCCAGGTATCAGAATTGCAACACCTGCGACCCCCCTGCTAGGATCACAATTGTGATGCTGGTGTTTGCAATGGCGACACCTAAGGCATCAGCACACCAACAGTCCAATTTTCTATACAAACCATTCAACGACACGTCCAAAACTCAATTGATCCCTCAGGGCTCCAAACCAAATATCCACGCAAATCCAAAAACATCATACGAACTCGCTCGCATGATCAAAATAAAAACAAATAACACCTAAAACGAAAAATCAGACATCAAAACTCATGGATTTCAAAGAAAAGTTCAAGAATTTCTAAAATTACAACCAAGCGTCCGAAACCTATCAAATCAACCCCAAATGACACCAAATTTTGCAGACAAGTTTAAATAGTATAACGGGCCGACTCTGAGTCCCAAAACAAAATTTTGCACCCATTAGCCAAAAGTCAACCTATGGTCAAACTTCTAAACCTCAAATTGCGAATTCTAGGAAAGCAATACAAATCAACCTACGGACCTCCAAATTCGATTTTGGGTGCACGCCCATGTTAAAAATCATGATACAAAGATATTGGAGCCATCAAAATACCATTAATATTTGGTCAACATAATAAACATAGGCTTTTAAGCCAAGAATCAAAGGGTCTAAATCAACCCAAAACCTTCCCGGAACGAAACCAATCAACCTTGTAAGTCATAATACCAAAATTATGCATGTGTGAATCATTTAAAAGGGTAAACGGGGCGCAAATACACAAAACGGGGCCAATTACTGCCACATGCTTTTACAACTTGAGGCAAAAATATCTATTTAGCTATAACAATTTATTAGAAGTAATGTTTTATGGCTATAAGGTTGCTATTTCTACAGTAACATCCAATAAATTTATAGCTATTTGAGTTAGCAAATATAGCATAAATGAGATATTAGCCATGAAATAATGATTTTTGTGGCTATTGTTAGGTATTGGCCATAATATTTATATATGTAGCTAAGAATTTGTGTTGTAGTGCTAGTAGATCATTGTCACGACCCAAAATACACCTAGTTGTGATAGCACCTAACCCGACCCGCTAGGTAAGCCAAATACACTCAACACTATTCTACTTGAATTAATATGAAGCCAATAAGTGAAATAAATGAAATTTATACAACTTTCCAAGGACTGGTAGTACAAGTCATAAGCGACTACGATTTAGATTTACAAAATCGATATGATGAAAAAATATAATATCTATTTGGATTATCCATAAATAGAACTTGTAACGACACGACTGGTTGTTTTACTGTCTAGATCCACGTTCCCCTAATTAAAACTCCCCGTATGTGCTTTTACTGTGTTAGTACTTGGGGATGGTAAGTCTGGGCTTTGAAGGGTTCTGGTAAAAATCGGAATAATTGGTTCCTTAATAGTGGCCTAAGATGGCCAAGTTTGACTTGAATCAACATGTTGAGTAAACAACCTCAAAACCGGGATTTGATGGTTCCACTAGATTTGTATGATTATTTTTGAAAAGGTGTGTGTTTGGATCGAGTTTCGGGTGATCCGGGAGAGTTTCGGCGCTTAATGTTGAAAGTTGGCACATTGAAGGTTTACAAGTTCTTTAAATTTTTTTTGAAGTAGGCTTCGGTGTTGTCGAGGTCCTTTAGGGATTCTAAGCCTGGGATTAATTTGTATGGTGATTTATGACATTTACGCAAAATTTTGTGTCATTTCGAGTTGTCTAAGTAAGATTCGACGCATTCGGAGCTAGTTGAAAAGTTTGAAGTTCATAAGTTGATTCAATTTGGTTTTGGGGTGCGATTATTAGTTTCGATGTTGTTTTACATGTTTTGAGGGTTCGAGCAGGTTTGTATTATGATTATGGACTTGTTGGTGCAGTTGGACGGGGTCCAGGATTTCTCGAGTGAATTTCGGACCACCCGTAGCTATGTCTGAAATTCTGCTATTGTTGGTTCTGGTTTCTTTTTTCGCGAACACGAAGGTGGATTCGTGTTTGCGGAGAAGGAATTGGGGACTTGGCATTTTTTTCCTGCGTGTTCGCAATCAACAGGTCGCATTCGCGAAGCTTCAGGACCTGTGGCCTTCGCATTTGCGTGACGACACCTGTGTTCGCGTAGAATAAAAGGGCCTAGGATTGGTCGGCTACCTTTGCTCTTCGTGTTCGCGAAACTCAGGATGGGCAAGCCTTCACAATCGCGTGTCTTCCCTCGCTTTCTAAATGAAAACTTCTTGAGTCTGGGCTAGCTTTGCCTTCATGATCGCGAAGAAGGGTGAACCGGGCAGTGTCTTTATTTAAAGTCGGGACCTAGGCTTATTTTTTCCATTTATCAGTTCTGCTGTCCAAATTTGGAGCTTGTTGGAGAGGTTTTCATCAAACATTATAAGGTGAGTGATTTCTATCTAATGTAAGTTAAATACATAGATTGTGAGTAGATTTTAACATGTAAAATGTGAAAAATTTAGGAGATTGTTGAAAAACTTAGGTTTTGATAAAAATGGGATTAGACCACGAAAATAATTATGGAATTTGTTAGAAATTATATATTTGTGTTCGTTAGGTTATGGGTAACATTTATTTAATTAAATTTCCGGAATCCCGGCACATGGGCCTGGGACCGAATTATATGAATCTTCCAATCTAGGTTGGGTTTCTAATCTAATAGTTAAATTATATCCTTTTGAGTATATATTGATTAGTTTGTACAACATTTGCCTAGTTTCGGATTGCATGGCACAGATTTGAGATTTTTAGTGTGAATTGTGGAGTGAGAAGAGGACTTGGAAAAGTGGTAAGTCTCTTTCCTCACCTTGTAATAGGGAATTATTCCCGTAGGGGTTATAAATGGTTACTTGCTAATAATTATGGGTGCTATGTGCGCACAATGTGACGAGAGTCTGTAAGTAGCTAAAATCATGCTTATGTCCGGAAAGTTTTAGGACTCTACCATGTATTACTTTTATTATTTGCACCAAACTTGTTAGTTTAGTTACCTCAATTTGTAATTAAAATTGGATAAAGGAATTGTAAATATTGAGCTTCATTACTTTGAGTCTTGGCGGAATACTTGATTGTTAGCGGAACTTATGCCTTCTTTGAGTATTATTCTTATGTGGTAGTCGTTAATCAGAGTTTTTAGAGTATTCTCAATTCCTATGGATCGGGCCCAACGCCTCGGCAATATAATAGATGCATCTATGGTTTGCGCTGGTCGACTCTCGGCGGTGTACACACTATTCTGGATCGGGTCGTACGACCTCAGCATAAATCGTGCGTGATATTGCTCGGAGTCCGATTATACTTGATATTTCTTCTTCATCTGATACTAGGAAATTACTTGGTGGTTCTTCTGTGTTAAGTACTTGGCTTGTGATAGTTGGAGACTTAAAATTAATATTATGTTTAAGAATTATAAATTTCCGTTTCTTATCTCACTGTTGTTGCTGCATTTCAGGCCTACTTATGATTTCTATATTTTATTTATTGACCATTAGTAAGTGTCGATGTCGATCCCTCGTCACTAATTCATTGAGGTTAGACTAGATACTTATTGGGTACATATTGTTTATGTACTCACGCTGCACTTCTACACTAATTGTGCAGAATCTGAGGCAGGTGCATCTGGTGGCCAGTCAGGCACGTACCCCCGCTACCCGGAGACTTATGGTGAGCTGCTTCTTATGCTCCGTTCTACAACACCCAGAGTCTCTTCCTTGTTTTATTTATCTTTCTGTCTATCTTACTCCGGTCAGTAGTATAGGAGGTTTTGTATATTCTACTAGTTTGCTTGTGCACTTGTGACACCGGGTTTTTGGGAAATTCTAGTATATGTTTCATGGTTTTTTATTATTAAATTCACTACTTCACTCTTTCGTTTATTTCATGCTTTACATTATTACGGTCACCTACTAATCGTTTCCTTATTAAACCAAATCAATGACTTTAAAAATGTTAAAATAAACAATTAAATGGATAGTTCACCATTGGCTTACCTAGCGGCGACGTTGAGCGCCATCACGGCCTACAATGGGAATTGGGTCTTGACAGCTTGGTACCAGAGCTCTAGGTTCTCATAGGTCTCACAACTCATGAGAGGGCCTAATAAAGTCTTACGGATCGGTGCAGAGACGTCCGTACATATCTTCGAGAGGCTATAGGGTGTTTGGAAACTTCTCTTTCTTCATCTCTTATCATGTAGTTGATGTTGTGCTAAGTATCCTTCTATTATTCTCTCACAGATGGTGAGAACGCATGCGGCAGATGTACCGGCGGTGGAGGAGCTGCTCCCCCTATTTCTAGAGGCTGATGTAGAGGCCGAGGGAGGATTCCAGCTCCTGCTAGAGGAGAGGGCATCCTATAGCTGCCCCCATTGTACCACCAGTGGATATAGGGCATGATCTTGTTATTGAGGAGCAGGATAAGGTACCTGCAACTGAGCCGGCTTCGGCAGATTTCATGTCCGCATGCTGCGGTACATGGACTATATGATGCATGCTGATTTATTTCCAGCAGACCCAGCCACATCTCAGGCGGTAGGGGGAGCACAAACCCTTACCGATCAGGCTCCAGGGCATGCTGTTGTCGTATATCAGACCCTAGGTACACTACCTACGGGCGGGGCTCAGCCAGTTGTAGCGGCTATACCAGAGCCCAGACCAGCCGCGACCGGCGTGCCGCATAAACTATTGGATAAATGGACCATGCTACAACCTCCTACCTTAGGCGGTGAGTGACATGAGGACCCCCGGGACTTTATTTATCGTTGCAGGGAAAGGCTGCACAACATTAGAGTACTGGAGTCATACGGGTTGGACTTCACCACATTTTAGCTGGAGGGCAGGGCCCGTAGATGGTGGCGGTCCTATCTTCTCAACAGACCAACAAGTTCTCCTCCCTTGACTTGGGACTAGTTCACACGTCTCTTTTTTGAGAGATATATTCCACCCTCTCAGAGGGAAGAGTTACGGGGTTAGTTTGAGCGGCTCCAGCATGGTCAGATGATTGTGACCGACTATGAGGCGAGATTCTCTGAGTTGTCTTGCCATGCACTTATGATACTCCCCACCGATAGAGAGAGAGTGTGAAGTTTTCTTATGGGCTTGAACTATGGTATCAGGGTTACTATGTCCCAAGAGATTGAGATGGGACTCCTTACGAGCAGGTTGTGGAGATAGCTCAGAGGATCAAGGGTATCCGTCAGTAGGGCCGAGATCATGTGCCGAGGGATAAGCAAGCTCGATTTTTTGGAGGGTTCAATGGTGCTCCGTCTGGGGGAAGATAGTAGTTTGTGAGAGGCCAGTCTAGCAGGACCACGTATTCAGCACCACCACCTTCTTGGGGTGCTCCAGTGGGGCCCTATTTCAGCGCTAATCCAGAGAGCTCCTACCGTCCACTGGCTATTAAGGGTTCTTCCAGTGGGTGTTTATGTCCCCAGGGTCAATCATCTTCTGGATAGAGAGATTTCTATGAGTGTGGGGAGCTTAGTTATGTGAGGAGATTTTGCCCCAGGCTTCGGGGCAAGGCAATACAGTAGGGCCATTAACTCACGATCACCGCACTAGCTACCGCACTAACCGTTCGGCCGACCAGAGGCGGAGCATAGGTGGGTAGGGGTCGACCTAGAGGTGGAGGCTAGTAAGGTGGTGCTCCAGCTAGGTAATATGCTTTTCTGTCCAGACAAGATGTAATAGCCTCAGACGCCGTGATCACAGGTATTATTTCTGTCTGCGGTAGGGATGCTTCGATTCTATTTGATCTAGGGTCTATGCATTCATATGTTTCATCTCTATTTGCTCATTATGTAGGTGTCTCTCGTGAGTCCTTGAATGCTCCTGTATTTGTGTCCACGCCAATGGGTGATTCTGTTGTTGTGGAACGGATTTTCCGGTCCTGTATTGTGACTTTCTATGGTTATGAGACCAGAGTAGATTGTTTGTTGCTCGACATGACTGACTTTGAGGTCATCTTAGGCATGGATTGGTTATGTCTGTACCATGCCATTCTTGGTTTTCATGCCATGACTGTTACCTTGGTGATGCCAAAGTTGCCTAGGTTAGAGTGGAGGGGTTCATCTATTAGTACATCTAGTTGGTTTATCTCTTTCTTGAAGGCTTGATATATGGTCGATAAAGGTTGTTTGGCTTATATGGATTATGTTTGGGATACTTCTATAGAGACTCTAACGATTAATTCAGTCCTCGTGGTGCGGGAGTTCTCCTATGTGTTTCCTTCTGATCTACCATGCATGCCACTAGATCGTGATATCAATTTCAGTATTTATTTGGTGCCAGGTACCCAGCCTATCTCTATTCCAACGTACCACATGGCTCCGAAAGAATTGAAGAAGTTGAAGGAATAACTTGAGGAGTTTCTAGCGAAGGGGTTTGTCAGGCCGAGCGTGTCGCCTTGTGGTGCACTGGTATTGATTGTGAAAAAAGAAGGATGGGAGTATGTGGATTTGCATTGATTACCCCCAAATGAACAAAGTTACCATTAAGAACAAGTAATCGTTGCTACGTATTAATGATTTGTTTGACCAGTTGTAGGGTTCCAAGGTGTTCTCTAAGATCGACATGAGATTTGGGTATCATCAGTTGAAGATTCATGCTTCAGATGTTCCGAAGACGGCTTTCCAGACTAGATATGGGCACTATGAGTTTCTAGTGATATCCTTCGGCCTGACCAACGCCCCGAAGACATTTATGGAATTGATGAACCGGGTGTTCGGGACATATCTTGACTCATTTTTCATTGTCTTCATTGATGACATATTGATCTAATCGCATAGTATGGAGGAGGATGAGCAGCATTTTAGAGTTGTGCTACAGACCTTGCGGGAACATAAGCTATATATTAAGTTCTCCAAGTGCGAGTTCTGGTTGGATTCTGTGGCATTCTTGGGGCATGTTGTATCAGTTTAAGGTATTAAGGTAGATCCCAGGAAGATCGAGACAGTCCAGAGTTAGCTTCGCCTTACCACAACGACCGAGATCATGAGTTTCTTGGGGTTAGCAGGTTTTTAACGTCGGGTTGTGGAGTGCTTCTCATCTATTGTGGCACCTTTGACTTAGATTGACCCACAAGGGTGCTCCATTCCGATGGTTCGATGATTGTAAGGTGAGCTTTCAGAAGGTCAAGATTGCATTGACTACAACACCAGTATAGTGTTGCCTTCTGGTTCGGAATATATATTGTGTATTGTGACGCTTCACGCATTAGCCTCGGTTATGTATTTATGTAGGAGGGGAGAGTTATTGCATATTATTCACGTTAGCTGAAGCCTCATGAGAAGAATTACCCCGTACATGATTTGTAGTTGGCCGAGATGGTTCATGCTCCATGATCTGGAGACATTAACATTATAGGTTGTCCTGTGATGTTTACACTGGTCCACGTAGCTTGCAGAATTTTTTTAACCAGAGGGATCTTTATTTGAGGCAGCGCTGGTGGTATGAGTTACTGAAGGACTATGATATTACCATCCTTTATCATCCGGGCAAGGCGAATGTGGTTGCAGATGCCTTGAGGAGAAAGGTAAAGAGTATGGGTAGTTTGGCATTCATTTGAGTAGAGGAGAGGCCATTGGCTTTGGACATTCAGTCCTTGGCTAACAGACTTGTGAGGTTGGATATTTCATAGCCCAGTCGAGTTCTGCATGTGTTGTGGCTCCATTTTCATTATTTGAGCAGATCAAGGCTCGTCAGTACGATGATCCGCACTTGTTGGTTTTTAGAGAGACGATACTACAGGGTGGTGCCAAGGAGGTTACTATCGGTGAGGATGGTATTCTGCGACTGCGACTCCAGGGTCACCTATGTGTTCCTAATGGTGATGGCTTGAGGGAGAAGATTCTAGAGGAGGCACACAGTTCTCGGCATTCTATTCATCTATGTGCTACGAAGATGAGGCAGCATTATTGGTGGCGGTGGATGAAGAAGGACATAGTTGAGTATGTAGCGAGAAACCTAAATTTCCAGCAGGTTAAGTATGAGCACTAGAGGCCTGGTGGCCTACTTCAGCAGATGGTTATACCTGAGTTGAAATGGGAGCGCATCATTATAGACCTCATAGTTGGGTTGCCGCGGACATTGAGGAAGTTTAACGCAGTTTGGGTCATTGTCGACAGGCTGACTAAGTCGGCACATCTTATTCCAATGATGACTACGTACTTTTTTGAGAGATTGGCCCATATTTACATTTAAGAGATTGTTTGGTTGCATGGTGTGCCTATTTATATCATCTTAGATAGAAGCCTTCAGTTCACTTTGCATTTATCGAGAGCAATGCAGAGCGAGTTGGGTACCCATAGAGCTCAGCACAACCTTTCATCCGCAGACTGACGGGCAGTCAGAGTGGATAGTTCAGATCCAGGAGGATATGCTCAGAGCGTGTGTGATTGACTTCGGAGGGCAGTGGAATCGATTCTTCCCTGTGGCCGAATTTTCTTATATCAACAGTTACCAGTCCAACATCGAGATGGTCCAATGAAGGAGTCATCCAGTCAAGGAGGTGACTTGGGAGACCAGGGAGGACATGCGGAGACGATATCCACACATATTCAGCACTCCAAGTATGATTCTAAACACGTTCGAGGATGAATGACCCGATCAGTCATTTTGGTTTGTAGATCCATGTTCCCTTAATTATGACTCCCCGTATGTTCTTTTATTCTGTTATGACTTGCAGGAATGGTTGGTTTGGGTTTGGAAGGGTTCGGGTTGAAATCGGAACAATTGGTTCCTTAATAGTGGTCTGAGATGGCAAAGTTTGACTTGAGTCAACATTTTAAGTAAACAACCTCGGAACTGGGATTTCATGGCTCCAATAGGTTCGTATGATGATTTTGGATTTGGGCGTGTGTTCAGATCGAGTTTCGAGTTATTCGAGAGTGTTTCAGTGCTTAATGTTGAATGTTGGCGCATTGAAGGTTTTCAAGTTCTTTAAATTTGGTTTGAAGTAGACTTCAGTGTTATCATGGTCCATTTGGAATTACAAGATTGGGAATAGGTCCGTATGATGATTTATTAGTTGTACGCAAAAGTTGATGTCATTCCGATTAGTCTAAGCAAGATTCAATGCATTGGGAGCTAGTTGAAAAGTTTGAAGCTCATAAGTTGATTCAATTTGGTTTTTCGGGTGAGATTCTTAGTGTCAACGTTGATTTATATGTTCCGAGGGTTCGAGCATGTCTGTATTATGTTGATGGACTTGTTGGAGAAATTGGACGGGGTCCCGGGTGGCTCGGGTGAATTTCGGACCACCCGGAGCTTTGTCTGAAATTCTTCTATTGTTGGTTCTAGTTACATTCTTCGCGAACGTGGAGTTGGGGTCGCGTTCGCGGAGAGGTTGGGACTGGCCATTTCACCCTACGCATTCGCGATCAACAGGTTACGTTTGCGAAGCTTCAGGACCTATGGCTTTTGCGTTCGTGGACCGCGTTCGCGAAGCTTAGGCTGGGCAAGCCTTTGGGATCACGTGTCTTCCTTCGCGTTCGCGATGAAGACCTCCTGGTCCTGGGCCAGCTTTGACTTCGTGATATCGAGCCTTCTTCCGCGTTCACAAAGAAGGGTCGACTGGGCAGTGTCTTGATTTAAAGTTGGGACTTTGGCTTATTTTTCTTATTTCTAATTTGTGTTGTCCGAATTTGGAGCTTCTTTGAGAGGAGTTTTCATCAAGCATTATAAGGTGAGTGATTTCTACCTAATATAAGTTAAATACATAGATTATGGATAGAGTTTAACATATAAAATGTGGAAATTTTAGGAGTTTGTTGAAAAATATAGGTTTTGATAAAAATGGGATTAGACCACGATAATGATTATGGAATTGGCTAAAAATTATATATTTGTGTTCGTGAGGGTATGAGTAACATTTAATTACGAAATTTTCCGGAATCCGGGCACGTGGGCCGGGAAAAGAATTTTAGGAATCTTCCAATTTAGGTTGGGTAATTGCTATAATAGTTAAATTATATACTTTTGAGCATAAATTGTTTAATTTGTATAATATTTGGATAGTTTCGGATTGTGTGGCACAGGTTGGAGGCTTTTAGTGTGAATTCTAGACCGGGAAGAGGACTTCAAAACGAGGTAAGTCTCTTGCCTAACTTTGTAAGAGTGAATTATTACCGTAGGTATTATAAATGGTTATTTGCTAATAATTGTGGGTGCTACGTGCGCACGATGTGACGAGAGTCCATACGTAGCTAAAATCATGCTTATGTCCGGGTAGTTTTAGGACTCTACCATGTATTACTTATATTATTTGCACCCAACTTGTTGGTTTAATTACCTAAATTTTTAATTGAAATTGGATAAAGGAATCGTAAAGACTGAGCTTCATTACTTTGAATCTTGGCGGAACACTTGATTATTAGCGGGACTTATGCCACCTTTGAGTATTATTCTTATGTAGTAGTCATTAATCGGCGTTTGTAGAGTATTCCCTACAATAGTATTCCATATTCCCTAGTCATTAATCGGCGCTTGTAGAGTATTCCCTATTCCCTAGTCATTAATCGGCGTTTGTAGAGTATTCCCTATCCCTATTCCTTGTTGTATTTATCTTTCTGTCTATCTTACTCCGGTCAGTAGTATAGGAGGTTTTGTATATTCTACTAGTTTGCTCGTGCACTTCTGACACCGGGTTTTCGGATCTTCTAGAAGAATTTTCATGGTTATTGATTATTAAATTCACTACTTCACTCTTTCGTTTCTGTCTTACTTTACATTATTACGGCCACCTACTAATCGTTCCTATATTAAATTAAAAGCAATGACTTTAAAAATATTAAAATGAACAATTAAATGGATAGTTCACCATTGGCTTGCCTAGCGGTGACGTTGTGTGCCATCACAGCCTATGGTGGGAATTGGGTCGTGACAGAACACAAATCTAAAACTACCAAGGACAGATGGTAGTCATGTCCAGACAACGGCTACATCTTCAATGCCAGCTCCTACCATGCACAGTACCATCAGCTCCAAGATCTGCACGCAAGGTGCAGAAGTGTAGTATGAGTACAACCAACCCCATGTACCTAGTAAGTATCTTGACTAACCTCGGTGAAGTAGTGACGAGGCTTTTTAGTTAAAAGATACTCACTGATATAACTTGTTCAGTAGAATAGCAATAAAAACAATACTAAAACATAACAGAGAAGAGTACAAGAACAAATATGTGAAGCAGCAAATGATTACTAGAAAAAATTACGATCAATATTTCTCAATAACATAACCAATCCTTTCCTTTAAGCGATGACCATCAAACCACGGTAATAAATCCAGAGCTTTCATAGTGTAAGAAATCTACTCAAGATATCAAATCAAATGGCACGGCAACACCCTTCGTGCATTTATCTCATCCTTACCAAATATATGAATGTATTTTAAAACAAATGGCACGACAACACCCTTCATGCATTTATCACGTCCTCACCAAGCATACGTATGATAGTAGCAACCAGGTGAAAGAAATGCCAATAACAGTAACGACAAATTTGGAAGTACACGGTAGAAATAACAAACAAGACATTGCATATGGACAACAATAACAGACTAGGTGGGTGGCATAGAAGAAATGAAAGCAATTTAAATATGAGAACATAAATTTCACTAACAAACATAGTAGAAGGTTTATACGAAAGTGAAACAAATGAGATAACAAATAAGAAGCTAAATAAATAAAACGCATGGATAACTAGCATGGTAGAAGGTTTATACGAAAGTGCAACAAATGAGAAATAGCATAGATGCAGATATAAGAAACAAGAAGGAAATAATGATATTTACAAGTTAAACAGATATAAGGCATGGATAAAACAACAACATTTGAGATAAAGGACAAAGACAGGACAATAACGACAAGTCACATAGAAAATATAGGTAAAACGGTAAGATCTCAAGATAAAGGTAAAATGTATAAACAAGGAAAAGATATCACAATATAATGCATGTCTCTCATCCTCGCCTGCACGGAAACACCCTTCGTGCGATAAAAATAATGGTGCGGCAATAACCTTCACGCTTTTACTCTCGTCCTCACATGATAATGTAAATAAAATAGCGCGGCATCACCCTTCATGCTTTACTCTCCTCCTCACACGATAATATATATATATATATATATATATATATATATATATATATATATATATATATATATGAAATGGCACGATATCATCCTTCGTGTTTTACACTCTTCCTCACATGATAATGTATATACAATGGCATTGCATCAACCTTCGTGCTTTACACTCTTCCTCACCAAGCAAATGTATATTAATAACAAGCAAGGTATGAAGCATGAATAACATCAAGGAGAGTGCTTAAGCAAATATTCCAAATGAACACCAATCATATCTTTCAAGCCAATAACAATTCAATAAACCTCAAGAACCTTATTTTTCAAGTATCTCAACAAATCCCAATAAAATAAAATCAATCTTCAACTCCTGTATAGAATCCAAATATCTCAAGAATAACGGTCGTAGCGTTGCATTTGTGATTATGTATAGTGATGATCGAATTTAGCACATCAATAGTTTCACAAAAAGTCCGTCAAATTTTAATCAAGTTATAATAAGCTAAATCATGGTTTCTAGCATTTAACTTCATAGTCATATTAATCTAGATGTCAAGTAAAACATGAAAAAAGAAAGTCAAAATTAACTATATAATCTATCCCCAGACATGATTAACCCAGTCACATACATATACGCTCGTCACCTCATATATGCATCCTCCCCGCATGTAGAAAATAATAACAATTTGTAGGAAACATTCTCCAAACAAAGTTAGGCAAGACACTTACCTCAAACAAGCCAAATCGATACACTAGAAGTTCCACCCCGCTCAAATCGACCTCCGAACGACTCGAAACTAGCCAAAAGCAACTCAAAATCATCAAATAATGCCATAGGAAGCAAACCCAAATGATTAAGGTTGAATCTTTAATCAAATACTCAAAGTCAACCAAAAAGTCAAACTCGGGCCCGCACTTTAGAACCTGACAATACTCACAAACTTCAACAACTAATTCGAATACAAGTCCAACCATACTAATTTCACTGAAATCCGACTCCGGATCGATGTCGAAAACTCAAATAATCTCTTTAGGAAAGTTTAGACAAATACTCCCAACTTCTCACAAACTAATTGTATTTACTATAGGAAAGTTTAGAATAAAAACCCCAACTTCTCTTTCAAAATCACCAATTAATTACCAAAAATCGAAGAGGGAATCACGAAATATAATCAAATGACAAAAACGGAGATAGAATTATGGAATATAATTAAAACCGAGTAGAAAATACAACCCCAGTCCATGTGGTGAAAATCTCCTCCAAAATCGCCCAAATCCGAGCTCCATAGCTCAAAATATAATAAAATGACCAAGACCTTCGAAATAGAATACTTTATAATCACTGAACAACAGTACTCATCCCAATCGCGGGATTTCCTTCGCGATCATGAAGAACATATGCCTCTGACATGAAATTGCCTTATGTGTTCACGACACAATGCACGCGAACATGATACACACACAGCTGCCATGGTACGCAAACGTGAAACATAACACGCGAACGCGAAGAAGAGACCCCCAGCTCCTAGCAAACCGTCGTGAATGTGATCCATCAATGCGAACGCGAAACTCCAGTCCCACAGCTTTTGCGAACGTGTCTCGCTACTCGCAAATACAAAGAGATAAAACAGCCCGGTCTAAATTTCCTCTACGCGATCGCGTCCAGTCCTTCGCGATCGCGAAGGACACCGGCAACAATAGAAACCAGCAACATAAGCATGGAGAAAAATGATCTGAAATCAATCTGAAACACGTTCGAGTCCCTCGGGACCATGTCCAGACATAATAATAAGTTCCAAAATATAACACAGACCTACGTGATACTTCAAATCACACATAATAACATCAAAACGACGAATCACACGTCAAATTAAACTTTTGAACTTTCAACTTCCAAAACTCGTGCTGAACCTTATCAAATCAACTCGGAATGACCTCAAATATTGTGCAAAAGGTCCAAATGACATAACTAACCTAATCCAACTCCCAAAATAAAAATTCAAACCCGATATCATCAAAGTCAACTCTCGGTCAAACTTATAAATATTCCAAACCTTCAAATTTCCAATATTTGCAAAATAGTGCTGAAACATTCTAGAAACATCCAAAATGGAAATCTGGGCATACGCCCAAGTCCAAAATCTCTATGAGGACCTAACGGAACCATCAAAACTCCGATTCGAGGTCAAATATATAGAATTCAAACTTTATCAACTCTTCTAACTTAATGTTTTCTAGTTTAGAATCACTCTTCCAAATCTATCCTGAATTATCTTAAAACCAAAACCAATGATTCGTGAAAGTCGTAATCAATCATATGATGCTACTCAATACTTCAAATAGGCGAATAGAATGCAAAAGCTCAAAAGGTTGGCCGGGTCGTTTCAATCATATTAAAGATGCTAATTTGGATTTCGTAGTTTTTTTGGGGAAAAAAATCTCAAATAGTCACTCTTCAACCTTTTAATTGACAAAATGTCATTGTTATGTAGTTTTCTATTCCATAGGTGAAATTCTCTCAGCAACCGCTGAACATGACGTTGAAAATTTAAGCTGAGGGAGGGCGTCGAAATGTGCAAGAGAGTATTGTGACAATGAACGTAGGCAAAAAAGGAATTCTGCATGTAACGACTCGGCCAATTATTTTTTGTATTATAGCCCCATTCCCCTATTTTTTATCTCTTCTATGTTCATTTGTGATTATTCAACTTACTGTGATGGTTGGATTGGTTTCGGGGAGGTTCTGGGATGAATTGGGACACTTAGTCCAAAGTTGGAAGCTTAAGTTGAAAGAGTTGACCGAAGTTTGACTTTTTTTATAGATGACTCTGAAATAGTATTTTGATGATTCCAATAGCCCGTGTGTGATTTTGGACTTAGGCGGGTGTACGGATTTAGATTTGGAGGTCCACTGGTTGATATGGTACTTTTTAGCGAAAGTTTGAAAGTTTATGGTTTGGAAGGTTGATAGGTTTGACCGGGAGTTGACTTTAATGGTATCTATTCAGATTTTGGTTCTGAGAGTTGGTATAGGTCAGTTGTGTCATTTGTGACTTATATGCAAAATTTGAGGTCATTCTGGGTTGGTTTGATGTGATTTGGCATGAGTTTTGGAAGTTGGATGTTCATTAGCTCATTAGGCTTGAGTTGAGGTGCGATTCATGATTTTGATCTAATTTGAAGGCTCGAGTACATTTGTGTTATATTTTGGGATTGTTTGGTTGGTCGGGGTCCCGGGGCCCGGGTGTGTTTCAGATGATTTTTGGATTCATTTTTGGACTTAGTACATTGTTGAAGGGCATCTGAATCCTGGTGTTCTCACACCTGCGATCAATGGACCACAGGTGCGTGCCCACAAAAGCGGACATGGGTCCTCTTGTGCGATGCTAGGTAGAGTTTGGAAGGGATCACAAATACAAAGTTATTTCCACATCTGCGAGTCCGTAGATGCAGACGAGTGGGCGGAGAAGCGGAGTTAAGCTGGAATTGGGAAAGTCACAGGTGCGGAAGCTCTAGTGCAGGTGTGGGTTTGCATCTACGAAGGCATGGCCACAAATGTGCAAGTGCATATGCGAAAAATAGGCCAAAGAAGCGAAAGTGCTGAGGATTAGGATGGGTCGCAGATGCGACATCCTTTCTGCAGAAGCGAAGCGGCAAATGCGATCAAGTGACCACAGATGCGGAATCACCAGTAGTGTTATAATTCGAAGGGGTTTGATAGTTTTCTCATTTTGAATGTTGTGGAGTTCAGTTTGAGCCGAATTTTGAGGGCTTTCACTACAATTAAAGAGGTAAAGGAAGTTTATTAAATTTTGATGATAGATATTGATTACCCATACATTAATATACCTAGTTAATATGAATTTAAGTGAAATTTTGAGATTTTTAACTATGGTTTTGGAGAGCGAGATTTGATGATTGAAGGTCAAATTGAGGTTGGATTTGGATGATAAACACATATTGATACTCGTGTCTGAGTGGGTGTTCGGAATTTGTGAGTTTGGATGGGTTCCGTGTGTGAGTTAGGGGTTGACCTTTTGGGTTGACTTTTCATAATTGATTCACGATCTTAGATTTATAATTTGGAATGGTTTCTTAAGGCTTTATTTGATGATATTAAGTTAAGTTATTTTGACTAGATTCGAGTCGCTCGGAGGCCAATTTACGTGGGAAGGGCTTTTTGGAGTAATTATTCGCGCGTTTGAGGTTAGTTACATATCTAAACTTGAATTTGAGGGTAATTATCCCTGAGAACTACATATTTGAGATGTTTTTGGGTGCATGTTCATGCACCAGGGTAATCAAGATCCGAGTGGATTTTAGATTGTTATGGGACTTATTTTGTTATGATGCCTCATTATATATGTGTTTTCTAAATCTGCATGATTATTTACGTTCTGATTCATGTTAGAAATTATGTCTAGGCTAAGTGCCTATTTGTTTGAGACATGATTGGGTCATTCTTGCTATTTTTGAGCCAATTGCCTTAGTTGTACCCACACTCTTATTTGATTCTTCAAATGTATAACACTATTGAATTGAATACTGTGAGATGTGGTTTACTAAGACTTGAGTGGTTGTTGACTGAGCTTGGGCCATAGAGTCGATTTGGTATTGATTTTGAGGTGGCGCATACGCTAGGCTCATATTGGGCTAAGTAGTATTGATTTGGAGAGACGTATGCACAAGGACCCACTATTGGGCTATGTGATATTGATTAGCGCTTGGGCCAGGATCCGCCCATTCAGAGTCTAATATTATAGTGAGCACATGCACAATGATTTATAAACATGCTGTAGTGAGGGGCATTTATGCCAGGCTCCCGTACAGTGCTGAGTGTAGTTGTGTGTGATGGTGAGGGGCCTAGTGCCAGGCACTGTAAGCATGCTGAGTGTGGTTATTCTTGATGGTTTTTCAGTGATGATATTGAGTTGACATGTATATTTGACATGTAGGCATAGAGATTTATTTTCCTCATTCTAGCTGGAAAATGAAATATTTTATACGTGTTGGGCTTTAACTATTACACTTGGAAAGCATGTCTAAAGTCTTGTGATGTGAACGAGTTGATCATGATATCATTGAGTTATTTACTTATACTACTTCCTTTATATCCTAAGATGTTCCTAATTATTGATATTGGTCATTGTTTCTTCTGAGCTCGTTACTGCTTTCAGCCCAGGGTTAGATTTATTACTTATTGAGTATATGGAGTTGGTTATACTCATACTACACTATGCACTTCATGTGCAGATCCAGGTACTTCTAGGTGCGGTGATTGCTAGAGTTGTGTTGGTATCTAATTTCGGTAGAGTAGGAGGTAGCTGCTATATCATCCGTAGTCCTTGAAGTCCTCTTTCATTTATTTCTGTTATTACTATTCTATTGTTCATACAGTTGTATTGAAGATTTGGCCTTCTATTTTGATATTCAATAGTGCTCATGTACTCGTTGGGACCAGATCTTTGAAATAGTTATAGCAGTATTATCGTTATTTTCTCAGATATTTCATGATATTTCCACTATTGAGATTATTAAGTTTTGCTTGATTGAGTTCCTATTTGTTTTGAAACTATTGGCTTGCCTAACAAGTAGTGTTAGGCACCGTCGTGGCTCCGGTGAGAGTTGGGTCATGACAAGTTGGTATCAGAGCACTAGGTTGCCTAGATCTGATGAGTCATGAGCAATTTTTGTAGAGTCTTGCTGATAATTACGGGGACTATCTTCGAAAGGCTACCGAAGTTATTAGTAAACTTCACTTTCTTGCATTCTTATCATATAGATTTGTTAATTCCGAAGTCTGAACCATTACTCTTATATTCTCTCACAGATGGTGAGGACACGTTCAGACGGAGCTGGTGAACAAGCACCAGTACCACCAGTTAGGGCCGTGAGTGGTCGGGCCGAGGTAGAGGTTGATGTAGGTCTCGCACTATAGCTAGAGTAGCACCTTTGGAGCCACCAGTTGCTCCAGTAGAGGAGTAGGTTCCGGATACTATTGCACCGGTGGGACCAATTGTCACGATCGAAAATTCACAAGTCGTGAAGGCAGCTAACCCAACCCACTAGGTAAGCCAACAGTCACATAACTACAATGAAATCGAATAAACATGGTCTTAATAGCTCAACAACGGAAGAATATCATAAAGTATCTTAGAATAAAACCATAATACTGCTACAACCAACCCCAAAATCTTGTGTCAACGAGTACACGAGCACTATTGAATAACAAATACAAGTAAAATAATCTAATACAACTTTCTGAACAATAGAACAGTAGAGATAGAAGTAATTGAAAGTGAGCTGCAAGGACTACGGACGACATAGCAGCTACCTTGTTGTTTCCCAAAGGCTGGCAACAGCTCAAGTCTGGAAATCACCTCGACCGGATGTACCTGGATCTGCACATGAAGTGGAGAGTAGCGTATGAATACAACCGACCCCGTGTAAACAACACTAACCTTGGGCTGAAAGTAGTGAAGAGCTCAGAACAATAATCAAATGGCAATATTAATAACCGGTACCAGTTCTAAATATAAAGAATGAAAAAACGTAAAAACTAGTAGCTCAATGGTATCATGTATAGCTGGTTCACATTTCAGAAATTTGGACATGCTTCCAAGTATAACAGTTAAAGCCCAACATAGATGAAATATTTCATTTATTAGCTAGCATATGGAAGGTACACCTCTATGCCTACATGTC
This sequence comes from Nicotiana tomentosiformis, assembly GCF_000390325.3. Taxonomy (NCBI): domain Eukaryota; kingdom Viridiplantae; phylum Streptophyta; class Magnoliopsida; order Solanales; family Solanaceae; genus Nicotiana; species Nicotiana tomentosiformis. The sequence continues at coordinate 53,944,904 of NC_090823.1, forward strand.
AAGTATACATGTCAATCAACAATATCACGGTGGATCCATCAATACTCATACTTAGAACTATACGAGTGTCGGACATAACTTCCCATCATCATAGCACGTATATAAAACACTATGCTTGTGCCCATTGCTGACACGTTAGACTCCAAAGGGGCAGATCCCGCCCAAGCGTTAATCATAATTATATAGCTCAATAGTGAGGCCCGGTGCACGCGTCGCCCCAAAACTATAACACTTAGCCCAATATGGGCCTGGCGTATGCGTTACCTAAAAATCAATACCAAACTGGCCCTATGGCCCAAACTTAGTCATTTACCGTTTATTTCTCAGATAAATACATCTCAAAATGCTTAGTTTAACATTGTTACACATAAGAGGGATCAACAACACGTGAGGAATCAAATAAGAAGTACTGAGACAGAGATATCATACACATATAAGACTGACATCATGACTAAAATCATGTGTACAAATAAGGTGTATAGCTCTGAGACAGCAAGAATAGCCCTATGAAGTCTCAAAAACAAATAGCACTTAGCCTAGACATGATGTCTAACATGAATCATAGTGCACTTTGCCTAGACACGAATCAAAGTTCAAATGATTAAACAAGTAGGGAAAGCGCAGGGATAACAAGATATGATAGCAAAACAAGGCCGATAATAGCCTAAAGGCGTCCCCTAACCATGAACATACTGGTGCACGCACACACGCCTGTCACCTAGCGGTACGTCACCCCAATATTATTCATATAACGTTGTTCTCAAGATTAAATACCCTCAAATCCAAGTTTACATGTGTTACTTACCTTAAAACGTGCAAATTAATACTCCAACAAGCCCTTCCCATGCGTATCGGCCTCCAAACGACTCGATTATAGTCACAAACAACTCAATATCAACAAAAAATGTCATAGGAAACAACTTCAAATAATAAAGTTTTGATCTTTGTCAAAATCAAAAAGTTTACCAATAACGTCAACCCTGGGCCTGCACCTTGAAACCCAATCAAACTCATAAATTCCAAATACCCATTCAATTACGAGTTCAACCATACCAATTTCATCCAATTCCGACCTGAATTCGACCTTCAAATCTTGAATTTTCACTTTAGGAAGTATATACTAAAATCCCCCATTTCGCCACTCTAATTCACTAATTAAATGCTAAAAATTACTATGGAATCATGAAATAATAACAAATCCGAGAAAAAAATACTTACCCTGGTCCAAAGCTTGAAAATCCCATCTAAAATCGCCCAAAACTGAGCCGTCTACCTCAAAATGTGATATAAAAACTCTAACCCTCGAAATAGGATTTAAACACACTGCCCAGGTATTATACATCGTGATTGTGGGACCTACATCATGATAGCAAAGAACAAATAATCACTGCCCTCAAAATAGTCTATACGAACGCGAAGACACATATGTGAACGGAATGGTTACCAGACCTGACACTTCGCGAACGCGTGCACGATCGCGTAGGCTTAAAGCCAGGCGTCCCAGCTGACATCTCCTCTACACAAACGTGTTAACCTACTCGCAACCATGCTGACCTACCAGTAACACAACTTTTATGAATAAATAACCAACTGCCCTCAAAGCTTCACAAAATGCGAGCCTATTATTGTGAACACGATGAATAAATAACCACCTGCCAGCAACAACTCTTTGCGACCGCGCCCCTATCTTCATGATCGCAAAAGAGGAATCAAAGTGCAAAATCACCATATGAAGCTATTGGAACTATCAAAACTCCATTCTAGAGTCGTCTATACATAAGTCAAACTCCGGTCAACTCTTTCAACTTAAGCCTTCAACCTTGGGACTAAGTGTCCCAATTCACTCTGAAACATACACGAAACCAAACCAACGACCCCGTAAGTCATATAACCACAAACGAGCATAGAAGAAGCAATAAATAAGGGAACGAAGCTACAATACACAAAACGACCAGCCGGGTCATTACACCAACTCAAATACCGGCGGTACCTATTGTTAAACCTATTCTTTAGGAGGCTTTGGCACATATCTTGAGTGTATTCATAAGTCTGGCTTAGACGGGTGTGGTACCAATTGAACTAGCTACCTCATAGGCTGGGGGAGGATTCAAGACTCCTGCCGCTCGTACATTGAAGTAGCTAGCTCAGGGTTATCAAACTCTAGGGGTATTACCCGTTTAACCATTGGTTGTTGCTCGGCCCGAGGTTGGTCCACCAATAACTAAGGAGGAGCAGAGTAGGTTGTACCGGTTTAGGAAGCCTTATCCACCCGAGTTTACTGGAGGAGAGTTAAAGGATGCTCAGGATTTTCTTGACCGATGTTATCGGATTCTTCGCACAGTGGGTATTATGGACACAAGTGTGGTTGCTTTCACTACTTTCTAGTTGATTGGGGTAGCCTACATATTGTGGTAGACTTATGAGTTGGGCAAGCTAGCTAGCACCACAACGCTTACATGGCATGAGTTCTCAGTTCTCTTCTTAGAGAAATTTGCTCCACAGACTCGCAGAGAGGAACGATATAGGGAATTTGAGCAGCTACACTAGGGAGATGTTGACTCAGTACGAGATGAGATTTGCGGATTTGGCACATCATGCACTATGGTTTATTCCCACTGAGAGAGAGAGAGAGAGAGAGAGACAGAGAGGATTAGGAGGTTCATTGATGGCCTCGCCTATGGCCTGCGTTACAGTTTGGCTCGAGAGGCAGAGATGGATGTTAGGTTTGACCAGGTGGTCGAGATTGCTAGATGTTTGGACCAGGTTCACAGGCTTGAGCGTGAGGAGCGAGAGGGCATGAGGCCCCGTGGTTCACGTTGTTTTAGTGGTACCACGTTTGCAGGTCAGTCAAATCACAGCATGGGTAGTCCTTTTAGGCACGCTAAGGTAGCTTGTCAGATTTCTCATGGTTTGTCAATTAAACACATTTCATATAGTGCTTGCCCAGTTAAGTCATCAATAAGTGAACTCCTACCTCAGAGCTCGTACCGTACTCCATCAGTTCAGGGATCGCCAGTACCAGATTTTGCTAGTGGTTATTCTAGCTCACGGGATTTTATTTAAGCACCATAGTCATTCCCAGTTCGAGGTTGCTATGATTGTGCAGTGTTGGGGTATGTGAGGAAGTATTGCCCCCATGTACAGAGGTACAGTGTAGCGGGAAGGCCAGACTACCAGTTGCTACACCACTCGCTTAGCCAGCTCGGGGTGGAGGTCGTAAAGGACGAGGTCGCCCTAGAGGGGGAGGTTAGTCAGGTGGTGGTCAGGCCCTTTTCTATGCATTTCCTGTGAGTCCAGAAGTAGTTTCTTCCGACGCCGTGATCACAATTATTGTTTCCGTGTGCCATAGTGATGCCTCAGTGTTATTTGATCCTGTTTCCACTTATTCATATGCATCATCGTACTTTGCTCGATATCTGGATACACCTTGGGATTTTTTAATTGTGCATGTTCATGTATCTACACATGTGGGGAATTATATTATGGTGGATCGGGTATATTGGTCGTGTGTGGTTACCATTGGAGGTTGTTGGACTAGGATTGATCTATTATTGCTCAATATTGTCAATTTTGATGTGATTCTGGGCATGGATTAGTTGTCACCTTTTCACTCTATTCTTGATTGTCATGCTAATACCGTGACGTTGGTAATACTGGGGTTGCCTAGGGTCAAGTGGAGAGGTTACTTAAATTATGTTCCTAGTAGGGTAATTCCATATTTGAAGCCTCAACAGATGGTTGAGAAGGGATGTCTGGTGTAGTTGGTCTTCGTGAGGGATGTTAGTGCTAATACTCCTACCATTGAGTCAGTTTTGATAGTGAGAGAGTCCCTTGATGTATTTCCAGCAGACTTGTCAGGCATGCCACCCGACAGGGACATTGATTTTGGTATTAACTTGGTGTGTGGCTCAGTCCATCTCTATTCCACCATATCGCATGGCACCAATAGAGTAGAAAGAGTTAAAGGATAACTTCAGGAGTTGCTTGGTAAGCATTTTATTAGACCGAATGTCTCGCCTAGGGGTGATCTAGTCCTATTTGTGAAGAAGAACGATGTCTCTATGTGGATGTGTGTTGACTACAGGTAGCTGAACAAGGTTATTGTCAAGAACAAGTACCAACTATCGTGTATTCATGATTTGTTAGATTAGCTTTAGGGTGCTAGGGTATTCTCAAAGATTTACTTGAGATCGGGGTAAAATCACTTGAAGATCCAGGCTTCGGATATGTTAGAGAGGTTTTCAGGACCCGCTATGGTCACTATTCATTTTCAGTGATGTCTCTTGGGTTGACCAAGACCCCAGCAACCTTCAAGCACTTGATGAACTGTGTGTTTCATCTGTATCTTGATGTTTTCGTCATTGGGTTTATTGATGATATATTGGTTTATTCTCGCATCAAGGAGGATCATGAGCAGCACTTGAGGATCGTGCTCCAGACCTTGAGGGATTAGAAACTATATACTAAATTCTTCAAGTGTGAGTTTTGGCTTGATTCTGTGGCATTCTTGGGTCATGTGGTATCCAGTGAGGAGATTAAGGTGGATCCGAAGAAGATTGAGGTAGTTCAGTGTTGGCCTAGACCGTCTTCTGCTTCTGAGCTTCAAAGTTTCCTTGGTTTGGTCCGGTATTATCGCTATTTTGTTGAAGGGTTTTCATCTATAGCAGCCCTATTTACTAGATTGACCCAGAAGAGTGCCCCATTTAGGTGGTCTAATGAGTGTAAGGGGAGCTTTCAGAAGATCAATACTACCTTGACTACAGCTGCTGTTCTGGTTTTGCCATCGGGATCGAGTTCTTATATGGCCTATTATGATGCTTATCGGATTGGCATTAGGTGTGTGTTGATACAAGAGGGTAGAATGACTGCTTATGCTTTGCTTCAGTTGAAGCCCCATAAGAAGAACTACCGGGTACATAATTTAGATTTGGCAGCAATAGTTCACGCACTGAAGATTTGAAAGTATTATCTTTAGGGCACGTCGTGTAAGGTGTTCACAGATCACAGGAGTCTACAACAATTATTCAAGCAAAAAGATCTGAACTTGAGGCAACAGAGGAGGTTAGAGCTACCAAAGAACTATGATATCACCATTCTTTATCATTCGGGAAAGGCCAACGTGGTGGTCGATGCCTTGAGTAGGAAGGCTGAGAGCATGGGGAGTCTTTTCTTATATTCCAATTGGGGAGAGACCAATAGCATTCGATGTTCAGGATTTGGCCAATAAGTTTGTGAGAGTATCAAGTCACGTCAGTATGATGATCCTTATTTGTTTGTCCTAAAGGACACAATGCAGCACAGTGATGCCACGGAGGTTACCATTAGTGATGATGGAGTATTGAGGATGCATAGTCAGATTTGTGTTGAATGTGGATGGGTTGCAAGAGTTGATACTTGAGGAGGCCTATAGTTTGCGGTATTTTATTCATCCAGGTGTTGTGAAGATGTACCAGGACTTGAGGCAACACTATTGGTGGCAGGGGATGAAGAAGGATATTGTTGGGTATGTTTCTCGATGTTTGAACTGTCAGCAGGTGAAGTACGAGCATCATAGACCCGGTGGTTTGATTCAGATGTTTGATATTCCTGAGTAGAAGTGGGAGCGTATCACTAAGGATTTTGTAGTTGTACTTTCACAGACCTTGAGAAGATTTAATGTAGTATGGGCTATTATGGAAACGCTGACCAAGTCTTCACACTTCATTCAAGTCATGACTACCTACTCTTCAGAGCAGCTGGCTCGGATTTATATTCATGAGATTGTTTTCCTTTATGGTGTGCCCATGTCTATTATCTCGGATTGAGGAATTCAGTTCACATCACATTTTTGGAGAGCAGTGCAGCGAGAGTTAGGCACATAGCTCGAGCTAAGTATATCATTTCATCCCCAGACGGACGGGCAGTCCGAGCGCACTATTCAGATTTTGGAGGACATGTAGCATGCATTTGTTATTGATTTTGGGGGTTCATGGGACTAGTTTCTTCTATTAGCAGAGTTCGCCTACAACAACAACTAGCAGTCAAGTATCCAGATGTCTTCTTTTGAGGCCTTATATGGGAAGCGATGTTGTTCTCCGATTGGTTAATTTGAGTTTGGGGAGGCTAGGTTGTTGCACACTGATTTGGTCTGTGATGCGTTGGAGAAGGTGAAGTTGATTCAGGAGCGGCTTTGTACCGCGCAGTCCAGGCAGAAGAGTTATGTTGTCAGGTGGGTGAGAAGGTTTTGCTCATAGTTTTGCTCATGAGGGGCGGGATGAGGTTCGGAAGGAGGGAAAAGTTGAGCCCTAGGTGTATTGGTCTGTTTGAGTTGCTTGAGAGAGTTGGAGAGGTTACCTACATACTTGCCTTGCCACCAAGTCTATCGGGAGTTCACCCAGCATTTCATCTTTCTATGCTCCGGAAGTATTATGGTGATTTGTCACATGTTTTGGACTTCAGCACGGTGCATCTAGACTGGGATTTGACTAATGATGTAGAGCCGGTTGCTATCTTGGATCGGCGGGTTTTGAAGTTTAGGTCGAAGAGTATAGCATAAGTTAAGGTTCATTGGAAAGGTCAGCCGGTCAAGGAGGCTACTTGGGAGATCGAGCAGGAGATGCAGAGGAGATATCCTCACCTATTTGAGACTCCACGTATGATTCTAGACTCGTTCGAGGATGAATATTTATTTAAGAGGGGGTAATGTAACGACCTGGATGGTCGTTTTGTGTATTGTAGTCCCGTTCCCCTATTTATTGCATTTTCATATGTACATTTGTGGTTATGTTACTTGCCGGGGAGGTTGGATTAGTTTCGGGGAGGTTTTGGGGTGAATTGAGACACTTAGTTCCAAGGTTGGAAGCTTAAGTTGTAAGAGTTGATTGAACTTTGGCTTTTGTGTAGAAGACTCCAAAATGGTATTTTGATGATTCCAATAGCTTCGTATTGTGATTATTGACATAGGCATGTGTCCATATTAGGATTTGGAGGTCTGTAGGTTGATATGGTACTTTTTGGTGAAAGTTGGAAAGTTGAAGGTTTTGAAGGTTGATAGGTTTGATCGGGATTTGACTTTGATTGTTTCGGGTTCATATTTTTGTTCTGAGAGGTTGTATATGTCTGTTGTGTCATTTGGAACTTGTATGCAAAATTTGAGGTCATTCTAGGTTGGTTTGATGTGATTCGGCATGAGTTTTGGAAAATGGAAGTTCATTAAGCTTAAATTGATGTGTGATTCATGGTTTTGATGCTATTTTATGTGATTTGAGGCTTCAATTAGGTTCATATTATATTTTGGAATTTATTAGTTTGGTTGGACGGGGTCCCAGGGTGTGTTTTGGATGGTTTTCAGATTCATTTTTTGACTTAGTAAATTGCTGAAAGGCCTTTGATTCTTGGCATTTTCGCACCTGTGACTTATGGACCACAAGTGCGTACCCGAAGAAGCGGACGTGGGTTTGCATGTGCGATGCTATGTGAGGTCTGGAAGGGAGCTCATATGCAAAGTTATTTCCGCATCTGCGACTCCGCAGATGCGGACGAGTGGGCGCATAAGTGGAATTAGGCTTGAGTTGGGGAAGATCGCAGGTGCGGAAGCCCTAGCACAGGTGCGGGGTCGCATCTGCGAAGGCATGGCCGTGTTGGGCTAGATCGCAGATGCGGCATCCTTTCCGCATAAGAGGAGCCGCAAATGCGTTTAAGTGACTGCATATGCGAAATCACTGGCAGTGTTATAATTCGAAGGTGTTTGATTGTTTTCTCATTTTGGGAGTTGTGGAGATCAGTTAGTTGCAATTTTTGGACGACGTTTCACTACAATTGAAGAGACAAGTGAACTTTATTCAATTTTGATGATAGATATGATTACCCATAGATAATTACAACTAGTTTATGTAAATTTCAGGTGAAATTTTGGGATTTCTTCCTATGGTTTTAGAAAGAGAGATTTGATGATTTGAAGGTCGAAATGAGGTTGGATTTGGATGATACACACATATTTATACTCGTGTCAAAGTGAGTATTCGGAATTTGTGAGTTTAGACGGGTTCTAGGGTTAGGACTCGGGGTTGACTTTTTGGGTTGACTTTGTATAATTGATTCAAGATCTTAGCTTTATCATTTAGAATGGTTTCCCAAGGATTTATTTGATGATATTAAGGTATTTTGACTAGATTTGAGTCAATCGGAGGCCGGTTCGCGTGGGAAGGGCATTTTGATATATTGATTTTCAAGTTTGAGGTAAGTAACATGTCTATACTTTGATTTGAGGTTAATGATCCCTTAGAATTACATATTTGAGATGTTTTGGGGATAATGCACGTTCGTGCACCGGGGTAATCTAGATCAGGATGGATTTTAGACTGTGGGGCTTATTTTGCTATCATGCTTTGTTATATCCGTGTTTTCTAAACCTGCATGATTATTTGAGTTCTGATTCATGTTAGAAATCATGTATAGGCTATGTGCCTTTTTGTTTGAGGCATGATAGGGCCATTCTTGCTGTTTTTGAGCTAATTGCCTTAGTTGTAGCCACACTCTCAGTCATGATGCTATATCTGTGTATGATATCTCCATCTCAATGCTTTCTTATTTTGTTTCTCACATGTTATTGATGCCTCACATGTGTTACACAATTGAATTAAGTACTGTCATATATGGTTTACTGAGAGTTGAGTGGTTGTTGGCTGAGCTTGGGCAGTAGAGCCGATTTGGTATTGATTTTGAGGTGATGCGTACGCCAGTCTCATATTAGTTTAAGTAATACTGATTTGGGGTGACGCGTGCATGAGGCCCCACAATTGGGCTATGTGATATTGATTAGCGCTTGGGCCAAGATCTGCCCCTTCGGAGTCTGATATTACAGTGAGCGCAGGCACAATGATTTATACGCGTGCTTTGGTGAGGGCATTTATGCCAGGCACCAGTGCTGAGTGTAGTTGTGTGTGATGTTGAGGGGCCTAGTGCCAGGCACGATGAGCGTACTGAATGTGGTTCTTCTTGATGTTTTTCCTGTGATGATATTGAGTTTACATGTAGGCATAGAGATGTACTTTCCTCATGCTAGCTAGTAAATGAATTATTTTTTCCGTGTTGGGCTTTTATTACACTTGGAAAGCATGTCTAAATTCCTGTAATGTGAACGAGCTGATCTTGATATCATTGAGTTATTTACTTATACCACTTCCTTTATATCCTGAACTGTTGCTAATTATTGATATTGTTCATTGATTGTTTCTTCTGATCTCATCACTGCTTTCAGCCCAAGGTAAGGTTTGTTACTTATTAAATACAAGGGGTCGGCTGTACCTATACTACACTCTGCACTTCATGTGCAGATTCAGGTACTTCCAGGCGCTTTGATTGCTAGAGTTGTGTTGGTACCAGCTTTCGGGAGACTACGAGGTAGCTGCTATGTCACCCACAAACCTTGATACTGTTCTATTATTCTGACAGTTGTATTGAGGATTTGGCCTTGTATTTTGATATTCAGTGGTGCTCGTTTACTAGTTGATACCAGATCTTTGGGATGGTTGTAGTAGTATTATCGTTATTTTTTAGATACTTCATGATGTTTCCACTGTTGAGATTATTAAGTTCTTCTTTATTGAGTTCCTATTTGTTTTGAAACTGTTGGCTTGCCTAGCAAGTAGTGTGAGGCGCCGTCGCGGCTCCGGTGGGAGTTGGGTCGAGACACCGCAATCAGTAGACACAAAGAAAATGAGGAATGTCAATATGATTCAAGGGATTATCCCACTAAATCTAAATTAAACGTCCACATCAAAAGGTCATGTGACTAGGCTACTGGGGCGGTCAGAAAATCAGTGAGGTACAAAGTCCGGGTAAAGCATCATTGGGCTGCTTTGGCTGAAGAGGATGACATGACTATGAATAATATAGGTAATGCTAAATCCCAAGACTCAAACAATAAATCATATAGTAGTGACGGGGGAACAATTTTGACGGTAAAAGAGATATAATTGAATGCCAAAGACAATAATGGTGCGAATGTACAAATTACACTGGTAGACATAAAGGAGTAAGTGAAATATTGGACTATGGCGGTTGTATGCTATGTATTGGGGTCAAACCCACCACAATCAGTCATGGATGGGTATTTTTACCGAATATGCGAAACTTTGGGCATTAACAAGTTAGCTCAACTTAACAAAGATGTGTTTCGTGTACAATTTCATAATGCAGAAAATAGAAGTAAAGTGGTAAAAGAGGGATTCCAAATATTTGATAGGAAGCCAGTAATAGTGAAACCATGGAGACCAGAAATGAAGGTCACAAAGGATCGATGGAGAACATCCCAATCTAGATCAGATTAAGGGGTTTGGACATCAAAAATGCGGTACATAATATGTTGATGAAAATAGTAGGGCTGGTAGAAAAACCTTTTAAGGCAGAAACAATAACAACAACAACAACAACAACAACAAAGAAAGTCTATCATATGCGAGAGTGCTTATGGAAGTGACACTGAATCAAACATACCCTTCATCAATTATGTTTGAGAATGAATATAGCAGAATCATTGGGCAAGAGGTGTAATATGAGTGGACACCAGTACTATGTGGAAAGTGTAGGAACTACGAGTACGAAATGATGAAATATAGAAAATTTATAAAGGATTAAAACATGATAAAAGAAAAGAAGAAGGAGATAACAAAACCCAAGAAGAAGGCTAAGCAAATTGAGGGGGAGGTACAGAAAAGAGACAAAGCCAACCCAACAGGAAAATGGAAACTGAATGTAGAGAAAGGAATAAAGAATGAGCAACAGAGCAAGCCTGATAGTAACAATTTCAAGACAGGGAAGTATGTGAAAAGGGCCCGATAACCCATGAGACTTTGGACAAAATAGAGATGATATGGGTAGAAGTAAAGCAAAGCTAAGTTCACTTAACCTAGCTGTAGAATGGTCAAGACATGTAAGAGCTGGGGGGAACTGCCTCCACATGGATAGAATAGGTTTTTGAGATATTAGGGGCTACACAATCGAAGAAAACGGAAGAAAGTATATTTTTTATGCATAATGCTCATGTTAGATTATTTGTTCTCCTAAAACTAAGGTTAATATAGCAAAAGCTTAGAGAGCTTCTCTTAACCTATGCAATGGGTGGTCGTTTAGCATTAATTTGTCAAAACATCCAAGAAGGAGTATTTGGTTATTATGGAAACCAATATATCTTTGAGTAAATGTCACCAAGGCTACATAGCAGTTAATTCATAGTGTGGTGAAGCATAGAGGGATAGAGAACCGATTCTCTATCACAATGATGGATGCATTTAATGGCACATTACTTAGAATAAGTTTGTGGTAAGATATCAAGAGCATTTATGATCATGTCACTAGACCTTGGGTTGTCATGGGTGATTTTACCTGAGTATTAAGTAGAGAGGAAAGAGTAGGGAGCCATGTTACAATGGCTAAAATTAGGTACTTCATGCAATGTGTTGGTGAGTGTGTATTGCAAGATCTCAAATCCTTTAGGTCATTCTATACCTGGAATAACAGACAGGGTGGCGGAGATAGAGTACTCCAGAATAGATAGAGTATTTATTAATAATGATTGGATAGTAGTGATCCCTGACTCAAAAGTGCATTGCATGAGTGAAGGGTTGTTTGATCAATATTCCACTATTATAAGCTAGGAAGATGGCAGTCAACATAGTGGAAGAGCATTCAGATACTTCAATATGTGGAGTATGATACTAGCTTGTAAAGAAAGAACCAGAGTAGGATGGAGGACCGAAAGAGAAGGTAAAATAATGTATGAATTGGTAGGGAAACTGAATAAGCTCTGAAGCACACTAGGGAAGATAAATAAGGAAAGATTCAATGATGTTAAAAGGAAGAAATAAGGTGATGAAGGAACTCAAAGAATGTCATGCATGTATTCAAAGAGACCCTACAAATACCTTACTAATTAATGAAGATTCATATCAAAAGAATGCCTGTTCTTCTGGGGGGGTGTGTTAAGGCAAATCTACCTGAGTTAGCTCCATAGGACTTAGACTTGGTGTAAAGGATTAGTTATCTATATTCTACTTAATAGTATTAGAGGTACGACATACTATACATATCTAATTTAGAACTTAATACTTGGAAAAAAGGATGTAGTTTTAAAAGAATGGGAAATAAGTTTATGAAAGTCTTAAAGATAATGTTTATATATATATATATATATATATATATATATATATATATATATTATGATTGAAAGACTTTTTGAAGCATGGTATATAGTATTTGTGTTTATAAAACTTGAAAGATGTAGCCAAGTTATAAGCACTATGTCTTTAGATGAATATGGCTATTTGTGTAACTCTAATAAGGGTATACTAAAAAGTGGGTCTAAGCTATACCTTGGTTTTCAAACCTCATTTTACTTTGAATAAATCATTGGAAACCTTTTTAACTGGGCAGCGACACTTGTTTAGGAAAAACTCGATTTTTTAGAAGGCCAATTTCGGATTCCATTTTCGATTTTCTTTTTAAAGTGAAGATTGTCGTCCTTTGCTAAAGTTGTTTTCATTCCAAGAGACTTCATAAAATTGTTACTAGAGATTAATAGTATAAATAGTATATGATTAATGAACTATAGCTATCTACGACTAAGTCTAACACTTCTTTTAAATCCTATGTCTTTTAAGGCTTACCTAGATTGTTTACATGATTCAAAGAGATAACATAGAGCATTCATTCAGATAAGAATAGTGTCATATACATGTGAGAAATAAGGATAGAAAAATGTAATAAACAGTAAAGGGAAAAGATGGACTCTGGTTTGGGCCTGAAAAGAGGCAAGCCCAGCAAATAGTAGGAACGGACAGTAGCAGACTTCAGACTTCCAAATGCGCAGGTACGGGACTTGGGCCTGAGTTCTTTGAGAACTCGGCAGGCCCAATTGTAATACATGTTCAAAAAGGAAATAAGGTCATTAAATATGCTACTCTATGCATATAACTACACATGCAATAAAGTAGTATGTGCCTAAACAAATTATAACAATTAATAGTAATCCAGAATATGAAAATTAAACTAATGTGGGGTCACACATGAAAAATTGATTCACATTGAAAACCTTTTTTTGCCATTAAACGCTATTTCTAAAGAAAGTAATTAATGTCAATAGATTAGAGGCTAAGGGTAGAGTTCCATTCATGGCCAAAGCAATCTTTGGATCCCTGACAGTTTAAAGTTTCCAAGAGTCTTAAGGCCCAGGGTAGTGCTTGTGTCAGGGAGAGTAACCTAACCAAGAACTATACTCTACTCCCAAATACCCCTAACCACTCAAACTCATTCTTCCCTACAGGTTTAAGTGCCAATGAGGCACTCAATGTGAATCTTCATGCCACAGTGATACTACACCACAAAAGTATACATTTCCCATAACAGGCAATATAGAATACTATAGGATCATAAGACAGCCAATCACCCTGGTGTAACCACAATCTAACAAAGTACATGATTCATTGTGAATAACATGATATGTTAGCATGCTCAAAAGAAATCAACTTCAAACACACATAGAGACAAAGACATTATCAGATTATTGTTAGGAACCCAAACACTTGGATCATATGTCTTAAGGATAGAGGGAGTACATAGTCCAAACTCATAATAGGTTCATGACTACATCTTCTTAACAGCCTTCAGTCAAATTAATCAAGGATATTTTATGATTAAGTCTTAACTTCTAGCATACATACATGTTTGCAATTTTAATTGAAACTCATAAAGAGTATTAACAAATATATAGATAAACAGCTTCAGTTAAACTTCTATGGAGTGTTAAAAGAGTGTAGATTAACAACTACAACTAGAACATTTGAAGAGTATTAAAATAGTCACAAACCAATGACTACAATTAGAACTTCTAAAAGGTATTAACAAAGATACAAATTAACAACTACAATTAGAACTTATGAAATGTATTAATAGATATACAAATTAATAACTACAATTAGAACTTCCGAAAGGTATTAACAGTGATAGAAATTAAAAACTAAAATTCGAACTTCTAAAAGGTATTAACTTAGTCACAACCTAAATTAGAACTTCTAAAAAGTATTAACAGAATTTCAGGCAAACAGTCATATTTTACTCTAAAGCTAATGGCATGATTACTTCTTTCTAAGATCTTTTAACTTCACACTTATCTCTTCGGAGAACAAAGCACGTTGTTATACTCAAACAATAGCAACAAAAGGTTCACTTAAAGTTCACAAGCTAAGTCTAGTTTATTTAAGAGAGCTTAGTGAAGTTTTAAGGACAGTATAGGCATATATATGATTAGGAAGGGCAAGCAGAGGTATATGAAGAACAAATAAGTGCAGAGTATCCAAGGGAACATCAATACGGGACACTTAGCAGAAGTCATATTATTACAAACATAAATTAAGATGTTATCCTTATAGAATCAGTCTAACAGTGTTACTATGTAAGTTTTAGAAAGGGGGTAGGGGTATTATTACTTTGGGGGAATCTGTCAAGCAAGTTAAGTATGAAATTTCAGGTATAGTGGAACTTAATGGCAGCAATTTAACTCAACAAATTTGACATCATAACTTAAATACATCTTATCCACACATCATAGCTTAAGTCAAGTGTATGGCAATCTCAGAATACACACAAGAGTGGCACAAAAGTCCAACCATCATAAAACATGCTTATATAGTGTGATCAAATAATCATAATGTTTATCAGAATGTCAATGACCTTTTAAGAGTTAACAAAATCACACAGGCATACCAGAAAGAGAATATATGTTCAAATATCATAAACTGGTATTCCCAAACTAAGATGACAATCTTATCTTACCACTAAACAGGTTCATATATGTTTAAATCTAGGTTATCAAGTGAATCATTACGAAATGCAAGTAACACTCAAGGAAGATTAGTATAACCATCATAGTAGTACCGACAGAACATCAAGGAGGTCTGAAATTAGATATCAAGAATATTTGAGAAGTTCCTTAGGCTGCTCTCAAAATTTAACAACAGAGATAATTCATCAAATGTACATTGGGATCAACTCATAATTCTAACTTCAATAACTTAATCTATTTCATCAAATGTACATCAAGGAGGTCTGAAATTAGATATCAAGAATATTTGAGAAGTTCCTTAGGCTGCTCTCAAAATTTAACAACAGAGATAATTCATCAAATGTACATTGGGATCAACTCATAATTCTAACTTCAATAACTTAATCAATTCCATAATCTAATTAACAGCCATACATCATTAACAAATATACAAAACAGTCTACTATTAACACGTTATTAACAACATCACTCAGTAAGACATAATAGAACAATTTATACTCAATAATTCAAACAAACAAAGAAGGATAGGATTGAGGTTTTACTGACCTCCTTTAAAGTATCAAACCAAACAAGTGCTCAAATTAGTCGTTTAGTTGGCCAAAAGCTCAAAATTTCAATCAGTAAGCAAACTCAGAACCAGAAAGAGAGTGAAAAGCAGAGATTGAGCAAGAACTCGAACATCAATTGAAAAATCCTAAATAACACTATACTATGTATTAATTTTCTTAAGATCTTAGGTGTTGTTAGGCGTGTTAGGTGATAGCATTTAAGGCCCCTATTTATAGTGGTTGTTGATAACTATTATATACTTTTAAAATATTATTCCTCCATCATCACCGATTTACTAGAGTCATACAAGTAGTTTCTATAGTTTTCCATAATTTTTAAAGCTTTAAAATTAATTTTCTTGCATTCAAATTATTTGAATATGTATTAATTACCCCTTTAAATTATTTTGTGATGATTTAATCATCCAAGTTTATTTTTTTTATCCACATATATGTTTCATAATACTTTACCTCGTTTTTCATATAATTATATTTATATTTTTAAGCTATTTACATAATTTTACAATAATAGCCTATATGTTATGCATAATTATATTTTATTACATTATTTGTGCCCAAATAGCATTTTTATATTTTTATAATGTCAAATTATTATTTTTCAAGCATCTTACTACACAAATAATATTTTTATTATTTATTAAATACTTCTTATAAATTATTTTTATAATTTTCGTGTATTTATAAACTTTGGCCCAATGTTTGAGTTAATATCGGACCCAAAACCTAGCCCAATAATCCCAAGCCCAAACCAGACAACCCTTTTAATGAACCTGGTTGTGACCCGTGCAAACGACCCGCCCCGTTTCCCTTTGATCCCGGCCATTGATCTCAAATGATCAACGGCCAATAATAAATCCCCACCTTTCCTTATATTCCCTCACCCAAACCCTAATCCAATTTCTCCATTCCAGTCGCCTCTGAATCCTCTCTGTTCCATTCATCTCTGAGAAACCCTAGCTGCCACACCCTTCCATCTTCTCCGATTCTGACCTTAATATGGAATCCCTCTATGATTTTCCTTCCTTATATGTTCTGTCTCCGTGTTACTTACGCGATTATGGTATCACTTAGTACTTGCCTATTTTTGGCAAGTACCAAGCATCGAATCATGTGAAATCGTCTTCAATCTCCAAAATTTAGACGGCATTTCGTCTGTATACATTCATAACAAGGTGATATGGGGCCGATTCACCAAGATCTGTGGTCGATTTTTGATTTCTATCAAACTAGGGTTTGTCTAGTTTCTCTTTTAATCTGATTCGAAATTGATTTATGCAAGATAGTCTTTCCTTTAATATGTTGATTGACTATTTTCCTTGTTCGGTCGTTTAAATTTTACTACTATATATACCCCTCCCCTAATTCCCCAGGAGAGGGCTTAATCACTGAAATTACTACTATTCTCTTATTCTCACTTGTCTTATACTATTATGAGGCTTAATCTCTTGGCCGGCTGAAAGCCAAGGCCACCAAAATTTGATTATCGGACCTTTCTTAGTGTTAGAACTGACTGGGGTTCATTCGAAATCCTTGAAAACTTTGACGCACTGAGATTCCTGGGTTCTACTGTTCATTTTGCTATTGACATTGGGATATTGCTAAAATTATTCCCCTTGTTTACTTGTTCATTAATCTACAACTAGTAAGTAACTATGACCCTTGCAATTTCATTCTCCTTTCATTTGAGTTCCTGCTCTGCATATCTATGTCTCTGAGATTTATTTCTATGACCCAACATGCTATTATAGGCTCTGAAGCTATTCTTGAGACTCTATACCTTCTGGTAATTGAACTTGCCTATTTGTTGCCTTGATTCTATTTTCTTAAGCCCGCTTGCCTTATTGTATGTGTTTTAATGCTTATCACTGTTGCTAATTCAGAGTTTAGCCTTTTCCTTGTTCTGTATTTTTGTGATAAGTTGAGTCATGCCCAGAACATGTTCTAGTGCTTATTGAGTCATTCATGTGCAACTTAATACTTTTCTAGAGTTAACTCCTTATCGTGTTATTAGCCCAAACATGCTTTCCCTGCTACTTGTAAACTAATGTGTGTTCCCTGCCTTGTTTAATCTGGTGTTCTTTAATACTTACTGCCTGAGAATTCCAGGATAAAATTCAATATCTGGCTTCTTCTTCTCTATATGATTAAGCCTACTACAGGCAAGTTCTGTTAACCTATATTTGACATATTCTTGTCCATTATGAGTCCTAGTGCTATTTAAACCTTCGTGTATGATTGATAATATTACAATTCCTCATGCCCAGTTGAGTGGATTGTTATAGACCATGTTTATCCACCTGTTTGTTATGATCATACTTGCCCTAGACCCTCATGCTGGAAATTTCCATATGAAAACCGCTATTTTACTTGCTTCTGTCTGTAATTCTGCAAGATTCCTCTGACGAGATTATATTTTAGTTGATCTTAGATCATATTATATCCTAGAACTTTACTTGGCATTGTCTGTTAGTTTGTGATATTCCCTCCTGTCTTTTGAACTTCTAGCGTCTTATGTATATAACTCTGTGTGATCTCGACAATCTGCTTTGGTTTAAACTATTGTTAGTTACAGTCCTAAGAACTAAGTGCATGGACTTCAAGTGGTCTGATCAGTTTATGTACAATTTGTTACTCATATGGTTAAGTTTGGCATTGTTGGGTAAGTTAGCTCCTCCTTTAGATTTGGTGTGGGTATGTGTTCGAGTCATGCAGCCGATACACTATAATGTCCTGGGGTGTACCTAGACCTGGGTTTGCTATTTTGTGTGAAGAATGAGATTACTGAAGACCTCGAAGTTGTTGGTTATTCCCCTTGGGGCTTGTTCTGCTTATTGGGCCTGTACTCATTTTATTTTGTAATATTTTAGAATGTATTCTCTATTTGTTGCTTTAATAATGTGTAATAATGAATAATGGGGAATTGATGAAAAAGGGGGCTGGGTATTCTAATATTGGCATGAAAGGGTAGAAAACATGCCTATAGGGTCTGTGTGTTATATTTGCTATTTCATTTAGCATGCCTTGTTTGTTATTTTGTTTGGTATGTTGCACACTAATAGAGATCATACCTATAGGAATCATGCATACCTCACTTGTACACTGTTCAAGCAGGTTAGTCTAAATATCTATCATACTCGTTTCTATGTTACTACTATGCATATAGATAACATGCCTATAGGATGTATAACATAGGATTTGTTAACCTAGATACCATGCTTATATGACATCAAATAAACAATTGGTCAATTGCTTCTATTACTTTTAGTGTACTGCTCGTCCATATATCATGACTATAGGATTCTAATCTTTTAATCTACTACTTCTATTATTCTCATTACACTGCCCCGCCTAGATGACATGCCTATATGAATTAAGTGTTATAAAAATCAAGTCTAATTGTCAATTGTTAGAAATCCGGCCTATAGGATGTTGTCACTCGCATAAGAGCTGTTTATAAGATCAATGTCATTAATGCTAGACTCTTAAAGCTGTTGCACTGCCTAATTATGCAACTATTAGAAATTATGCCTATAGGACAGTGTCACCTACCTAAGACGCCTATTATAAAATTGGCGCTAATAATCCTGAGTTCGCAAACAACATACTGTCTCTTATCTAAACTATTTAGAGAGAACAATAACATTGCATATAAGATGCTGCAATTCAGAATCACCTAGAAACCATGCCTAAACTGCTCGCGTGCATTTGTTATTTATGTGTGGAGACTAACTTGGGCCTTTAATTGTCTTTATGTGAAGTCCAATATGTTTTGAATGTTGCTTAGTTTTATCATTTTGAGCAACCTAAGTTGAGTCTAGAACAACCTAATAGTAGGTCCAAAGTGTAACACCCTGGAAAATTTTGATGTACTTAAGCGTTATTAAGAAAGTTGATGTGCGCTAGTTATATTATTTTATGTATAGACGAGGACTACTAATATGATGTATATCAATTAGATATGATAATAAGTGTACAGGGCATATTATAAGTGGTGTGGTGTCTAAGGATAGCCCTAAGTCTAAGTCATGTTGGAAATTACATGATAGACTAAAGTTCCAACTGAGTATGCACAAGACCAAAATTTGGACGAGCATATCTACATATATATAAAGAGTTATGTGCTGAAGAACCTATCAGATGAAAGATATTCGAGTCCATTTTCTAACGCATCAAACCGTTCCTCATTTGGACACTCCTACAAGACGTTATGACAAAACTAACAAAGGCTTGAAGAATGTGATTCTGCGGTCAGATGTGCGACCGCAGAATCATTATGTGAACCGCAAAAGTGGTCTGCGGACCGCAAAATGGTCGCAGACCTGACCAGTGCAGCCCAGTTCTAGCCATCAGTTTGGCAGTCCATTGTATGACCCGCATACCCATTGTGCGGTCCATTGTGTTGTCACGTCCCAACCTCGCGAAGCGCGACCAATGCTCAAGCAAGTGAACCCGGCCGAGCAAGCTTGTTAGATACTTTCTACCCAATTAACCCATGATCATGAAAAGACGTGATTTCATTAATTATACAGCAGGAATATCATTCATACAATCCTAAATCGTTTCAATAGACATTGCGCCTTTAATTCTCAAAATACACATTTCGTATAGTTCAAGGGGAAAAAGTGATCAAACACAACATAACTTATTTAACATTCGCAACACCCATGTACAACCCGCATAGTGTCTACGGAGCCTCGAAAGATACAAAATAGAGTAAAGATAGTGCCAGCAACAAGGCCCCGACTATACCTCAAAAAGTGACCATAATATAAACAAAAAGTTCAATACATGACCCCGGAATGAAATGGGGCTCACCGAGTCCACTGAGAAGAGGATGCAGCACTATCTGTGATCAACGCTGTCTGCTATGTAACCACCTACATCCATTTAATGATGCAGCATCCCAGGCAAAAAGGATGTTAGTACCGTCGAATAGCACTAGTATGTAAAACTAAACACCAACTCAATAGAATGAATAATAATACAAGAGGAACAATCAAGAATCAAATAATATTAAAACAACAAGTTAAGGATCATATACGTTTTCAAGTCAATTTCCATATTATTAGGTTGGGTGATCTTTAGTACCGATATTCCATAATTCACAATACCTCTGTATTCTTACACGGTGTCCAATCTCGGCCCGATCGGCTAGGCCATCTCATTTGAGACATTACCACAATTTCATTATAACTTTCCAGCACAGTACCACCATGTGTGCGGCATGGCGTCCGATCACAGCCTGATCGGCTAGGCTATCTCATTTGAGACATTACCATAATTTCATCCACAATACCACCGTGTTATTACACGGATTCCGATCTCGGCCTGATCGTCTAGACAATCTCATTTGAGACATTACCTTCTTCAGTCAATCATCTCACGTCATACTTCTTAACAATTACAAAGTCATTCTTGGCACTTGGTCGTATTTCATAGTTCTAGTTCCCTTTTCCACGATCAAATATCATTATCATTATCGACATCAGTAGGGCTTCCCATTCAAGACATTAATTCACATACGAGCAATTTAGGAAATCTTAGGCACCTGGAGGCCTTTCATACAATTTGGCATAACAACCTTTAATTCGGTCTTGACATGAAGTTTTAGCATTCCTAACATATATTCCACGTTTTTGAACATATTCTCAAATGGCAAGATGACATGATGAAGCATTTAGAATAAATATTGAACAAACATCATTTAACACAACCATATTATGAAAAACCAATTCAATAATGATCAAGGACTTACTCCAATTACATGAACACCATGGGTCAGTCCGCAAAATGACCGCGAAAATGGGGGCCAGAACTAGAAAGAAACTGATCCGGTGTGCGGTCACTATGCGGCCCGCAGACCTTTTCTGCGGTCACATAATGCACCACATAACGGTTCTACGATCACATAGTGCACCGCAGAACTTCCCTCCGAAAAATCCCAAGGCGGGATATGCGACAAGAATGCGGTCCGTGAAATGGTTATGCGGTCGCATAATGGCCGCGAAATTCGGCATCAAAAATGCCCCAAAAATTCGGTAGGGCCGCTTTGTATAGAGATTGTGGTATTGTAATACACCTCCACCTACATATATTGGGGTGAGGCGGCAGGGCCGCTTTGTGAAGAGATTGTGGTATTGTGATACACCTCCACCTGCATAGGTATATAATATGATATGTGAACACTAAGGACGGTCTATGAAATGTATATGTGTAAAATAAGAGAAGAAGGTGCCACTTTCATTGGCCTTGTTTGTACATGTTGTTACAATTACATTATATTATGTATTCCACGTATAGTTCATATGGCTCAGTTGATCCTAAAAGAAGTTTAGAATGATGTAAGTATAATAAGAGTTGATATGTGATTCTATGGAATATTTCGTAGTTTCTTGATGTATTTTATTTGTCTCTTATTTGAGTTACCATATTTGCATATGTTGTTTTGACTGCCTTACATACGAGTACTATTTCACATGTACTCACATGCCTTTTGCCGGGGGCGCTGCATCTTTTAATGGATGCAGGTATACTTCTACAGAATGACATGGATCTTCTTCACTACTCAGCTTATGGTGAGTCCGCTATAGTTTTAGTGGGTGCTTTTGTCTAGTTCATTTTATGTATTTAGGTATCTATTATTATAGAAGCTCCATTTACAATGTGGGTCATGTAATTAAAGATTTGAATTTTTTCACGTATTTATGTTCATAGTATTTACAGCTATTTATAAAGTTTTGTAACCATCATGAGAAAGAATTTATGTACCATTGAGCCAAATGTATTCAATATGAAAGTCAAGATCTAATTATGTTATCGTAAATCATGCATGAGTAATGATGAGAGGTTAATGTAAATTAGGCTTGCTCGACTGGGTTTACTCGGTTGAGCGCCGGTCGCGCTCCTCAAGTTCGGGGCATGAAAATCCTGGTATCAGATGATGGTTTAGGAGTCCTAAGGTGTCATGGAGCTATGGCAGTAGAGTCTCTCTTATCGGTGTGTTGCCGGCCACACTTAGAATAGGGAGGCTACAATGACATTTCGGAAATATTTCTCTTCTTCTATCCTCGATCGTGCGTTAAGGTTCCAAGTTAGTCTCGGAATTCCCTTGTTAATACCAAGGAATGTTGCACATCATGCTACGAAATGAGAAATGCCTAAGGATTAAAGGAATGACGCACATGACAAGCATAATGTGTGAGGTGCCCAATTGTCCTCGTAATGGAGGAAGGAAAAGTCAAGGATACGACCAAGGTAAGCTAGGTAATACAGTTGGCCTCGAGAGTCATAGTTGTTGATTTCATGTATATGGTGCAATGTGGTGTTATCTATATGTTGCTTAGGATTGATTTCTGCGATTCTCTAACAGGTGGATAGGCCCAGTTACAGAGGAAACTCTGCCGAAAATTTTAAGAATTTGTAAAGATAGCCACATTTTAAGGGCCATAAGTAAGTTGAGATTTTGGAAAGGAAGTATAAGACCCATGTAGTCATAAGTGCCTATGAATAATGGTTGGAGGTAAAAGGATGGTAACTCTATTATTAGAAGTGACTTTAAAACATTCGAGGATGAATGTTCTTAAGTGGGGGAGAATGTAACACCCCGGAAAATTTCGAAGTACTTAAGCGCTATTAAGAAAGTTGATGTGCGCTAATTGTATTATTTTGTGTGCAGACAAGGACTATTAATATGATGGATATCAATTGGATATGATAATGAGTGTATGAGGCATGTTATAAGTGGTGTGGCATCTAAGGAGAGCCCTAAGTCTAAGTCAAGTTAGAAATTACATGATAGACTAAATTTTCAAATGAATACGCACAAGACCAAACTTTGGACGAGAATAGCTACATATATATATAGAGTTATTTGATGAACCACCTATCAAATAAAATATCTTTGAGTCTAGTTTCTAACGCTTCACACCGTTCGTCATTTGGACACTCCTACAAAAAGATATGACCAAATTACCAACGGCTAGAAGAATGTGATTCTACGGTCAGATGTGCGACCGCAGAATCATTATGCAGACCGCAAAATGGTCACAGACCTGACCAGTGCAGCCCAGTTCTGGGCATCAGTTTTGCGGTCCATTGTGCAACCCGCATACCCATTGTGCAGTGCATTGTGCGACCGCAGACCTGAGTACGGAGGATCCATTTTCCTATTTTTATAACCCAACACCATTTTGATAAATAGCATTTGGGGCTTATTTTGGGGGCTATTATCTTATATATTTAGAGAGAAGTGAGAGTGTTCTAGAGATATGAAGAAGCTCAAGTGCGTTGTTCATCAAGATCTTCTTATCCAAGCTTTGAAATCCAACAAGGAAATCTCACAAGTTCTTCATCTAAGAGATGAAGTTGCTAGGATTTTCGGAACATAGTAGTAATTTAAGGAAAGCTAAAAGCGAGGTATGTTGGTTAAACTGCTCCCTTAGAATTGAATTCCATAGTGTTCCCGTTAGTTTCAAGTATTGTTCTCTCAAGTTCCTTATTCTATGTTTCGAGGTGTTCCCAATAAATTCGATTGTCCCGAATAAGCAAAGTGTCAAGAATTATATATTCAAAAAGTGTTCTGAATGTTCCTATCACATTATGTTATCCCTTGGGAATATGTTCAAGAATGATATGTGTATTAAAATGCTATGTCTTTGAGTCGTATTTCAAATGAAGGTTATGATGCCAAATTGCGTGAGAAAATATCAATATGCTTAAGACTCTTAATTGCTCATATGTGTACCTAGTGTCTTGATTGGAAATGTCTTGTTGTTGATAATCTATAAAGGTGGTTGGAAGTGAAATAAGTTAAATGGGGATATAAAGTGTGGCCAACGTGCCAAGAGTGAAAGTTATACTTGTGGCTAACCGTGCCAATGAAATGAGATGATGTGAGAAAGATTATGAAATGAACTTTGATTCAACTGTTCTAAAATTGACTCCGAAAATAGAATTATCCAAAAGCTTATGTACTCAAGTCATGTCCAAATGTGGTTGTTCGAACTAATGCTATACTTGTTAGGTATTTCCAATATGTTTTGAGCTTTTACATAATCATGAGTTGTAATGGTGTATTGCCCTTTTGGAGAAACATATTTCAAGAATAAATGGTGTGTTACTCGTTTATGATTTTAACTTGTGCTTCGATTGCCAATCATTTTACTCTGTTTCATGGAAAGAAATCCATTGTGTTTAAAGTCTTCATTACTAATGAACCTAAAGTTATGATTTCCGAAATATTCTATTTATTGATATTTATGATGATAATCCTTGAAAGTAAAGAAATAAAAGTGTGGAATAAGATATACAACCGTCGTGCCATGCATGAAGAATAATATGTATGGCCACGAGAGCCAATGAAATAACGATATTGTAAGTAGTTGAAAGTACTAATGAAGTAATATATGGTGTGAAAGGTTATGAGATGAACGCATGCATACTTATGCTTCCAATGAGTTATAAGCTCATACACCCTCATGTGGAGAGGCTATAGTGTTCCTAAATATTTTAAATGTTCTTGATGTCCTATGATCACCCATGGCAAGTAAAAGTAAGTGATGGTATGAACATGAAATGTGGTTGTTTGCCAAAATGAGAATTATGAGGTGTTGTATGTCCCTATGATTTCAATCATAGTATGTATGCTACTAAAATAATTAATGTAAATTACTTTGACGTTAAGTCCCCAAGAGCCATGAATTTAGCGAATGACCTCAAGATGTCAAGTGAGTGAATAACGAGATGAAAGGGAGATGTCCTATGTTAAATGATAATGAACCTTAAGAAAAGAAATTGGGCTCATGTGCCATTGAAATCGATTCATTGATTCACCATGCATGTATTAATGTAATGAGCTATGTTTCTCCATGATGAGCATGAACAAGAAGTATTCCAATGATATGGGAAATTACAACCTTAAATGTAATGTTAATCATGTCACTTTGAGTTTATATATGGTATTGTGATACACCTCCACCCACATATATTAGGGTGAGGCGGCAGGGCCGCTTTGTGTAGAGATTGTGGTATTGTGATACACCTCCACCCGCATATATTGGGGTGAGGCGGTAGAGCCGCTCTATGTAGAGATTGTGATATTGTGATACACCTCCACCGCATATATTGGGGTGAGGCAGTAGGGCTGCTTTGTGTAGAGATTGTGGTATCGTGATACACCTCAACCCGCATATGTTAGGGTGAGGAAACAGGGCCACTTTGTGTGAAGGTGGTTATAGAGGATACCCGACTTAATATCTATAAATGTTAATGAAAGCTCATAATAAATTTTCTTGACGTTAATAGCTATCTAAGCCCTTTTATTGTTACCATGATTCATCATATTCATGTTGTATATCCAAGCCCTTGAATAGGTATATTTGTAATGTGTAAGTAAACACTGTGAACGGTCTATGAGACGCATATGTGTATAATATGATATGCGAACACTAAGGACGGTCTATGAAATGTATATGTGTAAAATAAGAGAAGAAGGTGCCACTTTCATTGGCCTTGTTTGTACGTGTTGTTACAATTACATTATATTATGTATTCCACGCATAGTTCATATGGTTCAGTTGATCCTAAAAGATGTTTAGAATGATGCAAGTATAATAAGACTTGAAATGTGATTCTATGGAATGTTTCGTTGTTTCTTGATGTATTTTATTTGCCTCTTATTTGAGTTACCATATTTTCATATGTTGTTTTGACTGCCTTACATATGAGTACTATTCCACATTTACTCACGTTCCTTTTGCCAGGGGCACTGCATCTTTTAATGGATGCAGGTATACTTCTACAGGATGACATGGATCTTTGATAGGGATCTTCTTCACTACTCAGCTTATGGTGAGTCCGCTACAGCTCTAGTGGGTGTTTGGGTCTAGTTCATTTTATGTATTTAGGTATCTACTGTCATAGAAGCTCCATGTACATTGTGGGTCATGTAATTAAAGATTTGAGTTTTTTCATGTATTTATGTTCACTTTATGTACAGCTATTTATAAAGATATGTAACCATCACGAGAAAGAATTTATGGGCCAGTGAGCCAAATGTATTCAATATGAAAGTCAAGATCTAATTATGTTATGATAAATCTTGCATGCGTAATGATGAGAGGTTAATGTAAATTAGGCTTGTTCGACTAGGTTTACTCGGTTGAGCGCCGGTCGCGCTCCTCAGGTTTACGGCGTGACACAAAGCCTCCTGGACCATAGGTATGGGACGGGTAGTGCACGCGTAGGATAAAATTTAGAATTGAATTACAGTGCCTTTAAGTAACAACTTCAACATAGTAATTGGGTAGCAGGAGATGATAGTCTGTGCCCGCTGAATAATATGAGCAACCCCTAGCTTAAGGGAGTTGCGAAGTATTATTTATGTTGCACGGGGTGATCTTTTAGGCTAAAAAACTTAGGACCGCCCTTTTCTTTATATACTTTCTATTCACACTAAGTCATTTAACATAGACCAGTGTAGTTGTGCCCTTGTAATCTTTAATATTTGTACCGATCATTTATTCCTAAGTATTATATAGATCCTTCAACTTTTATACCTTTCTTTGCTTATCACTTAGCTTAATCATCTAATCCACATGTGATAAATTTTGGCCGGGACCCACAGTTGTAGACCTCGAAGAGTGCCTAACACCTTCTCGTTGAGGTAATTTGAGCCCTTACCCGATCTATGGTAACTAGACTAGTTAAAATAGAGTTATATGAAAATAGGTGCCCTGAATCACCTTAAACCATTAGGTGTCGACTCTTCTCTTTTAATACCCTCTTTAAAGGAGTTGTCACACGTCGAAGCCTGCTTTCGTGAGAAAACAGGGAGCGACACTGGCCATTGAATCCTTTAGGGTTTCAGCAGATTCAAACTTAGTAGTGGAGAATGACGAAAGATTGATGATGATAGCAAGGAGGGGAGACCCAATGCCTCATCCTCTTGTTTTGACTTTCAATTATGTTACTGACACCCACAAAGTAGCCAATCGTGACCTCTCGCTAAAAGAAATGCTCTGTTTCCATATTTGAAGTAGAAGGTTACAACCATTGAAGAAATCATACCCCCGGGAACATGCAGACGAAGCTGTGAGAATCTCTGCTAACACCATAGGTACCAGAGTGGCTTGGAGGTTGCCTTGGAATGTTCCTAGAACCACAGCTAGCAAGTTGATATTTATCCGTCTTCTTCTTTGCGGGAAAACCAGCAGCCCCAACACCACCAAAGAGAAGATTATGGGTCGGAGACTCTCCCACGTTACCTGATCACACTAAAATTCTCCCAAGTACCATTCATAGCTTTCGTGATATACGAACCTGTCGAACACTTTGTACAGGCTTACCCATCAATCTTCGATGTTTCTCAAACCTCGATTGTTTGCCAGACCCAAAGGATCAAGAAACCTGTAGCCAGGCATGGTGACTGGTAGTATCGGTTTTCTCCCTGTAAATGGCAGCTCCATGAAACTTGTGACTTCTTCCAACATTTGCACCAACTCACAATCAATGAACTTGAACACGACTTTGGTCGGGTCCCAGAACTCTATCAGCAAATGAGTAAGCACCTAGTCAACTCGGATGCTTAGCAAGGCATTCAGTGCTCCTAGGTGTGTCCTGATTTCATCTCCATGTTTGACGGATATTCTTCCACCATTGCTTTAACTTGTGTGGTGATCCCATCACCATATTGATCCCGGGGATGTTTTGGTTGATTTACATTTCTGAAGTGGGCATAGAATAAGGATTTTGCTAATTGTTTGCCTCGGATCTTAAGTGTCTCGTCATGATTGGTTCGTCTTTCCACAAATTTATGTCGTTGGGTGCATGACCCGTTGAGATTAGGGTGGCTTTCCTAATTGTGTGTCGATGCCCAAGACCAACTCACCTAAAGTTTATGCAACATGACTTATGTTTGCTAGAGTAGAGTGTTTCCTAATTTTTAATTGGACTTAATACTGCAAGAAGTTATATCAGTTGACCTGAAAAAGCCATTCTCTGTAACTAAAGAATTGTGAAAGAGGGTTCGGAGGGGTGTAAAAGACAACCCTCGCGTGCCATTGTGTGTTATAGTGTACGGCCAAGACTCGATAGGAAAGACTGTGATGACAGATTATATAAAACGGTAACAGATAGTGATGTAGCAATAACAATTTAAAATAGGCAGATATGTACATAACGAGCAAATAAGCAAGTAAGCATATAATTGAAAATTAAACATAGTTAAAGTATTGTACAAACAATCCTAAATTCCATGTTTAATCTAAGTATGCTAAGGTCAGAACCTAAGTGTGAAATCTCCAGCAGAGTCTCCATGTTGTTGCACCCTATTTTGGACGAGTCAAAACAAGATTCAACTTGTGATTTCCATGTTTATGATAAAAGAGAGTCGCCACCTAATATTTAAAGGTATACTAGGGTACCTATTTAATTACTAAGGTCATTTCTTTATTAGTCTGCTAACTGGTGACATTTTGGGTAAAGGTTTTTGTTCTTCTAAGGGAAATGTGTTAGGCACCCCTTAAGATCTACCCGAGGTAGCTCCATAGGACTTAGACTAAGTATAAAGGATTAGTTGTCTATACTTTTCTTAATAGTGTTAGAGGTACGACATACTATATATATATATATATCTCATTTAGAACTTAATACTTGAAAAAAGGATGTAGTTTTAAAAGAATGGAAAATAGGTTTATGAATGTCTTGAAGATAATGTTTATATATATATGATTGAAAAAGTTTTTGAAGTATAGTATATAGTTTTTGTGTTTATAAAACTTGTAAGATGTGGCCAAGTTGTAAGCACTATGTCTTAAGATGAATATGGTTATTTGTGTAACTCTAATAAGGCTATTGTAAAAAGTGGGTCTAAGATATACCTTGGTTTTAAAACTTCATTTTACTTTGAAGAAATCGTTGGAAACCTTTTTAACTAGGCAGCGGCACTTGTTTAGTAAAAACTAAATTTTTTAGAAGTCCGATTTCAGATTCTATTTTCGGTTTCTTTTTTAAAGAGAAGATTGTCGTTCTTTGATAAAGCTATTTTGATTCCAAAAGACATCATAAAATTGTTAGTAGAGATTAATAGTACAAACAATATATGATTAACTAACTATAGTTATCTATGACTAAGTCTAACACTTCTTTTTTAATCCTATGTCGTTTGGGGCTTGCCTAGATTGTTTACATGATTCAAAGAGATAACATAAAGCATTCAATCAGATATGATGAGTGTCATGTACATGTAATAAATAAGGATATCAAAATGTAATAAAGCAGTAAAGGGAAAGGATGGACTCTAGTTTGATCCTGAAAAGGGGCAGGCCCAGCAAATAGCAGGAACAGATAGCAGTAGATTTCAAACTTCCAAATGCACATGTACATGACTTGGGCCTAAGTTCTTTGAGAACTATGCAGGCCCGATTGTATTACATATTCAAAAACGAAAGAAGATCATTAGATATACTACTCTATGCATATAACTACACATGCAATAAATTAGTATGGGCCTAAATAAATTATAACAATTAATAGTAATCCATAATATAAAAACTAAACTAATGTGGGGTCACACATGTCAAAGTTATTCACATTGAAAACCTTTTGTTGTCATTAAATGCTAAACATAAAGCGAGTAATAAATGTCAATAAATTAGAGGCTAAGGGTAGAGTTCCATTCATGGCCAAAGTACTCTTTGGATCCCTGACACTTCAAAGTTCGCAAGGGTCTCAAGGCCCAGGGCAGTGCTTGTGTCCGAGAGAGTAACCCAACCAAGAACTAAACTCTACTCCCAAATACCCCTAACTACTCACACTCATTCTTCCCTACAGGTTTAAGTGCAAATGAGGCACTCAATATAAATCCTCATGCCACAGTGATACTACACCACAAAAGTATACATTTCCCATAACAGTCAATACAAAATACCATAGGATCATAAGACAACCAACCACTCTAGTGTAACCACAATCTAACAAAGTACCCGATTCATTGTGAATAACATGATATGATAGGCATGCTCGAAAGAAATCAGCTTCAAACACACACAGAGACAAAGGCATTATCAAATTATTGTTAGGAACCCAAACACTTGGATCATATGTCTTAAGGATAGAGGGAGTAATAGTCCAAATTCATAACAGGTTCATGACTACATCTTCTTAGTAGCCTCCAGTCAAATTAATCAAGGATTTGTTGTGACTAAGTATTAACTACTAGCATACATACGTTTGCAATTTGAATTGAAACTTCTCAAGAGTATTACCAAAGATATAGATAAATAGCTTCAGTTAAACTTCTAAGGAGTATTAAGAGAATGCAGATTAACAACTACAACTAGAACTTCTGAAGAGTATTAAAAGAGTCACAAACCAAAGACTACAATTAGAACCTCTATAAGGTATTAACAGAGATTCAAATTAACAACTTCAATTAAAAACATTCGAAAGGTATTAACAAAGATACAAATTAACAACTATAATTAGAACTTCTAAAAGGTATTAACAGGTGTTGGCACTCAATTTTGATCCTCTATATTTTAAAATTAATTTCTGCCGGTTTTCTAGTAAAAAATGATAAAAATATGATTTTTTGTACATTATTTGGCTTTAATGTAATTTATTGATAATTACTCCTATTTTCACAAAATATAGGATTTTTTATCATTTTATTACAATTAGTTAAATACTACAACTTTTGTGCATTTTCTAAAATTAAAACGATTTATTGATAAATGTCCTATTTTTCAAATATTAGGATATTCTATCAATTTATTGTCTTTTCAAAAAAAAATGTAATAATTACTAGGACACAAATGTAGTAGTTATATTTTGTAATGACCTGGCCGGTCGTTTGGAGAGTTATAGCCTCGTTCCCTTATTTACTGCTCATTTTGAACTTTATAGCTGTTATGTGACTTGTCGGGGTAGTCGGTTCGAGTCCGGTGAGATTTCAGAATGAAATGAGACACTTAGTCTCAAGGTTGAAAGCTTAAGTTGAAATGATTGACCGGATGTTGATCTTTGAGTAAACGACTCCAGAATAGAGTTTTGAGGGTTCTGTTAGCTCCGTTAGGAGATTTGGACCTAGGAGCCTGTCCGAATTGTGATTTGGAGGTCCGTAGTGGAATTAGGCTTGAAATGGCGAAAGTTGAATTTTTGGAAAGTTTGACCGG
Source organism: Nicotiana tomentosiformis (assembly GCF_000390325.3). Taxonomy (NCBI): domain Eukaryota; kingdom Viridiplantae; phylum Streptophyta; class Magnoliopsida; order Solanales; family Solanaceae; genus Nicotiana; species Nicotiana tomentosiformis. The sequence goes on from NC_090823.1 coordinate 53,976,463, forward strand.
GAGTGGACTTTTTGATATCGGATGTCGGATTCTAATTCAGGAAGTTGGAGTAGGCCAGTAATGTCAAATGTGACTTGGAGTAGGTCTGTAAGGCCCCGTAAAAGTTTTCTTAAAAACCCGATTTTTGTGATGCCAAAGTAGGCATAGAAGTTTTATGCGATTCAGAATTTTTGGATTGAACAATGCATTGGGGAGTTTAAGGAAAACCTTGGGCAGAAGTACGCATTTTTTAGGCCCATTCTGCGGACCGCATACTGGTTGCAAAGTGGGGCAGATTTCTGGGGTATTTTTGATGCCCAGTTTCGTGGCCATTATGCGACCGCATAAACGTTTCGCGGGACGCATTCTTGTCGCATATCACTCCTTGAGATTTTTCTGAGGGAGGTTCTGCGGTGCATTATGCGACCGCAGAACCGTTCTGCGGCGCATTATGCGATGGCAGAACAGGTATGCAGGCTGCATCGTGACCGCAGACCAGGTCAGTTTTTTCCAGTTTTGGCACCCAGTTTCGCGGTCATTTCGTGGACCGCATAACCATTATGTGGTCACATATGCGACCGCAGAACCCGTTTCGGACCTTCATTTTTGGGATTTTTAAACCTGACCCAATTCCGTTAAAACACACTCCATATACCATTTTGAGTACATTTATGATATTTTAGAGTGAGAGGGAGAGTTTTTAGAGTGGGGGAGAAATATTTAACCATTACCCATAAATTCTTGCTCAATCATTGAGGATTAACAAAGGAAGTCTTCTCCCTAAAGGAAAGAATTTATGTCCTAGCTCTCAATTTCGAAATTTTGTAAAAATGGGGTAATTAAAGATGCAAATATTGGGTGTGGAGGGGAGGGGGGTTGTTGTCTTGCATGCATGTATCCTTGGACTATTTGGGAATATTGTGAGCTAAAAATTGTAGAGAGTGGTTTGGGAAATGATGGACTCTTAATGCACACCTAGTGTTTGATAAAATGCTCAAATGAGATAAAAGAACGATCATATTCCTAATTTTTGGTTCAACTTGTTATATTTCTAAAATAGATTGAAGTTGCTAATAATTTCGGATCATTTTAGAGTTGAGAAGCTCAACTGAGGTATGTTGGCTAAACCCCCTTCTTCTTAGAATCGAATCCCATGGTATTCATGTAATTGGAGTAAGTCCTGGGTCATTATTGAAATTGCCTTTTCCTAATGTGGTTGTGTTGAAGGATGTTTGTTCAATGTTTATGCTAAATACTTCATCATGTCATCTTGCCATTTGAGAATATGGTTAAAATTGTGAAATATGTGTTAGGAATGTTAAGACTTCATGTCAAGATTGAAATAAAGGTTGTTAGGCCAAATTGTATGAAAGGCCTCTATGTGCCTAAGACTCCCCAAATTGCTCATATGTGAATTAATGTCTTGAATGGGAAGCCCTATTGATGTTGATAATGACAATGATATTTGAAGGCGTAAAAGGGAACTGGAACTATGAAATACGACCAAGTGCCAATAATGACTTTGTAATCGTAATCACTAGCGCCAATGAGATGAATGTATATGAAAGAAGTTCGATGTGAGATGATTGACTGAAGAAGTTAATGTCTCAAATGAGATGGCCTAGCCGATCAGGCCGAGATCGGACTCCGTGTAAGAACACGGTGGTATTGTGGATGAAATTGTGGTTGATGTCTCAAATGAGATAGCCTAGCCGATCGGACCGTGATCGGACGGAATGCCACACACATGGTGGTACTGTGCTGGAAATTATAATGCAATTGTGGTAATGTCTCAAATGAGATGGCCTAGCCGATCGGGCCATGATCGGATGCCATGCCGCACACATAGTGGTACTATGCTGAAAATTATAATGAAATTGTGGTAATGTCTCAAAAAAGATGGTCTAGCCGATCGGGCCGAGATCGGACTCCGTGTAAGAATACAGAGTTATTGTGGATTGTGGAATATTGGTACTAAAGATAACCCAACCTAATAATATGGAAATTGACTTGAAAACGTATATGATCCTTAACTTGTTGTTTTAATATTATTTGAAGCCTTATTTAATTCTTGGCTATTCCTCCTGTATTATTATTTATTCTACTGAGTTGGTGTTTAGCTTTACATACTAGTGCTATTCGACGGTACTAACGTCCCTTTTGCCGAGGGCGCTGCATCTTTAAATTGATGCAGGTGGTTAAATAGCAAACAATGTTGATCACAGATAGTGCTGCATCCTCTTCTCAGCGGACTCAGTGAGCCCCATTTCATTCTGGGATCATGTATTGTACCTTTCATTTATATTGTGGTCACTTTTGAGGTATAGCTGGGGCCTTGTTGCCGGCACCATCTTGACTCTCTTTTGTATCTTTAGAGGCCCCGTAAACATTATGTGGGTTGTATATGGGTGTTGGGAATGTTAAACAAGTATATGTTGTGTTTAATCACTTGTTCCACTCAGACTATACGAATTTGTGTATTTTGAGACTAAAAGGCTCAATAGCTAATGAAACGGTTTAATTTTGTATGTATTAACTTCCTTCCATCTAATTAATGCAATCATGTCTTTTCTTGATCATGGGTGAGTTGGGTAGAAAGTATCTAACAGGCTTGCTCGGCTAGGTTAACTCGGTTGAGCGCATGTCGCGCCTCCCAAGGTTAGGGCGTGATATGTTCGATGTCATTTGAGGGCTCGACTAAGTTCATATGAGGTTTTAGGACTTGTTAGTATGTTTGGTTAAGGTCCCGGGGGCCTCGGGTTGATTCCAGATGGTTAGCGGATCAAAACTTAAAGTTTAGTGATTGCTGAAGATGGACCTCTGCTGGTGTAACCGCACCTGCGGAGCTTTGATCGCAGGTGCGGGCTAGCTTGCGCATGTGCGAGATTGGAGGGGAGTGTGTAGGTGGTCGCATGTACGAGGAGTTTTCTGCACCTGCGTGGCTGCAGGTGCGGCGAGAGGTGCGCAGAAGCAGAAGGCGTGTAGGTGCGATAGGGAGTTCCGCATCTGCGTGACCGCAGGTGCGTTAGGAGGACTACAGAAGCAGAACTGGGCTGATGGGCATGCTCCGTAGAGGCGGCTTGGGTTTTCATAGAAGCCAGTCCGCAGAATCGGAGTGAGGGACCGCAAGAGCGGAATGAGCCGCAAATGCGTGTGTGATGTCGCATCTGCGACGCCACAGAAGCAGAAGTGCTGGGCAGATTATTAAAACAATGGTTCGCGATTTTGGCTTCATTTCAAACATTTCAAGCACGGGTTTTGATGATTCTTGAGAGGTATTTTGAGGGGATTCTTGATGTAAGTCCCTTGTGCTCATTTTTGATCAATAATCTTGCTTCCCCATTGATTTTCCCACCTAGTTGGTGCGTATTTAAGGTGTAAATTGGGACTTTGAGGCTAGGGATTTGGAGAGTTTGATTTGGGGATTTGGGTGACAATTTGGTGTCGGATTCCGATAAATTTGGTATGGTTAAACTCGTGGTTAAATAAGCTTTCGAGTTTTTTAACTTTTATCGAATTTCAAGATGTGGGCCCGGGGGTAAGTAACAGTTCTAAATCTGGTTCTGAGGGTACGAAACCCCATATTATGTGTCGTATATTTGGTTTTGAGGTGACGCACATGCTAGGTGACGGACATGTGGTTGTGCACCTTAGGAATTGTGACTTGGTCAAATCCCATGGAACCGTGTAGTTGAATAATCTGTTGTTATCTGTACATTCTCCATGTAGTAGGGAAATTGAACCACAAATCATGCTTATTCTATGTGTTGGCATTGTAGGGACCCATAGAGGTCGTATACATGTTGAATTATCTGCTAAATTATTATTTTGTGCTCAGTCATATTTTTACTTATTTATTGTATCCCAGTCTCTATTGTTCCTTGTTGATACATTATGGGGCCGACTTTCATGATTACTGAGATCCCGAGAGACTGGAGAGATTGATGACTGTGTGAGGCTGAGGGCTTGATTATGAGATATTGATACTATAGCACGTGAGTTGTCCGTGCAGCACGTGAGTTGTCCGTGCGGATCCAGATATTATACTATAGAACGTGAGTTGTCCGTGTAGAACATGAGTTGTCCGTGCGGATTATAGTGCTTGGGCTGAAGGAGCCCCTCCGGAGTCTGTACACATCCCCAATGAGCGTAGGTGCCTGCTGAGTGCGAGTGCCTAGTGGTGAGTGAATGGGAGTGTTGAGTGACTATGGCCCTAAGAGGATGCATTTGATTTCATTATTGTTGCACTTAGCTGCCATGTATCACTGTCTTAAAATTTCTGAAAGATATTGCACTCTGATGCACTTAAAATTGTCATGACACAACATTTTTTTACATAATTTATCGAACTTGAAAGCATGCCTACCTTCCTATGTTGAAATCACTGTAATTGAACTATAATTGTGAAGCTCGTCACTATATTCAGTTCTTTATTTAGTCTTGTTACCTACTGAGTTGGTTGTTGTAATGACCCGACATGTCATTTTGAACATTTATACTCCTTTCAACTATTTGATGTCTTGAGTAGCTTCATATGATGTATTATGACAAAGTTTGAGTTTTTTTGTATTCGACCTCGGATCGGAGCTTTCATGATTAAGTTAGGTTCGGATGGTGATTTTGGACTCTGGTGTATGCCCGGAATTTATTTTGGATATTTCTAGGATGTTTTGACGATATTTCTTCAAAAATAAGTGGTATCACATTAAGAAAATGATCTCCAAATTCGGTTTTGATTAAAGCATTAGATCCGTATGGAAATTACGGAGCCATAGCAAAAAGAATCTTCAAATTCGGACATCGTATGGGAGAGTTATGCCAATTTTCGGGCGAAATAAAAATGATTTTCCATCGCCAATGTCCAGGGTAGTGTGGGGCGCTATCCCTGGCATTGGGAATCTTGAGGTTCTGGAACCAGCGCCACAGGAAGTGCCCCACGCCACCTGTGGCGCCCGAAACATTATATACTCATTTTGAGGATCATTTTTCCCCATTTCTCTTGGCCGAACTTTGGGGTTTTCCTCCACTCTCTCAAGACCTCAAACTCCTCCCATCTTCAAGGTGAGTAATCCCTACTAATTTGGTGTTTTATTACATCAATTCCACCCTAAAACTAACTCAATCCTCTATAAAATACATAGATCTTCAAGAAATTTCTTCAAGAACTCAAAGGAGGGTTTTGCAAGATTTCTTTCAAAAGGTAATCCTACACCCTTAGACTTACATGTATTGATATATTATTGGAATATGAGTATGAATTAAGTATTGGAACTTATGGTATGGTGACTGGAAACCATAAGTTCCCAATTTAAATACATAACCATTGTAGAGATTGAAAGGTGATTATTTGATGGAATTTTGTTGGTTGGGTGTGGATGGATGGTCATGTATGTGATGTTGGAAGTTATGAATTTTTTAAGAATGATAGTGGGATAAATTGTTGGTAAATGGTAGTAGTTGGATGAACTAATTCTATGGTTAAGAGATGTAGAGATTCATGCCTACTAGCTGTTTGATAAAATGCCTAAATAGCCTAAACTATGGAGTTTGTTACTAATGTTGTCCCCGTTGGATGTTGTTATTGTAGATTGAAGTTTCTTAATGTAGTGGATCATTGTAGTATCATTAAGTGGCGAATTTCAGGTATGTTGGCTAAACTACTCTCTTAGAATTGAATTCCATGATGTTCCCGTAAGTTTCAAGTATGGTTGGCTCAAGTTCCTTACTCCCATATTCTGACTTATTCCCAATAAATTTGATTATCCCGAGTAAGCAAAATGTCAAAAGATGTATGTATTCAAAATGTGTTCCAATTACTCTTATCACATTATGTTATCCTTCGGGAATGTGTCCAAGAATGATATATGTTATGGCTTTGAGTCGTGTTCCAAATGAAAGCTAGTATGCCAAATTGTGTGAGAAAAATATGATATGCTTAAGACTTTTAATTGATCATATGTGTACCTAAAGTCTTGATTGGAAATTCCTTGTTGTTGATAATCTATAAAGATGCTCGAAAGTGAAAGAAGTAAGTTGAAGATATAAAGTTTGGTCACCATGTCAAGAATGAAAGATATACTTGTGGCTAGTGGTGCTAATGAAATGAGATGATGTGAGAAAGATTATGAAATGAGCCTTGATTTAATTGTTTCAAAATTAGAGTTTCCTAAAGCTTATGTCCTCAAGTCATGTCCCAATGTGGCTGTTTTAACTAATGCTATGCTTTGTGAGTAATTTCAATGTATTTTGCGTTCTTAGATATTCGTGAGTGGAAATTGTGTATTGCCCTTTTTGGGGAAAAGTATTTCAAGAATAAATGGTGTGTTCCTTGTTTATGATTTTAACTTGCGCATCGATTACCAATCATTTTACTTCATTTATTGGAAAGGAATCTATTGTGCTTAAATTCTTCATTTCTAATGAACTTAAAGTTGTGATTTCCGGAATATTATACATGTTTATATTTATGAGGATGATCCATGAAAGGAAAGAAATGAAAGTGTGGTATATGAAATACGACCATTGTGCCATGAATTAAGAATCATATATATGGCCAAGAGAACCAATGAATGAAATAATGATGTTGTAAGTGGATGAAAATGCCAATGAGGCTATAAATGGTGTGAAAGGTTATTAGGTAAATGCATTTGTATTGATGTCTCCTTTGTATGCAAAGCAAAAATGTTTTTGGGAGTATCGATAGTCACCGAGGAAGGGTAGGTTCAAATAACCTAACCCCAAAACTACACGTGTCGGTGTAGGAGTGGATTGTTATCATTCCCCTTTTTTGGGATGAGATTGACGTGATAACATTATTCACCTTAATTGGGATGAGATGATTGTTAGAAAAAGATGATGTCGATCCACACGGCATTATGGTGGGATCACCTAGCCGATCGGGTCGTGATCGGATGTCATGCCGCACACATGGTGGTGATTGTGCTGAAAATTATAATTGAAATTGTGATCAAGATTGTGACTGTGGTTGATATCTTGGATGAGACGGCCTAGCCGATCGGGTCGTGATCGGACTCCGTGCTAAAAGTACGGTGGTATTGTGAATATTGGTATATCGGTGCTAAAGATCTCCCAACCAAAAATAATATTATCTTTCGTATTTTTGAAATTATTATGTTTTAACTATGCATTTGGATATCATTGATTGTGACTTGTTGTTTCTTCGGTTTTCCCTTTCTTACATTGGCATTCTATTTTGAAATAGGACAGTTAGCTTTACATATTAGTACTATTCCATATGTACTAACGTCCATTTTGCCGGGGGGTGCTGCATCTTTAGTGGATGCAGGTGATTCATCAGTGGTCAACTTTGGTCCTCGTTAGCAGTTACTCCGTATTCAGCAGGTTTTGGCGAGCCCTACTCTATTCCGGGCCTGATGTCATTTGATGTTGTACTTTGTATTTTGAGGTATAGCCGGGGCCTTGTTGTCGGTACTTCCATATTACTCTTTTGTTGTACTTAGAGGCTCTGTAGATAGGTTGTAGGTGGTGTTTGATGTGGGGAATTGAACTAGAAATGTTGGTATTTAACAAAAATGTTTTTCATTATATCTATAAACTTGTAATATTTTGGAAATTATGAAGGAAGTTGCTAATGGAAATTAAATGGGAGTTATTAATGAAATCTTTTTCAGTGTTTGATTATTGGAGTGCCTCTCCTCTTTATTCATGAATGATTTTGGGTAGAAGGACAGGCTTGCTCGGCCAGGTTCACTCGGTTGAGCGCCGGTTGCGCTCCCCGAGTTCGGGGCGTGACAAACTTGGTATCAGATCCTAAGGTTTTAAAGTGTTCTAGTATGTCTCGGAGCCGTGTCTAGTAGATTCCTTATTATCGGTGTGTTGTTGACCATATCTATAATGAGTAGGCTACTTGGACATTTAGGAATTTCACACTTCTTTTGTAACGACCCAGCCAGTCATTTTTAGAATGTAAGTCCCGTCCGGCGGCATAAGGCTCTGAGCAGCTTCGTATTATGTGTATTAACTTGCGTGCATGGTTGGTTTCAGTTACCGGATGATTCGGAGTGATTTGGGATACTTAGTCCCTAAAACGAAGCTTAAGTCTTAGGATTTTAACCGTAGTTGGAACTATGTGAAGACAACTCCATAATGGAGTTTCGTCGGTTCTGTTAGCTCCGTTGGTGATTTTGGACTTAGGACCATGTCCGGACTGTGAATCTGAGGTCTGTAGCTGATTTAGGCTTGAAATAGTGAAAGTTGAATTTTTGGAGATTTGTACCGGAAGTGGAATTTTTGATATCGGGGACGGAATGCGATTCCGAGAGTTGGAACAGCTCCGTTATGTTATTTGGGACTTGCCTGCAAAATGTGACTTCATTCCGGGTTGATTTGATAGGTTTCGGTGCGAGTTTTAGAAGTTGGAAGATTTGAAAGTTCGTAAGTTTGATTCCTGGTTCGATTCATAGTTTCGCCGTTGTTTGATGTGATTTAAGACCTCGAGCGAGTCTGAATTGGGTTATGGAACTTGGTTGTATGCTTGGACGGGGTCCCGGGGGCCCGAGGTGTGTTTCAGACAAGTTTCAGATAGTTTTTCATGGTTATGAAGAGGCCTGCGTTCTGGTGTAATCGCACCTGCGGACCTTGGGCGCAAGTGCGATGGTCACAGGTGTGAGAAGATCTAGACTTGGCAGTCTCCGCAGGTGCGGAGAATTTGTACGCATTAGTGGCTCCGTAGAAATGGATTTTGTGACGCAAAAGCGAGAGGAAGCGCAGGTGCGGTTGGACATGCGCACTTGCGGTTGCGCAGATGCGGCTAATTATGTCGCAGGTGCGGTCACGCCTGGGCAGAAAAGAGAAATTCAAGGGTTTGATTTCATTCTTCTTTTTTGAACTTGAGAGCTCGGAATTTTGGCGATTTTTCGAGGGATTTTCAGAAGAAGCTTTGGGGTAATGATTCCTCACTCGTTTTTTGGTTGTATTACATTAATCTATAGTTATTTTCTCCATTTAGTTTCGTATTTGGGTTAAAAAGTTGGATAAATGGGGGAAAAGTTCTTCAATCAAATTTCTGAGTTTTGATTGGGATTTAGGCATCAGATTTGGATAATTTTGGTAGGAGAGAACTCGTGAGTGAATAGGTGTTCGTATTTTGTGATTTTTTTCCGATTCCGAGATGTGGGCTCGGGTCGACGTTTTAGGATGGATTTCGGAATTTTTATTTAAATATTGATTTCATAAATTAGATTAGCCTATTATAGTTGTATTTATGAAATGTAATTATTTTGGCTAGATTTAGGCCATTCGAAGTCGAATATTCGTGGAAAAGGCATTGTGACCAATTGATTGAGCTTGGTTTGAGGTAAGTATCTTGCCTAACTTTGTGTGGGGGATTTCCCCTTAGGATTTGAGTCTTCTATGTTGACTGTAGTCTGTGTACACGAGGTGACGAGTGCGTGCTCGTACTTATTTGTGGAAAGTTGGCCTTTTAGGGTTCTTAGGTCCTTAGATTCACTGAGTATGAAGTTGTTCTTGATATGATTAAGTTCCTATTTACTAGCTTCACCTCTACATGCTTTAAATAGAATGAATTGCTTTCAGGATTCACTCTTATTGCCTATCCCGTTGATGTGTCTCATATAGTAGGCTGGAGGCCGCTGCGCCAGATGATGTCATACAGGTATGCTTTTGATTTGTTACAGAGAGGCACCATTCGTATTTTGATTCGGTTCTGCTTATCGGAGTGAGTTCCCCTATTTGTTGTCCCATATATGGGTGAGTTAATGACTTAGTATTATGTTTAGGTGTTTACCCTTGCTGGGGGACTTTATGAGTGGTACAGCGGGAATATAGACCGCCTGAGCAAGACTAGTACACGTGGTTAGGATCAGAGGTAAGGCCTCCTGAAGGCCTGGAATCACAATAGGCACAGGTGGTGCCTGAGCTGGTCCCATAGGCTCGTCCACAACTGGAGCCTACTCCTTAACTGGGGCAACTGGTGGATCTGCAGGTGCTACCCTAGCTACGGTGCGAGCTTCACCTCTGCCCCTACCGCGGCCTCTATTGCGAACTCGGCCTCTCGTGACCCTGACTGATGGTACTAGTGGCTACCCATCCTGCCCCGTTGTACAAGTCCTCGCCATCTGTGAGAGAATTAGAATAGCAGATATTTAGTTACCAGAATCAAAATATTCGCACGACAAGAATTCAAGAATGTGAAATTTCCTAAGGGTTCGGCAGCCTCTCAAAGATAAGTATAGACGTCTCCGTACCGATCCGCAAGAGTCTACTAAACCTGCTCATAACTCGTGAGACCTATGTAACCTAGGCTCTGATAATAACTTGTCACGACCCAAAACCTAACCCGTCGTGATGGCACCTATCATGATACTAGGCAAGCCGACATTTCCAAAATACTTTCAACAATTAACAGAAATGAATTAAGACATTTAAAATGATCGGAGTTTTTCATAAAAATGGGGGTAAACCCCAATAGTATAACTGCGAAAAAATAGACCGACATCGGGGTATCACCGAGTACATGAGCATCTATACCAAGAGCAGTCTAATACAACATCTAAGGAGTAAGAACTGAAATGCGAATAAGATAATGAAGGAGAGCCAAGGCATGCGAACGCCATGCAGCTACCTTGATAGTCTCCGGAATCAGCTGCTCAAATATCAACACCCGCTATGACCGGGAACACCTGGATCTGTACACGAAGTGCAGGGTGTAGCGTGAGTACAACCAACTCAGTAAGTAAAAAAATTAAATAAGGAACTGAGAAGGTAGTGACGAGCTATACAAATCCAGTTCATTTCCAATAGTTCCAGCAAAGAATAGACATGCTTTAAAATCCGGCAGTTTAAGTCAAATAAGTTTTATACAGTTAAAGTGCAAGTAATCCGGATATAGAATCTTTCAGAAATTTCACAGTAATGACAGATAGCAACTAAGTGCATCAACAAATAAAAAAACAAGTACAGCCTCTCAGGGCAACAGTCACTCAACTCGTCACAACAGCTCAATCACTCGGCTCTCAGCCCTCAGTACTCACACTCAATAGGTACATGCACTCACTAGAGGTGTGCAGACTCCGGAGGGGCTCCTTTCAGCCCAAGCGCTATATCGCTGCGACATGCAGCCCGTCCCAATCATATAAGTAGCCTTAAGGTTCGTTGCTGCGTGCAACCTGATCCACAATCCATAAATAGCCATAAGGCTCATTGCGGCATATAACCCGATCCATATACCCTCACATAGCTCACAGCTCGGCACTCAGGCCCTATCTCAGTAGCTAACCTCTCCAGCCCTCTCGGGCTTTCAGAAATCATACAAATCAACCAAAAGATATAATAACAAGTGTCAACAAGAAAATAAAAGGAAATAGAGATATGACTTGCAAGTAGAACTGTGACTGAGTTCAAGACAGCAAATAGCAGTTAATCAACAAGTACTAAACTGCTACGGGTCCCAACAATGATAACATATGGCCTAAGCATGGTTTCTAACATGAATGGCAGTCAAATTTCTAGAAGACAGAGGAACATGTAATTAACAATAAACTATTCGACTTTATAGTCTTACTGGACGGACCAAGTCCCAATCCGCCACGGTGCACGCTCACACGCCCGTCACCTAGCATGTGCGTCACCTCCAAAATAATCACATCATACCAAAATCCGGGGTTTCATACCATTAGGACCAGATTTAAAACTGTTACTTAGCTCAAACTGCGCAAAATCCTACTCCGCAATGCCTTCGCCCCTCGAACCAATCTCCAAACGCCCCGAATCTAGCCACAAGCAGTATGATATAATTAATATAGGCCTAAAGAATCAATTCCACAAGAAAAATACAAAATTATAAGCCAAAATCTGAAATAGGCTGAAATCGCCCCCGGCCCCACGTCTCAAAATCCAACAGAAGTCGCAGAATGTGAACACCCATCCATTCACAAGTCCAACCATACAAGAATTACTCGAATCCAACCTCAAATCACCTTCCAAAACTCGAAATTTTAGCCTATGAAGTTTCTACCATTTCCCCCCAAATTTACAACTCAAATCCCTAATTAGATGATGAAAATAGTAATAGATTCATGAAATATAGTCCAATCCGAGTAAGAATTACTTACCCCAACAATCTTCTTGAAGAAACCTCGAAATATCGCCTCACACCTAGCTTTCAAAGTCCCAAAATCGAAATGGGAATCAAACCCTCGAAGTCATGTTTTTCTCCCCAGTTCTTCCGCATCTGCAAACCTACTGTAGCACCTACGACGCCACACTTGCAGAATTTCCCTCGCAGGTGTGGAAATGACTTAAGGGACTGGGTCCGCATCTGCGATCTTTCCCTCCATCTCACTCTCCACATCTGCGGAGCTTCGAGCGCATCTGTGGGCTCGTGGATGCAGAATATCCTCGCACCTGCAACCGCTGGCTATCTCCTAAACTCCCGCTTCTATGCTCCTTCACCCGCATGTGCGAATACGCACCTGCGGTCTCCCCACCACAGGTACGAAACCACCAAATATAAGAAAACTTCAACAATTTACCTAAGTCCAACTTCAAACCGTTAAGCATCTGAAACACCCCCGAGGCCCTCGGTGTTACACCCCATATTTTTGTGCATGAAATTACGCCATAAAAAATTAATGAAAGCTCGAAAATGAAATATTACATCTCGTATTTTCGTACGTTAAAGTTTTGTCGTAAGTTAATCGACGTAAGTTCGGGAATGGGATTATTTTGCGATTATAAGCATTATGCTATTTCAAACAAGTGACGAGTAAATTCGTGAAGGTGAAAGAGTAAGAAAATTGAAGAAAATGAGTTTCGTCAAAGTTTAGCAATTTGGGATAAAATACGGTCCAAGCTATAATACCCCGCATTTATGGACTAGTACCATACAAGGTATCACATGACCATGATAGTAAGGTGAATAAAGTATGTTAAAAGTGAGTAGTATTTTAAGTAATTCGAGATAATTCTTAATTATGCGGATAATTGGTTAATTACCGGGTAACGGGACATTACCTAATTACCTAATAAGTGGATAAAGATTAATAATTCCCACCCCCACCCCCACGTGGCAGCAAGCCACTACTATGCCCTATGACTCTTAGTCATATTGGCTTAGTGGCCATCTAAAGTTATAACGCACTAACGTGTAAGTAAGTGTAAGACATTATAAGCTTAGTGTCATAACATTATAAAGTTTGGTTTTCTTCCTAAATTCTTATGCAAGACACTTTCAAACCAGAATTGGTTTCATAGACATTACGGTTCAAACTCCATCCAGTAAGCTTTCAACAAAACTCTTGCAACCAAAACAATTCCAACGAGAATTGTTAGAATCGTAGCAACGTGAAATTTTGCGGTTCTAAAGAAGTACGGTGCAATCTTTTCCAAGGATATTATATGGATTTTTCCCTATTCCAGGTATGTTAAGGCTATCCCTTCTTTCTTTTTGGCATGACCCAAATGATACTGAAAGAAACGAGCAAACGCAGAGTTTCTATAAACGACTCTATTCATAGAAATATTAGGGGTGTCTATATTCTTGATTCCCCATGTGACTTATTCTTATATCTTTTGTTCATGGGTCTTAGGAAAATACGTATTTGAAAAAAATTATCTGACAGACATATTATTTTTATGACATTTCGAGTAAATCTTATTAACGTATTTCTTAAGGCATATTATTTTTATGACATTTCGAGAAAATATTATTAACGTATTTCTTATGCATTTCATGCATTTATACATATACATTGACCCATGACCATATGGCGTTATATACGCGTATATATGTATATTATATGTATATGGAATATGGGAAAAGATTATGGCATTATATATGCACCACCACCTGATCAGATGGTATACGTTGATGATTTGCCCATAGTGGCCGAAATGATAGGATGGGATGCCCTCAAAGGCTTGATGATGTTATGAACACATATACATATGTGTGGTATGATATTTATACGCATATGCATGACGTTATAAAAATGAAATGATTCACAGAGCTATGCATACATACATGTCGAGTCTTTTACTCCATGTTTCTCTCATGTCTATTATTTACTAATTTTCATTCCTTACATACTCGGTACATTATTTATACCGACGTCCCTTTTTCCCGGGAACGCTGCATTTTATGCCCGTAGGTCTCGATAGACAGGTCGAGACTCCTCCAAGTAGGCGATCAACGCAGTGGAATATGTTTGTACACTCCATTTGTTCCGGAGTTGCTTATGTGGTCAGTATGATTAGGACATATACTGATTAGTATGGCGGGGCCCTATCCTGTCCTTTATGAAATTTATGTACTCTTAGAGGCTTGTAGACATATGTCGTGTACGTGAAAGATTTTACGGCCTTGTCAGCCTATGTCTTGAATTTACAAATGATCATGTTGGCCTTATATGCCCGTATGTCACGTATATAAGTTTCTATATCAGGTTGGGTCATTCTATGTTTATTTTGGTTAGCCCATAATGGCCCGTTTGGCCCATTTTACCAATGATAGTATGATATGAAAGCGGTACGTTGGTACTCGGTTGAGTAAGGCATCGGGTGCCCGTCGCGGCCTATCGGTTTGGGTCGTGACAAAAGTGGCATCATAGCAGTTCTATCCTAGGGAGTCTACAAGCCGTGTCTAATAGAGTCTTGTTTATGGGTGTGTTGTGCACCACACTTATAAGCAAGAGGCTACAGGGCATTTAGGACTGTCACTCTTTCTTCTTACTCTAGATCATGTGGTAGATCTCAGTTGTAAGAACTCAATTTCCTAAACTTTATCTTATTCGTAATATGACGATGCCTACATCTACAAGGATGGTTGGTAAGAGATTAAATGTGGCTATGGAAGAGTTGAGTCAGAGGAATTCGATTTCTTTTATGATGAGTAAATGTAAGGTCTTCAGTAGAACATGTGGGTACTAAGACCTGTAAACTTCTTGATAAGGATCCTTAAGGCAAGAAGATCTATCCATCCATATGGTGAAAAGCAATGAGAGATTCAGAAGATAGATACAAGTTTCAGCAAGTAAAAGAAGCAAGATGAAAAAGACTACGAGTTACCTAGCTAATGAAGATTATCGCAGAGGAATATGATCCTTTTGAGTTACCTTCAACAATAACAGAGGTATGTACAATTGGCCCCACCCATCTCATTTATGCCCTATGGGGGCTAACAAAAGTAGTATAAGAGAAGGACGGATATCAGGATCTGGCTGAGGTTAGAGTGACCCAAAATGGTGGATGGATTATTTCCGTTAGTTAACATTTCCAAGGGGATAGCAAATGTGCTAATAAATCTCCTTCTGAGACATCCATTTGGTGTACTCTAAAATAGTACAACTAGATATGAGTACTGCAAAGATAGGCACTGGAAGCCTTGAAGGGGTAAATATTACCTTAGTGTGGCTACCGTCCCTAGTAGAACGAGAATGTTAGGCAACCCGAAGATCCAGGGGATAGAGCAAGGGGAGCTAAAAGCAAAAGAATGTCTCGTTGGAGTTTTCAGAATAAAGTGATAGACATTAATGTTAGCAGGGAAATAAAAAGAGAGTTAATGAAGCATTATGAGTAAGATGTGATACACGGATGACAACGGTAGATCAAAAGATGACAGTATTACAGAGTCGATAGCGAAGTGAAGGAAAAGACAAGAGGTGACAGGCCTTGAGATAATAAAAGAGTATAGACCAAAAGTCATATCCTCATTTCGAGAAATGAGTTGGTGAGTCCAATATGATTACCAGAACAAAAAGTTAAACCTCTAGAGTAAGAGAAATCAGCATGGGCTAGTGAACAAGTTAAACTGAATATCAATTAGCGATCGAATGATGTGATAACGGTCAACATTAAGAGAATTTCAAAGATCGCATTCGAGCAATAATAAAATGGACAATAGAAGAAGATTCATAAGAAATTCAGAGAAAGGTCATTCAGGAAGACGCTTCCCTAAAGTAAGCAATGTGAGAAAAGTTAAGCTTAAGGGATTGTATGTGCCAGTTATACAAAGTGTCATCCTCGCTAGTAAGGAATTTTGTTATCCTTAGTACAGAAGGATTACCCAAGGCGAGTAAGGGTCATCAATGATGTGAACAGACGCCAAAGATAAAAAGGTAAAACATCTACAGGTAGATCGTCATAGTGCTAAATCTTAATACTCCCCTAAAGGGGGAAACATGGACTGATATGGCATTAAGTCATAATTAAGTGGTTCTAATAATTATGGAATGGTAAAGGAAGAATGCGATAAAAATGAAAAAGGGGTGAGATTGCACTTATTCAAGTCCTACTAATATGCTATGATTCCAGAACATTATGTAAGCACAACGTCAACGAAAGGAAGTAAGGCTTCCAGTCCAGGATGTTTTTGATAAATAAGGAGCCAGTGCGAGAGGTAAGTTAAGACAAGGGGAATAATTCAAGAAAGATTACTCGGAATATTGATATAAGAATGGGCCAACGAGTAGTTAGTAGTTGATTCAAGAAGAGCCCAGTTATGGCTAGACAAGAGGATTAAAGATAAATCAACAGATCAATGCAAGATAAACGTAGGGAGCGCCAACATGGGAAATTCAGTCTCATAGTTATGACATTATAATACTTGAGGTATATTCATATAAGAGTTGGGGAAGTTAAAAAGGTACCGTATGAGTATTAATATTACGAAAATAAAAGAGAATGCCACTGGGAAGATAGTCAAAATATCAGTTCAGAAGCAACCCTACAAATTCAAGGGCGTGGAGGTAAGTAACTACGGATAATTATAGGCGAGAAAGGACATCAAAAATTCCGTCGAGTATACGATGTAGTAAGTTCGCAGCTTTACGAGAGTCAGAGGGTCCTCCCTAAGTACTACAATGAAAGACTAGTTGAGAAAATAAGGAAGAAAGCTTCAACCTAAACACAGTGCCCTAAAGTGGAAATCGCCGTGTAATAACAGTCTCACTACAACATTGTATGCACTCATAAGACAGTGGCACCTACTATGGCTAATGGATGGGAAGTAAAAAAAAAATCAAAAGTAATATTCGAGATCATATGAGTTGCACAAAAACTCCGGCATGCATAGGAACTAAGATAAGCTAAGTATACACGCAACAGAGGGGCAGAAAGACCTGGAAAGGTAATATCTTACGTTTAAAGGAAGCTCGGATGGGAACAAAATGGATTATGCACTTAAGACTTCAGAGTGATATCCATGCACCATATATGTTGACATTCATACAGCCGTAGAAGACTCCGGTATAAGTTAAAAGAAAGAATTGAGCCTAAGGAATAGACAAAGGATTGAATTATCAGCAGATTGTATCATGAATATTCCATAGCGCCCATGAAAGGCTAAAGTAATAACTAATACCATGAGCCACAGATCAAAAGATAGCTTAAGCCTACATAAAGGTTGATCATAAGGAAAAGGAAACTAAAGAGTTACAACAATAACGAAGTAAATCAGGAGTCTGATTATTGGACCCAGAAAACTATAGAAATCGTGATTGAGAACATTGCAGTATCACTCTTAATATCAGAGGTAAAAGAGAGAAAGTGCAATAACTATGTTCTATAACGGCCTGCGATAAAGCCAGTTGGAAAAGTACCAACCTCATAAGAAGTCAGTACGAAGCTTCCACCAGATTGTGTATGCACCAGAGGTGCAAGTATTATAATAAAGTTTCAAGTTGTGGATATAAATTATACATGTGTTGGAAGGGAGGTCATGAAAGAGATAGAAGATGCGATGCGAAATTCTAAGGTAAGTAAGGTGAAGGCGAACAACGTACGAGATACTCAAAGGCAGAAGATTATGAATAGTCCATGCTTCGGATACAAGGCTAGAAGCACTAGGATTCAATATCCAGTAATGATAGCGGCGTTGTCAGTAGCATATATTCCACCATATGGTCTAGGTATCGAAAAGCCTGACTAAGAGAGTAAAGAAGAGTTAGAGGCGATGTGATGTCTTGCGTGATATTCCAAAATGACATAAGGAAATCTATGATGCAAGCAAGTTGGAAGGTTGCAAGTAATATAAATAGATATGTGTAGATTGCAAGCTATTGTATGGTGAAGTGACAAGGTTCTAGAACGGGCGAGTGAGAAGGTAATGAAAATGGATATGTCCTCAGAATTAAGCCCATGAAAACAAGAAGAGCAGATGGTTTCCCTAAGTTATACAAAGCTCACCATAGCCTGAATGAACTCAAAGGAGTCTAAGACTAGTAGCATTTAGAAGAGATGGAATGCTTCCCTGGTAATATAATGAGGGTGTAATTGTGATAGATAAAGGATGACATTTGGGCCTTTGATTGAGTAATGATCTGACGAAGAAAAGAAAGGGATCTCATGAATTGGACAGGATTAAAATACCCACACAAGGTGAATCACATTAGGATGCTGTGAGATATGGTTATGAAAGCATGGTATCGCCCCAGGTGGACTAGTCTAATCATTTCAGATGTTTCACCGATGAAACGTGAACCCTGGCGGCAGTGTTACATAAAAGGTTAAGTTATCAGGGGTAGATTATAGATTAATATTGGGGTGAATCAACAATAGATGGATAAAAGTTATAAAGTATGAGATGAGATTAGGTCGTCATTCTTAAGATGAATAGTAATATGGAAGCATTAAAGAAGATAGATTTATACATATGAGATAAGTAATGAAAGTAGCTTGGAGTTTGGTACCAGACCTCAGTAACGATAAAATGAAATAAAAGTTATAGTATAATATGACCTACCTTGATGCAGTAAAGTCATACGGATGGATAACCAGGTCTATGAAATAAGATATAACAATAATCGTATGTTCGACAAAGTACCGAGCGAAGAACTTCAGTATACCTATAGATGCCTGGAGGGACATCTTGTCAAGCTCTGTATATATTTAGAAAGTGAGGCCTAGAGATTGGCCAAAAGTTGGGGCAAAAAGGGGAGAAGAGTTGAGTTGGGGCAAAAAGGGGAGAAGAGTTGCATAGGCACACTTACAAGGTCAAAGTCGTACATGCTGCATGATAGAAGGTAACAACAGTTACGAGATTGGAAGGATTCCGACCAAAAGTCATAGTGTGAGAAAGAGGCCTAAAGGGGGGAATGCCCTGGCCTTTGGATTTATTCAAAGAACAGTTGCCTAGATGGCAAGGAGAGTACTAAAGTATTCAAAAGACATAAGTTACAAAAATGATAAGTGCATCAGTCAACATTCGGGGATGAATGCTCCAAAGGGGGGAATGATGTTACACCCCATATTTTTGTACGTGAAAGTACGCCATAAATAAATTAATGAAAGCTCAAAAATGAAATATTACATCCCGCATTTTCGTATGTTAAAGTTTGGTCGTAAGTTAATCGACGTAAGTTCAGGAATGTGATTATTTTGCGATTATAAGCATTATGCTATTTCAAACAAGTAATGAGTAAATTCATGAAGGTGGGAAGGTAAGCAAATCGAAGAAAATGAGTTTTGTCAAAGTTTGGCAATTTGGGATAAAATACGGTCCAAGTTATAATACCCCGCATTTATGGACTAGTACCATACAAGGTACCACATGACCATGATAGTAAGGTGTATAAAGTATATTAAAAGTGAGTAGTATTTTAAGTAATTCGAGATAATTCTTTATTATGCGAATAATTGGTTAATTACCAGTTAACGGGACATTACCTAATTACCTAATAAGTGGATAAAGATTAATAATTCTCAGCCCCACCCCCACGTGGCAGCAAGCCACTACTATGACCTATGACTCTTAGTCATATTGGCTTAGTGGCCATCTAAGTTATAAGGTACTTACGTGTAAGTAAGTGTAAGACATTATAAGCTTGGTGTCATAACATTACAAAGTTTGGTTTTCTTCCTAAATTCTTATGCAAGACACTTTCAAACCAGAATTGGTTTCATAGACATTACGGTTCAAACTCAATCCAGTAAGCTTTCAACAAAACTCTTGCAACCAAAACAATTCCAACGAGAATTGTTAGAGTCGTAGCAACGTAAAATTTTACGGTTCTAAAGAAGTACGATGCAATCTTTTTCAATAATATTATACGAATTTTTCCCTATTCCAGGTATGTTAAGGCTATCCCTTCTTTCTTTTGGCATGACCCAAATGATACTGAAAGAAACGAGCAAACACACAGTTTCTACAAACGACTCTATTCATAGAAATATTAGGGGTGTCTATATTCTTGATTCCCCATGTGACTTATTATTATATCTTCTGTTCATGGGTCTCAGAAAAATACGTATTTGATAAAATTTATCTGACAGGCATATTATTTTTATGACATTCCGAGAAAATCTTATTAACTTATTTCTTAAGGCATATTATTTTTATGACATTCCAAGAAAATATTATTAACGTATTTCTTATGAATTTCATGCATTTATACATATACATTGACCCATAACAAGATGGCGTTATATACGCGTATATATGTATATTATATGTATATGGAATATGGGAAAAGGTTATGGCGTTATTTGCCCACAGTGGCTGAAATAATAGGATGGGATGCCCTCGGAGGCTTGATGATGTTATGAACACACATATCTATGAATGATATGATATTTATACGCATATGCATGGCGTTATAAAAATGAAATGATTCACAGAGCTATGCAGACGTAATTGTCGAGTCTTTTACTCCATGTTTCTCTCATATCTATTATTTACTGATTTTCATTCTTTACATACACGGTACATTATTTGTACTGACGTCCCTTTTGCCCGGGGACGCTGCATTTCATGCCCGCAGGTCTCGATAGACAGGTCGAGAGTCCTCCAAGTAGGCGATCAACTCAGCGGAAGATGTTGGTATTCTCCATTTGTTCCGGAGTTGCTTATGTGGTCAGTATGATTAGGACATGTACTGATTAGTATGGCCGGGCCCTGTCCCGACCTTTATGGCATTTATATACTCTTAGAGGCTTGTAGACATATGTCGTGTACGTGAAAGATTGTACGGCCTTGTCGGCCTATGTTTTGAATTTACAAATTATTATGTTGGCCTTATAGGCCTATATGTCACATATGTAAGTTTCTATATCAGATTGGGTCGTTCTCTGTTTATTCTGGTTAGCCCATAATGGCCCATTTGGCCCATTTTGCCAATGATAGTACGATAAGAAAACGGTACGTTGGAACTCGGTTGAGTAAGGCACCGGGTGCCCGTCGCGGCCCATCGGTTTGGGTCGTGACACCCGGGATCGCAACTAAATATACCAACAAGTCCTAAAACACCATAAGAACTTAGTCGAGCCATCAGAACACGTCAAATAACAACAAAAACATGAATCACCCTCCAATCCAAAGTTAATAAACTTTGAAAATTTCAAATTCTACAAACGATGCCGAATCATACCAAACCATGTCCTATTAACCTCAAATTTTGCACATAATTCATATACAATATTACGGACCCACTCCAACTTCCAGAATCAGAATCCGACCCCAATATCATAAAGTCAACCCCCGGTCAAACTTTCCAAAAATTCATCTTTCGCCATTTGAAGCCGAAATTAGCTACATACCTCAAATTCATAGTCCGAAAATGCTCCTAAGTTTAAAAGCACCCAACGGAGCTATCAGAACCGACGAAACTCCATTCCGAAGTCGTCTTCAAACAATTCCGACTATGGTCAAAATCCTAAGACTTAAGCTTCCGCTTTAGGGACTAAGTGTCCCAAAACACTCTGAAACCAAAAACAAGACCTCCCGGCAAGTCACACAAGCAGAAACAGATATGGGGAAAGCAGTAAATAGAGAATTGGTGCTAATATGCTCAAAACGACCGGCCGGATCATTACAATTTTGAATGAGGTTTTATTTGATATGAGGTTTATTACCGATATTGGGTTTGTTTTGAGCAGCTACTGTGACCAGGAATTAATGCTATGAGTATGCGCATTATATGGTATAGCATGTGATTACATCTTGGGTTATGTTTAGACTTATACAGTGTGTAGATGCGAGATTCGAGTCTTGTAAGGAATTTCGGATGTTGGAAATTGGGTTCTAAGGCTTACGGATTAAGGTTAAACTAATGATCATCAGTTATGTCATTTTGTCAGGCTTAAAACGATTGGGGTGACGTGGGATCACCTTCAGGTACATGCATGGTAAGATTACATGGCGATTTAATGGATTTGGAATGACTCTAGGCATATTCGAGGACGAACATATGTTTAAGTGGGGGAAAATGTAATGACCCGACCGATTTTGAGAATTTTCATTCCATTCAGCTATTTGAAGTCTTGAGTAGCGTCGTATGATTGATTATGACTTGTGTGAATCGTCGGTTTTGGTTTTCAGGTGATTCTGAATTGATTTGGAAGAATGATTCTCAACTAGGAAGCTTTAAGTTGGAAGAGTTGACCAAGTTTGGCTTTTTAGTATTTGGCCTCGGATTGGAGTGTTTATAAGTTTGACCGAGAGTTCACTTCGATGTTATCGGGTTTGGATTGTAGTTTTGGGAGTTTGAATAGGTTCAATATGTCATTTGGAACTTATATGCAAAAATTGGGTTCATTTCGGATTGGTTAGGCTTGAATCGGATGCTTTGTTCGAAGCTTGAAGTTTATGAACTAAAGAGATTGAACTTGATCAACGATTCTTGGTTTTGATAATTTAAGGTTTGATTTGAGGCCTTGAATAGGTCTGTGTTATGTTTTGGGACTTGTTGGCATGTTCGGACCGGGTTCCGAAGGGCTGGGGTAAGTTTCAAGGTGGTTTTGGACAATTTCTAGGCCATTTTAGCTGTTGGTTTTTGGCTACAGGGTTGTACATTGCGATCGCATGGAATTGGTCGCAATCGAGATGAGTAAAATGGGAAAATGGGCCTTTGAATCGCGATCGCTGAAGCATTTTCATGATCGCGTAGAGGAAATTCTGCTATCACTGACCCTAATTTAGAAGCTTATATCTTGCAATCTATAAGGAATTTGAAGATGATCAAAAAATGAAAGTTGTAGCCCTTTGTGTCTAGTTTTCAGAAACTCAAATCATTTTTCACTTGAAGTTTTGTAAAAACGGTATGGATGATATACTATAGGCTACTTGAGAAGAGTTTGGGAAGGGTTGTGGAAGTTTGTTCATCGGGATTGCGGGGTAATGGCCGCGATCGCATAGGGTAAACATTATCCTGAAAAAAAGTTTGTAATCACGATCACCATAGGGTACCCCCTGGAACCATGTATAAAGTACTATATTTCGAAGGTTTCGGACATTTTAGCATATTTTGAGCTATGGAGCTTAGATTGAGGCGATTTTCACCACATGGATTGGGGTAAGGTTTTTCTACTCGATTTTGATTATATTTCATGAATCTACCTTCGATTTTGGCATTTGCATTATGAATTTTAAAGAGAAAGGGGGGGGGGAGGTTTGTCTAAAATTTCATAAAGCGATTTTTTGGGTTTTGAACATCGATTCGGAGTCGGATTTGAGTGAAACTAGTATGGTTGGACTCGTAATTGAATGGGTTGTCGGATTTTGTACTTTTTTTGGGTTTCGATGTACGAGCCCCAGTTTGAACGTTTCATTGACTTTGGACTTTTGATTAAAGATTCCACCTTTATCGATTAGGTTTGTTTCCTTTGGCATTATTTGATATTTTTGAGTTGCTTTTTGCTAGTTTTGAGCCGTTCGGAGGTCGGTACGCACGGGATTGCATTTCTAGAGTATAGTTTGGCTTGCTCGGTATTGGATTCAGCTTGTTCAATATAAGTAACACTTCTAAACTTGTTGCTACGGGTATGAACCCCTGAATATACGTGTTAT